>NC_142518.1:101695000-102295000 GCF_057876585.1 Rhinolophus sinicus
CCTCTTTGAAGGTTTGGTAGAATTCACTAGTGAAGCCATCTGGTCCCGGACTTTTGCTTTTGAGAAGGTTTTGGATGACTGATTCAATTTCATTACTGGTGATTGGTCTGTTTAGATTTTCCAGTTCTTCATGGTTCAGCCTTGGAAGGCTATATGTTCTAAGAACTTGTCCATTTCTTGTAGGTTATTGAATTTGGTGGCATATTATTCATAGTATTCTTGGATGATCCTCTGTATTTCTGTGGTGTCCGTGATAGCTTCCCCTTTTTCATTTCTGATTTTGTTAATTAGTGTCTTCTCTCTTTTCATCTTAGTGAGTCTAGCCAAGGGTTTGTCAATTTTGTTAATCTTTCCAAAGAACCAGCTCTTCGTCACATTACTTTTTTCTATTGTCATTTTGTTCTCTATTTCATTTAGTTCTGTTCTGATTTTTGTTATTTCCTTTCTTCTGCTGACCTTGGGTTTCACTTGTTCTTCTTTTTCTAGTTCTTTAAGCGGTAACATGAGGTTATTTATTTGGGAGTTTTCTTGTTTCTTGAGATAGGCCTGTATTGTGATAAATTTCCCTCTTAAAACTGCTTTCGCTGCATCCCAAAAATTTTGGTAGGATGTATTTTCATTGTCATTTGTTTCTATGCATCTTTTGATCTCTCCTCTAACTTCTTCTTTGACCCAGTCGTTCTTTAAAAGTATGTTGTTTAATCTCCATGTATTTGTGTTTTTCCCGCTTTCTTTTTGCAGTTGATATCCAATTTCAAAGCCTTGTGATCAGAGAATATGCTTGGTATGATTTCAATCTTCTTAAATTTGCTGGGGCTGATTTTATGTCCCAATATATGGTCTATCCTTGAGAATGTTCCATGTACACTAGAAAAGAATGTATAGTCTGATGTTTTAGGATGAAGTGCTCTATAAATGTCAATTATGTCCATTTCATCTAATGTGTCATTTAGGGCTGCTATTTCGTTATTTATTTTCTGTTTGGATGATCTATCCATAGCTGTCAATGATGTATTTAAGTCCCCTAGTATAATTGTGTTTTGGTCAATTTCTCCCTTTAGTTCTGTTAGTAGTTGCTTGGTATATTTCAGGGCTCCCTGATTGGGGACATAAATATTAATGACTATTATGTCTTCTTGTTGTATAGTCCCCTTTACCATTATGAAATGTCCATCTTTGTCTCTTGTTATCTTTTTAACCTTGAAGTCTGTTTCATCTGTTATCATTATGGCTACACCTGATTTTCTCTGGGTACCATTTGCTTGGAGTGTCAATTTCCACCCTTTCACTTTGAGTCTATGCTTGTCCTTGTAGCTGAGATGTGTCTCTTGGAGACAGCATATGGTTGGGTTTAGTTTTTTTATCCAATCTGCTACTCTGTGCCTTTTTATTGGTGAGTTCAGTCCACTTACATTTAGGGTGATTATTGATATGTGAGGATTTCCTGTCATTCTATCTTTAGTTTTCTGGTAAGGCTGTGTCTCCATTGTTTCTTTGCATTTTGTTGTTGTCTATTATTTCTGTGTGGTGGTAGTCTATGATGTTTCCCTCTGTTTCTTCTTTTATTACAGTATATATTTCAGTTCTGGATTTTTTTTGAGTGTTTACCGTTAAGTTTACGTAAAAGAAAGTTTGATATTTAGAGTATTCCATTTTCTTCAACACGCTTACTTTCTCCATTCCCATATTCCGGTTCAGGCCTTTACTCTCCCCCTTTTTATGTTTTGGTTGCCACAAATTGTCCCTGTTGATGGTGGTCGAATAGCCTCCTTTAGTATTTCTTGTAGTGCAGGTCGTGTATTAGAAAATTCCCTCAGCTTCTGAGTGTCTGGAAAGGTCTTTATTCCTCCTTCATATCTAAAGGATATCTTTGCTGGATATATTATTCTTGGCTCATAATTTCTCTCTTTCCATAGTTTGAATATTTGGTTCCACTCCCTCCTGGCTTGTAGAGTTTCTGCTGAGAAATTTGATGATAATCTAATGGGCTTTCCTTTGTAGGTTACCGTCTTCTTTTCCCTGGCTGCCTTGAGGATTCTTTCTTTGTCGTTGATTTTAGACAGCTTCAATACAATGTGCCTTGGAGAAGGCCTGTTGGGATTGAGGTAATTCGGTGTTCTATTTGCCTCTTGGATTCGAGGGTCCAGTTCTGTCCACAAGTTTGGGAAGTTCTCATCGACAATTTGTTTGAATATATTCTGTGTTCCCTTCTCTCTTTCTTCTCCTTCTGGTATGCCCATTATTCTTATATTGCTCTTTCTGATGGAGTCAGAAAGTTCTTGTAGAGTTCTTTCATTTCTTTTAAGTCTCAAGTCTCTTTCTTCTTCCATCCGTGTCGTTTCCAGGTTTCTATCTTCGATATCACTGATTCTTTCCTCCATCTGGTCAAGTCTACTACCTAAGCTGGTTATTTCATTCTTAATTTCTTCTTTTGAGTTCTTAATCTCCAGAAATTCTATTTGGTTCTTTTTTAAAACTTCAATCTCTTCCGTAAAATGCTCATGTTGTTCTTTGATTGTGTTTCTGAGTTCATTAAACTGCCTTTCTTTGTTTTCTTGCATCTCATTGAGTTTTTTCAGAACTGCAATCTTGAATTCTTTGTCATTTAAGTCACATATTTCCATTTCTTTAAGTTCCTTTTCTGGAGTTTTTTCACTTTCTTTCTGAGCTGTCTTGTTGCTTTGGTTATTCATGGCAATTACTGATTTATTATTTGTCTTCCTAGACATCTACAGGAGTGGGTTCTGCAACAGGTTAATAGGAAGAGGTCTTTCTTTTGTTTTCCAGTGCTTACTGGTAGAATGCTTTATTTTCTCTCCGACTGCAGCCTTTTTTTCTCTCTTACACGGTAATGCTATGTTTTCTCTGCACTATTCCAGCTTCTCACACAATGTGGGGATTCCCTGGGAGACGGGCTTCTCCTCTCTTAATAGTTCGCCTGGGTCACAGTGCGCAGTGTCCATGTGGGTATGCGGAGAGCTCTTGAAGTTCCAAAGCTCTTCCTGCACCAGATTCAGAGCCCGTGTGTTTCAGCAGTTCTGTTTACTTCGCAGGGATCTGCCCAGATAGGTGGGGCCAGGGGCAGAGTGAGTTGTGAGAGGTGGCCCAGAGCAATGGCAGTGACCACCACCACAGCCGGTCCTGCTTCCACAGCTCCCTCCCTTGTGCCAGAACTAGTTGGGCTGCAAATCTGTGTCTACGGTCCAAAGTTCTCAGAAAAGCAAATATTCTGTTCTTTTGATCTGACACTGCCACTGTTCCGCTTCTAGCACTGGGCAGGTGGGGGCGAGCTCTGGGAGGCTAGGGAGGGGGCGGCTAGTCTCAGTGCCTAAGGCTCCGTTCTCTGCTCGGCAGTGCGGGCTTAAACCACCGTTTTCAGCCTTTTTCCCTCAGTCTTTTCTCCGAGGTCTCTGCCGTGAGCGTTGGGTTCAGCCGTGGTATATGCTGTCCCCTCAGCCCTGTGGGCCATAAGCGGAGCCCTAGCAGTCCGAGTTCTTCCCTCTCCTGCAGCTGCGGTAGTTCCGGGAAGCAGCGAGCTCGGCGCACTGAGCCAGGTCTGCGTCCTGCGCCCGCGCGGCTCTGTCTCCGCGCACTTCTCCCTTTCCTCCTCCCTCCACTCGCGCGATTCTCCCACCTGTAGGTGATTTCAGTCGGTAGTGGGCCTCTTCGTCTTGCCTGTCTGCTGTGCAGGGAGTCCTTTGTGGAGTTTTTGTTGTTCGATTAGTTGTAAATCCCAGGGATGCTTTACAGAGGCTCACTTCATGCCGCCATTTTGATGACGTATCTAACCATTGTTTTAAATTCTGTATCTGGTGAATTGTTTGCCTCCATTTCATTTCCTTCTTTTCTGGAGTTTTCTCCTGTTCTTTCATTTCGGACAGATTTCTTTCCTTCTTCATTTTGGCTGCCTCTCTGTGTTTGTTTCTACATATTAGGTATATCTGCTATGTCTTCCAGTCTTGGCCAGGTGGCCTTATGTAGGAGGGGCCCTGTGGGGCCCAGTGGCACAGTCTCCCTGGTCACTTGCTCTGGATGCTCCAGGAGTGTCCCTTGTGTAGGTTGCATGTGCCTTCTTGTTATAGTTGAACCTTGATTGCTATTGGCATGTCAGTGTGTGGGAGTGACCCTCCGTTTGATTGAGTGTGGTGGTTGGCCACGTCCTCAGCTTGATGCTGAGCAGGATTTGCCCCAGTGGGCTCTAGTACCTACTGAGGCCACCCTTTAGGTGTGCCACTTGTGGGGCAATTGGGTGTTGCTCTGCTGTGGTCTGAAGCTCACCTTCAGGTATGTTTGCTCTGGGGCCTCTTGTGAGGGGCTGTGGTGCAGGCTCAGGTCACTGCCTGTGACAGCTTGGGGACTACTTGGTATGAGCTACAAAAATAACTGTGGTTGGTCACTGGCTGTGCTGGACCTGGAAGTGCACTGGAGAGGCCACACTGCAAACTGAGGATTGCTGCCACCAGTAACAGGCCTGGGGTAGCTCTGCAAAAAACTCAGGGCACCCCGAGGCCTGCTGCAACTTGCTGGCTCATGTAAGGCTCAGCCACTGACAGAACCTCCTGTGGTATTCCTTGGGTGAGGTGGTGTCTCGAGTCACCAGGGTGAAACAAGTTGTGTTCATCAGATTGATGTAGATTCTGGTTTGGTGCCAGTGCTGAGCCTGAAGCTACTCAGCAAAAGTCTCAGAGCACAGGTCAGTCTCTGCCTGCCTGGGGCCTGCAGAACCCTGAGAGGTGTGTAAGTAAGAGTGCAATGTGGGCAGGGCTGGCTGCCTGCCCAGAAAGTGCCTCCGGCATTGTATGATTTGGATGGTGCAGGGTTCCTGGGAGTGACCAGGGTGGAGTGAGCAGGCCAATGCAGATTCAGATTTGGCCTATGGGGGAGGGCTCAACACAGGAAAGATGGTGACTTCCTGCCAGCTGCATAAGGGAATTCTACACAGAGAAAATGATGATTATCCCTCCCCTTCTTGCCCTGAAGCCACACAAGTCAGTCACTCCCTCTATGTCTCTGATGCCTCCTGAGCTGCTGTCCCTCTGATGGATCCCTCTGAAGGGTGAGTGCTTGCGGGTGAGTGAGTCTGTGTTTGGGCCCTTTAAGAGGACATCTGGGTTTCCCACAGCCTTCTGTCTCACCTGGACAGTCAGAATCCCCACTGTTTTTGATAGCCAGATGTTGCATGGGCTCATCTTCCCAGCACCAGTACTCTGCGTTGTGGAACCCAGTGTGGGGCTGGGTTCCCTTGCTCCTTGGGAGGGACCTCTGCAGCTGAGATATCCCTCCCAATTTTCAACTGCCACATGCTGGTGTGGGTTCTGCCCATTCAGCAGAACCACCCTTCCTACCAGTCTCGATGTGGCTTCTTCTTTATAGCCTTAGTTATTAAACTTCTGTTCAGCTAGACTTCAGATGGTTCTCCAGGTTGCTTAGTCTACAATTTAGCTGTAATTTTACTGTGGTCATGGGAGGAGGCAAGTGCAGCGTTTATTCTGCCAATTTGGACCTCCTGGACATATATATTTTTCTCTTTGGTAAATTCCTAGAAATGGAATGGCTGGATTGTATGCTTAATTTTCATAGAAGTCCTCAACTATTTTTCAAGCTAATTGTATCATTTCATATTCTCAACAGCAGTGTATGAGAGGTGTAGTTCTTCATATCCTGACAAATATTTCATATGGTCAATCTTTTCAACTTTAGACATTCTTACAGACTTGTTTTGGTATTGCATTGTTGTTTTAATTTGCATTTCCCTAATGACTACTAATTTCCCTAATGACAAGTTATGTTGAACTTCTATTCATGTGATTTTTTTTGCCAGTGTCTGTATCTTTTTTGCTTATGTGACTGTTAAAACCATTTTCCTATTTTTTATTGGGTTGATTCCTTATTATTGTGTTTTGAGAGTTCATTATACATTACTAGTACAAGATCTTTATCAGATATGTGACTGGCAAATATTTTCTCCAAGACTGACTTGTCTTTTAACTCTCTTAACAGTGCCTTTCAAAGATCAGGTGCTTTTAATTTGGGTGAAATCTAATTTATCAATTTTATTTTATTAATAGATTGGGCATATTTATTGTATCTAAAAATTGATGAGCAATCCAAGTTAATAAACATTTTTCCTTTATTTTTCTAAAAGTATTATAGTTTTAGGTTTTACATTTAGTTTTCTGATACATTTTGATTAAATTTTTGTATGGTGTGAGGTATAGATAAAAATTTACTTATTTTTACATAGAGGTATCTAATTATTCCAGACTCAATTGTTGAAAAATATTAGTTTTAATCCTATAATCTTTCTTTATATCTTTGTATGTAATAACTTGTCAATACATATGCAATGTGTCTGTCCATTTCTGGACTTTGTTTTGTTCCACTGGCGTATTTCTATTATTATTCAAATACCACATTGTCTTGATTATTGTTGCTTTATAATAAGCCTGGAAATCAAGTAGTGTAAAGTTTCCAATTTTGTTCTTTTTAAAAGTTATTCCAGGGGCCGGCCCGGTGGCTCAGGTGGTTAGAGCTCCATGCTCCTAACTCCGAAGGCTGCCGGTTCGATTCTCACATAGGCCAGTGGGCTCTCAACCACAAGGTTGCCAGTTCAATTCCTCGAGTCCCTCAAGGGATGTTGGGCTCCGGACCCTGCAACTAAGATTGAACACGGCACCGCGAGCTGAGCTGCCACTGAGCTCACGGATGGCTCAGTTGGTTGGAGCGCAGGCTCTCAACCACAAGGTTCCCAGTTCGATTCCTCGACTCCCGCAAGGGATGGTGGGCAGCACCCCTTGCAACTAAAATTAAACACGGCACCTTGAGCTGAGCTGCCACTGAGCTCCCGGATGTCTCAGTTGGTTGGAGCGTGTCCTCTCAACTACAAGGTTGCTGGTTTCGACTCCCGCAAGGGATGGTGGACTGTGCCCCCTGCAACTAGCAATGGCAACTGGACCTGGAGCTGAGCTGCACCCTCTACAACTAAGACTGAAAGGACAACAACTTGAAGCTGAATGGCACCCTCCACAACTAAGATTGAAAGGACAACAACTTCACTTGGGAAAAAAATGTCCTGGAAGTACACACTGTTCCCCAATAAAGTCCTGTTGCCCTTCCCAATAAAATCTTAAAAAATAAGTTATTCCAGCTATTCTAGATTCTTTATATTTTTATATGAATGTTAGAATCATCCTGTCAGTACCTATAAAAAGCTTCTCTGGAATTTTGATTGAGATTGTGTTGAATCCATCAATGAATTTAGGAAGAAATGGCGTATTAATAATATTGAGTCTTCCAACTTATTAGCAAGGCATATATCTCCATTTATTTCACTAATTTCTCTTGGCAATGTTTTTAGTTTTTATTGTACAAATTTAATTTTGGTATAATTGTAAGTTCACATGCAGTTGTAAGAAATAACATAGAAAGATCCCAGTACATCCTTTACTCTATTTCCCCTAATGGTAATACTTTGCAAAGGTATACTATAACATCACAACTAGGAAATAGACATTGATACATCTACTGTGTTCAGATTTCACCACTTTTACATGTTGTGTGTGTGTGTTTTTAGTTATATGCAATTTTATTATGAGTGTAAATGTGTGTGATGACCACCATAGTCAAGATATAAAAGAGATCCATCACCACAAAGATCCCTCCTGTTGCCCCTTTATCATCACACTCACTTCCCTCTCCCCCCAATTCTATAACCTCTAGCAACCACTAATCTCCATCTCTATAATTTTGTTGGTTCTAGAAAGTTCTATAAGTGAAATCATATGGTATGTTATACATATAGTATATCATATGGTATCCTTATTGGGATTTTTTTCACTTAGCATAATTCCCTGGAGCTCCATCCAGGTTCTTGCATATATCAATATTTATTAATTTTTACCCAGAAATAAAACCACATAAATATGGACATAATTTTTGACAAAGAAGCTAAAAACATGCAATGGAGGAAAGACAGCCTCTTCAATAAATGGTGCTGGGAGAATTGGATAGCCACGTGCAAAGGAATGAAACTGGACTGCTATTTGTCACCATGTACCAAAGTTAATTCAAAATGAATCAAAGACTTAAGCATAAGACCTGACACAATAAACTGCATAGAAGAAAACATAGGTACTAAACTTATGGACCTTGGGTTCAAAGAGCATTTTATGAATTTGACTCCAAAGGCAAGTGAAGTAAAAGCTAAAATAAACGAATGGGACTATATGAAACTTAAAAGTTTCTGCACAGCAAAAGAAACCATCGACAAAATAAAGAGGCAACCAACTGAATGGGAGAAGAGTTTTGCAAACAGTGCCTCCGATAAGGGGCTAATATCCAAAATGTACAAGGAACTCATGCAACTCAACAACAAAAAAACAAACAAACCAATTGAAAAATGGGCAGAGAACCTGGAGAGGCATTTCTCCAAAGAGGACATACAAATGGCAAATAGACATATGAAAAAATGCTCAACATCACTAATCATCAGAGAAATGCAAATCAAAACCACAATGAGATATCACCTCACCCCAGTCAGAATGGTTATCATCAACAAGACAAATAGTAACAAGTGTTGGAGAGGCTGTGGAGAAAAAGGAACCCTCATACAGTGTTGGTGGGAATGCAGACTGGTGCAGCCGTTATGGAAGGCATTGTGGAGGTTCCTCAAAAAATTACGAATAAAATTGCCATATGACCCAGCAATCCCTCTCCTGGGTATCTACCCAAAAAGTCTGAAAACATTTATACATAAAGACACATGTGCTCCAATGTTCATTACAGCTTTGTTTACAGTGGCCAAGACATGGAAACAACCAAAATGTCCTTTGATAGATGAATGGATAAAGAAGTTGTGGTATATATACACAATGGAATACTATTCGGTGGTAAGAAAAGATGATATAGGAACATTTGTGACAACATGGATGGATCTTGAGAGTGTAATGCTGAGCGAAATAAGTCAGACAGAAAAAGCAGATAACCATGTGATTTCACTGATATGTAGTATATAAACCAAAAACAACAAAAGAACAAGACAAACAAATGAGAAACAGAAACTCATAGACACAGACAATAGTTTAGTGGTTACCAGAGGGTAAGGGGGTTGGGGGGTGGGAGATAAGGGTGAGGGGGATCAAATATATGGTGATGGAAGGAGAACTGACTCTGGGTGGTGAACACACAATGGGATTTATAGATGATGTAATACAGAATTGTACACCTGAAATCTATGTAATTTTACTAACAATTGTCACCCCAATAAATTTAAAAAATAAATTAAAAAAAAAGAAAAAAAAAAAAAATATATATATATATATATATATATATATATATATATATATTCGTTTTTTATGGCCAAGTAGTATTCCATGGCACCATAGTTTGTTTAACCATTCACCCACTGAAGGACATCTAGGTTGTTTGCAGTTTGGGGCTAGTATGAATAAAGCTGCAATGAGCTGCTTTAAGGGTTTTTCTGTGAGTATAAGTTTTCCAATCTCTGGGATCAATGCCTAGGAGTGCAATTGCTGAGTTTTAAGGTAATGCCATGTTCAGCTTTGTAGAACACTGCCATACTCATATCCAGTGTGGATGTATCACTTTACATTCCCACCAGGAATGGATGTGTGATCTAGTTTTTCTTTATCCTTGACAGCATTTGGTGGTGTCACTATTTATTATTTTAGTCATGGTGATAAGTATATAGTGATATCTTAATGTGGTTTGAATTTGTATTTCCTTGATGGCTAACGATGTTGAACATCTTGTCATGGCTTTTGCCACCTTTGGTTAAATGTATGTTCATGTCTTTTGCCTATTTTGTAATTGAGTTGACTTTTTGTTCTGTTTTACTTTACTGTTGAGTTTTGGGAGTTGTAAATATATTCTTTATACTTAGGTTTTTTTGGACATGTGGTTTGCAAATATAATTTTTTTCCAGTGGGTAGTTTGTGGTCTTCAGGGGTCTTTTGAAGTACAAAAGTTTTAAATTTTGATGAAGTTAAATCTATTAATCTTTCCTTTTGTTGATTGGGCTTTTGATGTCAAATCTAGGAACTGTTTGCCTAGCTCTAGGTACCAAAGTTTTTCTCCTATGTTTTTATCTAAAAGTTTTATAATGTTCCATTTTACATTTAAGAGCATGATTCATTTTAAATTAAAGTTTACATAAGATGTGATCTTTAGGTAGAGGTTTTTGTTTTCCTTATGGAAATTCCCTTTCTGGGAGTTTCTAAATTATGAATTCAATTTCTTTAATGGATTATAGAACTATTCAGAATGTCTATTTCATCTTGGTTGAGTTTTTAAAACCATTTGTTCTAGTTGCTGTATTTATGAGTGAAAAGTCATTCATATTCTCTTATCCTTCTACTGGATGCAGGATCTATAGTGATATCCTCTGTTTCATTCCTGCTATTGGCAATTTGTATCTTCTCTTTTTATCTTTATCAGTCTTATTAGAGGTTTATCAATTTTAATTATTTTTAAAGAACTTCTTTTCATTACTTTGTTCTATTTTCTTGTTTTAAATTTCATTGATTTCCCTAGTCTTCTTTATCATTTTATTTTTCCTGTTTGCTCTGGGTTTATTTTGCTTTCCTTTTTCTAGTTTCATGAAATAGAAACTTAAGTGATTGATTTGATACCTTTACTTGTTCCTAATAAAAACATTTAGCTCTATAAATTGCCCTTTGAGTACTTCTTCAGCTGCATCCCACAAATTTTGATCTGTTGTATTTTCATTTTCATTCACTTTTATAGGCCACTGATAACAACACTAGATAAAACAAGTACAATAAAACAAAACTACACAGACAAGTATCTCAAATGACCTCAGACATGAGAATCCTCCACAAAATTGTATCCACCAATGTATAAAACTAATTATGTACCACGACCAAGTGGATTTACTTCAGGTGTACAAAGCTTGTTCAACATTCAAAAATCAATTAATGTGATCCACTGTATTAACAGGCTAAGGAAAAAATGATTTAAGATACTCAGAAGAAAAAAGATAGTCTATTATATTTACTCATTCTGCTCTTCTTCTTTCCTTCCTAAAGTTCCAAACCTCCTTCTATCACAATTTCTTTCTGTTTAGACTTCATCCTAAAACCATCCTTTAATGATAATTTGGGGGAACCAATTCTTAGTTTCCCTTTGTCTGACAATGTCTTTATTTTACCTTCATTCCTAAAGAATATTTTCATGGAATGTTGAGTCTGTGGTGGACTAGCCCCAACTCGCACTGTTGGGTCGGGGTGGAGGCTCATATCACCCCCAAACCCCACTGCTGCTGCCCTGGTGGGGGAATCTGACCAGTGCTTCTACTGGGCAGGATATGAAAGGCTAGCTTCCTGCTTGGGCTTCACTGAACCTGGGGTGCAATTTTTTCCACTATGAAGATTAATGGCATTGCTGGATCATGTGGTGAGTTTATGTTTATCTTTATAAGAAGCTGCCAAAGTGTTTTTGCATAGTAGCTGTACCCTTTGGCATTTCCATCTGCAATGCATGAGAGTTTCAGTTGCTTCACATCCTCGCCAACACTTATAATATCATTTGGATTTCTGTATACTATATTAAAAAATAAGTTCTACTGTTATTTTTTTAATGTATAATGGGCCCTTAAGTTACAAGAGCAACAAAATTTGATCTACTCAGTAAACTCTAGTGTTGTTAGTAATAGTATGCTTTCAGAGAAAAAAAATGAGAAGGAACCGAAAGAAATCACCTGGACCTACTCTAATCATCCCTGTTCCCCTTTTTAAACAAAGTCAGGCCTAGAGATAGGTCCTGAGGATATGATTTGCTAAGGTCACTGAGTAAGTCTCTTTCCAAGATGGGAGTTGCAGCCAGATATTCCTGGTGTCTCATGTTTCTGGGTCTCATTTTCTCTTTTAGTGCATCTCTTTTGTTTTTAATTAAAATGTATTGGGGTGACTGGTCAACAACACTACATAGGTTTCGAGTGTACAATTCTGTAATACATCATCTATATATTGCATTGGGTGTTCACCACCCAGAATCAGTCCTCCTTCCATCACCATATATTATATTTGACTCCCTTAATCGTCTTCTACCATCTCCCTTCACGTCTTATCCTCTAAGTGCATCTCTTTATATGAATCTGCCTTTCTTTATTTTCTTACGTCATTGTCTTTGTGTGAAGCATTCTTTATCTATGTCTGTTTTTTTCAAGCTTATTGAGATATAGTTGACATACTGATGCGGTGTAAGTGTAAAGTGCACAACATGAAGATTTAATATACGTATTTATTGCAAGGTAGTTACCACAATAAGGTTACTGAACACCTCCATCACCTCAGATAGTTACCTTTTTCTATGTGTGTGCAGTGAGGACTTTTATATCTACTCTCTTCGCATCTTAAATATACTCTACTCTCTTATATCTACTCTCTTCGACTCTCTTACTATAGTCACCATGTTGTATCTTAGATCACCAGAATTTATTCATCTTATAACTGGAAGTTTGTGCCCTTGGACTACCTTCACCCATTCTCCCAATGACCCTGGCAACCTCCAATCTACTCTCTATTTGTATGAGATTGATTTTATTTCAGATTCCATATATAAGTGAGAACATAGAGTATTTGTCTTTGTCTGACTTATTTCACTTAGCATTATGCCCTAAAGGTCCATTCATATTGTCTCAAATGGGAGAATTTTCTTCTTTTTTTAAAAACAAAATGTTATTAGTTTCAGGCGTACGAAGCAATGTAATAGTTAGACAGTTACACCCCTCACAAAGTGATAACCTCCCTCCAAGTCTACTACCCCTCTGACATTGAATATAGCTGATACAGTACCATTGACTGTCTTCCCTATGCTCTACACAGCATCCTGTGAATACACACACACACACGCACACACGCACACGTGTGTGTGTATAATATTTAATTATAGTTGACATTCACTATTATTCTACTTCAGCTTCTGGTGTATAGCGCAGTGATTAGGAAGCTACACAGTCTATGAAGTGATCCCCCTGATAAGTCCAGTACCCATCTGGCACCCTACATAATCTTTACAACATTACTGATTATATTCCTCATTCTGTATTTCATATCCCCGTGACAATATTGTGAGTACTAATTTGCACTTCTTTTTGTGACTGAATAATATTTCATTTTAAATGTATATACCAGTTTCTTTAATCATTCATTCCTCAACAGACACTTAGGTTGTTTCCATATCTTGGCTATTATAAATACTGTTGCAATAAACATGGGAATGCAGATATCTCTTTGAGATAAATTTATTTCCTTTGGATATATTCCCAAAAGTGGGATTGCTGGATCATATGGTAGTTTTATTTTTAATTTTTTGAGGAACCTCCATACTGTTTTCCATGGTGGCTGTACCAATTTACATTCGCATCAACAATGCATAAGTGTTCCCTTTTCTCTTCCAGGACTTACTTTCTTTCTGATAATAGCCATTCTAATTGATGTGAGACAATATCTGATTTCCCTGATGATTTGTGATGCTGGCCATTTGTATGTCTTCTTTGGAAAAATGTCTATTGAGGAACTTGATCATTTTTTAATCAGATTATTTGTTTGTTTACTAGGGAGTTTTATGAGTTTTTTATATATTTTAGATATTAACCATTTATCAGATACATGATTTGTAAATAATTTTCCCATTCTGTAGATTTTTTCATTTGATTGATCATTTCTTTTGCTATACAGAAGCTTTTGAGTTTGAAGTAGCCCCACTTGTTTACTTTTATGTTTATTGCTTGTCCTTTTGGTGACATATCCAGAAAATCATCACCAAGACCAAAGTCAAGGAGATTCCCCCTATGTTTTCTTCTAGGAGTTTTATAGTTTCAGGTCTTACATTTAAGTCTTTAACCCATTTTGAGTTAATTTTTGTGAATGGTGTAAAATAAGGGTCCAGTTTCATTCTTTTGCATGTGGATATCCAGCTTTCCCAACACCATTTATTGAAGAACCTATCTTTTCCACATTGAGTATTCCTGGCTCCGTTGTCAAATATTGGTTGATTGTACGTGTGCTGGTTTGTTTCTTCACTCTCCATTCTCTATGTCTTTTTCTGTCTTTTTCTCTCTTTATGTCTCTAAAGAGGTGACAGCTTTTGATTTTACTGTAGTGTCAATGTATTCAGCTCTCCAGTTTTATCAAAGTCATCTTAAACTATATTTTTAAAGCATATCTAGATTGAAGGGAATAATATTGTTGACTTGTTCATATTTTGAGATCATTGAGTATGATATGGAGAGGAAATCCAACTCTAATTCATAAAATGAATCACTATTCTCTCATAATTTATTACAGAGAAAAATTCTTACATCCCAATTTACATATATTTGGCTCCATATTTAATGAGGGAACCCTTGAAAGTCTAATTCAGAATAAGTTTAGCAAAAAAGTGGAAGTTTAGCAAAAAAGTGGAAGCTGGGGCCGGCCCGGTGGCTCAGGCGGTTAGAGCTCCGTGCTCCTAACTCCGAAGGCTGCCAGTTTGATTCCCACGTGGGCCAGTGGACTCTCAATCACAAGATTGCCTGTTTAATTCCTCGAGTCCCGCAAGGGATGGTGGGCTCTGCTCCCTGCAACTAAGATTGAACACGGCACCTTGAGCTGAGCTGCCGCTGAGCTCCCAGATGGCTCAGTTGGTTGGAGCACATCCTCTCAACCACAAGGTTGCCGGTTTGACTCCCACAAGGGATGGTGGGCTGCGCCCCCTGCAACTAGCAATGGCAACTGGACCTGGAGCTGAGCTGCGCCCTCCACAACTAAGACTGAAAGGACAACAACTTGACTTGGAAAAAAAAGTGGAAGCTATCTCATTTGTTCACATCTATAAAGAAAATAAATGATTCCTTACAACTCCTTTAAACTGTGTGATGTCAAATTTGGTAACCACTTCTCTCCTGAAATTAAAAAAATCTGGAGACATAAAATGTTGAAATTTGGGCTTCTTACTAAACCACATTGCTAAGGGTTCATATTCTACCTTTGGACCATAGTTCCTAGAAATATTCTGATAGGGGACCAATGAGCTTCCCTTCAGAGGAGTAGATGAGTGAGGGCTATGCGAAGCATTGAAGAGAATTTGTGAGCACAAACCAAATTCTCCATTTCTTGTGGTTGTGGATTCAGACCCTAAAGCACCACTGTCTGAGTCACCTTGGGCAAATCATTTTTCTTCTCAGAGATTCAGAATAGAGCTTAGTGCTCTTTTTGTTTTCACCTGTAAGATGGGATGATAATACTTGGATTTTTCATAAGGTTGTTTGGGGGAGCAAAACCACATAACAAGTGCAATGGTGTGTGTGTGTGTGTGTGTGTGTGAGTGCTCGTGCACGTGTGTGTGTTCAAATGTTCTCCATATGATGCCCATGTGGTGTGCCAACTCGTATTTCTACGTCGAGAGTGTAATTGCTATAGCCAGATTTAATCATGACTTTCTGATACATGAGCTTCATTTCACAGAAGGGGCCATGTGACTGTAAATGGCTGGTTGATAAATCTCTGTGAAAGGAGACAGGCCAGGCTGAAGCCCCTTGATATAGGGGAAATGGCTCTAAAGTCCAATTGCTTTGGATAATACTCATGGAGTATTTCTGCTGCGTCGTCTTGCCATATGACAGGTCTTCTGGAAATGCGAGTACGCCATTTACTGAAATGCACTCTGGTCTGGTCCTTGGGAATTTCCCACCCTGGACTTTCTCTGTCTATGTTGTTACTGCCGAGGAAGCTGTACCTGAGATACACATATAATACTGTGATCTACTTTAGTGACACTGAAGACCCAGAGAGAACTTCCAAGGATTCAAAAACAAGATGGTTGGGAGACAGGAACTCCAGCCTCGTCCAGGTGCAGGCTCAAGAAGGCTTTTGTGCACATGGTATGGTTTCAGGGACATCTGGCAACATAATCAGCCACTGTCTCCCCTCCTCTAGCAAGTATCAACTTCTTTCAGTTTTGAAGACACTAAAAGAGGGTTTCCCACAAGGAAAACCCCACTCTAGCTTAGAATTTTATGTTAAGAATTGAACTCCAAAAGGGGATCAAATATATGGTGATGGAAGGAGCACTGACTCTGGGTGGTGAACACACAATGGGATTTATAGATGATGTAATACAGAATTGTACACCTGAAATCTATGTGACTTTACTAACAATTGTCACCCCAATAAACTTTAATTAAAAAAAATTAAAAAAAAAAAAAAAGAATTGAACTCCAGTTCTGAATAGGAGTGAAGATAATGGAAAGCACTTTTCCCACCAGCACCTTCAAACTCATCATGTCTTCCGTACTTCAACCTGTTCCTCTTAGCAACTCACCCGAGTCTCTAAACTCTATGGAGCCCACTCAAATTCACCTCTATATTGTTTAACATTTCGAACTTTGAGAAGTATTTTAATTTGCTTAAGCTCATCTGATTCCTACTTCGGAACTGATACAGTCATCCCAATTTTATAAGTGAGGAAACAATTTGCTGACATATTAAAAGATTTGCTCGTGCTCGCTTTGGCAGCACATATACTAAAATTGGAACGATACAGAGAAGATTAGCATGGCCCCTGCGCAAGGATGACATGCAAATTCGTGAAGTGTTCCATATTTTTAATAAAAAAAAAAGAAGAAAAAAAAGAAAAAAGATTCGCTCAGGATAACACAAGTAGAAAGTGAGAGAGGAAAGGGAACCCAGCATCTTTCACCCATAAGTTTAGACTTCCTCACTCTGGGACCCCACTTCTTTTCACCTCCATGTCTAATCAGTCTCCAGATTCCATCATTTCTTCTTTTGCTATAACTCTTGAATTTTTCCCTTCCTACCATTTCCCATGGCCACTCCTTTTCCAGTTCTTTATCACTTCACCTGCATGGGTTCAGTGGCCCATTACGGATGACACTGACAATTGAGTTGCTACCATCCTGCTCTGAAATCTGACTTTTAGCTATATCTGGAATAGATCGCATCACCTATTTAGAGGCATACATGCCCTAAAAGTCTGGTTGCCTGTTTTCTCCTTCTCGTATTGCTCACACTGAAAATACATACATAATATACATATGTATCAAACTATATATACGAGTGTGTGTGTGTGTATACACTGAGGGTGCCAAAAAATGTATACACATTTTAAGAAAGGAAAAAAACTGTATTAAATTGTAATGCTCAATATATACTAATAACAAAAGATGAATACAAATCATGTGTATACATTTTTTTGGCATCCCCGGTATATACGAGTACATATAATATGTGGTTTTCATTTATCAGATATCTATGTAGAGATTGTGGTTATAGAAATGAAAAAAAGGCCGGAATGGCTAAATGATGACCACAAAGGTACAGTAGGGAGTGTTTCCTTTTGAGTCATTCTGAGCCTTTGGTCTGTGATAGTGGCTTAGTCAGTGAGCAGTTTTATGTCTCTCTCCTTATGCCCAGCCCCATTTCAATTTTGAATTTTCTTAGTATCAGTTAACTTACTTCTCTTTAAAAGCCATTTTGTAATAATATGTCATTTATATGTAAACTTATGACCTTTTCTTGTTTGCCATAAAAGAATGCTCATTGGTATGTATCAGCGGAAATATGGTTTTTATCATTCTACTAAGAGGTAAAGAGTCACTAATATGGTGTCTAAGTCCTAAAAGACTTTAATACTTCTTTGCTTATCTTTGATCAATTTGGTTATAGAACTCTAATTATATAAAAAATGTAACTATCATAATGTCAACCACATTTAACCTTCTCGATATCCCATGATTCTTTGCACTGAGGGTGCAAGGCTAGGTCTTTGCTGACTGCTCGATAACTGAATGAGTGATTATTCTCCTTGTTAATGGACAATGATATAGAAAACTCTTCCATATGTACAGAATATTAATGAGAAGCTGCACAAGCTGAGATAAGACTATAAGATGCTGCAAGCAATCACTTATAAGGCCATTATAAAAATATTACTCGTCAAGGATTTAGCCAGACTGGGGGTCTCTGTGTAACGAATGAGGAGGAAAAGGGAGAGACACACTCTTACCCACATGAATAACTGAGTAATTTGCAAACAACATTTCTTCAATGGTTATTATTGAGTTTTCTACTTAATTTTTTAAAAATAAACTTTGTGAGATGGCATTGCAGATTTTGACATGAGGAGGGGAAACTTCTTGCTCTTCCTTCTCAACCTTTTTAATGCTTTCTGTGCGAGGTACAGTGTGTCAAGCATTTGTTCTTCAAGAAAAATGCCACCCAGATGACTGCTAAAGAAATTTCAACCAACCCCCCAAAATTGGCCCATCCATAGCACTCTTATTTTCCTCAATTTTGTTTTCAATTTTGGGTATTATCTCTAATTGGAAAATTTACGAAAGTCATTGTAGTCTGCATTTTTGGATGACATACTAAAAAAGGGGGAATATTCATTGGATGTTGTTTAATTCTCCAGTTCAATTCACTTAGGCTCTGTAAATAGAATCTGAGTCAGTTTTAATAAACACATGGAATGTCACAGCCTCAGGGGCTGAGAGATCATCTAAGCCTGTTGTTCTCAATTGAGTATCGTGGAGACCCCTTTTAAAAGGGGAAAGATTCTTACTGATCTCAGTGTTAACTTAAATTCTTTTTAGAATGCTATTAAAATAAGAATGTAATCATAAAAATGGAATGTGTAATGTAATATGTAATATATTTACATATATTAATATATTAAGTAATACGCATAAAACTAGGTATAAACTCCTTATAGGTAGAATGTGTGTGATGATTCCCTTCTCCCACCCTTTTCTTCTGGTCAAAAAGGACACCTGCATTGTATACAGGGCCTTTGTTTGGCAAGAACACATCTTTTGTCTAACGTGTCCATGTTTGTGGGGGTTTGTCTAGCTTTTAACAATTACAACAACACTCTACTTGGTTTCCATTCAGCTGTTAACACAAACATATAAATGGGCAGAAAAATAGCATGGCAGTCCTGGATCATAAGACTACACCTTGGAAACTTTTAAATACATTATCATGGAAATGAAAACACAAAATTAAAATATTCTAATAACAATGGACAAACCATTTCCCCTAATATATCACCAGAGCCTAGTTTGAAACATATCAATCTAGACGAATCTTTTTTTTTTTTTTTTTTTTTTTTTACAAAAGGAGAGCTGTTAAAATCACAAATAAGCCAGAAGTCGAGCTGGAACTGGAATTCAGAACTGAACCAGTTTCTTGACTCTTAGTACAGCAAATTTTTTGCAAAGCAATACTGCTTTTATTTGTATCATTTAAATTTATCCCATGAAGCTTTGTCTATTCACTCACTAGCTGTTTTTTTATTTGAAATTTTATTTGTGACAATAGAATGATGCCTTATTTTTATGTCAGTGCTGTTAGTGTTCAAAGTATGAGAAACAGGTGATAATAAGAAAAGTTTCTGGATAAATCAAGTTAGGAAAAAAGATCAGGTCTCCTGGTTGCAGTGTTTTTGGCCATGGCAATGTGAGTTTAGATAGTTGGAGCAATGACAAATATTAAGATATGTAGATAGCTATTATTATTGAGGTCCTAAATCCCACCTTTGTTGACAAAAAATAAAGGATGAGGTCTTAATCACGTTTCCTTTATTGACCTCAGTTTCCCCATATGTAATGCAGCAACTTGCTTTTATAAATCAGCAGTTTAATTGCTGCCCAGCTTTTCTCACTTTATTTCCCCCTATAATTTGGCTCCATGCTTTGACTAAAATATGATATAAGAAAAAAATATATAGTTTGCTTTGAGTCTTTTTTGATGCCCTTAAAAATCAGAGATATAGGGCCGGCCTGGTGGCTCAGGCGGTTAGAGCTCCATGCTCCTAACTCCGAAGGCTGCCGGTTCGATTCCCACATGGGCCAGTGGGCTCTCAACCACAAGGTTGCCAGTTCAATTCCTCGAGTCCCGCAAGGGATGGTGGGATCCACCCCCTGCAACTAAGATTGAACACGGCACCTTGAGCTGAGCTGCCTCCCAGATGGCTCAGTTGGTTGGAGCGCGTCCTCTCAACCACAAGGTTGCCAGTTCAACTCCCGCAAGGGAAGGTGGGCTGTTCCCCCTGCAACTAGAAAATGGCAACTGGACCTGGAGCTGAGCTGTGCCCTCCACAACTAAGATTGAAAGGACAACAGTTTGACTTGGAAAAAAGGCCTGGAAGTACACACTGTTCCCCAATAAAGTCCTGTTCCCCTTCCCCAATAAAATCTTAAAAAAAAAATCAGAGATATAAAGTATTTTATACAGTATTATTAGATGGATTATACCAACTTCATTGGATTCAATTTTACATGATATCCCTTCTGTTTTATTTTTATTTTTAAATTTAATTTTAAGTTTTGAGCAAAGTACTATGTTGTGCATGTATAAAGACAGAGATTACAGGAATCATTCATTGCTGTCACCATCAAATAACACGTGCAGTGATGTTTATGTGACACCTTGAAGGATGGATAGGCAAGAGATGAAAATGGAGGGCTTTCGAGGTTGAGAAGGAGGCTCCCAGGTGAACCTGCCATATTCACGGAACACTAAAGAGCCAAGGAATGGCAGGAGCAGGGAGAAATTCAGCAGAACTTTCAGAGAGGAGCCAGGCTGCAGAGGGCCTTGACTGGCAGTCAGGGGAGTTGGAGCTTGATAAGAAGACAAAGGGACCCATCAGGGCTTTCTGCTGCCTGTGTACAGATGTTCCCAGCTGAGCATTAAATAATGGGTCTGGATCCTGTGCCTGTCAGGTCAGTTGGTTTTGTTCATCCTTTGGGGATGACGTGCTCTTTCCCTCCTGTAAAGCTCCCTTAGCACTTTGTACCTTCTTAGGGACTCCTTTGGGTGACCTTACAAAACTCACTTGGGCTTTAGTTTCCTCATCTGTAAAATGAAGGCCTGGGAGTAGATCGGATGGTCATCATTCATTCTCAGTCTCTCAGTCTCTTTCTCTCCCTGTCTATATCTCTTCACTAAGACACTTCAGTGATGGTATGATCACATCAGTAAAGTATCTCACTACAGCAGCTGTTATTTACCTGTGTGGAGATGGGAAGATGTATATCGTTTGGGAAAACAGATCTCACAGGTTACTCTCCTACCAACTTTAAAATCCATAAATTCTAAAAATGTTTCCAAGCTCTGACGTTCTGATTTAAAGTCTTAGTTCATGAAATAAAATTCAATTTGGTGGGGTGGCCAGATGTCTCAGTTGGTTGGAGCGTGAACTCTCAACAACAAGGTTGCAGGTTCAATTCTCGCATGGGATGGTGGGCTGCGCCCCCTGCAACTAAAGATTGAAAATGGTGACTAGACTTAGAGTTGAGCTGTGCCCTCCACAACTAGATTGAAGGACAACTTGGAGCTGATGGGCCCTGGAGAAACACACTGTTCCCCAATATTCCCCCCAAAATTTTTTAAAAAAAGTCAATTTGGTGACTTTGGAGAATATACAGGAAAAGTCAATCATGTTTTTAACAGTTATGATCCTTTTGGCAGTAATTCACAGAATACATCCAACCAAAAGTGGCTGAAACTCTGAAGACATTTTATTATCTCCAATCCCGAGGTAGGTTTGTTCTAGGATTATTTAATTCAGTGGCTCAATTGTCTCATCAGAACTATGGCTTTCTTCCATCTTTCTGCTCTCTCATCCTCAGCATCCTCAGCATCCTCAGCATGATGATGTCTCCCCTCTTGGTTGCAAGATGGCTGCAGCAGCTCCAGATATCATATGCAGGAAAAAACATGTCCAATGAAGAGGAAGAGGGTCGTTTCTTCTTATTTTTCTTTTGATCATGAAGGAAAACCTTCCCTAGCCAACTTCCCTTATGTTCCACTGGCCAGATAAGTGATAGTCACATGCTCGTTTCTTAAGTGCAAGAGAATGTTAGGATGTGGATATCTGGCAAATCCAGCTTCTGTAGTGAGAGGTAGTTCTGCCTGAATAGAAGAAAGGTGGAGGGAAATGGGGTGTTGGGAAAGCAACTAATAGTGCCCGACACATATGTCCTTTTCCCAACGCTCATCTTAAGACTTCCCCCACCTTTTATGTAGCCACTGGGTAATTAAAGCTAAGTATTTAGCATAAATCAGGGCTTTTGTGAATTATCTGAATAATTAGAGTCATTGTAAGCCCAGGGCCCTTATTATATTTCATCTAAAAGTTTAATGATAAATGGGCTTCCATTGCCCAAAATGAGCTTCTCTGGTGCTGAAACCAGATGTAATTTTTTTTTTATTATTGAATTGGGCTTTAGGAAAATAATTTAAAATGTACAGGGATTGTGATAAAGCGTAGCTTAAATTCTCAATTTTTTTCTTACAAATATTCATCAGCTACCAAAAATAAGACCAGATTAAGGGAGTATGTAAATATTTAATGTAAAATTAGGAATATGTTGTTAAAAATCAGGAAAGAGTTTAGAGCTATGACCATAAATAAATTGTGAAATATCAGCTTACTTCTCTGCTGCAACACTGACCTAAAGAAGCTTTTCTGTTTCCCCAGCAACCTCGCACGGCATTAGCTTGCTTCCCTCAGAGTAAATTAAATGTGATTTCAAGTACTACACTTCATTATTTCAGAAATCACAATACCTTGCAGAAATAAGAACATTTCATAAATCATATTGGAGTTTATTTTGAAGCCAGAGCAGAGAAAATATTTATTTGGAAAATACAGTTTTAAAAAATCTACTACATTTCCAAGGACTTATAAATTATCTTCATGATGAAATGGTAAATGGGGCATAATATTTTTAATTTAGTTATAGCACATTAGGGATTGTCCAAATGTGTGTGTGTGTGTGTGTGTGTGTGTGTGTGTGTGTGTGTGTGTATATATATATATATATATATATATATATGTCTTTTTAAAACAGTTCTAGTTACCAGGGACACGAGGAAGATAAAAGCCACATCTCAAATGAACTATCTTCATGATCAAGTGCTCAAGAGGATAAAAATCATATTAATGCTAACAAACCTTTTCTAAATTCAAGTTCTCCTGTTTATGCATCCTACCACCTGTGAACAATGTTTCCCCAAACTTGGTGCATATCTTATGTATGTATTACAACACACGTGCATGTCCACATACACACATTTCGTGTAGCGTATACACCAAATTGGTATATCTCAAATTTTGGATAAATGATTATTTTAACATCTGACCCATCTCCATGCAGGTCACTTATGGTTTGTTTTTGTTTTTGTTTTTTAATCTTATAACTGAAATTGACGTAAACAGCTTATTTTGCAAATTATTTAGTGACCAGTTTTTGAAGGGCTTTTGAATTTAACTTGTGTCTGTTATAATACTTAAATTAAAACTCTGCCCTGATAACTTTAAGCTGATATTTGGCTGAAGATAGGAAAGAAGAGGGCTTAGTTTTTTCTTCAGTATTCTAGAGTCTCCTATCTGCTATATGCACGCCCACTTTGGGTTACTGAAGTCACAGATAACTTTTTGTCATTTTTAGATAATTTCCTATTGCACAGCCTGCCCAAACCCATGGATTTCTGAATTTGTCAGTGTGAAATGGGATTGACCTACTCAGGACTCTTACGGAGCACTTCCTATTCTGCTGTGACCTTGAAGAAGAAAAGGGTTCCTTGGTCAGTGATAAGATGAGTCTCTCACAAATTAGTTGAGTCTGTGTGAGTCCTTCATATGGCCCGAAACTAACTAGCCTAAGCTGGCCTTGAATGACTCCATTATCCCTGGCACTTTCATAAAGAAACAGTATGTCGATCAGTTATTGATGCCAAAGACACACATCTAATAAAGCAAAACAAGGTCAAATACAAAATAAATCATCTCATTTATCTATTTATCATACATGTGTTTGGCCCCAGCCCTCAGCTAGGCTATGGGGATCTAAAAGACGAACAGCATGAGTCTGCCATAGACTCATGTCCAAACTAGGAAGGTCCTTCAAGATTATGTCATTTAACAGATGAGGGGACTGCTAATTATGTTCTGGGGCCAGAGAGTCCAGACCAGCTTGCCCTCCTTGTACTTTAATGCTTTTCTCATATGACCAGCCTGATGCCTGGGTGTACATCAGAGGTTTAAGATCCTCGTCATGGGACACCCGAGGTTATTTTCATATGCCTTGGGAAGTTGGGAGGTACATGCCCAAGGATGTGACCAGGGCACATGTTCTAAGCCTGTTGAAGTCAGTGGCATTCTTCCTCTTCAAACAGTCTGTAAATGTGGTGAGTTAAGTGTACTCCCTGTCATGCTGAGTCTCAACCAGAGTACCTTGGCACCCTAGAGAACCCCACGTCCTTTACAGCCACCTGACCATATTTTGAGCAACATGTGACTAGTTGTCCATCATCTGTAACCAGTTAGCCATTAGCCACTAATGTAACTGCTGTGGCTAAGCTAGGGCTTGGTTGGCAGAGAAACAGACGGCGGATTGTGGATCGTGTGGAT
Source organism: Rhinolophus sinicus (assembly GCF_057876585.1). Lineage (NCBI taxonomy): Eukaryota > Metazoa > Chordata > Mammalia > Chiroptera > Rhinolophidae > Rhinolophus > Rhinolophus sinicus. Next base: position 101,719,460 of record NC_142518.1, read on the forward strand.
CCTGCTTCCTGTGTCTCCAGCCCAGCCGCCGGCAAGAATATAGTGGTATGACTCCCCTATCTATGGCTCCATGGGTGTTCCTTTTTGGCCTCGCCATATCCTGCATTCTTGTGTGGGGAGTGGGAGCTGAGACCCTGCATGACACCCTTGGTTGGGTGTACAAGTAAGAGGCAGAATATAATTTCATGCCAGCACCAAGGAAAGATAGTCGTACTGTGATGCCTGGGGAATGTCAGAATTTGGATTAGAGAGTAGTTTAGAGTGCATAAGCTATCAGGGCAGTAAACAATTCCACTCAAAAAGAGCCACATAGGTATGCAATAATTGTGGATGCATTCCTAAACACAGAAAGATGGTGATTGTGAAGCCATTGTGATCCACATGCTTTGAGCTATTTTGAATCTTTTAATCACTTTAAGTGTGATGTCTAAAATATAGTATTTGTCAGTGTGACCTATTCACGGAGCAGCTGAGAAACAGTATTCTAGTGAAACCTGCTTCTGCCTGCTGAGGAACTATTGCTGACACCTCGTGGAAAGTGTCAAGAAGGAAATCAGAGAAGAGGGAATTCTTTTCTGGCTCTGATAATTAGGGAAGACTTTGTAGACAGGGTGGTATCTGAGGTCGATTTTGAAACCAATTGCATAAGTACAAGGTGGAAAAGATGGGTTTAGCAACCCATGTGAAAAGGGCTGGAGGGTTTGAGTCCATAGTAAGCCTATGATTAAAGTATTCTTTCAAACTTGACCACACCTGTATTGGCAGAAAGGTGCTAGGTGCTGGAGATAGGGAGCTAATCAGGTTTAGTTGTGACGTGGAGCCGCTCACAGTTTAGTTGGGGAAGATATGCTAATAGATAGCTGTTATGTATATGTGTGAAACTACCTGCCCATTTTGCACCTGAAAGAAATTTGAGAGGCCTGGAGCTTAAGGCTTGAGACAGTTTGTGGTGAGAATTGAGACTGGGGCCTTGGGCAGAGGCTTAATCATTGAGAACCTTCTGCAACATTTTAAAGAGTTCATGCTTCATCATATATGAGTCAAGAGTGCAAGATGTGGTTGCCCAAGAATTGGCCATATTTCCACCATTTAAAGATGCCATCCATCACTTACAATTTGTGTCACTGATCCAAAATGATCTCCGTTGAAAAAGATAAAATGCTTCACATTAAATGCATGCAGTTACTTCTCACTTTCAGATATATTAAAATGTAAAAATAAAAAGCAAGTTGAGGAAATACAGTGATTTGATGTTAGGCTGTATTAATTGAAGTCTAGGCTCTGTCATAACGGAGTTGTTGCTTGATATGCTGGTCATAATACACCTGCGTGTTTTTTCTGCTTTATTTTAAAAGGAAAATCTAGACAAATTAAGCGCATTGGGAAAAAAGTGATGAGGCTAGAGAACTCCACCATTCTTTAGATGAAAAAGATTCAGGAATCATGTGTAGGTAGCACAGCTATTCCTAGCACTCTCTTGTCATTTTCTTTTCTTTTGTTTTTTAATTAAAACTTATTGAGGTGACAATGGTTCGTCTGTTGTCATTTTCAAGACCAAAGTTTATCTGTCTTCTCCACTAGGCTCTTAAGTTTAAAGAGTTAGGGAGTGCTGTTCCCTGCTCTATTCCTAGCTCCCAGCACAGTTCTTGTGCTTACATTTGGCATTTAATACATATTGAATGAATCAATGAGTGAATGAGAGGCTAAAACTGACAGGTGGAGATGTAGAGCGAGAACTACTGTTAAGTCTTGGGAGAGCTGGCATATGGAAGCCGTAATGTGTTGTTTGCTATGCTTGGCTGCATAAAATGAAGCCCAGGAGATATAGAAAGAAACTTTAGGGGGACAGAGTGGACTCCAGTAAAGGGAACTCATATCATCGCTAGTCACCTCAAGACAAAATGAGTACTTATATACTGTAGCCGTTTTTAACCTTATTTGGGGCAATCTGATGAAAACTATGGTCAGTCATCTGAGAAAAAAAATGTACATGCACACATATAAGCCAAGCTTGCAGACAATATCAAGGGACTCAACAAACCTCCCACAGTCCGTTTGTGAATGCCATGTTAAGAATCTCATTCCCACCACTTTGCAGTTAACAAAGCACCTTCACATACATTATCTTAGGAGTAATCACACTGTGGGGAAAATAAGGCTGAACTATGAAACTCATTGTGCAGGTGAAGAAAATGAACCTCAGAAAGGTTAAATCATTTGCCCAAGGTCACACAACCAATAAATCTTAGGGCAGGGATATGGGTCCAGGTGTGTCAGACGCCAGATCCCAGGGGCTCTGCAGTGCCCCACTGTTGATTCTGTGTCCTTAAAAGTGCTCAAACAGGCTAGGTTACCTCTTGACTGGCAGACAGAGCTGTTGTAAGCATTGACAGGGGTGTGTGAAATTCTTGATAAATGTATAAAATAATTTACAAGTGAGAAAACACTGTATGCATGTTTGTTATCAGAGAGGCTGTAGAGCCCAGCAGATAAGGGGGTGGACTCTGGAGACAGACTATCCAGCTTTGAATCCCATTTTGACCACTTAGCAGATTATTTAATTCTCAGTTTCTTCATCTGTAAAGTAGGGATAATAGCAATACCTACCTTATGTGTTAGTGAGACGTTAAATCGAGACAATATATGTACATTGCGTAATACAATACCTGGCACTTGGTAAGCACCCAATACATTTTAGCTGGTCTCAGTAAATAATAGCCAGTGTTGATGTAATTGCTGTTATTATTTGAAGTGATTTTATTTCAATAACACCATCATCACTAAGGAGGGAATCCTATCCCTCATGGCCAGGGCTGTGATAGAGTTTTTCTGTACCTTTATTTAAGCTGCGAGGTTACATGCCTCTGCTGTTGTAACCCATGCCACATTGGACACTGGCCTGTTCAGGCTTTGTTGTTAAGAGTAGGTATTGGGATTTAAAAAAAAAAGTTGTGGAAATGATGACCATAATTTATATGGTTTTATTTAATAAAGAAGCTTATACTTAATATTTGTATTTTGACAATAAAACAATATACCCATACTTTTCCCAATTTAAAGCAGCCAAGAGAGAGAAGACAATGCAGTCTCCCCTTAAAAAGTGAGCATTCCATCAAATTGGTTAAGTGTTTAAAATATCTATAGGAGGCATGGAGGTATTCGTAGGATAAGTCAAGAATTGTCACTTTTAGATTGTTGAGCATCGAGGGGAGATAAATAATGGGGTCACAGCTACTGTGCTGGGAATTGTGCAAAATCCACAACTTCAGACCTTTTAGAGTAAAATAGAAGAAGCATTAGGTTTCCCTAGTTGATGCTGTCCTTGTCACTAATGTCAGTAAATTTTGTTTTTTGGCAAATAGTTGTTAGATGAGGAAAGACAGTTGGCAAACATGTCCCTTCTGATTTAAATAGCAGATTGACATTTAAATTGAAAGTGCGCATAAGGGTGTTTTGAAAAAGTGACTTGAGGAGGGTTTATTCTACCACTTTTTCTAACAATAGATTTTTTTCCCCAAAGCACTGTTTTTATGTATAGAGAGTCCTAACCACTTCAGTGGCGGAAGTGGGAGAGGTTTCTTATGCAGCCCAGGGGCCTCCATCACGTCGGTCTGTTGCTATCAAACACACAGGCAGTGGAGCGATGGATTTGGTAAACTAACTGCAATGTTGAGTCTCTCTCTGCTAAAGCAACAAGGTGAGCATCAGTCTCTGCTTCTGTAAGAATCCCGAATTTAAGATTGTCAACAGGAATGACAGCTGGCAGCAGATCCCAGGTACAGAGGGCACGCTATGAGGCAGCTAATTGGAAATATAAGTATGGCCGTGAGAGTCCTGGGGGCATGCTGTCTAACAATAGATTTTTTTAGTATATATATATATATATATATATATATATATATATATATACTAAATTATAGTTGACATTCAATATTATTCTACTTCAGCTTCAGGTGTACAGCGCGGTGGTCAGGCATCTACACCGTCCATGAAGTGGTCTCCCTAATAAGACAAGTGCCCATCTGACACCCCACAAAATCTTTACAATATTGATTGTATTCCCCAAACTGTCTTTCATATCCCCGTGATACTATGGCTGTACTGTGGCTACCGATTTGTGCTTTCTAATCCCCTCCCCTTCTCCTTCATCCCCGCCCCTCTCCTATCTAGCAACCGTCAGTTTTTTCTCTATTATCTCTGAGACTGTTTCTGATTAGTTTGCTCATTTATTCTATTCTTTAGATTCCACATATAAGTGAGATCATATGGTATATGTCTTTCTCCGTCTGACTTATTCCACTTAGCATAATATTGTCTAGATCCATTCATATCGTTGCAAATGGTTAAGATTTCCTTCTTCTTTATGGCTGAATAATACTCCATTGTATACAAGTCGTCTACCGATGGGCATTTCGGTTATTTCCATGTCTTGGCTCTTGTGAATAGCGCTATGTGCATTATGTTTACTTACAACCTACCACTGTGTTTTTGTACACTTCGAATATTTTAGGCAAACATACTGGAAAAATCTATTTGGCTTAAATTTTAACCATCTTTTTTTTTTGTTTTTTTGACTTTTAATGACTGAAACAAAAAGGATCTAAAACCACAGATTCTGGAACAACCATTCATTTATGCCAGTCTTGTACCTCTCTTCGAGCTTGACCATGGCCTCCTGTCGGGCCTTGTGTTTCAGAGCAGGGTCTCTGCAGACATCCTTGTTGATGACAGTTTTGTCCAAAGGGATATCCACAGAGTACCTTGTGGGCATGCGGTGGTTGTAGTTATAACCGTTCACAGAAGACGATCTTTGACCTCTTGGCAATTTTGTTCTTGCCTATGGCAGCTGTCGCTTTTTGGGGACAGCGGTTAATTCCAGCCACCAGAGCATGGCTGTAGAGACGGTCAGAGGCGCCATCATCAGTTTTCTTCATGATGACCGCTTTGCCTGGAGAGTAGCATCTGGCCAGGACCAGCACCAAGTTCCCGGGTTTCATAAACTTGCCCATTTCCACAGCAGCCACTCTGGCCTATAGCGAAAAGCAAAGTTTAACTATCTTTAATTTTATAGGCCTTGAGAACCACTTTTTCAGGCTTTGAATAATGTGAAATACCCACCAAGATGTCAAATTTACCATGTGATGCTTTACTTTTTCTTTCCAGGCTGAATGTTTTCTTGGATTTCCAAACTTTCTATAGGTCTTGCAAGGGAGATACTCAAAGGCAGAAAATTAGTTCATATTTCATAGAGTAAAAAAAAAATAAAGTGGCAACTTGGAACTTCATGTGCTAGTTATTAAAATGATCACATCATTTTTATCTTTCTTTGTAAAGTGAGGTAGGTGGAGAGTCTAACAACTGTCTAAGAAGGGGGAAAGTCCTATATTTACCTCAATTATTTGGTTTCAAGGTTTGCTTACTTCCCTCTTTGAATGTCATGATCTGGGCTTCCCTCTATCACAGCCAAGTTTACTTCTTCTGAGCTGTAAAGTGAAGTATTCAGCTATGCTCTCTGAATGTAGGGTCTTCTTCTAGCTTCATTTCAGCATTTCACCTCTGTAGTGGGAATACCAGCAAAACTCATAATGACCGCCTTCATTCCCAGAAAACAATGCACAGTTAGCAGACATTGTAAAACTACCTATATGATGCCCTAAAGTGCAAGTTTCTAGTGTTTCTGTCTGTTCGGATTCTATCATGCACCATAAAAAAGAAGGAAGATATTTGGAATTAAAAGTACCTGACATTGACCTATGTTAGAATAATCCTTGAGGCACTATTTTAATTAAGGGGACTGACTCTGAAGCTCCTTCATTCCTCCCAGTTTCCAAATAGGGGTTTTCTTCTATCTTTTTGCAACACAAAAGAAAGTAAAAGTGTTGGAAATTAGTAAAGATTAACATATACGCTTCTTCCTGCCATTTCTGATGCCTCATTGCCAAAGTACTGCACTGAATAAAACAGGATAGTGTTGCTCAAAAGGCAGGCAGTAGCTTTTGGAACAGAGCTAGCAGCCCACACTAACTGGGGAGGTATTTCCTCACATTAGTTTTTTTTTTTTTTTTTTTTTGGTAATTTTAAATTTATTTGTAACCACATTAAAACTGTAAAAGAAACAGGTGGTATTAATCTTTGGGGGGGGGTGTTCTTTTCTTTTTTCAATTACAGTTTTCCCCTACGTTATTTTAATATGAAACGGTGTGAGTGACAATCTAGGATAAAGAAGGGACTGCCCCCGAGATTCCAGTACCATAAACAGAGGTACCACCTCTACTATGGGTGTTTGCAATGATTTTTTTAAAAAGGGGATTGCACTTTCTCAAAATGATGATGTTCCAGAAAGACAATTGATTGAGGGTATTAAAAATGAGGTCGTCTGTTTATGATGTAACAGGTGAAACGATGAATACTCAGTGATAAATGGGTCCTGTGCTTGTGGGGTAGAATAGTGTTTTGTTACATGGACTTATTTTTCTGTCTCTTTACAATTATTAAATGGTACAATCTTTGTCTTATATTTTTCTGTCTTTTTTCCTACCAAATTTTGTTCGAAATATTTGGACACCAAAACTCTGTTTAGTAATGTGGATGAGATGGCTTGTCCAGAAGTTCCACATCCCTTTAAGAGAGTCTAGAAAGAGACTAAGTCGCATTTTCCTTTCTCTTCAATTTGAGGGGGAGTATAATGGGGGATCTTGTGGTCTGCTCTGCCATCCATGTTGGGGAATCAGTTTAATTCACTTCAGCTTCATAATAAGCTACTGGACAGTGCTGGGCTATGCTCTAGATAGCTCTAGCCCTTAAGAGGTGAGTCAGTCGGAGAGTGACCTGCCCACCCCCAACCCCCTTCACAAACTGAATCCTGTGAATAATAGCGTTTCTTCCCATTCCTGTGCAAACCTGGTGCAAACTTGCCACTAGCGAAGAGAGGGCCACCGGAGTTGGAGGGGTTGGGGGTAGGGGTGGGGGTGGGGGGGTGGGAGGTGGTTCTGCGGTCAAGCATTCTCTGTTGTTTCTGGAATCAGCCAAGACATGGGGGAAATGTGCTGAGGGATTTCAAAATGTCATCCTGCATTCACCTAGGCTGTTCCCATGGCAGTGGTGTGGAGTTGGCACAGCTCTTAGGTACTTAAGGCTGGGGAAAAGCAGCACAGAGTTGTGAAAAGAGCTTGGCATTTGGAGTCTCTGGGCCAGTACCTGAGTACTTGCTGTGTGACTCAAAGAAAGTCACTGCTCCTCTCTGAGCCCTGCCAACTTCACAGGGCTACGGTGAACATCTAATCCAACAGTAAACTTGAATGCATTATGTAACAAAACACTAAGACAACTATTAGTTATTTGTGGGAGAGCTCAACACTGGAAATGTTGATTGAGCCATTAATATAAATGTGACAATGAAAGTCTGAAGAAGTCTTATGAGATTTTTTGGCCAATTTAACTCCTGAAGCTATCATATTTTATAAACCCAAATGTTCTCATATCAGTTTTGCTTCTCTTGTTGTCGACCACTCTTAACAGTCTTTACCCTTGATGGTGAATTTGGCCCCTTCTCATGCAAAGCCACAATCCTGGCATGTAGACTCTATATTGATCTGTTCAAAAAGAGCCGTTTGCTGTTCTGCCCTGTCACTCCATCCTTTTACTGCGTGGGGCATCTCTTCCTGAGCGTCCCATGATAGGGTGAGGAACCAGCCATTCCAGCTGGCTTTCTCTGCCCTGACACCAGCAAGGATTTGCCCATCACTGTGGGACACTAGGAAAAGACGTATTTCAAAGAAGGAATGGAAATCTAGGGAACTCCCAGTCTTAATTGGATGACAATGACAGAGATGCCCACCTCCCTGAAGGCTCTCAGCGACTGGGGCTGTGGCTGGGCTGGGGAGGGGGCAGTTGGAGGGAAAGTGCAGTCCCCCTGGGGGCCAGGTGGGGAGGAAAAATGAAAATGGAGAATGAAAATTCATTTCTACAGTTCTAAACTTTAGATTTCGGTTCTTTCTTATTCAGGATGTAAATCTTACAAATTTTAGTGATAATTTTCAATGGGTCAAATAAATGATTGGGGGTGGGGACAGGAGGTACTGAAAACTATAAACTACAATCAGATTAAATTGTCTACCATATCTAACTTGCAACAGCCATTTCACTTCCAACTAGGGCTTTCGTCACATAGCACGCAACTATTTGTTGTGTTATTTTAATGTCAGCTTTCTGAAAACATCCTACACCCATAATGTAAACTAAGTATTTAAAATTGCCAAACAGGGAGAGTTTTCTGTGCAAAACAAAATAAAACAAAACAAAACCTAGGACACACTAGTGGGCCACAATAAAGGCTATAGCTCTGCATGTAGACACTTAGAAATAAATGAGAATAGCTATTTTATTCCCTGTCATTTTTACATGCTATGAAGATTCAGAGCAGTATTATTTGGCAGGCGGTATTATTTGAATGCAGGTGTTAGACGTGCAATTATCATAAAGACTCTATGAGGCGGATGACCACATGATACAAATTTATCTTTATTCTAATATAGTTTACAGAGTTTTTTTCTGACAAATTACACTACAGTTTATGGAAATGTAACATTTTGTATGAATGGGAAGGATAATCCTTGTTGCATGCTAATGAGGGAGACAAAGTAGCCTCACACTTATTTGCAACTGGCCCAGACCTTTCCATTAGCAAATTAAAATCTGTTCAAATTTATTTACTAATATATTAGGAGAAGCTTCAAGCTAACCCCTTGACCTGTATTATATAGCAAACAACTGTAGCAGTGAAAATAATTAATAGCATGTAATGCACCTCCTGTTTATTTCTTCTTCATGCCCAGGGGTCATCTGTATAGTGGGTTTGCCATCTGCATTCAGTTACAAGGGTATATTTACTTAAAATTTATCAATTATGGTTTTAAATGGCGTTCCTTAATTGCAGTCTTCTTATTCAAGTGTGAGACGTATCATATATATGCTTTGTGTCTATTCCTATATTATATCACCTGCTCCTGACCAATTCTGAGAGGAGTCTATTCTTTTGAAAATAATGTCTCCTGAAGCCTGTTATGTTGTTTGTGTTTACTGCATAATCACAAGAGCCATGGCTTTGTTCGCTCTTATTATACCAATACTGAACCGATTAGTGTTCGCTCTCTATATCTAGGAGAAACCTTCTCTCAATTACCTTGTGGATCCTCAAAAGAGAGGTTTGGTTGCTAATGGCCCTGAAATTTGCAATGCGAATGTCAAGGTCTACAAGTAGACGAGTGGACTAGGCTTTGCTGACCTCTGCTGTCTGTTTTAAAAGGCAGTGCTGGTTTTTCTCACTGCAGAATGTTGTTTCCAGGCACTATTGAGGGTCTCATTCTCCTGAGAAGCTAATCACACTTATGAGCAAGGGAAATGAAAATACTGTTGGGATGGCAAGCCGATGGTACCAGAAGGACATGGTCTGTGCCTGTTTCATTCAAGAGCCAAGCCCATGCACCTTTCTCAAATATAATCCAAAAATTGGGGCCAGGAATTCTCACACATGCAATGCTATCCTTTCATTGCAACTTTTGCAAAATCTTTGTCAGAATATTACCCAGTATCTCATTGGTCGAGAATATCTGTGCTGGGATGGTTTTAGGATGAGAGGCTCATTTAGGTAAAAGTAAAGGTCCAAGAGAGGATGTGGAATTGGGATTATAAATTGTGTGGAAATGGTTTGGGATACAGAGGTGCAGAGTAGCTGGGTGAGTGGGAGACCTCATTTCTGTTTGACAAAGGTGAAAGGTGAATTTCCTTCTGTTTATGATCCCAGGGGATAGCATCCTCCTTTCTCTCTAAAATTCCCCGGGGAACTTTTTTTCTGGCTGTATTCTACTTCGACTCTCAGAAGCAATCATAAATGGGGTGATAAAAGGTCATGGCAGGTTCTTGGGTGAACTCGCTGTAGCATCCATTGTGTTGGTGTCCCCACATTTCTACATGCCAAAAAGGAGGGCCAACAAAGGTTGTTATTTTCTTGTCCATTCAAGCAGAGTAAGGTGAGAATAGGTGTGGCTCTATTTCCTGTTTCAACATAACGCAGGCGGAGCAGATACCTTGAATCACAGCAATCCCTTCTATTTGTGTAATATTCAAAGTCTTCTGAGGTCTCCCCAACAACCCATGAAGTGGTGGCAGCAGGTGTCTATTTTACAGATGAGCAAACAGATACAGCAATTAAGTGACATAGATTCAAGTGACTGGGTTGAAACATGATAGACGTAGAATAGAACCAGAACCCACAACTTCAGCAGCTTCAAAAAGGCATTTCTCTCTGGGAAGATTGTGAAATCAGAAATCTTCGTGAAATTTACATCAGGCACTAGCACCATCTCTTTCCTTGGAATCCTCATCCTTTCCTTACTTTTCCCACTTACCATCCTCCTACTCTGTCCCTGAATTTCTGGCCAGTGCCTTTCATCCTTTTCCCAGTCTCCTGTATGGCAGCTACTGCGTATCAACTCTTCCCTTGACTCAGCCCAAGGAGCCATGACATGCCCCTTCCGGGTTTGAACCCATACTCCTCTTCTGAAGGGAAATGAAAAGAATTGCTTATCTATGAGAAATGAATCTTTTGATAATTAGAGTAAATTGCTGTGCCTTACGTGGAACTACTTTTGTCTGTAAGATTTAGCCCCCTTTTCAAAATGGCTATGAGCTTTCTAGCTACCTGAAGGATTAAGGTCCCTATTGAGAGGTGGCATAGGACTGTAGACTCTTAGGTTGTTCCTTGACAGATTGCGATCAGTCCTTTGATTTTTCTGATGGAGTACTTTCTCTGCAGCAGCAAACTAGAGCATTGTCCATAGTTCAGTTGTTCCTACCTTCAAGGCTACAGCAGGCATTTACTGTGGACTGAATAAATATTAATAATATCTTGGAATGTTACTTGGCCATAAAAAAGAATGAAATCTTGCCATTTGCGACAACATGGATGGACCTAGAGGGTATTATGCTAAGTGAAATAAGTCAGACAGAGAAAGACAAACACCATATGAGCTCATTTGTATGTGGAATCTAAAGAACAAAATAAACAAACAAACAAAGCAGAAACACTCATAGAAACAGAGAACAAACTAATGGTTGCCAGATGGGAGGAGGGTTGGGGAGCTGGGTGAAAAAAGTGAAAGGATTAAGAAATACAAATTGGTAGTTGCAGAATAGTCACAGGATGTAAAGTACAGCATAGGGAATATAATCAATAATATTATAATAACTATGTATGGTGCCAGGTAAGTACTAGACTTATCGGGGGGATCACTTTGTAAGTTATATAATTGTCTAACAATTATGCTGTACATCTGAATCCAATATAATAGTGACAACTGTAATTGAAAAAAATTTTTTACATATCCTAGAAAATGCACATACTGTAGCTTTTAAAATGTATGTAAATACTGTTATGCTTAATTACAAACTGACTTTAAAAAATGACTTTACAGTAGTAGTTTATCATTTAAGAGTTTCTAAATGAAAAGATACTGCAATCATGTGGAAGCCAATGAAATATTTCAGTGTTAAAATAGTATCCTAATGGAGAGAGAGAGAGAGAGAGACAGAGACAGAGACAGAGACAGAGACAGAGAGAATCTATATAAAAAAGAACTGAGCTGGAACTCAGAGGACGGGGGTTCTAATTGTGTCTCAGTTATAAATTCTGGATCCGTTTTATAACGGAGTGATTTAGAGCAACTGAGTTGTTCTCCAATCCTGTATTTTTCCAGTCTAATAAAAAGAATTCATTTATTACTATATATTTACTGTAATTCTATTGTACTGCTAGCGTGTATTCAGTACTTATCAATATGCCATTAATCAACCTTTTTAGCATCCACAGTGGCCCTGCGAGGTAAGTGTTATCTCTTTTTCAGAGAAAGAAAATGAAGCACATAGAACAAAGGTATCTGTTCTTTCCTATTATGGTATTATGGATTTTTTTTTAAAAAAAGGTCTTTACTTAGAATCACTATGGCATGCAGTTAGGATTTCAATGAATTTTATTTTTCCAAATAAAGTTGATTTTGCAATTACTATTTACTGAATCCTTTTATCACTTATTTTCAACTCAACCTTTATCATATAATGCTGAATTCCTATATATACAGGATCTGCTTCTGGACTCTGTTCTGGTCCATTGATCCGTCTTCCTCGTCCTGTGCCATTTCACTGTTTCAATGACTAAATTGAGATGTTTTGATATTTTGTAAGGCATGTGTAACTTCTTTATTTTTTTCTTAACATTTTCCAGAGGTTAAACAAATCCAAACCATTTTGCCCATTTTCTCTTCTGGATGAGTAATTAAACTGAGAATTTTCAGGTTTAATAGGAAAAATGTATTGGATTAAAATTAATTTGTGGAGAACTGACTTTTCCAAACTCTGGTAGGTGTCTCCATTTATTCTCATCATCTTTTGTATCCTTCAGTGAGGCACTATAGTTGCGTTCTTGTAGGTCACGCATTTTGTGTTGGGTTTATTTCTAGAGATTATCATTATTGCTGTTATGAATAGGTAGGGCTAGCTTTTGAACGATGGGTAAAATTTGGATTTGGGGAACAAAAGTAACCCAATTGAAGGTTTAGTGAAGAAAATAAGCATGTAGCGTCTGGGAGAAAGTAAGGGTTAATTATTGGGTGGTAGACGCTATATGGGTGGCTTTCTATTATCTCCAGGAGAAATTTTACTGACAATACTTACCTTACCTCCTTGATAGGGTTTTTATGAAAGTTTTTGAAACGTGTGAGATATATGTAAATTAGTCTTCCAGTTTAACGCAAAATAAGCAGAATTGTTACTTGAGGCCTGTTTAAGTGTTAGATGAGTATATTCTGACACCTTGTGGTCATTGAAGGGTATGTGTGATGTCGTAGTTTCATTGGTTGAACTGAAAGAATAGGGATTTTCCACAGAATCATATTTAGAAGTAAAAGTGGAGTTTAAAGATAATCAAATCGAACCTTCTTGTTTTACACATGAGGAAAGTGAGGCCCAGAGAGCAAATGGACCTTGCCCGAGCTCACACATATTCTTTTTTTTTCATATTGTTTTTTTTTGGGGGGGCTGACAATTGTTAGTAAAATTACATAGATTTCAGGTGTACAATTCTGTATTACATCATCTATAAATCCCATTGTGTGTTCACCACCCAGAGTCAGTTCTCCTTCCATCACCATATATTTGATCCCCCTTACCCTCATCTCCCACCCTCCACCCCCTTACCCTCTCGTAACCACTAAACTATTGTCTGTGTCTATGAGTTTCTGTTTCTCATTTGTCTGTCTTGTTCTTTTGTTGTTTTTGGTTTATATACCACATATCAATGAAATCATATGGTTCTCTGCTTTTTCTGTCTGGCTTATTTTGCTTAGCATTACACTCTCAAGATCCATCCATGTTGTCACAAATGTTCCTATATCATCTTTTCTTACCGCCAAATAGTATTCCATTGTGTATATATACCACAACTTCTTTATCCATTCATCTATCGAAGGACATTTTGGTTGTTTCCATGTCTTGGGCACCATAAATAAAGCTGCAATGAACATTGGAGCACACGTGTCTTTATGTATAAATGTTTTCAGATTTTTTGGGTAGATCCCCAGGAGAGGGATTGCTGGGTCATATGGTAATTCTATTCGTAATTTTTTGAGGAACCTCCACACTGCCTTCCATAACGGCTGCACCAGTCTGCATTCCCACCAACAGTGTATGAGGGTTCCTTTTTCTCCACAGCCTCTCCAACACTTGTTACTATTTGTCTTGTTGATGATAGCCATTCTGACTGGGGTGAGGTGATATCTCATTGTGGTTTTTCTTTGCATTTCTCTGATGATTAGTGATGTTGAGCATTTTTTCATATGTCTATTTGCCATTTGTATGTCCTCTTTAGAGAAATGTCTCTTCAGGTCATCTACCCATTTTCCAATTGGGTTGCTTGTTTTTTTTGTTGTTGAGTTGCATGAGTTCCTTGTATACTTTGGATATTAGCCCCTGATTAGAGGCACTGTTTGCAAAAATCTTCTCCCATTCAGTTGGTTGCCTCTTTATTTTGTCGATGGTTTCTTTTGTTGTGCAGAAGCTTTTAAGTTTGATATAGTCCCATTCATTTATTTTAGCTTTTACTTCCCTTGCCTTTGGAGTCAAATTCATAAAATGCTCTTTGAACCCAAGGCCCATAAGTTTAGTACCTGTGTTTTCTTCTATGCAGTTTATTGTGTCAGGTCTTATGCTTAAGTCTTTGATCCATTTTGAATTAATTTTGGTACATGGTGACAGATAGCAGTCCAGTTTAATTATTTTGCACGTGGCTATCCAGTTCTCCCAGCACCATTTATTGAAGAGGCTGTCTTTGCTCCATTGTATGTTTTTAGCTTCTTTGTCAAAAATTATCTGTCCATATTTATGTGGTTTTATTTCTGTGTTCTCAATTCTATTCCATTGGTCTATGTGTCTGTGTTTCTGCCAATACCATGCTGTTTTGATTATTGTAGCCTGTAGTACAAGCCAAAGTCAGGGAGTGTCACACAGATTCTTAGTAACATATCTGGGATAATTTTTTCTGACCTCTTGCCTATTGCTCTTTTTACTATATCATGTTCCTTTTGCTGCTTTCCCACAATTATAGGAAAAAAGAACTAAAATAAAATAATTATAATTTTAAGTCCAAGACAGACATCTCTAGTTAATTTTGATGTTATCTCTGAGGAATTTAAATCCTTTATGCATGTCTGTGTTGAGGTGGTGGTGGTGGTGTTTCCTGTGGGTGAGAGGGAGGTATAGGGCTGGTTTCTGGGTGTTCCTAAAGCTAGTCAAATTGTAAACCCTAAAACATAGAGTCATTTCAACTCGGTGCAGTGGATATACACAATGCTTTGAGCGTCAGGGACCTAGAATATTTCCCAAATCATTCACAGTGTTTCCTTAATAGCCCAAGGAGTCCTGCACCTTTTGAAAATGGGTCTGCCTTAGTATTGGCTCTCCGGCATTGGAAGTATAGCCTCAGACTGAGTGTCGGGTTGAATTCAGAGCACAGTAGCTGGGGCCATTGGCCATTTTTACTCTCTGGGGATGAGGATCTGAATGGTGCATTTTCATGATCACCAAAGTCCTTCCATTGCTTTCCACAGATCTGCTTCTCCACACGGGTTCAGGGAGCAGCTGCACCATGGTTTCCATGTACATTTTTCTGAGAAGAAGGTTAGTGGGATGAACTACGACCCTAGTCATTGCAGTTGATCTTAGGGCCACCATGTCTCCTCAGCAGGTCCTGATGGTTTACCTGGTGGTGTGACGCAGATTGTCACTCTTGAATGGTCTCGAGCCTTGGAAATCAGACCTTTCTCAGTTTGACATTGCTGCACTTGTCCATTCACAGTTACAAGGGGACAAGCATACCCAAGTGGATCACCTGGGTTCCACACTTAATTCCTCCTGGACTCCTTATGTAAAAGCCATCCTACCTCCTTCTGCTGATGAGGGTCAGTATTATGACTCCTCTTCTTGCCTGCGGGTCTTTTGGCACAAGGAATCCAGAGCTCTGACTTGTAGTTCCATCAACTCTGACTAGTTCAGTGGGATCCTTGCTATGTCCCCTGGAAAGAATGTGGCCCCTTTGGGAAACTGGACCTTCAACCTGCGGAACTCAGAGTTGAGGGAAGAGAAAGTTTAGAATCCCCCATTGGTCACTGGGTGCGACTTTAAGTCCGGCTACTCCACTCCTTAGTTCTCAGACCCATGTGTTCTTCCTAGTGAGGACCTAACCCAACATCAAGGCCTTTCACTTAACACATACACTACATTCCTCAGGATGGCACCCCATCATTTCAGAATGTTGTCCTCAAGCTAGTGCTTCAGCTGTGCCTGTAGAAAGCCATTCCAGCACCCTCTGAGATTGGTTGCTCTGAATGGTGTGGTGTGTGATAGAACCAGTAGGTCCCATGGTGATGGGTCCACGCCCACACCCCCCTCACTGTGAATTGAGTCTTCTGGTTGTATGCTGTATTTCCATGCCTATGTATTCTGTAAGTCCCAGGAGAGTGGTGCTGACTGAGGCTCTGCTAACAGAAAAGTCACACCCACTGCCAGATTAAATGTCTATCTCTGTGAGTATGAATCATTGGCCCCCTCCAGGACGGGAGTGCTCAATTATAGTCAATTTGAAACCTGTAGGTCTCTTTGAGTAGTGCCATACCAGGACCACAAGATTGGTCTCTGTTTCTGATAATTTGGACATTAAGAGGCAGCAATTGCTAGCTTGGCCTTGGTAAATGGGAGTTCATGCTGCTGGGCCAACATGCAGTCTCTGTCTTTGCCACTGTGGCCATTCCATTCCTGTGGCCATCCTGACAGTTCTGGGCTGGCCAGTGACAATGGATAGCTAATGCTGACTGGTCAATTTATTTTTCTACTTGATGAGTGTAGCTTCCTAGTAAATTTTTAATTGGGTCATATAAATCCTCCAACTTTGTTCTTTTTCAATGTTGTTTTGCCCGTCAGTTTCTGTTGCATTTTCACATCAACTTTAGGGTCAGTTTGTCAAGCTCTGTAGAAAAAAAAAAAGCCTACTGACATTTTGATAGAGATTGTATTGACTCTATTGATCAATGTGGGGAAAATTTCCAACTACCAATATTGAGTCTTCCAATCCATGAATCCATTTGTTTAGATCTTCTATAATTTCTCTCAGCATTGTTTTGGAGTTTTCAATATACAGATGTTACACTTGTACAAGTGTTTCTAGTATCATGAGTTTTTAAAATCATAAAAGGGTTTTGTGTTTTGTCACATGTTTTTCCTGTGTCTATTGAGATGATGTGTTTTTTTCCCCTTCATTCAACTAATATGGTGTATTACATTGACTAATTTTTGTATTTTGAACTGACCTTGTGTATCTGGGATAAATCCCACCAATCGTGATGTATAGTCCTTTCTGTGTGCTGCTAGATTCAGTTTGTGAGGATTTTGCTGAGGATTTTTGCATCTATATTCATGAAAGACACTAGTTTATAGTATTCTTTTCTTGTGATGTCTTTGGTTTTGGTATCTGAGTAATTGCTGGCCTCATAGAGTGAGTTAGGAAGTGTTCCCTCCTCTTCTAATTTTGGAAGAGTTTATACAGAATTGGTGTTAACATTTTTTTTCCAAAAGTTTGGTAAAATTCATTAATGAAGTACTCTGGGCCTCGACTTTTGTTTGTGTGAAGTTTTAGAATCACTAATTCAGTCTCTGTGCTAGTAATAGGTTGATTCAGATTTTCTATCCATTCTTTAGTCAATTTCAGTAGTTTGCATCTTTCTTGGAATTTTCCCATTTCACCTAAATTTTTCAATCTGTTTGCATACTGTTGTTCATAGTATCCTCTCACAATCCTTTAATTTCTCTAAGGTCAGTGGTGATAGCCTCTCTTTCATTCCTGATTTTGAATCAATGTCTTCATTTTTCTTGTTTAGTCTTGCTAAAGGTTGTCAATTATTGTTCATCATTTCAAAGAGCCAATTTTAGTTACATTGATTTTCTCTATTGTTTTTGTGTTTTCTATTTCATTGACCTCCACTTTCATCCTTATTATTTCCTTCTTCATCTTCTGGGTTTAGTTTGCTTTTCTTTTTCTAATTTCTCAAGGTGGAAGCTTAGGTTAATGGTTTGAGATCTTTCTGTTTTTTGAATACAGATGTTTAAACCTATCATTTTACCTCTAAGCACTTCTTTGGCTACATCCCATACATTTTGCTATGTTTTTGTTCTTGTTCAATTCAAAATATCTCCCATGTCCTTGTGATTTATTATTTGACAGTTGACCCATAGGTTATTTATAAGTGTAGTATTTTTTCTTTAATTTTTTTCAATTGGGTAACAGTGTGTTTTTTCAAAGACCCATCAGCTCCAAATCAAGTTATTGTCCTTCAATCTAGTTGTGGAAGGCACAGCTCAGCTGCAAGTCCAGTGGCCGTTTTCAATCTAGTTGCAGGGGGCACAGCCCACCATCCCCTGCAGGAATCAAACCGGCAACCTTGTTGTTCAGAGCTCATGCTCTAACCAACTGAGCCATCTGGCCACCCGCCGGCAGCTCAGCTTGAGTCATTGTCTTCAATCTAGTTGTGGAGGGCACAGCTCACTGGCCCATGTGGGAATTGGACCGGCAACCTTGTTGTTACGAGCACGCACTCTAACCAACTGAGCTAACCAGCCACCCCTATAAGTGTAGTATTTAATTTCCAAATATTTGTCAATCAAATTTCTTTCACTTGTTAGTTTCTAATTTAATTCCATTTTGGTTGGCAATATACATTGTATAATTTCAGTTCTTTCAAATTTATTGAGATTTGCTTCATGGTCTAGTATATGATCTATCTTGGAGAATGAACTGTATACATATTTGAAAATATATATTCTGCTGTTCTTGGATGGGTGTTCTATAGATATCAGGTCAAGTTTGTTGATAGTATTATTTTAGTCTTCTATATCTTTGCTGATTTTTTGTCTATTAATTATTGAGAAGAGTACACTGAAGTCTCTTACTGTTGAGTTGTCTATTCTGTCAGTTCTTATTTTGTGTGTTTTGGGTTCTTAGATATGTATTTCTTTTAATTGTCATAGCTTCCTGATGAATTGGCATTTTATTATTATAAAATGTCCCTCCTTATCTCTAGTAATTTTTGTTTTAGAATTAATTTAGTCTGATAGTCTAGCCATTCCAATTCTCTTTTGGTTGCTGTGTACAGGGTATGAGGGTATGTCTTTTTCTATCCTTTTGCTTTCAACCTATTTGTGTCTTTGAATCTAAAATATGTTTCTTGTAGACAATATATAATTGGATTGTATTTTTTTTCAATTGGGGAAAGGGAGCAGGACTTTTATTGGGGAATAGTGTGTACTTCCAGGACTTTTTTCCAAGTCAAGTTGTTGTCCTTTCAATCTTAGTTGTGGAGGGTGCCGTTCAGCTTCAAGTTGTTGTCCTTTCAGTCTTAGTTGTGGAGGGTGCAGCTCAGCTCCAGGTCCAGTTGCTGCTGCTAGTTGCAGGGGGCACAGCCCACCATCCCTTGCGGGAGTCGAACTGGCAACCTTGTGGTTGATAGCCCGTGCTCCAACCAACTGAGCCATCCGGGAGGCAGCTCAGCTCAAGGTGCTGTGTTCAATCTTAGTTGCAGGGGGCGGATCCCACCATCCCTTGCGGGACTTGAGGAATTGAACTGGCAACCTTGTGGTTGAGAGCCCACTGGCCCATGTGGGAATCGAACTAGGAGCCTTCGGAGTTAGGAGCATGGAGCTCTGGCCGCCTGAGCCACCTGGCCGGCCCTGGATTGTATTTTTAAATTTAGTCTGAGAATCTGCCTTTTGATTTATGTTTAATCTTTTTGCGTTTAATGTAATTACTGATATGACTGGATTTATCTCTGCTATTTGGCTACTTGTTTTCTATGTCTCATATCTTTTTGTTCCTCTGTTCCTTCTTTAGTATTTTGTGTTAAATAAATATTTTCTAGTGTACCATTTTAATTTATTTATTGATATTTTTACTATATATTTGAATTATTTTCTTCATGGTTTCTCTGGGAATTACGGAATACATTTTAGCTTATCACAACCTATTTCAATTAATAACAACTTAATTCTAGTAAAATATAGAAATTTTCTCAAAAGGACATATGTACCCCTATATTCATTGCAACATTATTGACAATAACTAAGATATGGAAGCAATCTAGGTATCCACTGATAAATAAATGGATAAGTAAGGTTATATATATATATATATATATATATATATATATATATATATATATATATATATAGTGGGATATTACTCAGCAGTAAAAAAGAATGAAATTTTGCTATTTGTGACAACATGGTGGACCCAGAGGGTATTATGTTAAGTGAAATTAGTCAGAGAAAGGCAAATACCATATGGTTTCACTTATATGTGGAATCTGAAAAAACCAAAACAGTTGACCAAACCAAACCAAACCAAACAAAAACAGACTCATAGAAACAGACACCAAAGGGAAGGTTGCCAGAGGGGTGGGGTTAGGAGATGGATGAAAAAAGGTGAAGAGGAATATAGTCAATAATATTGTGATAAGTTTGCACCATGACAGATGATTCCTAGAATTAGTGGGGTGATCACATTGTAAGGTATAAAAATGTTGAATCACAATATAGTACACAATATAATTTTGTATGCCAAGTATACGTAATTAAAAAACATAGAAATTTTCTCTAATATTGTTTCACCCCCTCTCCACTCCTTTGTGCTATTTTTCATATGTATTACATCTTTATATGTTATGAGCCCAACCATGCAATGTTGTAATTATTATTTTATGCAGTTATTTCTTAAATAAGTTAAGAGAAGAAAAGTAAAAATTATGTTTATACTGTCTTTATAGTTAACTACATCATTACCTTTACCAGATAATTGGTTTTTCATGTGAATTTAAGTTACCTACCAGTGCCATCTGTTGTCACTGTCTTTCAGCTTGAAGAACTTCCCTTAGCATTTCCTATATAATGTGATCATACCTTGTATTTATTTCAATTATTGTACTTTGCAACTAGATTCTTTTAAATATTTTTATCTCTCTATAAATATTTTTTATTTGATGGCTAATTGTTACTGTATTTTATTAATTATTTAAAGTGCTTTCTTTAATTCTCTATAAAATATTTATAATAGCTGCTTTGAAGTTTTGTCCATCTTCTTGACCTATAGAGACATATTCTATTGACCACTTTTGTTACTGGATATGGAGTGTTCTTCCTTCTTTCTTTTTTTGTGTTCTGTAAGATTTGGTTGCAAACTGGACATTTTAGAAAATATAGAAAATACGGATTCTCTTCTCCCCCTGTGGAAGTTGTTCTTGTTGCTTTTTTGTTTGTTTTTTAGTGACTTGCCTGAACTTTGTTTTAGAGTCTGCCTTCTTTCTCTACAGTGTCTCTGCCCAGTTGTTTTCATTTTTATTCATGGTTTCCTAGAGCTATGACTGGATTATTAAATATAGTGGTCAGCCAGTGATTATTCAGAGGTTTTGCTTAAACATCTGGAGCCAGGAAGGTTTCTATCCATGTGAATGGATCTGTGGGGATTACTTTCAAAATAGAGGCAGTTTGCAAGTCTGTCCCAGCTTTTACTTTCTACTAGATATTTTCCTGTCTTCTCTGCATGTGTGCAAGACCTCATATTTGACTAGGAGAAGTAGATCTCTGGGATCTTCTCCAGTCTTGTCTGAGTAGAAGCAGCCTTATACATGTGTACAGCCTTCCAAGAACACCAGAGGTATCTGGTAGCTTATCAAGGCTCGTTATAGGTGTCTTGTTTCTCTTTAAGTTTCTGGCTGGTATGTTGCCTAGCCCAAGCAGGATGACAGCCTTAAGCAGTTGTGAAGTTGGGCTTCCCCGATTGTTTACCACGAAGTTCTCTTATTTTTGACAATGCCCCCAAGCTTCAGGCTTTTTGTTAATTCTCGCAGCAGAGCTGCTAGTTTTCACAGTAATTCTACCAGAACTGGTGGGAATGGGAACGCAACATCAAAGACTCCCAGTATTATTTCCAAAGTTCAGTACATTTTCTTATATAAATGCTCTTCAATATGTTGTATGCCTTTGGTTAATTCACAGAGTCCTGAAAAAGCTGTTTTTGATAACTTTGTCCAGTTTCATAATTGCCTTTAGGGAGAAATTTTGCCGAGCTCCTTAACTCTACCAGTCCTATGTTCCCACTCGCTGCCACAGCCCCTTTATTCCTTCCTCTACTATCTGCTAGGACAACTCAAGTGTTTCTTCCTCATTGAATAATATTGGCTATAGCTTTTCCCAGGCTTCTAAGATACCCCCCGTAACGTATATGCCTGTAATCATGGGGTTGTTGCCAGGGTGTTAAATCTGTGTCTTAAAAAAGTACTTCCAAGTCACTGAATTCTTGGTTATTCAGTCTTATATTCCAGTCCCCTGGAACAAACAGCCTCAGAATCCAATCCCAGGAATACTCCCACGGATCCTACAAATACAAACGAGCTAATTTTTGCAATTATCTCAGGTTATACTCAATTTCCTTGCTTATCAGCCCAGCACATCCCCCAGCACATGTGGGTGATACTGGAATTTAACCTCAGTTATTGGTCCGGTAGTCTGGAGAGGAGGTGAAGGCAGCTCCTTAGTGGAGCATTTGTTATTTTGCAAGGGAGAAGCCTTTGCAGTATTTTCTAGTACAGCAGAAGCACTTGAACTTACTAGGGAAATGTGGGCCACCTCTGAAATGCCATGGATTCAAGGCAGCTACATAACATCTTCAGGGACTTCCATTCAGATGTTCTATCTGAATACTTCAGTGTCTCAGGATTTTCCCACCAGGGCCCTAACTTTCACATAACTGTTTTTTGTTTTTTTTTAGTTTCAGGTGTACAAAACAACATAATGATTAGACATTTACACCCCTCACAAAGTGATAACCACCCCCGAAGTCTACTACCTCTATGACCTCGTACATAGCTATTACAACAATACCGTTGACTGTATTCCCTATGCTGTACTTAGTATTCCGCAGCTGTATAAATATAAATATATAATTATAGTTGACATTAAATATTATTTTATATTAGTTTCAGGAGTACAGTGCAGTGGTTAGACATTTATATAATCTATGAAGTGATCCCCCATAAGTCCAGTACCCATCTGACACCCTACATAATCTATAAAACATTGATTATATTCCCCATACTGTATTTACATCCCCATGACTATTTTGTGACTACCAATTTGTACTTCCTAATCCCCTCACCTTCTCCCCCACCCCTTCCCATCTAGCAACCATCAGTTTGTTGTTCTCTGTATCTATGAGTCTATCTCTGGTTTGTTTGCTCATTTATTCTGTTCTTTAGATTCCACGTATAAGTGAGATCATATGGTATTTGTCTTTCTCTGTCTGACTTATCTCACTTAGCATAATACCCTCTAGGTCCTCATGTAACTGATCTTATCTTGGCTGAACATCTCTGACCCTGAACCTTTATAATTTTTTTTTAAAAATTAATAAGTTTAAAATGTCTTTTTTAATTACAATTGACATTATATTAGTTTCAGGTGTACAACTTAGTTATTAGACATTTATATAATTTATGATAAGTCTAGTAAGAATCTTTAACAGTTAGTTCTTCAGTTGTGTTTGCTCTTCACTGCAGGAAATAAGGGCCTCTTTCTGAGCTATCACCTAGGCCTCGTTGTTCTCACACTTCGCCATTAACAGACTCTGTTCTTTAGATTCCTAGGACATTTCCTAGGTCAGCACTGGGAAATCTAGCAACTGTACCACCACTATGTGCCAGAGACTGGGTAGTGAATGAGCCAGTCCAAAATCCCCGTCTTATTGCTTGTTTTCTCAGACCACTCTTGGTAGCATTTGTGCCAGTTCAGGTCCCTAAGAAGCAGATGCTAAAATGGGATTAGACATGCAGAGTTATTAGGGAGAATGCCTTTAAGGGAAAATGTGAAGGTTGTCAAAAGAGGCTGGGTGAGCTGAAAGATCATGTTGACCCTTGTGAAGGAGATAGAAAAGGAAGGAAAAATAGGTGAAATAATCTTAGACTCAGTGCAGTTGTAAAGAAGTTTGGCAAGGCCAATGGGGGGTCCTTGAACTAAATTGGCTGTCAGAGGAGTCTTCCATCTCCCAGGATTGGGCCTGCATTAGTATCCCTGTCTTGTTCACTCACTGCCTAGGAGCAACTCATGGAAAATGTGGCTTTAGTGCAAATGCAGTGATAGATTTTAGAGTACAGCAGCTGGAACTGTCAGTGAAATATACTCCCTGGAGTAGAGTTCTCAGAGCCACAGTAAAGAGAGGTGATTTCATGGCTACCACACATTCTTTATCTTCCTTTTTTAAATTGCTTTTTAAATTTTTCATTTTTACTTAATCTTTTCTTGTCAATACTAATCTCTCTTTGTATTTCATAATTAACATTAGAGAAAGTGTTAATTGAGTTACTGTGTTGAAAAGTAAAAGTGAAGACAAAAAGGGTCAGAAAAAGGTATAGAAATATAAAGGTGTGAAGGTGGGGGGAGACGCAGAAGAAGGGAGAAAAAAGAAAAAAATAAAGGCGTGAAGAATAGAATTTCAAGGAAATAATATATGCTGATTGTCAAAAAATATGTTGAAAATTGAATTTTAAAATTGTTTTCTCACATTTCTTAAAAAGAATTTAGAAAAGTTTTTAACCTATTGTAGAAATAATATTTAAAATATTTTTTTCTATAGGGTATGACAAGGGCCAACTAATTCAGTACATATCCACTATCTTTATCTCTTTTGGAATGCTTTTCTGTGTGTGGTTTCAATTGTCAGAGGCAACCTATGTGTGACTTGGTTAATGTGTCTTTTTTTAAAAAAGTTTTTTTTTTACTTAATTTAATTTTATTAGTATCAGGTGTACAAAACAACAATTAGACAGTTACTCCCCTCACAAAATGATAACACCCCAAGTCTACTATCGTGCTGACATCGTGCATAGCTATTACATTACCATTGACTACATTCCGTATGCTGTACTTTATTTTACTTTATTTATTTTTGAACGGGACTTTATTGGGGAACAGTGTGTACTTCCAGGACTTTTTCCAGGTCAAGTTGTTGTCCTTTCAATCTTAGTTGTGGAGGGTGCAGTTCAGCTCCAGGTCCAGTTGCTGTTGTTCGTTGCAGGGTGTGCAGCTCACCATCCCTTGCGGGAGTCGAACCGGCAACCTTGTGGTTGAGAGGATGTGCTCCAACCAACTGAGCCAGCTCAGCTCAAGGTGCCATGTTCAATCTTAGTTGCAGAGGTCGCAGCCCACCATCCCGTGTGGGAGTCGAACTGGCAACCTTGTGGTTGAGAGCCCGCACTCCAACCAACTGAGTCATCTGGCACTGGTCCATGTGGGAATCAAACCGGCAGCCTTCGGCATTGGGAGCACAGAGCTCCAACCACCTGAGCCATGGGGCCGCCCCCCCCATGCTGTACTTTACATCTTGTAAAATATATATATATATGTGTGTGTGTATAAAATTATAGTTGACGTGCAATATTATTTTATATTAGTTTCAGGTGTACAGCGCAATGGTTAGGCAGTTATATCATCGATGAAGTGATCCCCCTGATAAGTCCAGTACCCATCTGACACCCCTATATAGTCTTCACAACATTATTGACTATATTCCCCATACTGCATTTCGCATCCCCATGACTATTTTGTGACTACCTATTTGTACTTCCTAATCCCCTCACCTTTTTCATCTATCCCCCCCAATCCCCTCACATCTAGCAACCATCAGTTTGTTCTCTGTATCTATTCTGTTTTGTTTGTTCATTTATTCTGTTCTTTGGATTCCACATATAAGTGAGATTATATGGTATTTGTCTTTCTTAGTCTGATTTATTTAACTTAGCATTATATCCTCTAGGTCTATCCATGTTGTTCCAAATGGTAAGATTTTATTCTTTTTTATGGCAGAGTAATACTCCATTGTATAAATGTATAATTTCTTTATCCAATCTTCTATTGATGGACATTTCAGTTGTTTCCATATCTTGGCTATTGTGGGTAGTGCTGCAGTAAATATAGGGGTGCATATTTTTTTCGAATTAGTGTTTTGGATTTCTTTTGATAAATACCCCGGAGTGGAATTGCTGGGTCATAAGGTAGTTCTATTATTAACTTTTTGAGGAACATCCATACTGTTTGCCATAGTGGCTGCATCAATTTGCAATCCCACCAAGAGTGCACAAGGTTTCTCTTTTTTCTACATCCTCACCAATAATTCTTGTTTGTTGATTTATTGATAATGGCCATTCTGACAGGAGTGAGGTGATATCTCATTGTGGTTTTTATTTGCATTTCTCTGATGATTAGTGATGTTGAGCATCTTTTCATGTCTATGGGCCATCTATATATCCTCTTTGGAGAAATGTCTGTTCAAGTTCTCTGCCCACTTTTCAGTTGGATTTTTTGTTTTTTGCTGTTGAGTTGTATGAGTTCTTCTGGGATTTTTTTGTTTGTTAGCTTGTTTGCAAATTTTGGCTTTAACCCCTTATCAGATGTATCATTGGCAAATATCTTCTGCCATTCAGTAAGATGTTTTTTCGTTTTGTTGATTGTTTCCTTTCCTATACAAAAACTTTTTAGTTTGATGTAGTCCCATTAGTTAATTTTTTCTTTTGTTTCTCTTGCCTAAGGGTGATGTCTGAGATTTTACTTCCTATATTTTCTTCTAGGAGTTTTATGGTTTTAGGTCTTACATTTAAGTCTTTAATCCACTTTGTGTTTATTCTTGTATATGGTGTAAGAAGGTGGCCTAGTTTCATTTTTTTGCGTATATCTGTCCAGTCTTCCCAACACCATTTGTTTAACAGACTGTCTTTAGCCCAATGTATATTTTTTATTCCTTTGTCATAGATTACATGACCATATAGGCATTTATTTCTGGGCTCTCTATTCTGTTCCATTAATCTATGTGTCCATTTTTATGCTAATACCATGCTGTTTTGATTACTATGGCCTTGCCATACAATTTGATATCAGGTAGCATGATACCTCCCACTTTGTACTTCTTTCTCAGATTGCTATGGCTATTTGGTGATTTTAATGGTTCCATATACATTTTAGGATTATTTGTTTTAGTTCTGTGAAAAAATTGCCATTGGTATTTTGATAGGGATTGCGTTGTATCTATATATTGCTTTGGGTAGTATGGACATTTTAACTATATTCATTCTTCTTATCCATGAGCATGGTATATGTTTCCATTTATTTGTGTCTTCTTTAATTTCTCTCTTCAATGTCTTATAATTTTCTGAGTACAGGTCTTTTACATCCTTGGTTCAGTTTATTCCTAAGTGTTTTTTTTTTTGATACAATTATAAATGTGATTGTTTTCTTAATTTCTCTTTCTGATAGTTCATTATTGATGTATAAAATGCAACCAATTTTTGAATATTAATTTGTATCCTGCTACTTTACTAAATTTATCAGTTCTAATAGATTTTGATGGGATCTTTTGGGTTCTCTATATATGGTATCATGTCATCGGCAAATAAGTGACAGTTTTACTTCTTCCTTTCCAATTTAGATGCCTTTTATTTCTTTTTCTTGTCTAATTGCTCTGGCTAGGGCTTGCAATACAATGTTGAACAAAAGTGATGAAAGTGGGCATCCTTGTCTTGTTCCTGATCTTAAGAAAAACACTTTTACCTTTTCCCCACTGTGTATGATATTAGCTATTGGTTTGTCACATATGGCCTTTACTATGTTGAGATATGTTCCCTATATTCCCACATTGCTGAGAGGTTTTGTTTTTGTTTGTTTTTTATCACAAATCAATGCTGGATTTTGTCAAACACTTTTTCTGCATCTATTGATATGACCGTATGATTTTTATTTTTCATTTTGTTAATGTGGTGTATCATATTAATTGATTTGCAGATATTGAACCAGCCTTGCATATTAAAAAATGAATCCCACTTGATTGTGATGCATGATCTTTTTAATGTATTGCTGAATTCGGTTTTAACATTTTGTTGAGGATTTTTGCATCTATGTTCATTAGGGATGTTGGCCTATAGTTTTCTTTTTTTGTCATGTCTTTGTCTAGTTTTGGAATCAGGGTAATGTGGCCTTGTAAAATGAGCACGGGAGCCTTCTCTCCTCTTGGATTTTTTGGAATAGTTTGAGGAGAATAAGTGTTAATTCTTCTTTGAATGTTTAATAAAGTTCACCTGTGAAGCTATCTGATCCAGGACTTTTATTTGTTGGGAGCTTGTTGATTAATGATTTGATTTTGTTAGTAGTAATTGGTCTGTTCAGATTTTCTGTTTCTTCTTTATTCAGGCTTGGAAGATTGTGTGCTTCTAGGGTAGAAATTTATTCATTTCTTCCAGCTTGTCCAATTTGTTGGTATGTAGTTGCTCATAATATTTTCTTAAAATGTTTTCTATTTCTTTGGTGTCTGTTGTCACTTCTCCTCTATTAGTTCTGATTTTATTTATCTCTTTTTTCTTGATGAGTCTGATTAAAGGTTTGTCAATTTTGTTTATCTTTTCGAGAAACCAGCCCTTGGTTTCATTGATCTTTCATATTGTTTTTTCAACCTCTATTTTGATTACTTCCACTCTGATCTTTATGATTTCCTTCCTTGTACTCACTTTGGGCTTTGTTTGCTGTTCATTGACCAAGTTCCTTAAATGTAAAGTCCGAATGTTTATTTGAGATTTTTCTTGTTTCTTTAAGTAGGCCTGCATTGCTATGAATTTCCCTCTTAGGTCTGCTTATGCTTTGTCCCATAGGTTTGAGGTCATGGTATTTTCATTTGTCTCAAGGTATTTTTTTATCTTCCTTGATCTCATTGTTGACCCATTCATTATTTAGTAGCATGTTAATTAGCCTCCATGTGTTTGTGTGTTTTTCAGTGTTTTTCTTGTAATTGATTTCTAGTTTCATACCATTGTGGTCAGAGA
The DNA here is from genome assembly GCF_057876585.1 of Rhinolophus sinicus. NCBI lineage: Eukaryota > Metazoa > Chordata > Mammalia > Chiroptera > Rhinolophidae > Rhinolophus > Rhinolophus sinicus. The sequence goes on from NC_142518.1 coordinate 101,747,962, forward strand.
AGACGCTTTATATGATTTCAGTCTTCTTAAATTTACTGAGACTTGTTCTGTGGCCTAACATGTGGTCTATCTTGGAAAGTGTTCCATGTGCACTTGAAAAGAATGTATATTCTGCTGCTTTGGAGTGAAATGCATTTGATATTCTCCCTTTCATGAAATGTTTTTTTTTTAATTAGTTTCAGGTGTACAAAACAATGCAATCGTTAGTCATTTCACCACTCACAAAGTGATAACCCCCCTCCCCCAATCTATTGCCCCTCTGATGTCATATATATATATATATATATATATATATATATATATATATATATATATATCAATTACATTGACTCTATTCCCTATGCTATACTCCATATCCCATGACTATATATATTAAATTATTAAATTATCGTTGACATACAATATTATTCAGCTTCAGGTGTACAGTGCAGTGGTCAAGCATCTATACTGTCCATGAAGTGGTCTCCCTAATAAGACATGTTCCCATCAGACACCCTAAAAAATCTTTACATTATTGATTATATTCCCTAAACTGTCTTTCATATCCATGTGGCAATATTGTGGTTACCAATTTATGCTGTCTAGTCCCTTCCCCTTCTTCCTCATCCCCATCCGCATCCCTCCTAGCAACCATCAGGTTTTCCTTTATATCTCTAAGACTATTTCTGTTTACTTTGCTCATTTATGCAGATCTTTAGAGTCCACATATAAGTGAGATCATATGGTATTTGTCTTTCTCCGACTGACTTATTTTGCTTAGCATAATGTTCTCTAGGTCCATTCATATCATTGCAAATGGTAAGATTTCATTCTTCTTTATCACTATGTTTCTTAAGCATTCTTATAAGCAGTGTGTTAAACTCTGTGTCTAGTAGGTTGGCTGCCTTAATTTCATTTAGTTCCTTTTCTGGAGGTTTCTCCTGTTGTTTCATTTGGGACATGTTTCTTTGTTTCCACATTCTGGCTGCTTCTCTGTGTTTGCTTCTACATATTAAGTAGATCTCCTATGTCTCTCTGCCTTTGTTCGGTGGCCTTATGTAGTAGGTGTCCTGTGTGGTCCAGTGGCACAGTCTCCTTTATCACCTGTGCATGTGTTCCAGGAGTGTCCTTTATGTGTGTTATGTGTGTTCTCCTGTTGTAGCTGAGCCTTGATTGCTTTTGGTGCATCAGTGAGCAGGATTGACTCCCAGGCTGACTGACTGTGAGGATGGCTATGCCTACAATGAATGAGCTGCTGTTTGTGGGGTGATGCCTCAGAGAGGGATCTATTGCCTGTTGAGATTACTTTTTGCATGTGGCACTTGTGGGGCTAGGCAGGTAGTGCTCTGGTGTGGTCTGAAGTTGGCCTGTGGGTGCGTTGTTTCTGGTGTCCCTTGTGAGGGGCTCCCATGCTGGCCAACTTCAGCCTCGCCTGTGACCAGCCCAGGGTTACCTGGTAGCAGCCATAAAGCTATATATGGTTGGTTTCTGCCTGCTCTGGACCCGGAGGTGTGGGGGGTGACCTCGCTGTGAACCGAGGCTGGCTGTCATTAGTATTGGGACTGGGGTAGCTTAGCAAAAGGCCCAGGGTCCCCTAGGCCTGTTGCTACCTGCCGGCTGCCTGTAAGACCCAGCTGTTAAAAGAGCCTCCTTAGGGGCGTGGGCTGGGCTGGTTGACCCAGTGTTGAGAGTGCCTCTGGCAGTGCAGCACTAGCTGGACAGGTGGGGTCCCAGGGAGTCACGAAGCATGACCAGTGGTTTTTATGAAGTTAATGCAGATTAAGTTCTTGCCTCAGTGCCTGGCCTGTGACCGCTTCACAGAACACCCTGAGAACACTGCAGCCAGCCACCACTGGCCTGTGACCACTTAGCAAAATGCCCTGAGAACACTGGAGTCAGCCATCGTTTACCTTGAGCCTGCAGGTCCCTGAAAGCTTCCCAAGAGAGACTGTAGTGCAGGCTGTAGCTCACTGCCCACCACTGAAAGTTCCCCGGGCCACTATGGACTTCTGCTGCTATAAAAGGCTTTCACAGCTCATGTAACAGGGCTGGCACCAGGATCCAGGAGTGCCCATGGTGATAAGGTACCAGCAGTGCGAGTCAGGGACCCAGGGCATTACCCAGGTGGTACACATGCATGGTTTCCAGCCACCTTCTGTCTCACTGTGAGGGACAAAGTGTCCTCACTGATTTTCACTGCTAGATGTTGTGGGAACTTCTCTTCCCAGCACAGAATCCCTGGACTGGGAAGCCCAGTGTGGGGCTGGGACCCATCCCTCTTCCAGGGAGACCTCCACCACCGAGGTGTCCCACTCAGTGCTCAAGCACTATCTGTGAGTTTGGGGTCAGCCTGTTTTGTGTCTCCACCCCTCCTACTAGTCTCGATGTGGCCTTTTCTTTATATCCTTAGTTATAGGGGTTCTGTTCAGCTAGTCTTCAGATGATTCTTGAGGTTGATTCTTGTATAATTTAGTTGTGACTTTGGTGTGATCCTGGGAGGCAGTAGGCATAGAGTTTACCTAATCTGCCATCTTAGACCTCTTCCTGTTCTGATTCATTTTTTTTTTTTTAATTGGGGAAGGGGAACAGGACTTTATTGGGGAACAATGGTCAAATTGTTGTCCTTTCAATCTTAGTTGTGGAGGGTTCTGTTCAGCTTCAAGTTGTTGTTCTTTCAGTCTTAGTTGTGGAGGGCGCAGCTCAGCTCCAAGTCCAGTTGCCGTTGCTAGTTGCAGGGGGCACAGCCCACCATCCCTTGCGGGAGTCGAACCGGCAACCTTGTGGTTGAGAGGACACGCTCCAACCAACTGAGCCATCCGGGAGCTCAGCGGCAGCTCAGCTCAAGGTGCCGTGTTCAATTTTAGTTGCAGGGGGCGCTGCCCACCATCCCTTGCGGGAGTCGAAGAATTGAACTGGCAACCTTGTGGTTGAGAGCCCGTGCTCCAACCAACAACTGAGCCATCCGGGAGGCAGCTCAGCTCAAGGTGCCGTGTTCAATCTTAGTTGCAGGGGGCAGAGCCCACCATCCCTTGCGGGACTCGAGGAATTGAACTGGCAACCTTGTGGTTGAGAGCCCACTGGCCCATGTGGGAATCGAACCGGCAGCCTTCGGAGTCAGGAGCATGGAGCTCTAACCGCCTGAGCCACCGGGCCGGCCCCCTGATTCATTTTTAAACAATTGATATCATGAAGCAACTCAGGAGCACATCCCCACATTGTGGAAAACAATGATCTGAAACTCCGATTTGACTATAATAAGTTAGTGATTATTATTATTATCATCATCATCATTACTTGACACCAAATAACACCTCAGTTAATATACAATTGCTTATCTAATGGGTAGTGTATAATGTTTATTATACACTGATATATTGCAAAAAATGGTCATTCCACCTATCAGAAATCCAGGTGGCTGGCTGTATACACAATTAAAACTACTTTAGCAAGAGCTGGTCTATGTGGACTCACTGCTTAAAATGAAAAGAAATTCTCATGATAATGATAACTTTGTTTTAACTTTGTGTATCAGTGACATAGTTGTTAATCATATTGTCATTCCCATAGGGAAATAGAAGAGGAAATCAGATATACCTAACAAAATTAGAAATACCATGTTAAATAAATAAAAAAGAACTGAGACTAGATTGTGCAGTCTGTGTAAAGAAATACAAATAAAATTTCCACTGAAGGCCTGCTCCTTTATTTCATCTGCTTCTTGTGCCTACTCAAAACACTTCTCTCCTGCATTGTAGAGAATTTGAATTCCTGACTCAGTAACACACTTGCAGTCTATTTGATTGAAAGAAGAGTGGCCATACTTTTCTGGTTAAATGATGCATTTATTGTCTCAAGTTGTGTGGTGCTGTATGAAAAGCCATTGCAGGGCAATTTTATAAATTTATGTTCTCTATATTCCACTTGATATATCTTTTAGGTATAGCATATGCTATATCATCGTCTGGGTGGATTTTTGTGTCTTGGATGACACTCTCATTTTTCATTACACCTGGAAAGAAAAACAGAAATTATTGTTGGTATAAATTGAATAAAAGAGCAATAGGTGATATAACTACATTACTCATTCATTCCTTAAATCTGACAATATGAGTTGACTGTTTTTAGCCCCACCCCTTCCCTCATTTTCTGTCCCGTCACTGATACAGGATGAGGTGGCTCAGACTACAGTGCTGAAAAATGCCCTGAGGTTCCTGCCACCAATAGAAAGAGAGAGTGGCATGATAAAAATTACATGAGCTGTGGAAAGCAATTATAGTAAAATGTTTAATTTTAGTATCTAGATGATGAGTGTGTTCAATGTATAATTCTTTCAATTTTTCTGTATATTTGAAATTTTTCATAATGTTAGGAAAAACAGAAAAGTGGTGGAAATGTTGGCAAGAGAAGTTTTGGTGTAGTGGTGAGGATACAAGCCTGGTTGGAATGGGTGCGAGAGATAAGCGGAGGAAAGGAGCTGGAGACAGCGGGTTTTAGCAGCTCTTTTGAAGAGTTTTACTGTAAAGGGACAGCAAATTTATTGTAAATGGGGCAGTAGCTGGAGGGGACTGAGGGAAGGAGATGATGGGAGAAATGACAGCATGCTTGTATGCTCATAGGAATGATCCAGTAACGAGGGAAAATACAATGATGCAGGAAAGGAAAAGAATTACAGGAGGGATGTCCCGTGTTGATGTTAGGAATAGGATTCTGTGCACAGGTGGAGGGTTGGCCTTAAAATGGATAATCTATAACAATAGGAAGGAAGGTAGAGAATATGAGTACAAGTGCAGGTAGAAGGGGGTGTGTAGTGATGGGAGCTTGTGGAAGTTGTTTTTTTTTAAAAAAATTTTTTATTGGGTAACAGTATGTTTTTTCCAGGACCCATCAGCTCCAAGTCAAGTTGTTGTCTTTTAATCTAGTTGTGGAGGGCACAGCTCAGTTCCAAGTCAAGTTGCCGTTTTCAATTTTTAGTTGCAGGGGGCGCAGCCCACCATCCCATGCGGGAATTGAACCAGCAACTATGTTGTTAAGAGTTTGCTCTCTAACCAACTCAGCCACCTGGCCACCCACCGGCAGCTCAGTAGCAGCTTGTTGTCTTCAATCTAGTTGTGGGGGCACAGCTCACTGGCCCATGTGGGAATCGAACAGGCAACCCTGTTGTTCGGAGCCCATGCTCTAACCAACTGAGCCATCCGGCCGCTCCCTGGAAGTTGTCTTTTGACCACCTGTATTTTCTCAGTAAAAAAGAAATAAGAATAGCAACTGTGAGGCTGTGGGAAATGTGTTAGGGATTTGAAAGGAGAGGAAAATACAAGTGATAGCCTTCTAGGAGAATGGGAAAGTAAATGGACTGGGGAAAATGGAATAGTCTATTTTTTAGTTACCGATGGTCAACCACAGTCTGAAAATATTAAATGAAAAATTCCAGAAATAAACAATTTATAAGTTTTAAATTGCATGCTGTTCTGAGTAGCATGATGAAATCTCACACCATCCCACTCCATCTCGCCCAGGATGTGTAACATCCCTTTGTCCAGTGTCTCTACTGTATACACTCCTGTCCATTAGTCACTTAGTAGTTGTCTCCATTATCAGATCAGTTATCAGAGAGAGAGAGACCACATTCACATAACTTTTATCGCAGTATATTGCTATAATTGTTCTATTTTATTAGTAGTTATTGTTCTTAATCTCTTGCTGTGCCTAATTTATAAATTAAACTTTATCATAGGTACGTATGTATAGGAAAAAACATAGTATATATAGGGTTTGGTATTAGCTGCAGATTCGGGTATCCACTGGGTGTCTTGGAACATATCCCCCATGGATAAGAGGGGGGACTACTGCATGAGCTTATCTGTTTCCCTGTTCCTTTGCTAACACAGTATGTTATCAAACGTTTTGTTCTCTTTCAATATGATAGTTGAAAACCTATATTTTGGTGTACTTTTAATGTGTATATTGCCATGCATGAGGGAAGCATCTTTTCATATGACTAAGAGTCAAAGCTTACAGGAGAAAATTGTTTTTTGTTTTTTTTTCTGGGAGACTACCTCTCAATCTTATGAGGTAAACAATTCGACTTTCTGTCTCCAAGACTAAACCTACAATAGGACCCAGAGCCCTGGATCACACTAGCTTCGGGGTAGAAAATGTCTTAAAAGAGGTCTTAGGTTTTGTCCAAGCTCACAAGAAACACATTAGTGGTAGAGTAAGGACCATAACCGAGGACTTCTGATCCCCTGGCTGGGATTCACGTTCTGTGCTTGGCACTTGGGGATGACAAACGTTTTGGAGCAGGCAAGTGATGAAACATTAATACGTGAGCTTTAAGAGAAATCAACTCAAGTGTTTGTGATGGATGAGGATGAGTGAGGAGCAGTGGTTTGCTCATAGCAGGCATTTAGTGAATATGCAAACCAGAAAGAAGGACCCCTTCCAGGAGGGGAGGGAGCTGCAAGACAAAGCAGTGGCCTTCTAGCTCATAGAACTCTGCCAATGGTCTTACATGGAGAGAAAGCCAAGAAGTGTTGCTCACAGGACTACTGTGTATAATTGTGTAATTCGTTTGCTGCATGTAAGTGCCTGGTGGGCGAGAGTGGGCAGTAAGGCTGAAAATCAGCCTGTGTTCTTTACACTATGTCACAGGCCCACAGGGTTGGGTAAGCCCAGAATGGGTTCTCATTTCTAGTATGTCCAACAATAGGTGGTGTTTTACTAGTTTGTTAACACAGAGGGGCATCTTTTTTTAATCCATCTGTCCTGAGGGGCCACCTTTCTCTGATTTGCACGAAAGTGCTGTGTACGCTAGCGGTGGCCACATTGGTTCCCTCTGCAGTCATGCTGCACAATGTCCCGGGCAATGGCTGTGGGTTCTCACCCACCCTCTCAGGTCCTCTCCTTCCCTTGATGTCCCAAGAATTATATAGAATGACTGGAGGTAGGGCTTCCAGTTAGAAGGCTGTGGCAGGAGATCAGAGGGAGGTGACAGATTAGAGATAGGTTTAGGGAGATAGGAAATAACTTAGAATTAATTATACAAAGATCCTAAAATGTAGTTTTCTTATAGCTAAAATGTTAAATGTTATAAAAATAATATAATGCACTCCAAGTCCAGTAGAATAATTTTACTTGTTCAAAATTATTGTTCAAATTTATGAGAAACTGTTGTTTCTCATAATGTTCAAAATTATGAAAAACTATTCACATCAAATATTTGCCGTCATTAACATGGAACATAAAGAATAGATTCCATTTGGTTTCTGGTCTGCTTTGTTGGAATATGGGTTAGAAAACCCCTTCGGCAGAAGACAAGAAATTCAGTGTCAGGGAGAGAGCAAGACTAACACCAATTAAATATTATTATATTATATAGATATTATTTACTTTGTAAGAAATAGACTCATTCGGCATATGACATATATCCAACAAATATTCACTTTGTGATTTTACAGATTGTCAGTTGTTGATTCCTGTCTTTGGAGATAAATAGATTTCCCACTAGCATTCAAACAAAAAAGCAAACAAAAGACAAGGGACTTTAAAGAAAGCTGTATACTTGCAAATCATCTATGTCTGAGCTAATATGCTGTACCACCAAAACACGTGCTTAAAATTACAATTAAAGTCGTACAGCTGTGTTCATATGATATGGTTAGGAATGAGAACTTTGTGCATACCAACCCCCCAAAAAAATGAAACAAGAGAAAGCAGCAATCCCTAAAGAGAATGCTCAGCTTAAAGACATGGAAGATTGTAGTATGTAATTTTCAAGCAAATGCTCATCTAATTTTTATGGACAGTGATGATAACCAATACAGGGGCAAGCACAGAATTGCATACCATACGAAGGAAGCCTTCATCTATACTTTCTTTTGAAATAACTGTAATCTTACTGAATGTGAATATTGGATTGATTTACCTGAGTATTTTGACAGATATTCATTATGTTGATGGTCTTCGTTTTCTTCATTTGATGTGATTAGTGATCCATTAAATTTTACTGGTGCTGTAAGATATTTGTGACTATTTACTGTCTTGGAAACTTCTAACAGAGAAATATTATTACCTAGGATACAATTTTACTTCCCCAGTGGCTAATGTTAATTTTAAGCCCATGAATTGCCCAGTTGATTTTCACTTACCGGAATAAGATAATTGTAAACGAAGCTGGCATTCCACTAAAAACACAAAAATAAAAAGGTGAAAGAACTTTGAAATTTTACCCATCATTGAAATATTTTTACTCCTTTTATCATATGGATAAAAAGAAAAGTTTAATTGTAGTCCAGTTATCTGCCCTTTCTCTTTCCTTAAACTAAGATGCTCTGCTAATTCTGAAGTGACGCCACTAATATGAGGTCAGCACATATCACCATAATGGGATTACTTCATAGAAGTAAGCCAGCCAATAGGGTGACTAAGAGAATGAAGGGGTGGGCCTAGACGGTTGCTTAGGACCCATTGATATAGGGGTGAATGAGACTAGATCCCTGCCCTCAGGGAGATTGTAGTTCAGCAACGGAAGGCAGATAAATATCAATGATAATTCTGGATCAAATTATCAAACAGAGGAGGCAGTAAAATGTAAAGAGGAGGGATTCTCTGATCAAAATTTCTGTATTCCAATCCTGCTCCCTCACCTACTAGTTGTTGACCTTGAGCAAGCTACTTGCTCTCTGAGCCTCAGTTTCCTCATCTGTAAAATTGGGGTAAAAAAATAGTACCTCTTTGATAGGGTTATTGTGATGGTTAAATAAGACAAGCAGTGTAAAGTTCACAGAGCAGTAGAATATCTACATCCATAATAAATCAACAACTCAGTGCACCTCTAACTGCTGGGGTGCTATTCAGAGACCTAACGCCAGGTGGCTGCCTCCCAGAGTTTCCTTAATGGGGACAATGGGATAGCCATAACATGTGAAAATGAGAATGAAAAGTGGACAGCATGCAAGGAGGTTCTTGGCCCTTGCCCTTGTCCTTGCCCCACCCAGAAGTTCTCATCATGCTCAAAGCAGTTTCAGGCTGCCTCTCTTCCACAGCCACTTAGAAGAAAGTGAACCTGTAGGTCTTGAGATCCTCCTAAAACCCGAGATGAGACATGGAGCTCTGCCTGCCCTATGTGAGAGCACCAACGCTCAGCTATCCTTTACAAATACTATGTGGATGATCAATGTAGAATCGACCTGATGCCCCTATGCAGTTGATGATGGCAAGCTTTAGCTTTGTTCCTCTAACACCCATTCATGTCTTTCTCCCATGACTCTCTGACTGCGAATGATCCATGTGAGGCCTTGGTTCTCACTCTATCTCTGCCCTGGTTTCTTAGAATTACAGGTCTGACTCCTTCTTTTCATATTGGTTTGTCTTTGGACGTGGACTGACTCTGATGTTTGGTCTCTTTTGACTTAGTTTTGGACTGTCAACCTCCCAATGGGCACTGATGCTCTAATCAGTGTATAAGTCAGGATTCTATCAGAGAAACAAACCAGTAAGAGAGATAATGTATATGTATAATATCAAATATATATCTTCTATATATCTATCTATACCGGGGGTGCCAAAAAATGTACACAAGTGGACACTGGTCAGCGTTGCTCAAGCAGTAGTTCGCCGTCATCAGAAGTGTCTGGACGCTGATGGTAACCACTTTGAACACCTCTTGTCATTGCAGAAGTCAAACGTGACTTGTGTTCATCTTTTGTTATCAGTACATATTGAGTATTACAATTTTAATACAGTTTTCCTTTCTTAAAATGTGTATACATTTTTTGGCACCCTCTGTATATTTACATACATATGATATCATAAATATGACATCAAGAAATTGCCTCACATAACTGGAGATAGGCTTCACAAGTCTGAAATCTGTAGAGCATGCTGGCAGGCTGGAAACTCTTGGACAGGAGCTGACACTGCAGTCCACAGGCAGAATTTCTCCTTCTTTAGAGAAACCTCAGTTTTGCTCATAAATCATATCATGTAATTTACCTGCTTAAGACCCTGTAATAGCTTCCCATTGCAATCAGATATCCAAGTTTATTTGCATTTCGAACGAGCTGACCCTTGTCTTCCTGTTTTTAAAATTATTTTTAATTTTATTTTTCAATGTATTTTTCAGTTGCAGTTGACTTGGGTTTTATCTCCTATCGTTTTTCATCTTTTTGTCCCTGGACAGGTTCATTCTCAGGACATCTGCCCTGGCTGTTCTATCAGCCCAGGAAGTGCTTCCGCATATAGTTTCTGGACTTATTCCTCGTCATCTAAGTCTCTCTGCAAATGGCACTCTCTCAGAGTGGCCTTTCTTGACCACCCAGGTATGCTATCATATTGCTCTGTTTATTTTCTTTGTAGCCTTCATCACTATCTTACATTCTTATTATTCGTTTGATTCCTTGTATTGGTTTGTCTTCTCTGTTAAACTTGTAAGCTCTTTTTACGGCATGGACCTTGTCTGTCTCACTCACTGTTCACCCACAGCGCCTAGTGAAATATTTGGCTTTCCCCTCTGCCCCGTGCTTTGCTCTAGAGTGTCCAGAAGTATGTTTGATCATCAGAAATAGCAACACTAGTCTTCTCAGTGTTCTTCAGGAAAAATCTGGTCTATTTTGATGTGATTGTAATACCACCTTCTGAAAGACTCACTAAAGGATCTCCTGAAGACAAGATTCAAAATGATGAAAAGTTCTGAAAAACTTCTCTCATATGAGGAGCAGCTCATGAAATTTTGATGTTTAATCTGGAGAAGGACAGACTAAAGAGAACCATCTCAGGATCTTCACTAATTTTCATTACTCTCTTGCTCATGGTGCTCTCTTTCTTTCTCCTTACTTTTTAGTCATTAATGCTTCTACATGGTTTAACCATAAGCTCCCATTCTGGGCCTTTTCTTCTCCTCATAACAAAAGCCTTTGAATTCAGATAGAATTCACTTTTGTCCAAATTCTCAGCAGAAGAGTTGAGCTTCCTAAGTGATCTTCTGTGATTTTGTTTATGCTGGACCCATGCTAGAGGCTGTGTTCTGATATATACAAATGGCTGGAAAATTCAACTGACCTTCCTTTTATGCAAAGAAACGTTGGTAAATGCGTTACACTCTCAGATTTCCTAGGTATTAGGTTGCAAACACCATCATGTTCTCTTTTACCTCCTGATTTAAAAGAAATTAGAGCCATGTTTTGGTAGCAGTACCAGGCGTGGGGAACGTCAACAGCTCCGGATACAGCCTCAGTGGAATGTGTTTCCAGTTCTGCCAGCCATTCTCAGTGTTTCTCTCATCCTTGTCCTAAATGGGGATCCAGAGATCAGCTCCAAAGTCCCACGGGTCTCACACAAACAGTAGCACTGAAGACCTGCCCGAACAGTCCAGAATCCCAGATTTCTATCTTGAGGATCCTTCTTAAACAGTTTACTTTATTTCAAATATTTCGATGGGATTACATTTAAATCAGGGAATAATTTAGTCCAGGCCTAGAATAGAGTCCCTCCTTTGGTATAAATATCCTTTCCAGAACTCACCAATGGAAATATTAATATCTTGTTTGGAAATGGTGGAATTCTAGAACATAAGATAGAGCTGTAATTTTCTCTTCTCCTGCTATCCTTTCAGACTTCATAAAACAATTCTACTAGCATGATAAAAGATAGTGGGGGGACTCGGCCTGGGAAGTTATTTTTGTTGTTTAAAAAGAAGTCCCTCATTAATTGTTCACTAACTGGTTTTGGCAGCTATTGAAGATTGTTGCCTAGATTCATTGTTTTGCTGAGAGTTGCAAAATGGCGATTCCCCACCCCCAATTCTCTCATTCCTTCTGTATTTATTAGCTGGAAATTTTCTAAAAAAGAAAAAGAAAAAGAGCTTCCGCTTATTAGCTACTTGATTATGTTGAAATACGGTCTGCACAGGAGAGTTAAGATAAATGCTTGAATGTTTCCCTTTCAATTTTCAGAATAAGGGTTGTTACCAATGGTAACCAATGATTTGGGGGGTTAATTTTGATTTTCATATATTTGATGCATTGCAGTCATTATGATGATGATGTTTTGATTCCCATTAGGAGCCTCTTCAGGTTGGCTCCTGAGTGGGACTGGAAGTTTCCATTAGGTGACTAAGCAGGCAAATCAAATCAAGAGCCACTGCACCAGGATGGCTGGGAGGGAAAAGGGGTGTTTGCTGAGAGCCAACTCTGCATACTTGGCTTGAAGCAATGTGTTGGACTCACAATGGAGCCATGTAGTTTTATCTTCATGATTTTTACTCCTTTACTTATGAGTAAGTTGTTACTTGGGTGCCTGTGTTAATCTCATCATGTTACTCTTCATTCCTTTTACCTCTTTGTGTAATTTTACAACACTGGCCACTGCCCTCCCCCTCACCCCCACCCTGGCACAATCTTGAATAGAAATTATAAAAGCAACAACACTCCTCTTGTTTCCAATTTCAAAAAGAAAGCTTTCAAGTTTCACCAGAATGTATGAAGTTTGTGCACTCTCTCTCTTTTTGTACACACACACACACACACACACACACACACACACACACACACATTTGTAGATACATTTTGCCAAGCAATGACGCAGTCTCCGAGCCACAGGAGCTGCTAGGTTTGGCATGCTACTTTGCCATATTACTCAGTGGGTATGGCGACAGTGAGCCAAATGGATGCAAACCGTCTATCACTTACAAAGACAGCAAAAGCAAGCTCAGAAGATCAGCATGGTGCAAGCTCCTCACATCCTTAGTCCCTGAGGATGACAATGAATCACAGGGACAAGATGACAGATGACATGAGCAGTGACTCACTCTATCATGGAGGAATTGTTTCCATATTATATCTAGTTGGTTTTATAACTGGAAGTTGTACCCTAAGGGAAGAAGCAAGATGGCAAGTCCCATGCCTCACCAGAATGAGGGATGTGGATGAGAAAGTGCCTCCTGGCAGCTCTCCACAAGATAGGGAGGTGGTGAAGAACAGACCTCACAAGACTGATTGTCTTGCCATGTTCCAAGGACATTCACAGGACATTTCATTCACAGACTTATGTGAGCTTGCATTTGAACCTTGCCTGTGGGGCCTATGTGGACACATGCCATGTTGTTAAGACACCTGAGCAGAGGCATTCCCCTATAACCAAGAACAAATACTGAAATTTAAGGGAACCTTTTAACTCTATTGATATACAGTAATAAGAAACAACTTGATTTTTATTTATTTGTTGCAATCAAATGATAGTAATATCTAGTGGGTAGTTAATATTGTCAAATTGTCAAATTGTGTTCTTTAGAAATGTTTCGGGAGTAGTAAATCAGGATTTCGCCACTAGATGGCGCATGTCAAGTATTCATCATCCAATTGGTCAGTATGGAAAGCTCTGAGGGATCACAACTCCAATTGTCATTCATTCCAAGACGTTTATGAATTTTAGCTTTAAATCTAATTATTGTGCAACAATCATTTTCATTATTTTGGTAGATTTACCAATTATTAACATATTTCTACATTTGCTTTGTATATCTTTCTCTCTGATATTTTTTCTAAAGCATTTCAGTGATTTGTAGACATTATGGCATTTCACCTCTCAGTACTTACTTCAGCATGTGTCTCATGAGAACAAGTTCATCATTCTATGTTATCATACCAAACAACTATTACATTGATCTAATGTTATCTAATATCTAGTCTATATTCAAATGTTCCAATTGTTCCCAAAATGTCTTTTATAGCTGTTTTATTTTCTATTCAGGATCCAATCAAAGATCACACATCGTATTTGGTGTCATATCTCTTTTTTTGTCATATCTCTAATCTTCTGTAATCTAGAACAGTTTCTCTACCCCGCCTTTGTGAAATATGACAATTCTATACAAGTATACAAATGCACATGTATATTTACATATTAAAAGTTAATATTTATTTACTTCTTCCACCCACTGGGAGTTCAATATTTTTAGGCAGACAATGTAACAACCCTAATTATAAATGTTAGCCAAAATTGGTGAAATTTGAAATAAAGGATGTTAGCAAAATACCTGTATTTCTTAATGTCATATATGATAAAAACCCATACTGAACACACCATGTGATATATAAATGATATATTGCAGAGTTGTATACCTGAAGCCTATGTAACTTTACTAACAATTGTCACCCCAATAAACTTTAATTTAAAAAAAGTTTGGGGGATAGTTGTTCATTAGATTACAAACTTTTCGAAGAGGAAGCGACTGTGTTTTATTCATTTTTCTAATCTCTGCCTCAGTACAGATTTTGAATGTGGTGAGACTCAATACATGTTTTTGGGGTAAATAAATAATTCTTGCTCTCTTTTTTATACATACATATACATAAAATATACATAACAAATTTTAATTTTAACTATTTTAGGTGTATAGTTTAGTGGCTTTAAGTACATTCACATTGTTGTGATGGTTCTCTTTTGATAACCTAAGGGATATATGTTAATTGCAGAAAGTTATTAAATAGATAATCAAAAAGAAAAACAATTTGAACTCCACTCAAATTCTACTATCCATAGAAAACCCAGACATAATCACCCTTAACATTTTGGTATATATCCTTCCGGATCTCTTTATGTACATTTATTCCTATCCAGATAAGATATAAAAGTGATCATATTATGCATACTGTATAGGAATCTGCTCTTATTTCCTTAACATATAGTCAATATTTTACATGTTAATAATTGTAGATAAATGGGTTGTCTTTTATCTGGTTATATTTCATCCACTGTTTTTATGACATATACCTCCAGTAGCCATGCGGATGGGTAAAGGTCATGGTGACAGGGCTAAGAATACATATGAATTCCATGCATTGTGTTTTTTTCTCTGAGCACAGTGGATAACAACACTAGTTCAGGACCTAGATTTCTAGTTGTGGGACATTGTGTAATTTGGGGATTACAGAAGGGGCTAGGCATCTTTTGCTGAGGCTCACCTTTAGGTCCAGGGTCTAATGACAGCATTGCACCAAGGGAAGGGACAAGAACAATCTATGTCCTTTGAATCGAATGTCATTTGAAACCAAAATCTTCTGAGAACTTGTTATTGAATGCTTGACTCTCCTTATTACTTACCTGGGGAAAACACATATTGACCAACAAAATGGTAATGCTCACTACCAGAGACTAGACCTTGTCTGATGCCTAGTAGGACCACTGCAGAAAAAAACATTAATGAGACTGTTGCTAGGAGACGGGAGAGCCAAAAGCCCATGGCATCGTAGGGGTTCCACTGGAAATCAAGGCAATTTAAGTGCATTTTAGATCAGAGGTTTAGCTGTTAAAATTTGTCCTTTGATGAGCATGTACTTTTAAACATGTAATGCTTAATATGATTTTATGTTTTTGGAGGAATTTTGAGGCTAATCCCAAGGCATTTCATTTCTTTCCATAGAGTTTATCCCTTCTCCAGAGCACAGCCCACTTTCAAGTGGCTGCTGCGGCTTTCCCCCCCGCCCGTCACTGCGACAAACTCAGAGCTGGTACAGACGCAGAACGCGTGCTGCTGGTAAGTAGCTGAGAAATATTTTGTAAAATAGATACCCCAAATACGCTTTCTAAAGCAAGTGACATGTTTTGATGGAATACAATAATACAGAACTGTATAGGAATTTCTGACTCTAGTCAGAGGCATTGGGAAAATGTATTAAATTCTAAATGTTCCACAGTCACTTTTCTAGTTTAAAGCTTGTTTCTTAAGTGGTGAATGAGTTGCTGGAAGAAAATATAGAAACTTCTCCCTTATGATTCTGGTAAGATATTTCCCAAAATAAGAGTTGACGAAGATGTCACTGAAAAGACAAATTGCATTCAGAATGGTATCTCAGCTTTACAATGTTTGGATTAGGCATGATGAAATGGGTTACGATTCAAGATATTCTAAATTCTGATTTCCTTTCACAGTATGGAGAGAGCATGAGAAGAAAAATGTTATTTTGCAATAGGGAAAAGGACACCATTCCTCATTTTTTTAAATTAAGAAAATCATGTGACTGGATGTCTGTACAGGAGAGAAAATGAGAACGAGGGCAGCCTATGATGTTTGCATTCATTACTTCATGTGAGAGATGAACGTGTGTTGAATGGGAAAGATCAAGAATTGGTTTTAGGATGAAAAATCACAAAAAAAGAAGTAATGAATATTGTGACTGCGCCTTTATCTTGAAAATGATTCATTTGTATATGTGGACATCAATTTGTGCAGTAAAGACAGAATATTCTCAGTGTTTCTTTCTTCGAAAAGGGATGTGAGAAGGATAGCAGAGATTCCTATCAACAAAGCTTTTCTGTTTGTTGCTGAAATGTGCCTGAAAAAGGTGTAAGCTTTTGTGTGTCCTTTACCTGGAAATGGCTGTTGTAGATCTATTTCTGCAAGAAAAAAGAAAAACATATCTAAAGTCGTGGTTTTTCATTTCTTTGAAATTCAGATTGTTTTGACACTTCAACAGGAAGAAAGGGGAAAAAAAGATAGGTAGATTTTTGAGTTAGATGATAAAATCCAGGAAGAAAACTAAGATTGAAAATGCTTAAAAGAAAGTCCACAAGATGGACCATTTTTTCAGGCTGAAAATGTCTGCTGGTAGCATGTTTTGTAGGGGGGAAGGGGGAGAACATGTTGAAGGCAAAGGGAGGGGTGTTGAACAGAGCACTGCAGCAAAGAGAATGACTGACGCATCCAGGGACATGTGACTATTCTCTGGTGTACTAAAGAAAATTTTCCAGGAGTCCATCTTGTAGAAGAAATTCTGTACCTACTAGCATGCAAATATTTCCGTAATTTTTATGGAGTACATACTGAGTTAGTTTTGCTTGACCCTCCGTGGGTATACATTGGTACATTCAGTCTTTGCTTTTTATTGTCTTTATTCTAAGACTTTCTTTTCTGTGCTCCCCACCACTTATATAACACTTATTAAAATATCTTGTTTAAAATGCCATCTTTTCCCTTTAATTATAAAAAAACCTCACGTCACTGTATAAATTTGGAAAAATTTAAAGATGACTATAAAAATTACCCAGAATCCCATAACATAGAGATAATCACTATTAACATAATTACTGTCAATCTCTCCTCTCTCAATGCATGCAAATAAATTCATAGAAATAGAAATCTATATTTGTATATAAAATGAAGATCAGATGTACATATAGTTTTCAACCTGATTTAGTTATTGAACAACATATTGGGAGAAATTTCCCATATTTTTAAATATCCCACAAGAAATGTGATGTTTTGTGGAGGCATAATTTTTGATCATATAGGTGTCCCACTAAATGTCCAATTATTGAGTGTTTGTTTATATGTGTAATTTTTGCTATTATAACTCAAGGAATATCTTTCCATATAAATCTCTGTGTGTTTTTGTTTTTTTCCCCTAGGAAAAATTTGTGGGCATGGAATTCCTGGATCAAATGGTATGACGCAGTTTACGGTTTCTCCCCTCAACCTCCAACCCCATATATATCGCCTAATTTATTTATCATATGTGGTAAAAACGTTATTTTTCAGTTGTTGTTTGCCTGTTGATTTTTTTAATCATTTATGGTGGGGTTATAGTTACATGTCATAGCTTTACATTTTTAAATATCCACAACTATCAATTTTTGATTTTGTGATTTCTTTCTTTCCTCTGATGAGTATATTCACTTGTATTTTTTTCCTAGTCATTTCATTGCTTCATTTTTTACAATTAACTCTGATCATCTGGAATTCCTCTTGGTATATGGTATGAAGTAGGGTCTAATTTTATTTTTTTTCCAAATAGGTCACCAATTGTTTCAGCATCATTTATTGACTAATCCAACCTTCCTCCACTGATTTGAAATGGCAACAACTGTTCTCATTACGTAGGGTGTAGCTTTCCATAGGTCAGCCATTGTTTCTCTACCTAAGATGGTTACATTCCACAATAGTATCCCTACGTTCTTACAGCTTCTGGAAGCATTCTAAAGCATCATGTTCATGCTTATGCCCTTCAAGAATTCTAGGCACATGCAGTTTAGAACAGTGGTTTTTAAACAGGATTTTAAAATTTTAACTATTTAAAATTGTTATGAGAATTCTTTTTTTACAAATTAAAATTGAGGAATTCGTATATATAAAACCACTGTACCAGATGTGCTATTCCTCTTGGACACACCTGACATTCTAATTGTGTGTTCAAAAAATGCCCTCCCCTCCCACAGGGTTAGTGCTACTCCTAAATTTCTTCCTTCAACCTCTTTTTCTACTCCTCAGGTACTCGGAGAATTAAAGCTGTCTGGACTCAGTTCCTGGAATTTTCTAGAATGGTATAAGAGGGATATGTAAGAAATGTATGAGGAGCAGAAATAAATAATGTTTGCCAGCCTGTTGCTGGCAGTATTCTGATCTAAGGGTTTAAAGGCAGTAGGGTGAGTCCCAATCTATGCCTCCACTGCCACCATCTCTTACAGATAAAGGACACACCCCAGTGGTTCACCTCTTTTCGCTGCAGGTGGAAGGCTCAAGAATAAAACACAGAGTCTTTTAGTGGGAGATGGGTTAAATGTTGCTCACAGAAATATTTGACTATTAAAGTCACCTGCCACCCACTGTTGACCCTCCATTCCCAAACCCAACACAGCCTTCTTTCCCTATTGACTTCTGAGCTGGCCTCTAGCCTTTACTGATTCTGAAAGAAAAAAAGTTGGCATGGGTGGGAGAGTGCTTTCCCCACTTTTATTGCAAGGGGCTCCTTTGGCTCACAGCCACAGCCCCAGTCATTTCTTGACTTGCTGCATTAGGCTGTGATTTGTTTGTAACTGGAGGCTGGTTTCCCTGGCAACGGAAGCTTGCCAGGACTTGCGCATTTGCTCCCCTCTGCAGTGGCAGAATGCAGCAATAGAGGCAAAGGAGGGGTCTTGGGAGCCTCAGTGACTGAAGGAATTATTCTGCCGTCATGATGTCAGCTTTTCTTGGCTAAATTGCCCCCGTTATTGTAAATAGAACGTTATTGTAAAACATGTTATCCCCATTGTTATTGTAAAAAAAAAAAATTGCGTTTTTTTTTTTTAATCCTTGGAAGGCTTTGAGGTACTTCCTTTATCTTCCTCCCAGATTACCTGCCCTCATTATGTCCACCAGTGACTACGAAGTCTTCCCAATGTTTGAGGCCACTGAGACTCTCAGAGCGCTGAGGAGATTCATAGCAATGTACGCACAGAAAACAGACTGCCTGGTTTCAAACCTACCACTTACTATAGTTGAATTAATCTTTCTGTGCCTCAGTTTCCTCATGCAAAATGGGGATAATAATAGCACCTTTAGGACAGTGTCTAGCAATGGTAATCATTGTATAAGTGTTGGCCATTATTATTTATTGATATTGAAGGAGGCTTGCCCTGAAACAGACTCGTGCTGCTATGTACACACTCACTCTCTAATATCCACTGGCTAAATAACACAAACACACATTTACCCTACAGTACGTAGACTCTTCTCATGACACACAGACAAACATCACAGCACAAAGACTTACCCCATAGCACACAGACATTTCTCATATCACTGAGACTCACATGGAGGCACATATATTCTCCCCAAGGCAAAAAATCCCCCCTAAGGGACACAGACTCTGCCTACCATAAAGACTCTACCCATGACACATGGACCATCCTGAAATCACAGACTGTCCTCATATCACACAGGCCTTTCCCCTAGCACACAGAGTCTATTTAGAGCACACAGCCTCACCCCGCACAGCAGAGTCTCCCAAGAGCACGCATATTCTCAAGGCCAAAAGACTCACTGTACAGGACGCAGGCGCACCCTGCAGCACACAAATCCTCCCCATAGGACACAAACTCTTACCATAGCACGTGAGCTCTGCCCGTAGCACACAGACTTCCCACAGCACATAGATTCTCTGAATGCCCCACTAGCTAAGCCCATCACTGAGTCTCCCCACGGCACAGACTCTCCTCACATCACATTGACCCTGACCAGAGCACACAGACTCCATCCCACAGCACACAGACAGACTCCCGCCATGCTTGAAGACACATCTCCTGGCATGAAGACACTTCCTGGAGCATGCAGTCCCTCCTCAGGGCACACAGCCTCACCCCATATCACACAGACTCTACCCACAGAGCACAGACTCTACCCACAACACACACATTCCCACCAGAGCTCACGGACTGTCCAAAGAACACAGATGTCCCCCCAGAACACAGTCCATGACACAGCTGGAAGACCCACACAGACGTACAAAAACTGCCACAACAAACAGACTTACTCCATGACACCCACACCAACCCAAGAGGACGCAGATTTGCCCCATAGTACACAGATATTGCTCAGATCAAGCAGAGTCACCCCACAAAAACACAGACTAAACCCATGGCACAGAGTCTCCCATAATACACAGATTCTCCTCACAGCCAAAAGATTCTCCCCACAGAACACAGTCTGGCCCCCAAACTGAGATGCCCCACAGCACACAGACTCTCCCTAAAGCCTGTAGACCCACCCCACAAACATAAACTGTTTCCATAGGACACAGGCCCTCCCCATCTCCAACAAACTGGCCCTAGTATGCACAGCTTCCCCCCAAGGCAGACTCTCCCCACGGCTTGAGGACTCACCCCATGGTACACAGATTAAACCCATAGCACAGAGATGCAGTAGTACCTAATACAGCATGTATATCCCCCCATGATGCATGGCATTGCACTGCAACACACAAACTTATCCCTCAATACACCAGCTCACTTCCCAACAAACATAGTTACCACATAATGCGGATACTGGCCCGATGGTGCATTCATGTGCCCTACAATATCCAGACCTGCACCAAACATACAATTCCCACACAACGCACACTGTGGCCCTGTGTCAACAAAACACACCTCAAATTCTTCAGACACACTCTGCAATGAATAGACACACCTCACAATGCGTAACATTGCACTACAGTGTGCAAATTGGCCCTACGATGGAAAGACTCATTCCACAAGAGACACACTCATGCCACAGCAATACCTAATCGTCCTCCAAAGTGTTCTGATCTGTCCCTCAGGGCATTGTTGCAGACGTGATTCACAATACTCGCACTCATCTCACAACAGAGATGCAACCCATCCATACAAACACATCCCACGGCACAACACTCCACCCTTAGAATGCACAGAATTGTGTCACAGCACACCATACAGATTCACTTCCCCCAAACTACACTCTTTAAGGTGATGGCACAGTGCAAACCTATGTCCCAAAACACATGCAACCATTTGCTCTCCACCTGCCAGGTTTACCTCAAAGGACATAGACCGGTTTCACTGCTCACACTGCTGCCCATAAACAAGATATACACAACCATGAACAGGATTCCACCAAAATGCCTAGATTTTCCCATCAATATACACACACAAACACCACTGAACACTGAGAGTCACCCTAAGTGTACAGAAAAGCCCTTTGGGACGTAGACTTGCCCCACATCATAATCACACCCACACAACTTACAATTCACAGGCATGTCTATAAACACATACCAGGGGTGCCAAAAAATGTATACAAGTGGACACTTTGGTCAGTGTTGCTCAAGCAGTAGTTTGCTGTAATCAGAAGTGTCCAGACGCTGATGGGAACCACTTTGAGCACCTCTTGTCATTGCAGAAGTCAAACGTCACTTGTATTCATCTTTTGTTATTGGTGTATATTGAGTATTACAATTGTAATACAGTTTTTCTTTCTTAAAATGTGTATACATTTTTTTGGCACCCTCTAGATTTTTTTCCACAATACCCCAAATTGCATCACAACACAGACTTACTCGAAAGTGGAAAACCTACAGTACACACTAAGATTCCCAAGTGTGTAGACATATAATACACATATAACCCTGCAATGCAAAGATCTCCATCATAGTTTACAGACATGCTTTACCATACTATTGGGTTACAACTCTGGCCTACAGCAGATACGCAGCTTGTGTAATGGTTAAGAGCAAGGCCTCTGGACCCACACTACCTGGATTTGAATCTGGGTTCCATCCCTTTCTAATTGTATCACCTTGGGTAAGTATATTTCTCTGTTCTTTAGTTTGCTCATCTGTAAAGCAAAGATAACACTAATACTGACTCAAAAGGGTAGTTGTGAGTATTAAATGAATTAAGATATGTTAAGTGCTTCGTACAATGCCTGGCACATAGGAGCTATTATAATTGTTAATGTGTTACTCTCACCCCCCGACCACCACTATTACTACTAAAGCGAAAAGAGCCTACTTCAAGTACCTAGAATCATCTGACAGCACAAAGATTCACCACATGGTACATAGACTAGCCCCAAATACCTAGAAACACTCTACAACATACAGATACCCAACCACAACACCCACACACACCCGACAGAGTACAGACAGAAGCCTAAACCAGATACCACTCAAAACACACAGAACTGTGTCACAATTAAGAAATCTGTTGTACAATGCGCAGCCCTGCTCCATGATACACAGACTCATCCCACAGTGCCCAGGCTGTATGCATAACACCTAGGTACACCCCACAAGACACAGACTCACAACACACACACACACACACACACACACGCACCCTACAGCTCAGCGATAAGCCCTATATTACACAAACACACCCTTCCACACACAAATTTTTGTTGCATCTGTGGATATATCTGCTATTCACAGACATGCTCCAAAATTTATGCTCCTAAGTTTATAACACTTGTACCAAGATACTGACTCATCCTACAACGCAGACTCACTCAACAATTAAGGGGTGCTCTACGATGCGAACTTACCATGATATACAGACTCATCCCAAACGCCTAGACTTGCTCTCCAGTACATAAACTTGCTCCAAAGCAGCTTAGCATGCACACACATGCCCTATACAATACATGGAATTACATTATGACACACACACTAAACCCACAACATAAGAGCTTTCCCCATAAACTCGGGTTTCCCTCAGGAATATAGAGACTACTCCATGATACATGTCACATCTCCCAAGGCACCTGGAGGTACTTTAATATGTACAGAGAAGATTTACCAGCATTGCGTAACACACACCCTCACTGTACAATGCACAAACTTGTCCCCTTCCAAAATGCCCACTTGTCTCCAATGCACAGATGTGCCCTACAACGCAAAGACACTTCCGATGAGCACAGATAGACCCAATATGCACAGACATACTCCACACCACACCAACTCCCACACACACACCCTATAACACACAGACATCCTACAATGCACCACCCCATGCAGCAATTAGCCTCAGAATACCTGGAGACCCCCTACAACATATACACATTTCCCGCAGTGCACATGGTTCCCTCACAACTCATAATTTACAGACTTCCTCTATAAAGCACAGACTTGGACAATGATACCCACATTCATTCCACAAGACACCAACATGCCATAATCCAAGGACTAGACTCACAATCAATAAACATGCCTTTCAAAATAGGTACTCCTATAAACAGCTTACAAAATCACATTGCCACACATCTTTCTTTCAAAGCAGAAGCTTGACACACAAATTACACAGTTGGCCACAACAGAGAGCCTTTCCATGCAGTGCAAATATTAGCATCTCAACTTCTAAACTTGATATAAAGCAATGCCCTTTCAACAAGACCCACCGCGCAACTCACAGATAAACCCCACCATACTTGGATAAATCTGACGGTCCCTAGGTACTCTGCAACCAAAGACATGCCACAACATCTTGATACCCCACAAGGCCCAGAGACATGCCTGAAGACATGCACAGTACACCCCAAAACAAAGGGACAGTCTACGTTGTGGTTAAAACCTTACATTTAGGATTCAGGCTGTCTGGATTCCAATCCCACATGTATGATTTACTAATTGTGTAAAGTTGGAAAAGTTTCTTAACCTCTCTGTGCCTTGTTTTCCTCAGGTATCAATTGGGAATAATAATGGTACTTGTTAGGGCTGTTAAGAGGAATAAATGAGTGAATGTCTTCTAAAGTGTTTGGAACAATGCCTGGCACAGAATCAGTGTTATCGATGTTAATTGATCTTCTTCTTATTGTTGTTGTTGTTTCTACACATGGAACTGGACCATAATAGTAAGACTCAATCTAAAATAATTAGAATTAACCCACAACATATAGAGTATACACCCATAAAGCACAGAATCACATCACAACTCATACTCTCACCACAGGTTCCTTACAATTCCCGTGTCGACTACACTTAGCCCACAACACCCAGAAGCATCTAGCACACAGATCTCTGCATAACACCTAGACTCATCACACACCACCTAGACACATATTGCAGTGCACAAATATATCTGCAATACAGAAACTCATCCGTGCAGAGACTTCGCCCATTTCAATTAAATACACCCTATCCTATATATCATGCTCGACACTACACGTACTCCCCACAGAACCCATAGGCCACACAACACAAAGAACTCACTTTAAGATCCCTAGAAACAATCCACGACACATACACTTCTCCAACACCATCCCTATCACAACCCACGAACATTACCTGTACATCCCAAATTATCCACAATGCTCACAGACTTGCCCCATAAAGCACATAATCTCTCCACAGGATCCAGACTTGCTCTGTAACACACAGGCTTGTCCCATAGCACATGGATTGGCCCATTCCCCACGAGTATGATCTTCAAAGTACAGAGTCATATGACAAAGCAAACATGTCCCACGATGCCTGTTCTAGGCACATAAACACATACTGGCTCCACACACCGAAGACTTAATGCGAAACATCTAGAATCAACCCAGTAAATGTCATTTCACAATACCAAGTTTGTCCTACTACATACAAAAAACTCTACCAATACACAGACCTGGTACGCAGAACCTCAACATGTCCTACAATGTACAGACTCAACTTCACAGTGCAGACTCCTCCCACAAAGTAGCGAATGGCACCACAGCACACCTTCTTGCCCCACTCTGTACATTCTAGCCTCACCATACCTAGACATAGTCTGCAATGCACAGGCATCCCCACAACTTACCGCCCCCAAGGGAACAGAATTATGCAAAAGTCCCAAATATAATACACCTTCAGTTCTCCCCACATAGTCGCCCAATATGCAGGGCCCATAGCACTCAAATACAACCTATAACTACAGGCTTATCCCACAATCTGCAAACATGCCCCATAATAGATAGATATCTCCTACAATGCAACTCTCTGCCTGCATCACCCACACTCAACCTCAGAACATCCAGAGTCAACTCACTGCTCACAGATTACCCCACAACCCACAAATACATTCCACAATATACTGATGTGCCTCTCAAAGTAGGAACACAACCCCAAGCCACAAGTTCACCCCATAATGCACAAGATAATAACACAGTTACAAGGTATGCCCCACAAAGTCCATACTGCCACACCATGTGCACTCATCACACACCAAAGTCATACCCCACAAAGCCAAGTATAATCCCCAACAAAGCACAGGTAAACCCCACAATGCAAAGACCTTCCTCATGACACAAGCATGTCATGCAACCGACAGACCCTCCTACCATGCACAAGTTGGAATTAACAATGCACAGACTCATGCTATAAACTGATTTGCTCCATAATAGACACAATCGCTCCACAATGAGTACACTAGAACCACAACACCCAGGCTCACTTCAAAGCATTCTCCCCACATTTCCCCACCACATAAGAAGCCCTATAATGCGTAGCTATGGCCCCCAACTCACAGACTTGTGCAACCACAGCTAGACAAAGCATACACTGCATAGACATGCGCCACAATCCAGACAGATGTCAGAATACCTCATATGCCATAGGAACATGTCTCGTGACACACTGAATCCTGTGCAATGCACAGCCTTATTCCATGAAGCACTGGTTCAACCCACTCAGTCTGATCTAACACCACACCTCCTAGCCTTGTTCTCAAACACAAAGGCATGTCCTATAAAGCACAGACATGTGCCCCACCATCCAGAATCACTCCATCATGCCCAGATTCACTCCACAATACCAAGAAACATCATATTATTAATACGCAGACAGAAATGCAGAGCACACAGACTTGCTTCAAAAACACACAGCTGCACAACAGTGCACAGACATGCCTTACAACAGAGACGTGCCTCAAACATAGCCTCACCTTGCAGACACAGAATCATAACACAAAGCATTGCAATGCCCCACAATGCACAGTATCAAGTCACAATGGGGAGACGCATCTCATGTCACATGACTTCCTACAGTGAAGAAACATGCTCAAAACATGTATCTCTTCCATTCATGACGCCGTCATCTAGACATCCTTTACAATTCCTAGACATAGTACCAAGACTCTGCCCGCCACTCAGACCCACACCAAAGCACACAAAACCAGCCCAGAGCATACAGATTCCCCACACATTGTATAGGGTCGACTCATGACACACAGATGTGCCACAAAGTTCAGAATTGGCACAAAACATGTGCACTTTTACACACACACGTCCTTCAACACAAAGACTGACCCAAAAATACTTGTCGTCAATGACAATACTCGGCATGGAATAGCATTACAAGGCACAATTTGTCCTATAATATATAGGACAATCCCACAATTAACAGTTACCCTGTGGTACAAAGATTTGCCCGAGCAGTATACACACAGGCACTATAACGCGTAGAAACACCCTACAATGTAAAGACTTTCCCCAGATACAGACTTCTCTCACAACACACAGGATTACGTCACAGCACGTCAGCTCACTGTTCAAGTCATAAATTAGCCTAATACACTTTTCCCCACATTGCACTAACACCACAAATCCCAGACTTATACAAAAACACACAGGTTTGACCCAGAAAGTCTCAAACTCACAGTACAATACACACACACTCTAAAAATAGTTGCCAAATAATATTAAAACATAAAACATGCCCTATAGAAACACTCTCACCAAGCCTATGGTTGCCAAGCCATAGATAGAAAGGAACAACAGCACTCAAACTGAGCTCACAAGTGTTTTTAGTTGCAGAATTGCATCATAACACACAACCATGACCAACAACTTACAGACCTACCCCAAAGAATCACCCCACCCCACACTTACCACCACTCACACTCAGCCCAAAATACACAAAACCACCCTACATCAAACATAGCATAGCACAGATTTACTCTCACTTAGAATCAATTCACAACTCATATTTGTCCCACAATACCCAGACACACATTACAATGTACAGACAACAATCACAACTTAGATTCTCCCAAAACAATGCACAGAATCCAGAAACACCACAGAGTTCTCCCTCAATGTCCGGATTCACCTCATAGCACCCCAAATTGCATAAAAACACACACCCATTCCAAAATGGACAGTTTCTTCCACAACTCTTGCATACATCCCACAATACACAAATATGCGTCCTAAGATATAGACCCTCTAGAAACGCACAGCATAGCATAAGAACTTACGAACATTCTAAAAACATACACTCCATAATGAATCCATAAAATCTTGTCACATCCTTAAACATATAAACTCACCCCTTCTCCCACCAGCATAGTCTTGTACAGTAGCTCTAAAATATGCCACAGAAAATATATTTGCCCCACAATGCATAGAATTTTGCACAACTTCCAAATTCATCGTACAATTCACAGACTTTCAGCCCTATACACAGTGTTATCTCACAATGCAGACTCATCCATAAAGAAAATAATTTACCCGTAGTGTACCACAACCACCAGATATGTCCCCCAATACACAGTCGTGCACCACAACACCAAGAAACACTCCACAACATGCATAGAAGCCTCATAATGCCCACTCTCCCATAACTCCCACACTCACCTCCTAATACCTAGACTAACTTATGATGTCACACATATTCCATGATGTAAGACTCTCACTACAGCCCATGGAATCCCATCGCAATGCACAAATTGACCTCACAATGCAAAAATTCTCAAAAAAATGCCAAGACTTGCCTCCTAAGGCATCCAATATTACAATAATACCTAGATTTGCCTGAAAACTCAGCACCATATTACTATAGAAATGCCTCATAATACAATGAGCAGGCTTGCCCCACAATGCCCAGACCCTAAAACACCAAGACATGCCCTCTACCACAACGCAAAAATTTCCCTAGAATGCACAGCCTTGCTCTACACCATACATTTACCCAAGTATGGTAAAAGTAGATCCCAAACATCCAGCCACACCCCCAAATTCACAGTCTGGCCACACAACACTAAGGTATGTCTTACAGTGCACCAACTAGCTCCATAATACGTAGACACAGATAAACTCACTATGGACAGATGGACCCTATGACACGAAGGTTTCTTCCATAAACACAAAATTGCATTCTGATGCACCCCCAGAACACACACACTCTCTCCACAAAGCAAATACCCAAAAAGAAAACATGTGTCTCCAACCCTCAGAATTGCTCTAGGGCATACAGATTTGCCCCAGAGGATGAAGGCATACTCCATATTGTATAGTTATGCTCCTCTCCAGACATGCATTACAACACAGCCTCGCCCCACAAGGCACCCTAGACCTACAACCCAGATATAGTCTATAGTGCGCATACTCATCCCCACAACACCTTGGCAAAACCTCAAAAGAAAAGATGTGTCCTACAATGTCCAAAATACCTTGAAATGTGCAGACACTCCCGCAGTCCCAGAATAGCTACATCATGCTCAGACTTTCTCCAAATTCACTCCAAAACACCTAGAATCAAATCACAACATACAAATTCAACCCATCTAAGGTTCTCCCTACAATACACTGACATTTCCCTCCACACTCAGACTCTCCTACATGCACAAAAATCTCATTACAACCTCACATCATCCCACAAAATCAATACTTGACCCACAATCGTACAGACAAATCTCATGATCTACAGACTGGCTCCACACTACTGAGACACATACCCTATAATGCACAGACATGCCCTACCACACAAACTCACCCCACAAAACAACTCATCACCCAACATAAAGATCCCAAACTCAAGACATGCTCGGTTACGCACTGGCATACCCCATAACACACAGAATTACACCACAAGGCAGATATGTCTTGTGGCATGCAGAGTAGTCCCACTGCACAAACACAAGCTCCCCCACACCCAGACTCATCCCTAATAGCTCACACTCTCTTGATAACACCAGGCATACCCAGTACCACATCCAGAATTAGCCTATATCATACAGACTTGCCCCATAACGCACAACATTGAACCACAACCTCCAGAAATGGCATACTATGTACCGACACAACCACATACCCAATAGACTCCCACCTTTAAAAAAACCCACATAGATTTCCCATAAGGCACAGACATACCCTAAAATGCAAAGACTGGCCTTACGACATTACAATTTACTGTAGAACCGCTAGAATCAACCCAAGACACACAGTCTTACCCCATTACTCCAAGATAGATCCCACAATGTACAGACTACAATGTATAGACCACACCACCTACATATGCCCTTCAATGTGAGGTCATGTTCCCCAGTCCCTAGATTTCCCCAACAGTATATCCAAAAAATCATACCCATAAAATTCACGATATTCTGAACCACTCCTACAACACACAGTTACTCTAAACCAGATGCTCAGGACCCACAGAGCCCGTAATTCATGGAGAAAATCCAAAATGCACAGCTTCACCTCACACCCCCTAGCTATGCCTTCCTAGATGTAGAAAACAACCTCATAATACACACATGAATCATACTGCTTGCAGTCTGACACCACGAGAAACTCATTCACAGGACCTGCAATTTACAAACGCTTCCCACTACCCATATACTCGCCCCACAGCACATAGACCCATCTTCCTTCAGACACTCAACCCACAACATAAGACTCATCACCCCAAAGCACAGAGAATAAACCCACAAGACAAAGAGACCTCCCCTATAACAAAAAGATTTTGTCCACCGCACTCAGACTCACCTCACTTCCCCTGACTCACCCCACAACACCTAACCTCACACCACTACACAGAGACATGCCACCTAACCCAGAAACTAGCCCCAGAAGACTCAGACATGCCCCTCACGGTTCTCATAGACTCATACTACAACATAAAGAACAGCCATGAACACAGACATAATCCACACATTCACCCTGCAACACCAGATTTGCCCCAAACTTTGGACACTTAGTAATACCCAGACCTCCTCCACAGTATTCAGAAAGCCTCACAACATCAAGAAAAGTGGAGCAATATGTATGCTCACTCTAGAACATTCAGCCTCACTTCTGGAGGCCCACACCCACTCTATCACATTTAATCCTCAATAACATGTTAGAGCTTTGGCAAGTGAGTTCACTTTTTTGAGTCTGTCTACCCGTTTGTAAACATGGTGAAATACTTCCAAGAATTAACTGCGACAATTTCAGGAAAGAATCAAGGTTCAGAACGCAGTCTTTGGAGATAGACATGTCTGCTCCCCATCTCAACTCCCCCACTTCCTGGAACTGGGACCTTGGCACATTCGATAGTAGAAATGGTCAGTGGTAGAGTAGAAGGAATATGGATTTGGTGTCAGTCGGGCCTGGTTTGGAATTCTACCTCTGCCACTGATTGGCCACGTGACCCACACAATGCACTCTAATTCTCTGATCTTCACCCTCATTTATAAACTGATTCGTGCCTCCTACGCTGTCATAAGGATTAAGTAACACCAGGTATCTTAATCTGAATTTCTAGCCAAAGAAAAGAAGTAGAATGGAGAAAACGGTAGGAGTAATTTTGGAGCCCTGTGTAATAGGCACGCCCTGGGGGAACAGAAGGAGGCATGGGGACTGTGCAGTGTGGGTTTTGCACAGCCAAGAGGCAGCATATGGGCCCTGCCTGGGACCACAGTTGGGAGGGAAGATAGGTACTTGGCAGAGTCTCCAACAGAAATATCCCTTCTTGGCAGTGGGATTTGAAGATCCGAGCAGCCACCTGCTTTTTATCTTCAGATTATAAAAAGCCTGTCTTATGAGACCATAGTTACTATCTTCAATAATCAACATTTTTCAAAGGAAACTGTCTTAATATTTATTTTGTTGCCTGCTTCAAGAGTAGGAAGAAAATCTTGAGGCCCCTCTGCTGGCTGTATCATAGAAAAGCAGGTGTGGAAATGACCAGAAAAGCCTTTCCAGGAGAAAGTGCTCACACCTACACACACACATAGTCATCATAGACAAGTACACACACACAACACATGCACACATGCAGTGCCACAGATGTTTACTCTGACATAGACCTACAGGTGTGAACTAATCCCACAGACTATACATTCTTAAAGCTGCAGCCAAAGACATGTTTGCACAAATATGAACGTAGAACACAGAGTCCCAACAGGGGTCAGCTCATGTTTGCACAGATACACATATGCATGCACACAGATACACATGAATGCCTACAGCTCTGTGTGTAGGCACAGAGCAACATATAGTCATAAATATATACTCCACACTTGCACAGACCCAGAGAAGCACGCAGACATGTATATATGCCATCCAGACGATGTGTTTGCTGATCCATAACCTCAAAGATGCAAACACACAGATACACACACATACACACATACAAAAACACATAGATGTTTCTGGAGGCTCATGAGGCACAGACACATTCTCAGACACCCCCAGACATTTATGCAGAAATGTAGACAAGCATACCCGAACCCACATGGGCACATGTGAGCACACACACCCATAGGCATGCGTAGAGTCATTCATGTGCAGACACGGGTATGTGTGTTTTTACTGATATGCAGAGACACAGAGACATGGAGACATTTACACAAATGCTGAAACAGAGATGTATCTATAGGTAGATACATGTGTTTGAAACATGTACTTCCTGACATTTTCATGCTCACAGAGTCACATCCATATACACACAAAGGCATAACTGTTATTCATACACACATGCTTAAATATTCTCATGTATGTGCATGCAACATAAGTGCATGTGTAAATGCACATAGGGCACACATGGGAATATTCATGCATGTGGGTGTACATATGGAAATACACAAGTACAAAAGGATGCACACATAAAGGGACTTGTACATGCACACATAGACAAAACAGAGATGGATCCATAAAGAGATCTCTACATGTATGTATGATACAGACAATGGTATATACATTTAGAGACATGCTTTCATATACAGAGAGATATGCATTATAGATAGCTGGATAGATGATAGATAGATATAGATAGACAGATGATGATAGATAGATAGATAGATAGATAGATAGATAGATAGATAGATAGATAGATAGATAGATAGATTTAGCCAAGACACTTTCATATGCAGAAGCATATATCTACACAGAGAGGCACAGGCCTAAAGACCCACATGAAGAAACACGTGGGCAAGCACATCAGCACTCACACACAGACTCACTCAGATGAACAAGAGGAGCATGCAAAAATCACATATGTGTGCAGAAACAGGTAAATTCACAGACACAAGCATGTGCATGGAGACAGACATACACGGAGCCACACCCATACAGACTCACAAAGAGATGGTGTGTGCAGATGTATGCAGAAACATATATACAATTTTATACACATAGAGACACTCCACATGGATGTGCAGATAGATACAGAGACCCACAAACGCATACCTGCACAAACAGAGCACACAGATACATGCAGAAGCATGCATGCCCATTGACCTGTACATGCTGACATAGAAATGTGTGCACCCACATTAGCAGAGCCCAGCACACCTTCTCACACACACACACACTTGCACAGACACTTGTGTGTATAGTCATCTGTATGCATGCGAACATGCATGCATACCTCAGAGGCATGCACAAACAAATACAGGGACAGAAGCACACCCGCACACACAGACATACAAAATTCCCATGCATATAGAATCCTCACATGCACACAGCAACATAAACATCTGCACATGGACACACAGGTGCATGCACCCAGTCATCCAAAGAAATTCATTGTCGTGCAGACGGACGTAGGCAGATGCACACACAGTGCCCCCATAGACGTGCAGATGGTCACCCAAACACACGCATGCAAACAGCAGTGGATGAACACCGAGGCGTGTACATATGATATAGAAGGACCTAGACACAGATAAAGGGGCTTACAGGCAAGAATGTGCAGGTACACATAGACTTACACTCAGACACACACACATGCTATATGCACACAGACGTGTAGACATGCAGAGAGCCACATAGATGAATATTTGCAAGCAGTAAACATAAGGACTAAATGTGTTCACACAGACATAGATGCTATCTTATACACATAGACTCACGCAGAGATATGTATATATACACTGGGATAGAAGTACAGCCCCACAGACTTACATATGTACACATAGACATGGATACAGCCCCCCCAAAGACAAGATTCTACCCATTCAGATGGTTACATGTTCCAAACCCCCATTATGGGCACATGTACACAGAGCTCTATAAATGCACTTGCACATACAGATGCATAAATGCATATTAAGATGCATACTCAGATGCCAGGTGTATGCCCCCCAATACACAAGCACAAAACATCCTCAGTGTATAAAAGTAAGTGACATACATGTATATCTACAGACAATGGAGACTGAAACACTGAAAAATACAGACATTCATGGCACTCAAATGCATAGAGATGTACCCTCACATGTCAATCTATACACCCATTGGCACGCACACACACAAAATGGTCTACAAATGTACTCCTATGCCCATATAGCACTCAGTCCTAAGTGTACATCACATATGTGAATACACACACACACGTATACATCTGTCAACTTAGGCATATAGATACAGACATGGACTTAATCATGCTACAAATGGAAACAGACTCATGCAGATTTATGCGGATGAAAACAGAGACTCAATCACATATAAAAGGCTGTGCAAATAAACACTTGTCCAAAGGAGGATGTGACTTTTAGTGTATCTATTTCTTAGCCTCTTCAAGAGATAATGAAAATTATTGAGCTCCCTCTGATGACTATACTGTTTAAAAGCAGATGTGGCAATTATCAGAGAGGTCTCTAAAAGATCTGGAGGGCACATGTGTGCATGTGCGTGCACGTGCACACACACATTTCCACGGGCACAAAATCACAAGCATAGGATCACAGGAAAGCACAGAAATATAAACATGTATAGCCAAATATAGAAAGATATATAGGTACATACACACACACACACACACACACACACACACACACACACTCACACACTGAAACATCACACAGTGTAATATTTAAGGGTATGGCTATTGAATTTGAAAACAAACCAAACCAAACCTATGTTTGCATTTCAGCTCCAGCACTTACGAGCTGTATGATTTGGGGCCATTTTTCTGCTTTCTCACCTGTAACATGGAGGTTTTATTAGCACCTATCTCTTACAGTCCTTTGAAGATACAGTGAAATGAAAGGTTTAAGCTCCTATTTGGAATGTCATAGGTGATGCTGCTGCTGCTGCATTTTGATTTTGCTAGAGTTGAAGTTCTTAGGTTGATAGGGTTTGGGTTTTCTGGTCAATTGCATGTTCATGTCATATCCTAGAGACATATTAATTAACATTATTCGTAAATGGTATTAATGAAGAATAGTTACTTCAGAGACAAAGCCCTTTCTGAAATTTTCTGTCCCTGGCAAATGGAAAGACCTAAAACAAATATTTCCTATTATTGTTTGTTATGATTGTTATGTGTTATTCGTATCCTTTTCCTTTTTGCAGGAGGAGATGGCAGATTGGAGCGAGCCCCGGGAAGGGAAAGAGGGCTTTCCTCCTGGTGCGCATATGTCACCTAGTGACCATATTGAGTAAGTACAGTATTTGTGGATCATTCAGAAACATTCCTAAAATTTCACCCATTGCAAAATTGAATAACCTCCCTGGTAAATAAGCTACTATACATAAAGGTATAGTGGTTTCTGCTATAT
Organism: Rhinolophus sinicus; assembly: GCF_057876585.1. Lineage (NCBI taxonomy): Eukaryota > Metazoa > Chordata > Mammalia > Chiroptera > Rhinolophidae > Rhinolophus > Rhinolophus sinicus. Next base: position 101,782,930 of record NC_142518.1, read on the forward strand.
TCAGAAATTAAAAATAGTTACAAAATAAAAAGAAATCTTCCTAAATTTCTTTCCCCTCCGCTCAGTTTTCCTCTGGACTTTATTGAGACTGTTCTGTAGCAGTGGTCTTCAAACTTTCTCATTATAGGCCGCCTAAAATAATTTTGAAAAACTATCTGCCCCATCACATATCTTTAAGTTAGCGTCTGAAGTTTCTTATCGTTAAGTTTAATTATTTGTAGAGTTATTTCCAGTTTATTATGTTTACTTATGCTTTTAAATAATATGATTTCATTGCATTTTGCATGATTCAGTGAACTAAAAATACTACAGTAACTTGATACTTATCATTGTTGATTTAAAAGCAAACAAATAAAGAAAGAACCATGAACAGACAGAAATTTTACATGATTTTATTACCTCTTTGAAATCAGCATTTCATTCAACTTCCCTCATATAATTTATCCTAATGTGATATATTTTTGTGTTTAAAGGCCTTTTATTTTCACCCTACCATACATCTCTGCAAAAAGTATATATGGACTGAAATAAATTTTCCTATAACCCTAAGCAGCTGAGTATCAAAATTTTTATCATTAAATTACTAGTAGTATACAGTGTATCAGACCAGTGTAAAATATTACACATTTTGATAAGTAATTATTTAAAAACTAGAGTTTGGTTAAAAATGCATCTCTTAAGTAAATATGATTGTTTATTTTCCCCCAAGTAATAGTCATGACTCTAAGGATAACTATTACTTCTAATGAGACAGAGTGCATTATAATCTTTTTTCCTATTTTTCACTTTTGTAGATATAAGAACTCAGAAAACTTTGTTCCCATAAATAAGTAGAAGGGAATGGAATGAGTGTCCACATCATGGGTCAAAACTCACACAGTGACCATTCATCAAAAATAATTTTTAATGATTTAAAATTGTTTTAATTAAAAATTTTAATTTTTAACAGACAACTTGATGAGGCCTATCTTTATTTTCATAATTTTTTTAATTGGGGAATATTGGGGAACAGTGTGTTTCTCCAGGGCCCATCAGCTCCAAGTTGTTGTCCCTTAATCTAGTTGTGGAGGGCGCAGCTCAGCTCCCAGTCCAGTCACCATTTTCAATCTTAGTTGCAGGGGGCACAGCCCACCATCCTATGCGGGAATTGAACTGGCAACCTTGTTGAGAGCTCGCATTCTAACCAACTGAGCCATCTGGCCACCCCAAGGCCTATCTTTAAAAGTGTGAAAGCAAAGAATCCTCAGTTTACAAAAGGATTTGTTGCCAAATCATTTTTTTCTGATTTTCTGAGAAGTTTACTGAAATGATCATACAAGATTTAGCAAATGACTACCATATCTGTCATACTTTCATTTTGAGACATTATTTTAAATCCAATATACTTACAAACGGTTGAGAAAATCAAAATACCGAGATCAATATGTCTTAGCCAATGCAATAATTTTGGCAAAATGCCTTTAATTCATTATATCCTTTAAATATAAAACTTTGAGGCTGCAGGTTTGGATCATTAATTTCATGGAAAATATTTATAATATAACTTAATTGGCAAAGGCAATGTTCATATGGAAATAATCAGCCAAATCAGCTTTGCCTTCAGAAAAAGTGTCTGACCACATTTTCCTTTTCTTTTTTCTTTTTTTTTTTTTTTAAGATTTTATTGGGGAAGGGAAACAGGACTTTATTGGGGAACGATGTGTACTTCCAGGATTTTTTCCAAGTCACGTTGTTGTCCTTTCAATCGTAGTTGTGGAGGGCGCAGCTCAGCTCCAGGTCCAGTTGCCGTTGTTAGTTGCAGGGGGCACAGCCCACCATCCCTTGCAGGAGTCAAACGGGCAACCTTGTGGTTGAGAGCCCATTGGCCCATGTGGGAATCGAACCGGCAGCCTCCGGCATTAGGAGCATGGAGCTCCAACCACCTGAGCCACCGGGCCGGCCCCCTGACCACATTTTTCAATGGAAAAAATGAATTAACATGCATTCTGAGGAGAAATATTAAAACGATGGAGAAATCAATTGTGGGACACCTCTTGTTAAATAGTTTACTAACAAACTACATAGAATGTTAAAATGATAGTGAGATTTATGTCCACTTCAAAATAAATTAAGAAATTAAATAATAATTTTGTTTCTCATACGTAATTTTAAATTAAACAATGTAGTATGTAGCTAACATTATAAATTATGTATGAAACAAGGAATCTGACGGCAGGCATAGTTTCCTTTGGTAAACACATATGCATTGTTTTTTAGAACACTAGTATTGGGTTTCTGGAAATAATTGAGAATCAAACATAAAAATTGTAAAATCCATTTATGTTAGATCACCGAATCAAATTTTCAACCATATTTTATCAAAGAGAAAAGTATATTTAGCTAAAAAAATAATTGGTCTAGCAGCCACCATATTTTATTTTTGATAATAGGGAGTAGAGAATACATTATTATTTATAAAATGAAATGAGAATTGACTTTAAATGGAAAAGATATTTCAAGAGACAATCTGAGAAGACAGGTTTTAACAAGTTTAACGAATGATGTACCTTATCTGAAAGAAATCACATACAATATCTATGCATAAGTTTTACCAGTGTAAACACTTTGTAATACAGGAAAATATTCCAGTTATATTTAAAAGAATCAATCAACTGTATATACTGCTGTTAGTTAGGAGGTGCTTTTCTTTTTAGTAAAGACACATGTAAGTGATTAGTATTGAGAATGGCTGCAAAATAATGCTTAATTTTAAGCAAGTGGAAAAAAAGTTGTTTTTGGCAGATCGGTTGTAGTCAAGAATACACATGCAAATTGAGAATCAGAGAGTAGATTTCCTGCAAACTCTCCCTGCTAGCATACTTCTTGAAAATAATTCATGTACTGGTAGCCTAGTTTGAAGACCACTGTTCTAAACTGTCTGCGGCAGGATTGCTCCATAGAAACATATTGTCATTGTTGGGATAACAAATTTATTGTAGTTCACGTTCACAAGAGTGCAGTGGAAGTCACTGCCAGATGCTTCTATGATTGATTGTGTTTGAGCAAAATATTCTGGAAGGGAGTATTTTGTTTTGCTGATACATGTATGTATCAACTAGACCTACGTTGTCCAATACGGGAGCCACTCAACCCCATGCGGCTTGTGTGAACTGTGATATGCGGTAAGTGTAAAATGCCAAATTTCAAAGAGCAGGCCAACATAAATAAAATATTTCATTAATATTTTGATATCAATTACATGTTGAAATGATAATATTTTGGATATACTGAGTTAAGTAGCATGTTATTAAAATTAATTTCACCTGCTTTTTAAACTTTTTAAAATGTTGCAACATGAAAATTGCAATTACATATGTGACTTGCATTATATGTGTCATATGATAGTGCTGCTCTAGAGCCAATATTAAAATTCTGACTTCCTCTAAAAACATGACCACAGGAAAAAAAAGATTTGTCCACTACTCTCGTGTAGTAAGTATATTGGTATTCTGATGTAGGTAGTATTTTGTTTAGTGTTTGGGTTTCCAGGTTGGGGAATTTCTAGTTGAAAGCAGGTAAAAGTAAAACAAGCAAGCAAGCAAGCAAACAAACAAACAAACAAAAAACCAGTATTTTGTTAAAGATGTTTTAAAAACAGTCTTTTATTAGTACCTAGAAATTTTCCCAATATGGACTTTGGATGGCTTCTCAGTGGGAGCAAGTGAAGCTTTTCAAACTCTTCCAAAATGTCAGTGGCGGATATTGCATTCTATGGAAGATATGAAGTATTTCATCACATTTGAGATACTGTTTTATGTAATTACGTTTTTATGTAACACTAAGAGAGAAAGAAAAAACTTCTGAATAAACTATGATGTAATGCTTTCATATCCATAGAATTTTAATTTTATACTTATGGAAAGAGCTTTTTTGGCTTATTTAGACATATATTTTTATCATACTCATATATCATGATACTATAATAGCCACGAACAAGTTTGAATATACACAGGCAATGACAGCTCCCTTTCAAATGCCTCCTGGCTGACAGTGATTGTAGAACGCCATTGATTGAAAAGTGCACTCTGATTTCAGAGATGGGAAAATGTGAAGAAAATAAGCATCTGAGAATTAGTTAAATACGGTAAGTCATTTGGCAAGAAAAAAGGGTGATGTAGGGCCGAAAGCCAAACTCCAAGACAGCAGCCTAGTGAAAACACTTTTCTGTGTATTATTGTATTTACAAAAGTCAAAATATGGCTGTCATTTAAAAATATATCGTCGTGCATTTAAATAACATTACATGATATATTTCATCGCAATTGTTTGGTGGTTTTCTTAGCATTCTTTTATTTGTTTCCTGGCTTAGAAGTAGGAAGGCTAGGGAACAATCGGGATGGGTGGGGCTGTGACTGGGGACAGACTGGATCTCTCCAGGCTGAAAATGTCTAGCATGTCTGTTGTAAGAACCACTTAGCACAGCCTTGTGTGAGGCTGTGCCTTCAATGGCACTGTTTGTTCTTTGTAAGTGGGCCTAACAGAGGCAGCCTTTCTCCTTGTCGTGGCTTAGTTTAGTTTTCACATATTCAATGTATCCTTTCTTGACTGAAGGGCCTCAGAGAGGGAGGAATGGCGATTGAGCTGCTTTCCTACTTTTTGTTTGATATAGTATTCGAGAGGGTCAGCAAGATGAATCAAAACTCCACAGGAAATACATCATGTCAAGAATCAAGGAGAAAAAAACAAACCCTAAATTTGTCCTCCAGGAACTGTGGCAGATCTCTGATTGTAATGATACTCTTGATGGTATAAGAATTTACAAGAGGTAACAAAACCAACAGTAACAGTCTTCATGAAATGAGAAGAAGAAGAGAACCAATAACATGTTCCCTCCCTTGTCCCTACAGCTACACATTATACTAAAATTTAAGTGTCTCTTGAGGGCTCAAAAGCAGGGCCAGCTTAATGGGCTTGTGACCTGCGCAGTCTCATAGGGCTCTATGCTTAGAAGGGTTCCATGCTTGTTTTAATGCTCTGCTGTCATGGTCTTGAAACTCGCAATAATTTTGGAAAAGGGAGCCCACATTTTCATGTTCCATTGGGCCCCACAAATTAGGTAGGTAGTTGATCTCATTCAAAAGGAGATGCTTGCCAGAGAATTATGAACTGAAGGAGCAAGATTAAATCGGAAGCATTGCTTTTCTAATGTTGTGCACTGAACTCTGTCAATATTCATAAACTACTGTTGCTGTTGGTGGTGATGTTAAGAATAATAGTTGTAGAAGTTGTAATAGGAGTAGTAGTATTATCAGCAGTACTTTATATTGACTCCCTCATTTATTCATATGACCTGGGACATTTCTGTGTCTCTATTTTCTCACCTGCCCTCCCAATACCCATGAAAGTACTTGTTATCTGTGCAGGTTGAAACAGAGGAAAAAGATTATTTATTCCCCTATCCAGCATGGCATGGAGTCTGGGCAGCAACGACCTGCCTGGAGTCTTGGGGGCCTGGGTTGGGCTCAGCAATGAGGCTGCGCTGGCCCGTGACTGTAAAGCAGGTGTCCAGGGAGTCCTAGAGCCCAAAAATCAGTGCCTCTGAAATCTCAAAAGCCCAATGGGTACATCTCACTGCTGTCAAAAGGGCTGGGTCAAGGCACTTGGATGGAAACTGCAGATGTGCACACAGGGCTAGAGGGTTGAGAAGAGAGGAGAGGAGGTGCATCCGGGAAAGATCCTCTGAGCCCCTGGGGCATAGTGACAAGAGCTTTTTTCTAGGGTGCCTGCAGTATTGGGGAGGGAATGGCCAAGGGTGCCAGCCACCTCAGATTTCCCCATAGGTTTTCTTACTGCCCAGAACGGAATGGTACTCCATTGCCATTATCTGAGTGAGAAAAGAAAACTTTTGTCTCCGTTGTGTGAGGGAACTCATTTTCCTGCATGTAAAGGAGAAAAGTGGCACAATGGAGAGAGACCTTAAGGAAGTCAGCAAATGCCATGTGGCTTTTAAGTATGCAAGAATGCCTGTCAGTGATTTCCTTAAACAATTGTAGGGTTTCACTGCATTGCAATTAAGAGAAGTGAAAGTAGCACTTCAAATGAGGCCACCGAAAATGCCATTTGAAATATCTTGGCAGTGTACTGTGTCACTGATGGGACACAGTGATAAACAATTTGCCTTATTTCACACATCAGAGATTGCTGGACTTTGTTTCTTGCGTGTGACAGAAGTGAAGATAGGGATATAGCCTTTTAGGAATAAGTGTCCTGGTTTCCTGGTTAAAATGACATAATGTATTTGGTTGCATGTCTCTGTTGGGAAATGGGAGGGTTACTGTGTTGTGTCAGAAAGCAGGGGGTGAAGTGGCTGGGATGTATTTGCATTACAGGGGTACCTCGGTTTTCCAACATAATCCATTCCGGAAGACCATTCGAGTTCTGAAACATTGGAAAACAGCCGACAGCTAAGCCTCAGGATCTTGCACTCAGTGGAAGCCGCATGACATGTTCGACTTCCGAGGCGTTCGTAAAATGAAATGTTCGTCAACGGAGACGTTTGAAAACCGAGGTACAGTAGTACTGTGATTTTTTTTTGTACCTGAGTTTGCACACTTACGTGCAATCTGTCACAAGGGCTGCAGACCAGGTAAACCAATAGCAAAGAGCTAACGTGTGGTCTTTGATTGGTTCAGATCTGAGACTTCCAGCTGCCCAGCAGCTTGGCTTGGGAAGAATGCATGACGACCTGGATCTGGACTAGGGACAGGGCTAACAATGCTGACTGGACAACTGAATTTGTGCTAAAGAGTGTTGGAGCGTCCCACCGAGCATGTGCATTTTGAGAAGCTTTCATCACAAGGGAGCCTGCAAAGGAGAGCTGGCTATTGCACACAAAGGTCTGGGTGCAGGCACAATTATGCTTGTATGTGCAAGGATGAGGAGCGGGGAGGGTCCTATGGGGGTGCATTGTAAACTACTTGGATGGGGACTCTCTGTACAGGTGCCTGTAACTGCCTTAGGTCAAGCCCCGCTCAGGTTGGAATTAGAGCTTTTCTGAGCTACCTGCCTGAAATCCCGACTGTGTTCTCAGACCAACCAAGAGAGGCCACACCTGTTGGTGAAGGAAGGTTGGGAGCTCAGCCATGACTTCATTGATAATAAAGGAAGAGTTCCAGCACTTCTCTTAGGACCCCAGTTAAGATTGAGGACCAGAGAAGGGAAGATGATAATACAGTTTTAGAGTTGGAAAGAACCCTTAAAGGCCATTTAGTGCAATCCTTATATCTCAATTGAAGTCTCCAGTGAATAATTTCTCTTTCCCTCTGCTTGAACATCTCCAGGAATGGGGGAGTCTGTTTCCTGAGGTAGCCCATTCACTCTCTGGCCATCTTTATTAGTTCTGCCTCATATTGGACTGAAATCTGACTCCCTGCACATTCTGATCTCTGGGCCAAGTCACCTCCTGCTGACACATGGCCCTTTTGCTCACTGAAGACAGGTCCTATCTCATTGAACTCTTCTTTCCTTGCTTCATCTCTCTCCGCCGTTCCCCATTCAATGATTTTGGCCCCTGTTCTTCTTGTTTCCCTCCTCTCAGCAGTCCAGCTCTCCAGGGTACCAAAAGCCTTGTACAGTATTCCTGTTGCAGCCTGACCACTTGTTACCTGAGCTGAGTATCATTTCTCTGTTAACCGCATGCCATGTATAGTCAGATGGCATTGTTGACTCACCCAGTTTCCAGAAAGTCTAAATTCAACTGGAAGGTGCCCCCACCTGCTTTACTCAGAACTACGGGGCCAGCAAATGCTTCTGACCAAAAGCAGTTCACTCACTGAAAATTAGGTCATGGTGGCACAGGGAGGAACAAGATGGAGGGTAGGAAGTTATCTGGTGTATTGTCTTTTGTTGAGAGCTTTAGTATCTGTTTTTCCTCTACTCTGCATATCCCTAGTTTTTTACAGGTAATTTCATGTGGCGTCTGGGAACCTGAGAAAATATGAAAAAGACACCCTTAAAGGGGATTGGGGAATTGTATTAGTCACATGCATTGCTCACAATGAAGCAGGAGTGAGCTTGGGACTTCCTTTCTCTCTTCATGTCCCCCTACCCTGCCCCTGGTGCCTTTTGGTTTAATAGAAATCTGTTAATGAGGCTTCTGATCGTTCATGTGTAGATTGTTCCAGAAATCAATCACTCTATTCAACTGGGAACCTCCTGAGTTAATTGGGCCTTTTAACCACCTCATTCTGTGTGTGTGTGCTGAAAATGACAGGTGAGGAGAATTCGTACAGATACTACCACTCTTTCAATTACCAGTCTTGCTCAGGATAGTGAGAACAGCCTGACTCCAGAGCATTTGTGCTACCACAAATTATCAGTACAATCTGGTAGAAGCCTTCCACCCTTGGGCCTCAATCACTTTGTTAATAGATAAAGGAGTTGAACCAAATATCTATTATATTTCTCCTGAACAGCCTGGTCTAGAGAGTTACTCCTGCTGCATGCAACCTGAATTCCAGTTACTTAAAAACCTCCCAAGGTTGAAACCTCTAAACTTGTGGTTCTCAGCCTTGGATGCACTATAGAATCACATTAGGATCTTTTAAAAAATACTGATCCCCTCCTCCCTATGATTCGGATTCATCTGCTCTAACTCATAGCGACCTTTCTTCTAAGCTCTGAATTTCTTCCATAAAGCCATAGGGTAGGATCATAGAACATTAGGATTCTGTTATGTGAATGCCAGAAACATGTATAACCCCAGGTTGGACAGCTGCTGGATGAAGGGCAGATGCAACACTGAAACAGGCCTAGTTCAGAGCCTCAACTAGTTCTCAAGAGCAAAAGGAGGGCCTTCTTCTTAGCTCTTCAGTCGTTACAAGTCAAGCAAATGAACAGGAAACAGTCACTTGAATTAATTCTGTCTTGGCTGCTGTTTGTTATTTGAGATTCTGAAAATCAGCCTACTGCATTCCATCTATCCTCCCAGGGATATACTTGGCATTGTTTGGTCTGCTTTCAGAAAGATAAATGGGGCTCAAAGCGTGTGATCATCTCCTTGGTTAAGCAAATTCCTTCCACCAAATATTTATTATTTTGTTTTAATGAGGGGATATTTTTTTTTTTGACTCTCCAGAAGTCTAAGGAAGAAAGCAAAGAAAAGGTAGTTTGATTGGAATTGGACTGCCCTCTAGAATGGAGCAAGCAGCCATCAAGTTCATGACTATAATAGGACCTCTCACAAGTGCAGAGACAAAGTGAGAAAGAGAAAAAAGGTACAAGAGTAAAGGAGGCTGAATGTACAGCCAGCCCAGCAGTTTCTGCAGTGAGTTGCGTCATAAAGTAAGTTGGGGTTTTCCCAGAGCCCATGTGCCTGGGCGAACTTTATTTGCAATTTCATTAACAGCTTTTTAAGTCAACATATTTTATAGCAATTAACTATAATTACAAATCTTAGAAACATTTATATGGATAATTACGTGCCTAATTATTGTTCCTTCATTTTCAATTAATTCTAAAAGAAATTAACTGTGTGATTTTGACAAGTGCTTAGTGTTTCCAAAACTGACTGTGAATCCCTATTACTTAAATTTGTTGTTATACATTTTCACAAACTTTTCCCAATCTGAAACTGTCTATAAATGTTGGCAGTAAGTTTCTTGACTGCATGCCGGTCACACATTACTCTCACACCTATGATTGCTTGGAAGGGAGTGTAAACACTGCCAAGGAAAAATGACCCACCCAATTAATCAGTGGCAGACAGCTGAGAATTGGGCTCCATATTTTCCTATGGCGATTGTTTAACCACTTGGCTGCAGGCCACCAAGTGAGTTATTGATCCATTGGAACCCAGCCTATTTGAATGGCCATGATAGGCTTTCTGTCATCAAACTACTAAAACTGTGTGTTTGGGGGAGAGGAAAATAATGAAAACCACTAGTCTGTGCAACTTAACAGGTATAAACTATGTAAAGGAAGATATTTGATAGGCACTGACAGTAGGGTAACTGAATGGAAGAAATACTGACCAATTGGACTTAGATGTGTTGAATAAATCTCTGAAATCCAATTAACTGGCCCAGATAGCATCTGCAATACTGCTTGTGGTAGGGAGGGTTAGTATTGATGAGGGATTCCAAAAAGTGGTATATTTGCAGTGAATTCTTAATAAGAGGGGCACACAGAAGATGTATGACCAAATTCCAGTTCAGATATTTATTACCTATGTGACCTCTGATGATTTTTCAAAGGGAGAAATCAGATAATGTGGGTAAAACAGGATCCAGGACAGTACTTGAGACCTAGCCTGTCCTCAGCAAATGTTCTTTTTCTTTCTTCCCTGAAATCTTAGACTTGTGTTATTCTTTTTTTTTTTTTTTTTTAAATTTATTGGGGTGACAATTGTTAGTAAAATTACATAGATTTCAGGTGTACAATTCTGTATTACATCATCTATAAATCCCATTGTGTGTTCACCACCCAGAGTCAGTTCTCCTTCCATCACCATATATTTGATCCCCTTTACCCTCATCTCCCACCCCCCACCCCCTTACCCTCTGGCAACCACTAAACTATTGTCTGTGTCTATGAGTTTCTGTTTCTCATTTGTTATTCTATAAAGAGCTCATTTTTAAAGATTACTTCATTCAGAGATATTTTATTTGGACTTATTTGTCAATCAATGGCATGAGAATGACCTATTATTAACTTGTAGACCCATATAATTTTTTATGATATTTTAAAACCTTTACCTTACAAGCTTTTTCATTTATTACTTATCTTACCCGGTGCTAAGATAATTTTTTTTAATACGTGAAAGTAATACAGTCATCCCTCCGTATCCATGGGATATTGGGTCCAGGACCCCTGAGAATACCGAAACCTGCCGATGCGTGAGTCCCTTATATAAAATGACATAGTATTTGCATATAACATACACACATCTTCCCTTATAATTTAAATAATCTCTAGATTACTTATAATACCTAAACAATGTAAATGCTATGTAAATAGTTGTTATACTGTGTTGTTTGGGGAATAATGACAAGAAGAAAAGTCTGTACATGTTCAGTACAGATGCAACCATCGTAGGTCTAACTACGTAGTACAAGTCAGTGACAATATAACAATTTTTTCCTATTTTCAATCCTTGGTTGGTTAAATCTGCGAATGCGGAAAGCGCAGATATGAAGGGCTAACTGTGCTAGGATTGGAATACAATTGCACTGCCAAATAAATGCATAGATTTTTTTTCAGAATGTGCGCAGCTATTGTATGATGCTGAAAATAATTTTTTCTTTATAGGTTTGTGTCACTTTGTCCTATTCTCTTGGAAGACGTTGATATTTGTACCCCCAATTTCTCTAGTGGCAAAGTTAAAAAAGGCAACGAGTTGCCTTTAATGTCAATACTGACAGTGATAAATGATGGCTGCTTGTTTGTATAGGTGTGAATGACGGGACCCATAGCTAATTACCGTCCAACTCATTTATTCTTTGGGACCACTAATGAGCCAATCATTAAGGGGCTATATTCATTGTGATGAATTATTCATTCAGAAAATGTTTATTGAGCCCACTTATGGACCAGGAATTCTGCTAGTTGATATATCCATGGCATAGCTCCAACCTTAAGGTGCTTATAATCTAACAAGGAGCTAAGACTTATCTATGAACAATTCAAACACAAGATACAAAACAAAAATGTCATGAGGAAGAACAAGATGCTACTGGAGTTCAGAGAGGGGAGTGGTTACTGCTGGTAGGGGGAATTCAGGAAAGGCTTTACTCATTCATTCATTCACCTAACAAGCACATGAACAAGAGACTATGCTAGGCTGAGGATACAGAGACAAATAAAATGTTGCCCTCAAGGAGTTTACCTTCTAGGGAAAGATATCCAGACTAGAGACAACACCCTGTATTAAGTCTTACTGACAACTAAGGTCAGAACAAAGTGCTAGGGAGCTTAGAAGTTAGTATCTTTGGGGAAGCCAAGGAAGGAGTCATGGTTGAAGCAGACATTGAGCTGGAGTTTCTTTAGAGAGCTTATAGCCTAGTGAAGGCGACTGCCATGCATGTAAGTAATTCCAACACTAGGTAAAAGGTGCTTAGTGCCTTGAGAGAAATTCAGACAAAGGGCTGTGAGAGAGGCTTCAGGGGTGAATGTTTACTTCCAGCTGGGGCCTCAGGTAAGTACTTACCAAAGAGGTCGAATTGGAGCTGGTCTTAGAGGATGAGTAGAACTTCAAAAGGCAAGGAGGTGAGGGAAGGGGTAATCCAGAAGGAACGGCATGAAAGCATGACTAGAGACATGACTTGCTACTAATGAGTCCTTTGAAGTGGCTAGAGTGGACTAGGCTGGGCAATGGCAATTTGAGGACAATACAATGTGCAGCTAGATCATGGAAGTTAGCGAACACCAAGCTGACTCATTGGACTTCATTGAGTGGGCAGTGTGTCTCTACTTCTGACTGTGCCTTGGAACTGAGGTCGGGCTCTGGAATTGGGCTGCTTGGGTTCAAATACTGCCCCACCATTCACTAGCTGCATGAACTTGAGCAAGTCTCTTAGCCTCTCTGAGCCTTGGTTTTAACATCTGTAAAATGGGTATGACAGTAATATTGTACCCCACAGGTACCTTCAATGAGAACTGGTTTAGTTCATGTATTTGTAGCTTCTAGAACAGTGCTTAGCAAGACGGACTATATGTGTCAGTTGTTAGTAGCAGCAGTAGTAGTAACAATAATAGTTGCGGTATAAACAGTAGCAACTTTAGGGAATTCTCGTGTTGTGAACTTGTAGGGACATACAGTGGTACCTTGGTTTTCGAACATAATCCGTTCCGAAAGACCGTTCAAGTTTCGAAACGTTTAAAAACCAAGGCACGATTTCCCCATAGAAAGTAATGCAAAATGGATTAATCTGTTCCAGACCTTTAAAATCAACCCCCCCAACTGCAAATTTAGCATGAATTTTACTATCTAATGATACCATGGATCCATAAAATTTACGGCATTCATAAACCGAAATGTTCGTCAACGGAGATGTTCGAAAACCGAGGTACCACTTTACTTAGGATGACCTGACCTGCTTCAGGAAACCAGTAGTGAACCTCAGGGCATATTTTTAAATGGTCAATATTATCCTCTGCATAATTGTTGAGGTACATCTGAGTTGAGCCATGTGCTAGCCACATAAATAGCCAGGCCTCAGCTGCTAGAAATGGCCCAGCAAGAATGTTGGCTGCCAAGACAATGGAGGCAACCAATAAAACGGGTCCAGGATCAGGCCCAAGCAAGAGAGTTTCAGAGAGCTCCTCCATCTATGACACATCATCAGCAAAGCTTGCAAACAGTAGGGATCACCTGTGCTGAAAGTCTAGCAATAAAAGAATTGGATTCCCATGTCCCAGGTGCCTCAGTTTTCACACCCCTACCTCAAGCTGAAATTTTAACATGAAAGTGGAGCTATTTGCAAGTAATACTAAAGTGTCCCCACTGGGGGCTTGTTCACAGGAAACAGGTACAGCCTGAGAACAATGATCTGCAAAGCTGTGGAGACTGTTCTTTCTCATGTTGACCCCTGGTGCATTTTGGGACACATCTGACAAGTCCAGCTGCATTTAGCAGATGGCCTATGATTGAGTATATTCTCCTTGCATGCCCGACTGTGGATTCAGCTGATGGATGTCACTGTACACATGCCTCTTTCTTATGGATTGCAGTTGGTTATCACTAAACACACAAGCTGCTGTTATAAGACAGAGGTACCTTAGTAAGTCCTGGACGAACCCACAAATCTCCCTTCTCAAATGAGTGTTAGTATAGGGAGCTCAGGGTTCTCTTTGCAGATTCACAGCAAGCTCCTGAAATTTCCTGAGACACAGAGCAATTAGAATGGATCTCTTTTTGAGACCTCTGTGTCTTATACTCTCTAAGCTGTATGCAAACCTCCTCATGTAGGCCTAAAAGTAAGGGAATCATATTATATTGGAAAAAATATTATTATATGTCTTAATCAAAAAAGGATTTAAAGCTGGCTGGTGTCAAGTGTTGTGCCAGCAATCAAACAGTCCTCCAAGGATTAAGCCGTAAGTGTCTTCTGCCCAATTTACGCACTTTACATCAGAAAATCGCTCTTAACTTATACTTCTTGATAAACATCTGTTAAACATCTGCCTAGAAAATAATTATGTTTGCCTCCTCAGAATTTTTTTTGAGAGGGTATATTTTGGATGGCTCATATTTGTTTAAAAAGACTATCCTTGGAAGTTTCCTAAAATAAATGTACTTGTGGCAGAGGCTTCCAAATCGTTCCTCGAGTAGAGCTAGAGATGTAGAAACGAGGGAATAGAAGTTCAGCGGGGTTTAGGTTCTGCGACAGAACATGGCATTAGGGTTTGAGCCCATTTGTATGACCTCGCATCAGCCTGTGTTCAGACTCAGTTTCTTCATCTGCTCATAACACAGCATTGTCCTGAGGGAAGATTAATTAAAATACTATATGGAGAAATGCTTTGTAAACGTAAAAGGACCACTCAAATGTAAGGAATTGCTATTATTATCATCACCATTCATGATTCTACAGCTTATAACTAGTCAGAGTTTGTCTACATACATACATACGTACATACATACATACATGCATCCATACATCAAGCAGTCATGTCTTTCACCACTAGATGGCAGGCGAGCCACTTGATAAAGTGTTTATGGGGTCAGGGAACTAAAGATCCACAGCAATTCTGGTTTGTGAGGCAGTGCCACAAAGGTGAATTAGAAATCGTGAAAAACAGATGTTAAAATAAATCTCAAGTACGACCGGTTTGCAGTTTACCAAGATTTTGTATCTATGTGAACATGGTGTGTGTGTTTTTTCTGACTAGGAGAAAAGGGACAGCCAACCAATTTCTGCAAATAAGGAAAATGTTCAGCCCACTTAGAGTTATAGCTAACAGACTTAAGGATTATTTATAACACCATTTGGCAGGCGATGGTTTCATCTACATTAGGGGTCAACAAACTGCTTCTGCAGAGGGCCAGATAGTAAATCTTTCCAGCTTTGCAGGTTGATCTGTCTCTGTTGCATTGATTCAGCTTTGCCTTTGTAGCCTGTAAACAGCCTGAGACGCTAAGAAAATGAGTGGGCATGGCTGGGTTAAAATAAAACTTTATTTATGGACACTTAAATTTGAAATTCGTATAACTTACACTTGCCACAAAATATTCTTCTTCTTTTGATTTTTTCTGACCATTTAAAAATGTGAAAACCATTTTTGGCTCAAAGACCAAAGAAAAAATGGCCACAGGCTTGATTTGGCCCTCAGGGAATATTTTGCAGATTCCTGGATTAAAAGCTTTAATAATCTTAACTATCAGATTGACAATCTTCTCGATTAATATATCTTTTTACTTCTTTCATAATAAATATTTCAATGTGACTGTTATTTTTGCCATCAATAAATTAAGAATCCTTGTGATATTTTTTGCCCACCTCTCAATAGTATGAACTTGTGTCTTGTTTGTTAGACTATAAACAAAAGAATTCAACTAGTGGTTGCGTTGTTCCTAGAGTTGCCAGAAAAAAACAAGACACTCAGTTAAATTTGAATTTCAACTAAACAATGAATAATTTTTAAAGTATAAGTGTGTCCCATATATTGCAGGAGACATATTTTATTATAAAAGCACTGTATTTTGCCATGTATAATGTGCACTTTTATGCCCAAATTTGTGAGGGAAAAATAAGGATGTGCATTATACATGGGTGGTACTAATTCCGTATCTATATAAATGGTTTTAATTCTTTTATTTATGCTTATGAGTTAAAAGTGTAATAATAATAAATAAATGCTAAAATTCCTTCATAATACAAAAAACAAGTACCTAAATATAAACAAATACAAATTTGAATTAAAAAATTAAAACGAAAGATATTTCTTCCCTGAAAGTTTGGGCCAAAAACGGGGGTGCACATTATACATGGGAGCGCATTATACTCGGCAAAATACAGTATTTCTTGTTAATCTGAGATTCGGTTTTACTTAGGTGACCTATGTTTTTATTTCCTAAATCTGGCGTTCTTGTACTTATATATAGACTGCCTATTACTCGTTTATTAAAGCCTTAAAAATAATTGAAGATCTGCAGACAGGATTCCTGAAGTGAACTATGCCTTTAGAGATTTGGGGAAAATACGCATCTCCAACCCCTGGTTGCTTTCAGTGCTAGTTAACACATCCGTGTGGCATAAACAGGCATGTTTCATATCTATTTTCCAGGAGTATTTTCCTGAGCGGCTAGGGCCAGTCTCACTTGGATAAGCCATTTTAATTGTGAGAAACCCAAAGTAATCTTCAGACAGGTACTTGCTTCAGAGAAACTTGAAGTCTTATGAACGGCTTGGGTGGGAACAACAAATCCAATCCGTCCCACCCCCAACCCCCCTACCCGCGCCGGGCTGGTGTTTCATGGGGCTACGCTTGTTTTAGGCCAATTCCCACCAGAAACCCCATCCTTCTGTAAACACTTTTTCCCACCTCTTGGTGGAGATTTCAAGTGTGCACAGGCAGTGTTTGGTAGAGCTTGCTTTAGCGGGGTTTCTTTGTGTGTGGACTTGTTAGGATGCACTACTGGTACTAAATACACATATTTAATTTGCTTGGTGACTTTTCACGAAAGAGAGCGAATGCTAAATCCTCCCCAAATCTGACATTCTTTCCAGCTTTAAGATCTGCGGTCCGCCCAAGCGATCAGGCGGATCAGGAACTGCTAACCACCAGAGACCTTGCGGAGTTTCTTATCCCTTTGGCCTTGAGATGGTTAATTCAGAGGGCCTCCTGGCTGCCGCAGCTGGGACCGAGTTGCGGGGGTGGTGGTGAGTGGTGTTAACTGAGGAAGTGTCCTGACACGCAGCGAACAGGTCAGAAGTGACGGCACACAGTCTTTCCATCCCTGCGGGGGCCCAGCCCGCCCTGCGCCGAGGGAGTGGACCTCCAGCGAGCAATAACAGCCGTGGGCGGGCGGGCAGACGCTGGAGGGGCCACCCGAGGGGGCAGGTCTCTCCGGAGAGCAGCCAGTTGATAAAAGCTGCGCGGAAGGACACTGCTTCAGTGTAGGCGCGCTGCAAACACGAGACGCATTCTCCCCAGAGGGGAGCAGATCGTGCCTTGGCGGTTAGGAGAGGAGATTGCCGGGCCTGTAGCAGCCAGAACCAGGTAAGCCGACGTCCTTTCGGTATCCCGCTTTAACCAAGCTGATTTCCTTCGGGGGCCTGCCATTCACTACTCTTGCAGAGTAGCGTGGGCTCCCAGCCCGCCAGCCAGCCAGCCGGAACACGCCGGTCGGGCCTCCTCCTCCGCATCCTGCGGCGGCCCACGCTTAGATTCGCTAGCACCAACTCCGGGCTGCCGTTTACCGTTTCTCTACCTGCAAAATAAAGTCCTTCACTTACGTCTTCCCTCAAATCACCAGGGCCTGGGCAAGGGCACATCTAGCGAGGCACTTGCCTTGGAGCAAAATTTAAGGGGGGCACCAAGACTCAGTAATCAAGATGAAAATTTTAAATGCGGTGTCTCTCAAATTCAAAGTTAATGCAAAAAAATTCCACGATGAACAACATATGAAAATGTTAAATAAATACATGATCTGACCCTGACTGGGCCATAGTCGCCTCACCTTAATGCCTGGCTTTGCAAATCAACTGTGAAGTGATTGATTGCCTCCTCTCTTCGTGGCCCCAAGTGCCGGGCCTCTGTGGTACCTATTATTTGGTCTTCCGTGGCAATGAGTTGTGTTTCCCTTGTGTATAAGCCTCCCTGGCTGTGCGGAAGGAAGGAGGGACTTCTACTTCACCACCTCAAGGAGCACACAGCCCAGTGCTTCGCCCACGGAGGCCATGGGGACGGTATGGAGTGTGGAGGTGACTGAAGGTGAGGGCCTATCCCACACCCCAGGTTGTAAAGCTTTGCATTGGAACCACCAAAACCCCACCGAAGTAAGGCACAAGAGGAAGCTGTGGTTCCCTAATTATGGCTCAGGAACCCGTTCAGAACTGAGTTGAATATAAATGCTTTAAAGGACCCACCAGTAACAAGGAAGGGCTTTGGAAATTGTTTTTGCAGAAAGAGGGATGCCTCTGCACTTGGGGATTCTTTGTTCTTTAGCCTGCCATGAGCACTTCCTGGTATTGCAATTCAGTGTGAATTTGCAATGATACAAGCACCTTTAATGAGGATCACACTCCACGTTTTACAGTGTCACTCCCCCCTATCATGCATTATTTAACTCACAGCAGGCGGCAGGACACTGTGCTAGGCGCTGGTTAAAAGCTGCTTTCTGTGGTCCATTGTGAGGAGCCATTGTTTGCTGCCTTTGAGGTTAAGAGGGGGCAAACGGCGCATCTTAGGAGACAGTCTAGTTGTATTTCAGGTTGGGACCTGGCCAGCCACTAGGTCCGTGAACTTGCTGGATTCCTTAAAGCGTTCCCTAACTAAATGCTTCATTTTGCCTAATGCAGTCCAGTGAAAATGAGATAAGGAGAAAGAGCAAATGGAGGAGGAGATCGGGAAATTATTGTTCAAATGTATGTGCCTTTTCTTTAAAAACTTTGGAAGCTATGAGCATGGCCAACACCCAGAATAATGAGGGGAAAAAAGAGAATTTGTCAAAACATTTTCCCGACCCTGGCCTGCTAAGACGAGTTTGCTTCCCTGGAGGAGCTATGGAGTCAACATTCTATTTGACGAGAAACGGGAAGAAACTGGGGAAGTGCCGACATTGCGCATAGCAGACCGCCTTGGCTTTTTGCATTCCTTCGCTGCCCGGATTTAGCCTTTCCATTCTGTAGCCAGCAGAGGGCACTGTTGCTACATAGGCTCCATTTTGACTTTTGGTGGGGAGAATTTTCAGAGCTATGAATATAAAAAAATACTTGGATCCAGTAAGAAATACACACGATTTTGTATGAAATTTTACTGGGAAAAATAGATTATTATTAAGAAATTATGAATGTCTTATTTGATTAGTGAACCATCGAACCACAGAAGGAAAGTGAAGATGTTTCATGACTGTCTTTGTTATCAAAGATTAAATTGCAAGAACAAAACAGCAATGGGATGATAAATAGCAGCATGCTATCCCTAAATTATTTAGGACACAAATAGTTAGGACTTTTTCTCTTAGGAATGTGTGTGCCGAGACTAGTAACAGGGAAGAATAGGTCTGATTTATCCTAAACACCTGCTTTTTTATTCATTGCATACATGAACCCTTCCATTAATATCAAGAGAGTTAAACGTAACTCCATCTCATCAAAGCAATCGGGCATCTGAAGCCCTGTATGATTTACCTCAACAGACTTTTCTAGTTTTGTATTTTACTAACTACTTCTGCCCCCACTGTGTTTCAGCCTCATCTAACCTAGTCCCCATACTTAAGCAGCATTTCCCTGCCTCTGCCTTTGCCCCCACTCATCTCCCTCTCACTTGCTCCATTCTCCACACACTGGAAATCCTACCTGTTCCTCAAGGTCCAGTTTAAATGCTAACACTTGTGAATGTTGCATGCAGCTCTTATTCTCTCTGAGCATTTATGCAGTAAAATGAGGACCTGTTCTGTTGCAGATACTGTCAAGGCATTCACAAATGATTAAAACAGGGAAACAGATGGCACTACAGTGACATATCATAAATGCTGTAATCAGAGTAAGCATGAGAGAGAGCCTCAGAGCTCTAATCAGTTTTTCAGAGCCAGCTGGGGGGAGCAGGGAAAGCTTCCTGGAGGAGGTGGTGCTTGAAATAGGGTTGAAGGTTAAAGAAATCTGGATGATTGAAATAGCCCCTTAACTGGTAACATGTAGATTACAAGGGATGAGGTAGTGAAAGATAAGACTGGGAAAGTAGGCAGGCACCATCATACAAAGGGAGGTTGGACTTTATTCAGTAAGCCATGGGGCCTCATGGGAGCGATTTAAAGTGGAGAAAGTACTGGATTAGACCCCTATTTTAGAAAGGTTGCCTGGACGCAGTGTTGTAGATAGGCTTGACTGGCCGGCAGACTACTTAGGAAGTTACATGCCATTCTTCAGATGAGAAATAGGAAGGGCCTGAACCAGGGTAGATAAAGTAGGAATGGACAGAAGCAGGCAGATTAGGCCCCCATATCACGTTGTTCATAACCCTTATGGAATGTGTGGCTTTCTACCTTATATTGTGTTACATTCATCTTCCCTAGAAGACTAAGTTCCTTGAGATCAAGTTTTTATTTCTCAGGTCATTTCTTTATTGCTCATGTCACATGGCCTTGTACATGATATACTCTGTCAGCATGAGTTGACTGAGGGGAACAATTGAATTTCTGAAATTTTAGATCATGAAGGTTTACTTTGGAAATGTTGTATTATAGCTCTTTGGTCTCAAAAGTCATGGGAATGACATCTTTATCATATTAGTAATGTACCATGGATAGTTGATATATTTTGAAAAAATGAAATTTCTTATGGAAACCTCACCATTGGTTACCATTTATGGGTGTTATACTTTAAAGTGTTAAATGATTCTGATGGTCTGTACTGTTTGAGCTCACCACTTGTGTGCATGTGTTTGAAGATTTTTGAAGAGGGAGAATGAGCTCTGCGTAGCTGGTATACACACAAGCCCCTTAAGACCAACTGTCCTTTCATAACAGAAACTGCAGTGCACTCAATCCTATTTGTACATACAAATCCTCACAGGGTGTGGCATTTAAAAAAAATTCCTTGTTCTCAATTGAAATGCCAACAGAAAAAACATCCTGAGATCTCCCTGCCCTTGTGGACACTTGAGCCGTGTGAGCCCCAGAGCTCAACCAGCGAGGCTTTGTTTCTCCTTACAGAGGATGCCAGGCAGCTTAGACTCACAAGGACTAGAAGAAGGATGTTATACTCTCAACCCTGTAGATAAACGGACTTTGGAAAAGCACCTTGAGAAGAGGTGCACTTGGTTACACCATTATTTATTATCCTAGCAGCTTTAAGTCTCTGTCTAGCTTGCAGAACTGAAAGGGAACATGGGAAGTTTATTTCAGAGGCTTTATTCTTCACACTAACTTGGCTCCAGCATCTTGCAAAAGTGACGTATCCTTAGCAAGTTCAGAGGACACTGGATGAAACTCTGACCCAAAGTGAATGTTATGGGTAGAAGTATATTCTATCATTTGAAAGTTGGTTGAACGAAGTTTTACCCAGTGATTTAGTTAAACATATAGTAGTCATTCTTCCTACCCAGGGTTATGGTTATCCGTTTTTATGCTCTTGCTTGCTCTTTATTTCCTTCCATAAATTTCCATCTCCTGTGGGGTATAGAAAGCAGTTGTTATTAGTATTATGCAGTTGAACTGTCCCCAGGTTTAACTAATCTGGTTTCAGGTAAAATGGCTATAAATCTTTTGTTCAAATTTGGTAGAGAAAAAGAAAACTTGAAAATTGAGTCTCTTACCTTTAAATTGATATCAGGATTCAGGCTTCATAATGCCCTAGTATTTAATCTGTTGACTTAAAGTGAGACAAATATTTAAAGTGATTTCCCTCCAATGGTTAGTTGTTCTTTAGTTGTAACTCTTCATCTTGTATTTAACCTTAAAAGGCACTGATAGTGCCTAAAATGTAGCCATGAAACATGAGATTATTACTTCAGGCACTCGTGCATACACACACACACTCTTTATTATGAGGAACTTCAAACCCACAGAGAAATAGAATAGTGCAATGAATGCCCACCTACCAACCACCTGGATCCCACAATTACTAACAGTTTTTCACAAAATAAATGACTGATTACATGATAGGTGTAGTTGCTTCAGCTTTCCCTCCCAAAAAAGTGAATACAGAGGGTGCCAAAAAAAATGTAGACACATTTTAAGAGAGGAAAAAACTGTTAAAATTATGTTGATGGTAACCACTTTGAGCACCTCTTGTAATTGCAGAAGTCAAACATGACTTGTATTCATCTTTTGTTATCGGTATATATTGAGTATTACAACTTTAATAGTTTTTTCCTTTCTTAAAATATGTGTACATTTTTTTGGCATCCTCTGTATTTGCCTGTATTACCCCAGTTCCATTATTATACCTGACAGAGTCGAGAGTAAACACCTAATCTCCTCTAACAGCCAACTCATATTCGAATTTATCCAGTTGTGCCCAAACTATGACTATTTATCAGGGAAACCATTATCAGAAGATCAGAGATCTGAGAACTTGGTTCTATCACTCAGTTGATAAAAGTCAGGAGTATAGCTTGGCAGCAGAACAGAACTTAAGGCAGCAAAATATATAGTAATTATTTATTCATTTGGAAACATTCCCCTCCTCAAGCTACACTGACCTCTGGAGAAATTGAGCGATCAGTTGGAATCAACTTGAGCCCCCAACTTGGTTATCTTGGGGCTCTGACTCTACTAGAACTTCGGTGGCTCTAGTACAGAGGGGCAATATCATTGAGAGAAGCCTTCAGACATTCTTATAGATGGACAGTCAGTTATTCCAACAGCATTTATTCAGTAGGCCACCTTTTCCTCAATACGTTGAAATAATACCACGGAACTATCAAAATAGTGAATGAAAACACGTGAACATATTTTTATCATCTTAGGGCAGGGGAAGCTTTTCAAAGCAAGGTATGAAACATTTGACTACATAAATATTTGAAACTTTATGGCAAAAGACAAAATAAATTTAAAAAGTAAATGCAGGTTTGAAGAAACTGCTTGCAACGTAGAATTAAAAGTAAGAGTTCTCTAATAAGCTAATAGTAACTATAAATCAGTCAGAAAAATTTTTTTTAAAGTAGGCAAAAATACCAGGGGTGCCAAAAAAAATGTACACAAGTGGACACTTTGGTCAACATTGCTCAAGCAGTAGTTCACCATACTCAGAAATGTCTGGACGCTGATGGTAACCACTTTGAGCACCTCTTGTATTTGCAGAAGTCAAACGTGATTTGTATTCATCTTTTGTTATCAGTATATATTGAGTATTACAATTTTCATATAGTTTTTCTTTCTTAAAATGTGTATACATTTTTTGGCGGCTTCTGTATAAATAGACGATTTAAAGATGAAGTGATAGAAATGGTTTAGCATATGGAAGGATGGTTAAACAAATGAAAATTAAAACACAAATGAGATTCCTTCTGCTTGGCACAAATGACAAGGGTTGATAATATTTCATGTTGGGGAACATGCGGGAAAAGGACTCATCTACTGCTAGTGAGCATGGAAATCGGTACAGCTTTTGTAAGGCCAAGTTGGTGTATATTATTACCCCAAATTTCTGTTCTCCTCACTAGTTTATAAGCTGCATACTTATGCAGACTGCCTCTGTTCCTGACTTCATTTTCTGTTTTTGTATATGCTTTCTCCTAGATGGCGATATGTGTGCTTCTCATCTCAGCCTGGTAGCCTGACCTTGACTCCTGAGTTCCCTGATCTCTTCACAACTGCAAGTCATTCTCATACAAAATTTGACTTTACCTAGTCTGCACCTTTGAGAGTTTTGGAACAATATGCAAGTTCAAGTCACCATCATGTTGTCTTGCTGACTCTCATGTGACAAGACCAGCATTTGAGTTGCTTGCTTCTGCCCTTGTTCTTCTGCCTGTTGCTCCCTCTGCAGCTGTCAATCACATACATGTGTAGTCGTACAAAAGCTCTTTGCTTTTTCTATTTGTCTTGTGAATGTTGTCATTTGCTTCTTATATATTATATTAGTGTTGTGTACCACTCAGTGATATAAAACTTTCAATAATTGTAAATTTGCTTAAGTTCGGGTGAGAATGGCACCCAAGCAAAACAAACAAACGAACAAAACCACCAATAAAAGACAAAAACAAGAAAGTGGATGATAGAAATGCAAGACAAGTGAAGAGGGCAAGAAAGGTGATGTCTATTGCAAACAAAATGAGAGTTCTTGAAATGTTTCGATAATGGTGAAAAAAAAAAGACCTTTGTAGGGTGTTTTTTGGTGTTAATGAATTTACAATTTGTACAGTAAAGAAAAATCAGAAAGGTATTAGGGCTAGTGTATCGAGGGGCACACCAGAATCATTGAGAAAATCACACATAACTTGAAATCCCAAAATATAGAAAATGGAAAGAGATTTGCACTCATGGCTACTAAAATAGAAAAGGCCAAATAGGCCTCTTTCTGCATGTATAATCCATCAGCGAGCATCACAAAAATGCAAGCTTAAATTTCGATCTGGATGAAAAGTTCTAACATTTTTTCATGAAGAATGGGTGGTTAGATAGGGTTAAGAAATACTATGGTCTATGAAAAGAAGTGGCTGGCAGAGGAAGCAGGTCATGAAGCTTCTGCAGAGTATCCTGAATACCTGAAGAAAATGATTGAGGAAAATGACTATTTGCCTAAACAGGTCTTCAGTGCTGATGAAATGGTCCTATTCTGGAAGCACATGCCTGCTGCCACATATGGCAAAGGATGAGAAAAAGACCAGAGGCTTCAAGCCTGGAAAAGACAAGCTCAAAGTTCTACTTTGTTCCAATGTAGACTTTTGATCAAACCCATGTTGCTTCACAGACTTCGAAATCTATGTCCTCTTATAAGAGGATGTGAGAAATGCTTTCCTGGCTACATGATGGGAAACCATAACATTGGGATCACTGAGAAACGCTTTTTGGGCTGTTTTTTGAAGTATTGTATTCCTGAGGTTAAACAACATTTAAACCAAAAAACTCTTGAATTCAATGTTGCTGATTCTGGACACTGACAAAAGTACAATAGTAAATGCTTCTCTTTGCGTTAAAATTATCTCCATCCCTCCCCCTGACCTGTAACAACTCCAGTCCTTCAACTCATGCATCTGGGAGTGCTAAAAATGTTCACGATGTACTGCCCTCGGCGTATGTTTGACTACCTTGCAGATCTTATGAGAGAGATACCAGAACTTACTGTGAGAGAAGCTTGGCAAATTTTCTCCATTTGTCACACTCTTAACGATAGTAGAAGAATCAGTGAGAACAAATAAAACAATCAACCCTTAATGGAGCCTGGTGGACACTTTGGAATGAGGTTGTAACTGATTCTGAAAGTTTCCTTCCAGTGGTAGAACTTGAAAATAGTGTAACGTCTACAAAACGTTTAGGTAGTGAAGAATTTGAAGACATTGAATTAAGTGACGTTGCTGAACTGTTAGGTTGTCATCCTCAGAAGATAGTTGAGAAATATTTCAGAGATGTGATCACCTCAGAAGTTGATAAAAGAGGTCAGCATAGGTTAACATCCAGAGCTCAAAGAATGTTGAAGTACCCACTCTGCAAATCAAAATGCTGTGATTATTCAGAGGGAAGAGGTTTCTGGTGGAATAGTTACTGACTTTCAGGCAAGGCTTAAATGATTACCCACAACCCTCTAAAACAGTAATATAAACAGCAGGCAGAGAAGCTGCACACAGAGAGTTGAACCTTGGGATTCAAATTCTGATCAGCTCTGATGGTGTGGTGATCCACATGTCAGAGGATGAAAGTGAAGCAGAAGACAGCTTACTTATCTCCAGACAAAATCTAATCTCCGTTCTTTCCCTATCACGAGCGTGATGACCAGCATTTTCACTGATGCGTGATTGTCCTCACCTTGAGATCAGAGAGAAATAGAAATGAATTGCCCAATAATCACTATTGCTAATATATATTTAATGCCATAAAGATTCATTTTACTTAGTGTTTTATTTCAGTGACAAACCAATTGTCTGAGCTTTCATAATACTCCCTTCCCTACCCCAGTTTTCACCCAAAGCTCATAAATTCCTCCAACACAAATTCCCCTGATGATGAGGGTATTGGGAACTCAATTCTAGTACGTAAGGAGGGGGCTACTCTACTTGGTTGGACATTACAATTTTGTACCTTGACCTGAAATTTACATGAATTCTGTTTAGGCCTAACTTGCTATCTCAACTGAAAGGATCCAAACCCTCTCCTTTTAACCAGTTGGATATAAACTAATTTGTTTTGCAGCAATTGTATCAGGTCCTGAAAGGCAGTATATTTATAATGGATTCCTGGGTTTACTTTGATATCTGATCAAAGAGGAGATGCTGCTAGAGTTCATTTCCGTTGATTTTCTCTGTTCCCATATGTGGTCTTCCCAGTGATTGAAACAGTTGAATATCTTCCAGAAAAAGATATTGATACTTTCTCTTCCCTAAAGGTGGTAGAAATCCAGTAATCTCCCACCCCAGCGTAGAGGTCTGAATTATAGGCTACGTATATCTGAGTTTGAAGTGATCAGAGAAAAGGGGAAAAAATACAAAAGTTAAAAGGGCTTACTTGCGTAGTTACAGTTGAGATGACAGACATTCCTCAACAAGTTCAAAAGAGGCACATGAAAGTTGAAAACCTATGATAGGGTACTTTGGAGCTAGTGACTTGCCACAGTGCCAGAGGATCTTACACTCTTGCTCTAAGCCACTGATTCTCAACACTGACTGCACGTCAAAATCATGATGGGGACCTTTGCAAAAAATACAGATTTCTGGGACCCGCCCTTAGACACGCTGAATCAGGGATGGGGCCAGCATCTGTGTATTTCCAAAGCTCCTCAAGTCATTTTTTTATACAACCATGATTGCAAACCACTGCTCTACGTCTAAACAGAATTATAATAGAAAATATTCATATAATGCAAATGATGGGCTCAAGAGCTAGGAAACCTTGATTTCAAGTGTCTACTCTGCACTAGCTAAATGGATGGTCTTATTCAAATCATTCCCCTCCTACCTTATCTGTCAAATGAAAGAATAGGATCCATATCTAGAGTCCTTCTATCTCTGACATTGTTACCTTGAGAGAAAGGTGTTTCATCCTCATTGGTTGATTTTGGGAGTACCCAAGCCCTTTCATAGAGACCAAGGTAAGTAGTAGTATTATTGTATTGTGTTCTTGTTTTTTTAAAAATTGTGCTTATTGTTCAAGCGTTACCACATTTTAGTCCTTCTCAGAAAAGAGAGTTAGGCATAGATGCCATAAAAAAAGTGAAACAAACATAGCACAGACTTCTTGGAAGGAAAGATAGCACCTCCTGTGAGTTTCTTTTTATGTGATAATTGCTATTTTTCTTCTGAGTTACAAGGTTTAGGGAAAATAATGCATAGATATTTTAAGGAAAACACTAACATTTTGTGTCTACTGTTTCCATAAACCAAAACAGAACTCTGTATGGTTCCTGTTTCAAGTTTCCATGGATACTTGGCATAGTCTTAATCATATCTAGAGGTAAACATTAAGTCAATGATTGTTTTACCAGTTTAAACAGTGGTTCTATATGCCATTAAATAATGTGCTTTCCTGATTTTACCATTCATTGAGATTTCTGCATTGGCAATTTTTTCCTCTTAATTTGACCAGAATTAGAAAAATAAAATTTTAAATGAAACTACATAAATCAGGAACTGTTAATATAAAATAATGTAATGGGAAGCTGACTACTGCATGATTTTAGTTGTCATAGGAATGCCTAGACTTTAGCTTGATACTTGGAAATATTTGTCTAGGGCCCAGGTCATTTGAAATAAAAACATTGAGATAAATTTAATTCTTGGTTAAGTCAGTATCCAGTTAAAATAATCTAAGATGTATTATTCATGAGGGTAATAGAGCATTTTAATATGGTTGAGTTTAACAAGTCAGCAGAACTTATAGGAAGGAAGATGTGAAAGGTGGTATAGTGGTAGAAAAAGAAGTTAATGACAGACATTGATTCAAGACGACAGATTAGAGAATATAAAAGTGCAAAAAAAAAAAAAAAAAAAAAAAAAAGACAACATTGCCATGTAAACCGGTGTTTCTTTTTTTAAGTTAAGTATAGTCCCCAAATTGAAAATCTAAAATTTCTTTTAGTACATTTTATGTACAGTTTGAGTGGAAAGAATCTTTCTGTCACCAAATGGCTCAGGTAAATGTTTGTGTTCAGTATTACGAAGTGCATGGAAATTTCCTTTCCAGACATATTTAACCACTGGAAAAAGAAAAGAGTGGAAGAGAAATGGAGCTCAGGCTGCTGAAATTTGTAGAAAATATTAGAAAACTGGCATTACATTTAAAAAGAAACTTTTCTTTGTTTAAGATCTTTTAAGTTCAAAATGCAGAGAAGGTTCTTTAAACTAGACATTGGATTACATAGCTGCCACCACCTGAATACTAATAAAGGGCTTCTACAGTGTGGATAGCCTAAAAGAGTCTGTGAATCATGTTTGTGCTATGAAATACATTGATCACTGAATTTTACATAGTATTATTGCCTTTTAATGGCCTTTGATGTCAGTGTATTCTGGTTATCTAAGAATTTAGAAATAAATATGATGTGCTATGAACAAAGTGTATATATTCTTGAGAACCATAAAATCGAAGAGAAAATAGAGGAAAGGATAAATAGTATATTTCATTTGCATGAATAACAAATATTGAGAAATCAAATATGAATCTAGTGTACTTGAGACATTACACTTCATCTTTCTTGCGTTGTTACATAAAGCCTAAGATGTAATTAACTCATCATTGCAAACAGCTAGAGTTGGCTCTTGATGAATTGGTAATGGTGAGTGTGATCATGAGAACAT
The DNA here is from genome assembly GCF_057876585.1 of Rhinolophus sinicus. Lineage (NCBI taxonomy): Eukaryota > Metazoa > Chordata > Mammalia > Chiroptera > Rhinolophidae > Rhinolophus > Rhinolophus sinicus. The sequence continues at coordinate 101,811,523 of NC_142518.1, forward strand.
GACACATAGAGTGAGGACTTTGCCACTGGCTTCCTTTCTGCCCTGGGCTGGGGACTCCCTCTTTCTGAGTGAGTGGTGATTAGTCCTGGCAGAAGAACCCTTGGGCTCTTGGGGCATGAGAAGCCAGCACGGGGCCTAAGGCTTCGGAATCAGACCTGTTTTCAGTCCTGTCACTCCAATTGCCAGCTTTGTCTGTGAGCATATTTTCTAACCACTTCAGACTTGGGTTTCTAATCTGTAAAATGGGGTCAAAAATACCTGCATTATAGGACTGCTATAAGGTTATGTAAAATGCTTAGTACAGTGCCTGGCACATAGGAAGCACTCAATAAATTGTTGTTATTATTATTATTATTATTATTATAACATGAATAAGCATTATAGAACTAGAATATGATAGTTTATTCCTGTGTTTGCAAAATTTTAATATTTTGATATTTCATCTAATTTCCCTTGCAATAAAATATGCATGATGGTTTTAAGAAGAGACAAGGAATAACAATTGATTTTTAATATTTTTCTTTGCTTCTGAAAGACACCTGAAACAACAATTCCTTTGTCCCTATGTTATTCCTTGAACTGTGGTGATTCCATATGCTTTATTTACAATGTGGTCATCATTGCATGATATTTACTTATGTACTGATTAAAGGTAATGACTTTTTCACATCTAGAGTATTCCTATTCTGTAGAAAATAATCCACCAACTGGTTCCACTTTAACGTAATTAAATCACTCTGTGTTGATAGGAGCTAAAGATAAAGCTATGTTAAGACCTGGTTTGCTTAAACCACAAGTTATTAGCTCAGCTGCCTTTGAGAGAAATTGGATGTCTAAGTAATCTTACTGGATGAGGACAATTCCTCATAACTAGCTTCTGAACTTTTTTTTTTGTATTTCACGTATTCTGTGATGGCATTCAAGAAGTTTAAAATAATGGTATTCAGAATGTGGAATATTTATCGTCACTGTAATGCTGTGTCTGCTGAGCAACAGAACTGTCACTGCCATAACTCAAGTCCTCACTGCCTCTTACCCTGGATGATTGTAGTGGCCTCATAACTCACATCCCAACCCTTTCAGTGTTTTAACTTGGAGTCTTTTGTGTTCTAGTATATCTATCTAGTAGTTCCTGGTGTTCAACACCTTGCTGCCTGACTTAACTTCCCTTGTGCACAATTCTGATTCTGTTACTTCCTTGTCCAAAAGTCTTCAGGGACTGCCCGTTGTCTCTGTTTTCCACTACTTAGCCTTTACATCATGGCCCTGTCCCAGTGTACCTTAACCAGTTTTGTCTGCCATTGTTCTCTTGCATACAATATATGTGCTAGTCCCTGTCTTCCTCAGCCCTGTCTAAATACTAAAGATCTTCAGCCTATAGGTCAACCCTGATCTCTTAAGCTTGTCACTTAAGTTCTGGCGGGTAAGATCAGAAACTAGATTTATTACCTGAAGCTAGAATGCCTGAAGTGAGCCTACCAAGCTGTGGTCTCCTTGTTCTCCTCCATCATTGTAAACACCTCGTATTACTTCTTGATTAATTGGTAGTGGTATGATGAGTGCTATAATGATAAGAAAATGGTACTTAGAGTGAGGGCTTTGCCACTGACTTCTTGTCTGCACTGAGCTGGGGTCTCTCTCTCTCTTTTTGGGAGAGTGCAGCTTAGTCCTAGCAGGATGACCCCAGTCTGTAGGGGTGAGTTTCTCCCTTACTTCTTAAGCTTCCAGCCTACTAAATTAGGTCATCCTCACTGAACCCTAAGCCCCCTTCTCTGGGGCCCTGAATGCTACCTACTTAATTTTTGCTCCTTGTTTGGGCTCCTGAAACGATTAAGTGGAGATCTATGTAAACTCCATTCTTAGGTTCTAGCCAGCTTGATCTGAGTATCATCACATACACAGTATATTTATTTACCATTGGGCTTCAAATCATTCTGTTCATTCTCTTGCGTGTAAATGCTAGCCTGGAATGTACTTAAGTTTACCATACCCTAGATTTGGCATCTAGATCTGGCATTGGCAAACTAAGGCCCTTGGGCCAAATCTGGCCCAACTGGTTATTTTCCCCTCCAAAATAAACTTATTGCAACCCAGCCATGCCCACTCATTTTATTGTCTATGGCTGCACTACAGTGACAGAATTGAATAATTACAACAGAAACCATACAGCCTGCAAAACCTTAAATATTTATCAGATTCTTTACAGAAAATGTTTGCTGACCCCTGATCTAAAGCCAAGTAGCCCCCCCAGCCTTGATATTGCTTATTCTTTGATAATTCCTCATTCCAGAAGGCCAGTTTATTGAGACTATGAAGATAGGTTCCAACCCATTCAAACTACTTGCTTTTACTTGAATTTCCCTGTTGCTTTGTCATCTTCCTAAAATGGCCTTTCTCTGTGTTTTGCTTTTTAGTGAAAGAGGTGCTATAGTCATGAAGTCTATTACAATAGCCTTATGGTATTTTTAAAATGTAATATCAGATTCTAATATGAAAGTCTTTCAACACTGCCAGTATCTTTCAACATGACCTTCTAGTAGTTCTAAGATTAGGCTTTTCAATTCTTCAGTGTCTCTTAATATCAGGTCTTCTGAGCTCCATAGCTTCAAAAATCTGCAATTGCCAGATCTCCTAAATGTTACAGCATCCATATCTTCCAGTCTCTGGCCTGCAACATCTCCAGTGCCAATGTCTTCTAATCTTCTCAATATTGGGGTCATTAAAATTCTAGATCTTCTAATATCTCCAGCAATCAACCTTTAAGTTTTAGGTCTTGTCTTTCAGAGTCCAGAGTTCAACTTCCAGTTTTATTATGTTCCCAATCCTCCGATGTCTCCTATAAACAAGTCTCCTAGAGTCCATGTATTTCATTTTGTCCAAGTCCAATATCTCCTAGCACTTATATAATTCAGTTCCTACAACTTTTAGTGTCTTCTTAATCCTGATTTTATAATATCTTGTTATTACCAGTTCCTCCCATGCCCAAGTCTTTCAATATCTCCAATACCTGGCTTCCAACATTCAGGTGTTCCAACATCCCCAATGTCTGAATGACTAGGTCTCTGAACATCCTGGTCTCTTAAAGTCTAGATCTCCAATTGTCCAGGGGCGCCAACATCTTTGAAAGGTAACATTGTTCAAACTCTGTGTCTTTTAACATGAGTATGTCAATATCCACGTTTTCCGATGTCTCCCAATATCCAGGGCTTCTGATTTTAGTACTTCTAAATGTCTTGGTCTTCTGTAGTTCATGTCTTCTAATGTTTAAGGCTTCCAAGGTCCAGGACTTGCAGTGTCTCTAGTGTTCAGGGCTTCCAGGATCCATGGCTTCCAATATCCACTAATTCTAACATTCAGGGCCTCCAAAGACTCCAATGTCCAGAATAACTAATGTCCTCAAAATCCAAGGCTTCCAATGTCTCCAACATCCTGTGCTTCCAATGTCTCCAATGTCCAGGGTTTCCAACGGCGCCAGTATCAAGATCTTCCAACATCTCCAGGTCTTCCAGCAATTCCAAGTCTTCCAAGTGATTCCAAGTCTTCCAACAACATCAACGTCTTCCAGCTAATCCCAGTCTTCCAGAAAATCCACGTCTTCCAGACAATCCACGTCTTCCAGAAAATCCAGTCTTCCAGCAATTATAGGACTTCCACAAAATCCATGTCTTCCACGAAAATCCGCATCTTCCAATGGTTTCAAGGTCTTCCAGACAATCCACGTCTTCCACCAATTTCAAGGTCTTCCAGCTAATCCACGTCTTCCAGAAAAATCTAGGTCTTCCAGTCAATCCACGTCTTCCGGAAAGAAATCCAGGTCTCCCACTCAGTCCACATCTTCCAGAAAAAATCTGCATCTTCCACCAAATTCAGATCTTCCATTCAATTCACATCTTCCAGAAAAATCCAGGTCTTCCAACCAATCCATGTCTTCCACTAAATCCAGGTCTTCCGACAAAGCCATGTCTTCCAGAAAATTCACGTCTTCCACTTAATCTCAGTCTTCCACAAGTATGTCTTCCTAGAGATCCACATCTTCCAGTAACCTCCAGGTCTTCCAGCAAACCTACGTCTTCCAGACAATCCAGGTCTTCCGGACAATTCGGGTCTTCCTGAAAATCCATGTCTTCCAGAAAAGCCATGTCTTCCAGGAAATACATGTCTTCCAATGACCCCCAGGTCTTCCAGATTATCCACATCTTCCACAGAATCCATGTCTCCCAGCAAATCCTTGTCTTCCAACAAAGCTGTGTCTTCCATCAAATTCATGTTTTCCAGCCTACCCACGTCTTCCAACAAAGCCACATCTTCCAGAAAAATCCACGTCTTCCAACAAATCCAGGTCTTCCATCAATCCACATCTGCCGGAAAAATCCAGGTCTTCCATCAATCCACATCTTCCAGAAAAATCCATGTCTTCTACCAAATCCAGTCTTCCAGTCAATCTACATCTTCCAGACAAAACCTATGTCTTCCACTCTATCCAGGTCTTCCAACAAAAGCAAATCTTCCAGAAAATTCATGTCTTCCACAAATTATGTGTCTTCCCGAGGGATCCATGTCTTCCAGTAATCTCCAGGTCTTCCAGCAAATCTACGTCTTCCAGACAATCCAGGTCTTCCGGACAATTCGGGTCTTCCTGAAAATTCACGTCTTCCAGAAAAGCTATGTCTTCCAGGAAATCCATGTCTTCCAGTGACCTCCAGGTCTTCCAGAAAATCCATATCTTCCATCATACCCATGGCTTCCAGAAAATCCATGTCTTCCCGCAAATCCTTGTCTTCCATCAAATTCATGTCTTCCAGACTACCCACGTCTTCCAACAAAAATATGTCTTCCAGAAAATCCATGTCTTCCAGAAAATCTATGTCTTCCACCAAATCCAGATCTTCCATTAATCCACATCTTCCGGAAAAATCCAGGTCTTCCAGCCAATCCATGTCTTCCACCAAATCCAGTCTTCCGGTCAGTCTACGTCTTCCAGACAAAATCTACATCTTCCAAACAATCCAGGTCTTCCGGACAATTTGGGTCTTCCTGAAAATCCACGTCTTCCAGAAAAGCCATGTCTTCCAAGAAATACATGTCTTCCAATGACCCCCAGGTCTTCCAGATTATCCACGTCTTCCAGAAAATCCATATCTTCCATTAAATCCATGACTTCCAGAAAATCCATGTCTTCCAGCAAATCCTTGTCTTCCAATGAAGCTGTGTCTTCCATAAAATTCATGTCTTCCAGCCTACCCACGTCTTCCAGAAAATCCATGTTTTCCAACCAAGCCACATCTTCCAGAAAACTCATGTCTTCCACTTAATCCTGGTCTTCCACAAATATGTCTTCCTAGAGATCCACGACTTCCAGTAACCTCCAGGTCTTCCAGCAAATCTACATCTTCCAGACAATCCAGGTCTTCCGGATAATTCGGGTCTTCCTGAAAATCCATGTCTTCCAGAAAGGCCATGTCTTCCAGCAAATCCATGGCTTCCAGAAAATCCACGTCTTCCAGCAAATCCTTGTCTTCCAACAAAACTGTGTCTTCCATCAAATTCATGTCTTCCAGCCTACCCATGTCTTCCAACAAAACTGTCTTCCAGAAAATCCACGTCTTCCAACCAAGCCACGTCTTCCAGAAAATCCACGCCTTCCAGAAAATCCACGTCTTCCAACAACTACCCGGTCTTCCAACAGCGGGCTCAATCTCCACGTCTTCTGTCTTCTGACATTCAGGTATTCTAACATGTTTCATTGTCCAGGTCTTCCAACATTTCCCCAGGTTCAGCCTTTCTCAAAATTAGTTTTCCCAAGCCTGAGCCTACCCATGTTCAGATCTTTCCACAGACTGGTCTTCCAACTCAAATATTCCTGCTTCTAGTATACTTAGCTTGGGAAAATTTAATAGGGCATCCCTTCTTATAGACCAGATCTTATAGGTCAACTGTACTACAGCCTAATAGTGGTTTATTTTTGCTATTACCCTGTTTCCCCAAAAATAAGACCTAGCCGGACAATCAGCTCTACTGTGTCTTTTGGAGCAAAAATTAAAATAAGACCCGGTCTTATATTATAGTAAAATAAGACTGGGTCTTACATTAACTTTTGCTCCAAAAGACGCATTAGAGTTGATTGTCCAGCTAGGTCTTATTTTTTGGGCAACACAGTAGGAAATGTGTATTTATTCTATAGAACTTACAGTGTTCATGAAATAGCATATATAGAATAAACACATATGGGATTGCTGTGATAAATTTTGCTACATACTAATGCTTGTAGTTTTTATATAGTCAACTATGTTCAGGTGCAAGTGAAATTCTTATTTTAATGAGAAAAATTCCTGTTTAGAGACCTTATTATTTTAGATAAAGTTAACATGCAGTGTATTTATCCATTTTTATAAATCAATTTTTGTTTGGTCTTATATGACAATAATAATAATAATAATAATAATAATACTTAACATAGCATTTGCTACATCCAGGCACTGTTCTAAGGTCCTTACGCACATCAACTCATTTAATCTTCACAAGAACCCACTGAGGTAGGTACTATCATCCCTGTTTTGCAGATGAGGAAACTAGTACACAGAGGTGAAGTAACTTGTCCAAAGGATACAACTAATGATAGAGTTGGGATTTGAACCCAACCAGCCTATTTCCAGAGTCCATGATCCTAACCACTATGCTCTAGTATATGCTGTTAAAAGTCCAGATGAGAATTACAGGATCGCAAGCTTGATTGCTCCCATTTTATGTGTAGACTATTATAAGATCTTATATACAGATGGCCTCACTTTTATCTTGTTACTATCAGAACCTACTTTAGATTCACAGATCTCATTCCTCAACTAGCTACTACCATTCTCTTGCTCATGTACCGTATTTCCCCGAAAGTAAAACCGAGTCTTATATTAATTTTTGCTCTAAAAGACACATTAATTAGGGTGTATGTTCAGGGGATGTCATCCTGGAAAATCATGCTAGGGCTTATTTTCCGGTGAGGTCTTATTTTCGGGGAAACACAGTATATGGAACTAGGTATAAGCACTTCCCATACCATTTTCAGTTTGGGTAGAAATAATATATGGAAGCATTGAGTTCAAGTACCCTTTGCTTTAGAATCATATTTATAGTTCCGTGCTTTGAGTACTGGTGCTTGGAGTTTAACTCTCCTATCTACTTTAATTCCCTATCTCTGACCATTCTCCAATTTGCACCTTACTATCTAGACCACCTACCATTAGTTTGTTTTTGACCTCCAGGGTCCACCTACTTCAAATAGCATTGACCTTGGATTTCTGACCACTGCCTGTATCTGACTAATGGTAACTACAACTCCTTAGCTCCCAGCATGCGGACCTAGAGAACTAATTACATGGTTCTCTAAGTCTCAGCTCCTATTAGGTACTTCCAGCAACGTTGCTACCTGTTCCTCTGGCTGGCATGACAAGCATTAAAGCCACATAATGAAATTTTGGTCAGGCAAGGAATTCCTAAAGATTTAGAATCATCTACATGTTAATACAAATTAATCCTCCTCCTTTTCCTCCTCCTCCTCCTCCTCATCTAAATACCTTACAAATGTCTAGCAATTTAGTTTATAAAGTATCACTTCATTTTTTCCATTCATTAAACAAATATTTACTGAGCACCAACTATATGACAGCCATATTTTAATGGAACTTAAAATCATCTGGGAGAGGCAGACAATGTTCAAATAATTGAACAATTATTTATCAGTTGTTATAAGTCCATGAAGAAAAAATAAGTATAGGATGCTGTGAGAGTCTGGAAAGGTAACAGAAGCATTCCTGACGAAGTAATATTTATGGTGACTGAAGGATCTGTTTTCTCACTTGATTATCACAGTAACCTTGTGACTTAGATAAGATGGATGTTTTTACATCAGTTTTACCTACTCAGAGGTTAAGCAGCAAGTACTAAAGATGGCATGGGATCATGTATTTTGACTTCTTTTTTTCCCCCCTACTATTCCATGCTTCCTTAAAATACATAGTAAAGACAGTTTGGGCAATATATATCAAGGGATATAAAAATGATGGTACTCTGACTTAGTGTTTTCACTTCAATGAATCTACTCAAGGAAATTATCTAAAATGTGGATAATTCATGCACAGAGGTGTTCCTCACATGGTTATCTGGTATAGTGAAAAACTGAAAAAACCTAAGGGTCTAACTTTAAGAGCATAATTAAGTAAATGTGCTATTTCCATATGATGGAATATTATTCCATCAAAATATTTATGGTCTGTTCATATTATGTAATGTTAAGTGAAAAGTCAGCATACAGGATTGTATAAAGTATGACTACAATTATTTTAAATATAAAATGACTAGAAATAAACACATTGATGACTGTGAATTAATTATCTCTAGGTGGATAAGATAATGTGTGAGTTTTATTTATATCTTTATTTTCTTTTTTTCTTCCAAAGTTCTTACAGTATAAAAGTATTTTATATTCAGGAACAATATTTAAATGACTGTGCATAAAAACTCATTATTCATCTTTCTACTACACATGTAATCAAGTTTTACTGTTGAAAACACTTCAAAATATACGTAAAGGCAAAGTGAAAAAATGAAAATCTCAAATAAACTCAATATTCAGAGATAATACTGTAAAATTTTTGGTGTATATTCTTCCATACTGTTTCACAGGTTATGTTTGTTTTATTTTGCAAAATGGTATACTGCCATTTAGCCTAGTTTTTCCACTTAATAAATCGTAAATATCTTCCCATGTCAGTAACTTTGCACCTCTATTATAATTTTAATACATAACTTATTTACCTCATTAAATTCTTTCCATTTACTTCATTAAGTTCTTTGTATTATGGAAACTGCTGTGACGAGCACATCTGTTGTGCAGAACACAAACTGCCTTGTCCTATGTGGTGGCCTTGTGTATAATTGTGTGCAAATTTATTCAGATATTACTCAGAATAAATTCTTAAAAAGAGACTTGCTGATCTAAAGGATATGTACATCATAAAGCTTATCACAGCAAAAAAATTATAAGCAATCCAGGTGCCCAACAATTGGTGGTAAAATAAAAATATCTTGTAAATATTATGGAGTACTATGCAGCCATTTAAGTTTATACCACAGAAGAATATTTACTGAAGTGGGAATATGTTCACAAGATCTCTTTAGTGAAAGGAACAGGTCACATAAGTATATATAGTATTCAAATTTTGTAGAAAGGAAACTATATAAATGTCTTCAAAAAAATAACCAGAAGAATATACACTAAAATGTTAGTAGTAAATGTCCCCAAAGAAAAATGGATAAATTGTGGTATAGTTACATGACGGGATATTATATAGCAGTGAAATGAATGCACTACAGCTACACATAATAATATAGATAGATTTTACTTCAATAATGTTAAATTAAGATATCAAGTCCCAGAAGACAACATATAATAGGATATCCTTTTTGTATTATTCAAAAACAAGTAAAACTAAATACTACATTATTTAAGTGTATACACACACTTGGGATTAAAATAGTTTATTAAAAAGCAAAGGAATATCAATTAAAAATTCAGGATAATGGTCATTGGGGTTGAGGAAAGGAGGTTGGAATAGGAGAGGATCACAGAAGTAGGTTTGATGGGTGAGTTGGTGGGTGTTCATTACGTAACTAAAAGCATATTATTGATGATTTAATAATTGTATGGTTTTTATGAAAATTAAACAAAAGAACAAGTTAATGGATCAAAGAGGGCCATGCATGGATCATGGAGACAGTATACATGATCTATGACAGCATGCATGGATTATTCATAATCCAATTCTGTGCACTTGAAGTTCATGAATTAAGCAATTATCTCTGGGTGGCTCTTTATTCTCTATAGGGACAATATAATATATTAATTGGAAAATAAGCCCAAAGTTACATAGAGTAAGATCTCAAATATGTAAAAAATGCATAACAGGGACTGAAAAGCAAAGTGTTGACATGTTAATATTAATAAAAAGCGCCTCTGTGTAGTGAGATTTCATATAGGTTTTTTTCGTTTTCCTTATAATTTTTTTTTAATCCAAATGTTATAGGGTGAGACTATGTTTTTTTCTGTTATAAAAATAACACATGCTTATTATAAAAATAAAAAGGACAGTCGTATATAAAGGAACAAATGAAAATACCCCTCTCCCAGTCCCATTGCCCAGAGAAAGCCATGATGATTTGTTTGCTTTGTATCTTCCAAGTACTTTTTCTGTTTCTGTGCATGTGTTCTTGTGTGTTTTACAAAATGAAATCATCCTATACATACAGCAGGTCCTCTAATAACGTTTTGTTCAATTTCATTTGTTAAAGTTGATGAGAAAAAACACCAAAAAACAAAAAGTAAAAACAATTCCAGGCCCGCGCCACTGACTGTGTGGTTTGCAGCCTCTCCCCATGTCTGTGTGGGTTTCCTTGGGGACTCTGGTGTCCTCCCACATCCCAACGATGTGCATGTGAGTGAAGTGGCGTGTCTACATTGTTCCAGTCTGAGTGAGTGTGGGTGTGTGTGGGTGGCCCTGCGATGGAAGGGCGTCCTGCCCAGGGTGGGTTCCCTCCTCGTGCCCTGAGCTGCCTGGAGAGGCTCCAGTCACCCGTGACCCTGAACTGGAATAAGCAGGTTGGAAAATCATTCTCTTACTTGTTTTTATTCATTTTTCTTAAATATATGTATAGCTCACATTTATTTCAATGTTTGGTAATAGAAGTGCTTGGGTCTTTTTTTAGAAGTTAGGTGATGTTTTTGTGACCAGAAATATGCTGTAGGAATTTAATTCTTGTTTCTATCAATTAGCCTGTGGTAACATTGGTTTTGTTGTACATTGTTTCCCTTAAAGTCGCAGTTTCCAAGAACATATCTACCAAATTAAGTGCGAACTTACTGTATTATTCTACAATTTGCTATCCCACGCCCCTTCCCCTTCTCACTCAATAGAAAGTCATTGTAACAGGTAGAATTCCATAGTCGGGTGTATTATCTATTTTACTCAACTCTTTGCACATGATAGATCTTTAGGTTAACATCTTTTTTTCTCTCTATTACAGAGAATGCTATAAAAAGCATTCTTTTAAATATCTTAGAAGTATAACTGCTAGATCAAAGGTTTTGAGCTAAATTGCCCTCCTGGCACACTGGACACTATCATTCTTTTGAATTTTGTCAGCATTTTGGATGAAAAATTTCTTTATTTTTCCCTACTCACTAGTAAAGTTAAGTATCTTTTAATATATTTATTGGCTATTTGTATTCTGTTGGAGATTGCTTGCTCATCTTCTCTGCCTATTTTTCTATGATTGAGTCATTTATCTTTTTTCCTTGTTGATTTGCAGGAGGTCTCTGGATAGTAGAGCTGGTATCCTTTTGACTGCTAGAGATTGCAAATGTCTGTCATTTGTCTTTTAAAAAATTTACTTATGATGCTGTTTGCCATAAAGATTTAATTATGTAGAGTCAAACATTAAAATTTTTCTTTTATACTTTCTTGGTTTTGTCTCATACTTAGGTAGGCTTCTGTATCCCAAGATTATAAAAATATTGTTCTATATTTTCTTGTAAATTTTACATATTTTTATTGCTCAGTGCTTTAATCCGTATGGAATTGATGTGTGTGTGTGTGTGTGTGTGTGTGTGTGTGTGTGTGTGTGTGTGTTGCAAAGTAGAATTTTTTCAGAAGAGATAGTTAGTTTTCCTAACTTACTTATTGTATCGAATTATATCTACATCGATTTGGAATTCTCTTTTCATCCTGAACTGTATGGGTATGCTTCTTATGTTGCTTTTCTGTTCAATTTTTGTCTATTACTGTTTTAATTACAGTAGCATGATAATATATTTTGAAATGTGATGGGGCTGCTCTTCCTTCGTCATTCTTTTTTTTTTCCAGAATTTACTTGGCTATTCTTCTATATTTTCTTTTTCCAGATGAATTATAGAATCAACTCTTCAACTTCGGTAAAAAGAAAAAAATCCCTGGAAGTGCCTTGGACCTTTTGAGTAATGTGTCAAGAATTGACATCCTTATGATATAGAGGTGGTTTTTTTTTTTATGATATAGAGTTTTGCATTTATCTTGTATCCAGGCATCATATTAAACTCTGCTCTTAGCTGGTTTTTTTCCAGTTAATTATCTTGAATTCCTAGGTACACAATCATATAAATAATGAAACGTTTGTCTTTTTCTTGCTAATGTTTGTATCTAATTTGGTTTTCCTTTTGGCACATTGATAAAGACTTTATGACTTCCAGAACAATGCAGATTTATATTGATTAATAAAGAGCAGGCATCCTTCTCCTGTTTTTGACTTTAATAGAAATATCTCATTGTTTCACTCTAAAATATGATGATTGCCATTGTTTCTGATAGATACCTTTTCAAGTTATGGAAATGCCCTTCTATTCCTGGTTCCTGATTGACTTACAGTTTTGTCAGGAATGGATATAGAATGTTATGGAGTGTTTGGGGAGTGGGAGGGTAGAAATGTAAATCCTCTCTCAGTTTCTTTGATGATTAGTCAATCTAGGTTTTCCATCTCTCCTTGCGTCAATTTTGTCAATTTATCTGTAAAACTCTTCCATTTCATCTGGATTTTCAAATGTATTGATTGGAAGTTGTATGTAATATTTTCTAATGTGTATTAATTTCCATATATATGGCTATACCTCTTTTTAATTCTCTTCCTTAATAGGACTGTCCATAGGTTTATAGATTTTATTTTCAGTTAACTATTAAACAATTGTTTTTTTATGTAAGGGTTACTTTTGTTATGGAAGTGAGGGGAGAAAGTATGGATAGAAACTACAAGTTTTAAAAAATATCACTTTCTGCTTTTGTTAATTCCTTCTTTCTGCATTCTTTGGTTCTATTTGATCTCTTTCTAGATTATTTAGGTGAATGCTTAGTTTATTTTCAGTCTTTTTTATTTTCTGTTTAATGCATTAAGTCATAAATTTTCCTCTAAATACATTTGACTGTATCCCATAGTTTACACATGCAGTGTTATAGTCCTTCTTTTGTCACCTATCTGTACTTAGTTTTGTTCTTGGTTTTAATCTGAGAGTGATTTAGAAGTGTGTTTATATATTTTAACATAGTTAGGTTTTAGTTGATGTTTTGTTTCTCTATGCTTTTTTTCCTTATTACTGTTTATACTGTCTCATGATTGGAGAATGTTTCCTATATGAATTATATATTTTGGAATATTTTCTTTGTGTCCTAATGTAATAAATTTTTATAAATATTCCATGGGCAATTGAAGCACATGTGTATTTTCTTTTTGCTTGGGTAATATTATATCATATTTGTACATATTAAATCAAACTTGTTAATTGTTATTCAGATTTTCCCTTTTTATTTGTTTAATCTAAACATTCTGATGAAAGTATTTAAAATCATCCACTGTTGTTTTATCACAGCCTCCTATTTCTAAACTTTTTGCTTTACATATTTGAAATTCTTTTTCAGTGCACTAAAGTTCATGATTGCTCTCTTCCAGTCAAGATGGCAGAGTAGTTTTATAGGTTATCAAAAATAAAAAAGAATGATATGCAGCCTTTTCTTTATTTCCAACTTTCAAAAAAATTTCATGATTATTTTATTGGATTGTGTTAATTCACAACACGAAGATACCTTCTTTTATCCATTTAATGCATTCTAGCCTTGACATTTCCTTGCCACCTCTCCTTGATTTTTGTTTGCATTTGTCTGGTGTATCTTTATCCATTCCAATATTTCCAATTTTTCTGTGTTGTTTTGTTTTAGATGTATCTTTCCAAAACAGCACATAATGAGATTTTTTTACTCCATCTGAAAATGTCTGCCTTTTAATTTATAATTAAACCTTTCATATTTATTACAATTCCATATTTATTAATAATTCTGTCAGTTTATTATTTTTATCTCTTCTTGCTAGATTTGTCAAAGTACGTGTCCTCTTTTTCCCTATAGTGATTTAGGAGCTTGAAATATCACTTCTAATCATGGTTGCACTGATATGTATGTTGATTTTTTTTCACTTTAAATTCTCTTGTATTACTGAAACTCTTAAAGTGAGCATGTAATACCTTTGTAGTAAGAAAATAAAGAAAAAAAATCTGCTTTTCAATGTGACCAGTATTTGTTTGTTCCTTACCAGTCTCACTACCTTGCTCAGGCTCTCATCTAGATTTTATATTCTTCCACCAACCTCTTAGTCTCTCACTACTCTTGTCTATCCTCTTTTTTGTTATCAGATTATCTCCTTAAAATATAATTTTCTTCATATAGCTCCATTCCTAATTATATGTAAAGTTCTACACCTGACATCAAGTCCTCCATGACCTTCTTTACATAATCATTCCTGTTCTCGACTTGCCTGTGGACCATCTACTCTAGTCAGACTGGTTTCCTATGTATTCGCAGTGTCCTACCCAACCCCAAAGAATCTATATATCTGTCTTAGAAGATAAGTTATTCTCCTGTCCTAATAGTTTTCTATTAGGAATGACCTTCATCTTCACGGAGCAGAAATATTCTAGTCACAAAACTGTGGTGTGGACACAGACTTCATTTTTGAACATGAAGCCTTAAAGCATTTGACGTTTTTTGAACATATTGACATTTCCTAAAATGATTTAACTTTGAGAATGATATGAATGCCTCACCCCAAACCAAAGGTTTATTAACACTTTTTCCTTAATAACTGTGCTAATCAACCTCTCCTTAATTTAAACCTTTCCCCAGTTTCTGTAGTTTCTGAGTCCTCTATAGTAGAGGATAGTCAATCTCCCATTTGCTTGAGAGCTGTTTGGGGAATATCAGCATTTACCCTGTGACCTTGGGTTCCTCTGGAAGTTTCTACCAGCTGCTCTAGGCCTAAAGCCTCAACAGAGTCTTTGTTTTCATTTCAGTCGGTGGCCCTTGCTAACCTATAATGGATCTAGAAACAGGGCCCAATAATTCTTGGCACTGTGGAAACATGTTTTCTTTTCTTTTTTTTGTTAGTTTCAGGTGTGCAAAACAATGTAACAGTTAGACATTTACACCCCTCACAAAGTGATAACCCCCTTCTCCCAATCTACCACCCCTCTGATATCGTATATAGCTGTTACAATTCCACTGACTCTCGTCCTTATGCTGCACTCCACATCCCAGGAGGAAACATATTTTCTTATCAATGCCAAGAAATAATTATCTACAGTGCTCCCAGCCCCAACAAGACAAGATCTTTAGCATACCTTATATTTTTATTTCTCTTACCATCTCCACATCACTGCCCCCAGAGTTCCAGAAGGGACTACTGCTACAAGCATAGTGTTCTCCTGAGTTGGAATTCTGCTGGATACAGAAAGCTGAATTCTTTTTAAAAAATTTTTATTGGGTAACAGTATGTTTTTCCAGGACCTATCAGCTTCAAGACCTATCAGCTTCAATTTTTAGTCTTTAGTTTTGGGGGGCACAGCCCACTATCCCATGCGAGAGTTAAACCGGCAACCTTGTTGTTGAGAGCTCGTGCTCTAACCAACTGAGATATGAAAAACTTGAGATATGAAAAAAACTAAGACTTTCTACCACACTTTCAGGACTAAAACAGGTTTTTTTGTTTTTTGTTTTCACTAAAGATAAGAAATGCATGCAAGAAGAGAAATGACTTGATGCTAACAATGGTAACCAGGAAAACGTATTGTCTCAATAATTAGTGGTAATGTGGTTATGAAATTAAGTAAACTATTAAGCTAAAGTCCTAAAACAGAATTTGCATAGTGTAAACAACCAAAAATATTTTGAAGACTAGAAAAGGGCAGTGGTTCATCAAAAATTCAGCTTTCTGGGGCAGCTGGATGGCTCAGTTGGTTAGAGCGTGAGCTCTAAACGACAGGGTTGCTGGTTCCATTCCCACATGAGCCAGTGAGCTGTGCCCTCCACAACCACGTAGACTGAAGACAAGCTGCTGCTGAGCTGCTGGTGGGGTGACTGGATGGCTCAGTTCCCTGGGAACATGTAGCTGCAAAAATCCACATGGGATGGGGTCTTGACGCGTCTAAACTCACTGCACCACCACCTTTTTATATGTGGATTTTTGTTTTATGTCATTCAGGAAGAACTCACCAAAATATGTGACTCAATTTTGAACCAAGCTCAGCATCAAAAAGCTCACTGTCCTCATCAGCGCTGTGAAAAATGAGGATGAGCGCACTTGTGCAATATCTGCCCAAACTTCCATAGGTGAGGAAGCCCACAGATCTGATTTAATATCCAGACTCAGGTGGTCCTGATACAGAGTTCGTCTGAGGATTGCAATCATACACATGCTCTGCAATTTGTTTCTTGCTCACTTTATGTTGTCCCTTTTGAGCACCATTGTGGATATTTGGCCTTTTATAGACTGTACTGTTTCCAGAGGAACATATTTTCACAGACCAGTGAGGGTGATTCCATGATGACTTCTGTGTCACAACTCAAAAATCTTTGAAAGTGTCTTTCCTTCCTCAAAAGAACAGGATGTTCCAGGCTGATTGTAAAGTATGCTACTCTGTAAGGACACCGTTTGTTTTGAGAGCCCAAACAGGGTAACACAGAGTCTACTATCCACTTTCATGATATAGCAAAAGGATTACTTTTTCCCAAAATACATCACAAGTTCACATTATTGTTTTTAAGTCATGATTTCTTTTTAACTGGTTTAATGAAGGCTTATTAATTCAATTTTTCATTTGTGTTTTTGTGCTGCCAAATATTTTCCTTTTCTACCAACTTTATTATACCATGCTATGTGTTATGAAATCATACCACGTGTTCAAATGACAGTGTTGCCAACCTCCCAATTTAGCAGCCTTCATTATTTTCTTTATTAGCTTATATTTCTTTAAAATGGCCGCAAATTGTATTGCTCCAAACACTCTCCATCGGTATTTCTCAAACCCCAGTTACCTGCAAATAAAAATATCCACCCTGGGTCCAGGGAATTAAAAAATGTCGGACATAAGTAGCTCAAATAGAATATCAGGCAGTTATCTAAAAGTTATTAATGCTTTATTCCTATGGGAACTAGTGTCTCTTCTGTTGTAGGCAGCTTTGATGTTTCTTAAAGGCCTTTAGCTATTAAGGCCTAAATATAAAGTGCAGATATTTATTATCTCGGTACCAATTCATCTTTGCAAATAGCAATTAAGAATATCAGAACATGTAGCCAGTGTCAGACATTGTCAGGCTTAAATTTTTATCCAGAAAGTGCAGGTGGGCTTATTTCTATACATCTGTATAATTCACAATTTTGTTTGTTTACCATAAGCATCATGCACAAAACACCAAAAAATTAAGACAGCATACTTCAATTGCAATTTTATGTTCAAGTCACATTTATTTACCCTCCCTTTCTCACCCTCCCCCACTCCCACTAATCCAGGTGGTGACATTCTTTATGTATTTTCTTATAAAAACAAGGACAAAGCAGTTATTTAAAGGTTTAGTGCAAAGATCAACATGGATTAAGATATTCCATCTGGGTAAACCTAATTCTGAGTTGAGTGGTAGCTTAACGACTGTCACAAAAGATATACAAAGTTACTTTCTTCCAGGTTACTTTATTGATAGGGTCTGTATTGCTAACCTATTGTGGTATAACAAACCCCTTCAAATTTCAGTGACTTAAATCAATAACCCTTTATTATCATAAGCCTATGAGTTAGCCTGGCATTTCTTCACATCTTTGTTCCATTTTCTTATGTGTTTACAGTTGGCTGTGGGTAAGTTGGGAAGCTTGTTGATCTTGGCCGGGTTCTTTCACATATTTGGGGGTTTGCTGGGATAACTAGGCTCTCATTCACATGGTCTTCCATTTGCCATCCTACTAACCCAGGCACATTCTCAAAGCATGGCAGAGTTCCAAGAGGGAGAGTAGAAGTGTGCAAGGCGTCTTGAGGCCTATACATGGAACTGGCACACTCACTTCTGCCACATTCTGTTGGCCAAAGTCACAACGGATCCCAGATTCAAGTTGTGGGGAAATAAACTCCACCCTTTAATGGGAAGAATGCAAAATCATTGCAACACATATGGACATAGGGAATCCAGTAATGGCGGTCATCAACTGGAGCAGGTGCATAGCTGTGTTGCCCTTGTCTGTGCTCTCTCACATATTTGGGGGTCACTAGTACTATGGTGCACTAGAATAACCTCAGCTGAGACAACTGGGGTCTACAGCACATATTTTCTTGTCCTCCAACATGCTTATTCTCATGACAGGGCAGGGATTCAAAAGAGGATTCAGAAGGGACCAAGCCTCTTAAGGCCTACAGATACAACTTGCTCATCAGCACTTATACCACATTCTATTGGCCAAAGCAAGTTAAAGGGTGCTATAGACTTAATGTTTCTGCCCCCTCCCCCAAATTTTATATGTTGAAACCTAACCCCTGATGTGAGGGTATCTGTGTGTGGGGGGGGGGCCTTTGGGAAGTAATTAGGTCATGACAGTGGAGCCCCCAAGAATGAATGTATTCATTTCAGATAGTATTTTCAAGTAGTATCCCTGAGTTATTGAAGATTATCTCTGGCCTGATATCAACAAGACAGCAAAGTAGGAGGCCCCAATGTTCATCCTTCCCACAGAAACCACAAAAACAACAAAGAAACAATTACATGTCAATGAGAATAGCTCTTGGAGAGCTCCAGGATACAATAAAGAATACAATTAAGAAGCTGAAAGAGGAACAAAACAACTGCAAGTCAAACAGAAATCAATTAACAAAACAGCAAGAGTAAGTTCTGACCTATCAATAATTACCTTAAATGTAAATGGATTAAACTAAAGGCATAGATTGGCCAAATGGATAAATAATCATGATCTAGTGATATGCTATCTACAAGAGACTCACTTTAGAATCACAGGCTGAGAATGAAGGGATGCAAAAAGATACTTAATGCAAATGATAACCATAAGACAGCAAGAGGTGGCTTTATTTATTTTTGTTTTTCAATTACAGTTGATATTCAATATTTTGTATTAGTTTCAGGTGTACAGCATAATGGGTAGACATTTATATAATCTACAAATTGATTAGTGTAGTGCCCACCTGGTACCATGTATATTTATTACCATATTATTGACTATATTGCCTATGCTGTACTTTGCATCTCTGTGACTATTTTGTAACTACCAATTTGTACTTCCTAGTCCCTTCACCTTTCTCACCCAGCCCGCCAGCCACCTTCCCGCAGTTTGTTCTCTGTATCTATGAGATTGTTTCTGTTTTGTTTGTTCATTGATTTTGTTCTTTAGATTCCACATATAAGTGAAATCATATGGTATTTGTCTTTCTTTGACTTATTTTACTTATGAAGTGTGATCACAAAATATGGTGAATGTTGAAATAAAAAAAATTATTACAGTAAAGGACACATTGCCTTTTATCCCCCTCAA
The DNA here is from genome assembly GCF_057876585.1 of Rhinolophus sinicus. Taxonomy (NCBI): domain Eukaryota; kingdom Metazoa; phylum Chordata; class Mammalia; order Chiroptera; family Rhinolophidae; genus Rhinolophus; species Rhinolophus sinicus. The sequence goes on from NC_142518.1 coordinate 101,830,945, forward strand.
AATGCTCCCCTTCTCTTCAAGCACACTTATTCCATCATTCTTGCCACTTTCTGAAGCAGTTCTGGAAGTCCCCTTTCGTGAATGTCTTTACTTCATTCTCTATCATGACAACCCTCGGTGTCACCCATTGCTTCTGGTACGGCAATTTCTGTCAAATAAAAACATTAGCGTATGTCCTCATCCACCTTCTTCACCAGATCTGGCACCATGTGACTTCTGGCTCTTCCCCAAAGTCAAAATGATTCAGAACATCGAGGTAGCCATGATAGCACAACTAAAGACACTCACAAAAGAGGACTTCCAGAACTGCTTCTGAAAGTGGCAAGAATAATGGGATAAGTGTGTTCAAAGTGAGGGGGAGTATTTTGAAGGGGATTAATGGCAATGCGTCTTTTACTGTAATAAATTTTTAAAAAATTAAACATTCACCATATTTTTTTTATCACACCTCGTAGTATAATACCCTCTAGGTCCATCCATGTTGTCACAAATGGTAACACTTCACTTTTTTATGGCTGAGTAATATTCCATTGTATATATGTACCACCTCTTCTTTATTCAATCATGTATTGATGGGCACTTAGGTTGCTTTCATATCTTGGCTGCTGTGAACAGCACTGCAGTGAACATGCTGATGCATGTATCTTTTTAAATTAGTGTTTTGGATTTCTTCGAATAAATATCCAGAAGAGGATATTTATTTCTCCACATCCTTGCTAGCACTTGTTGTTTGTTGATTAATTGCTGATAGCCATTCTGATAGGTGTGAGGTGACATCTCATTGTGGTTTTTACTTGCATTTCTATGATAATTAGTGACGTTGAGCATCTTTTCATATGTCTGTTGGCCATGTGTATGTCCTCTTGGGAGAAATGTCTATTCAGGACCTCTGCCCATTTTTTAATTGGATTGTTTGTTTTTTGGTGTTGAGTTGTATGAGTTTTTTAAAATAAATTTTGGATATTAACCCCTTATTGGATGTATCATTGGTGAATATCTTCTCCCATTTAGTAGGTTGTCTTTTCATTTTGTTGATGGTTTCCTTGGCTGTGCAAAAACTTTTCAGTTTCATGTAGTCCTATTTGTTTATTTTTTTGTCTTTTGTTTCCCTTGCCTGAGGAGATAGATCAGAAAAAAACATTACTAAGAGCAATGTCAGAAAGTTTACTGCCTATATTTTCTTCTAAGAGATTTATGGTTTCGTGTCTTACACTGAAGTCTTTAATCCATTTTGAATTTATTCTTGTATGTGATATAAGGTGGTCCAGTTTCAATTTTTTCATGTATCTGTCCAGTTTTTCCAACCCCATTTATTGAACCTACTCCTTAACCCATTGTATATTCTTTTTTTTTTTTAAAGGGCCCAGGATGATGGTGTCACAGAACCTGGGGAAGGAAGGGCTCACTTACTTAGTACCTATTATGTACCATCCTGTGCATTCTTTCTTTTTAATATATAAATTTTATTGAGGAACATTGGCGGACAGTGTGTTTCTCCAGGGCCCATCAGCTCCAAGTAGTTGTCCTTCAATCTAGTTGTGGAGGGTGCAGCTCAGCTCCAAGTCCAGTCTCTGTTTTCATTCTTTAGTTGCAGGGGGCACAGCCCACCATCCCATGTGGGAATTGAACCGGCAACCTTGTTGTTGAGAGCTCACGCTCTAACAAACTGAGCCATCTGGCCACCCCTCCGGAAGCTCAGTGGCAGCTCGTTGTCTTCAATCGCGCAGCTCGCTGGCCCATGTGGGAATCGAACTGGCAACCCTGTCATTCAGAGCCCGCGCTTTAACTAACTGAGCCATCTGGCCGCCCCCCTGCATTGTATATTCTTGCCTCCTTTGTCATAAATGAAATGGCCAAATAGGTGTGGGATTATTTCTGGGCCCTCTATTTTGATCCACTGATCTATGTGTCTGTTTTTATGCCAGTACCATAGTGTTTTTCTTACTATAGATTTGTAATATATTATGAAATCAGATAACGTGATACCTCCAACTTTGTTCTTATTTCTCAAGATTGCTGTGGCTATTTGGGGTCTTTTGTAGTTCCATATAAAATTTAAGATTATTTGTTTTAGTTCTATGAAAAATGCCATTGGTGGGTCGGCCCGGTGGCTCAGGAGGTTAGAGCTCCATGCTCCTAACTCTGAAGGCTGCTGGTTCGATTCCCACATGGGCCAGTGGGCTCTCAATCACAGAGTTGCCAGTTCGATTCCTTGAGTCCCGCAAGGGATGGTGGGTAGCGCCCCCTGCAACTAAAGATTGAACACGGCACCTTGAGCTGAGCTGCCGCTGAGCTCCCGGATGGCTCAGTTGGTTGGAATGCGTCCTCTCATCCACAAGGTTGCCGATTCGACTCCCACAAGGGATGGTGGGCTGTGCCCCCTGCAACTAGAAAAACAGCAACTAGACCTGGAGCTGAGCTATGCCCTCCACAACTAAGACTGAAAGGACAACTTGAAGCTGAACACACCCTACACAACTAAGATTGAAAGGACAACATGACTTGGTAAAAAAGGCCTGGAAGTACACACTGTTCCCCAATAAAGTCCTGTTCCCCTTCCCCAATAAAAATTTAAAAAAAAAAATGCCATTGGTATTTTGATAGGGATTACATTGAATCTATAGGTTGCTTTGGGTACTATGGACATCTTAATGATGTTAGTTCTTCCTATCTATGAGCCCAGTATATGCTCCCATTTATGTGTATCTTCTTCGGTTTCTTTCTTATAATTATAGTGTCTTATCATTTTCTGATTACAGGTCTTATCTCCTTGGTTACATTTTTCCTAGGGGTTTCATTTATTTTTTTTTGGATACATTTGTAAATGGGATTGTTTTCTTAATTTCTCTTTCTGATAATTTGTTATTGGTGTATAGAAATGCAACTGATTTCTGAATATTAATTTTGTATCCTGCTACTTTACTAAATTCATTTATCATTTCTAATAGTTTTTTTTATTCCTGTGGAATCTTTTGGGCTCTCTCTATATAACATCATGTCATCTGCAAAAAATGACAGATTTACTTCTTTCCAATTTGGATGCCTTTTATTTCTTTCTTTTTGTTGTCTGATTGCTGTGGGTAGGACTTCCAATACTATGTTGAATAAAAGTGCTGCAAGTGGACATCCTTATCTTTTTCTTGATCTTAAGAAAAATGCTTTTTGCTTTTCACCATTGAGTAGATGTTAGCTGTGGGTTTGTCATATATGGCCTTTATTATGTTTAGGTATGCTCCCTCTATTCCCACTTTGCTGAGAGTTTTTATCATAAATGGATGCTAAATTTTGTCAGATGCTGATTCTGCACCTATTTATATGATCATATGATTTTTATCCTTCATTTTGTTTATGTAGTGTACCATATCAGTATTAATTGATTTGTGGATTTGGATCACTCTTGCACTACAGGAATAAATCCCTCATGATCATGGTATATGATCTTAATGTATTGCTGAATACAGTTTGCTAATATTTTGTTTTGGAATTTTGCATCTATGCTCTTTGGGGATATTGGCCTATAATTTTCTTTTTTTGTAATGTCTTTGTCTGGTTTTGGAATCAGGTTAATAGTGGCCTTGTAACATGAATTTGAGAGCCTTACCTCCTATTGCATTTTTTGGAATACTTTGAGAAGGAAAGGTGTTAATTCTTCTTTGAATGTTTGGTAAAATTCACCTGTGAATCTATCAGGTCCAGGACTTTTGTTTGTTGGGAGTTTTTTGATGACTGATTTGATTTTTTTAAAAGATTTTATTGGGGAAGGGGAACAGGACTTTATTGGGGAACAGTGTGTACTTCCAGGACTTTTTTCCAAGTCAAGTTGTCCTTTCAATATTTTTTTTTTTTTAAGATTTTTATTGGGGAAGGGGAACAGGACTTTATTGGGGGAACACTGTGTACTTCTAGGCCTTTTTTTCCAAGTCAAGTTGTTGTCCTTTCAATCAGTTGTGGAGGGTGCTGTTCAGCTTCAAGTTGTTGTTCTTTCAGTCTTAGTTGTGGAGGGCACAGCTCAGCTCCAGGTCCAGTTGCTGTTGCTAGTTGCAGGGGGTGCAGCCCACCATCCCTTGCGGGAGTCGAACCAGCAACCTTGTGGTTGAGAGCCCATCCGGGAGGCAGCTCAGCTCAAGGTGCTGTGTTCAACCTTAGTTTCAGGGGGCAGAGCCCACCATCCCTTGTGGGACTCGAGAAGTTGAACTGGCAACCTTGTGGTTGAGAGCCCACTGGCCCATGTGGGAATCGAACTGGCAGCCTTTGGAGTTAGGAGCATGGAGCTCTAACCGCCTGAGCCACCGGGCCAGCCATCCTTTCAATCTTAGTTGTGGAGGGTGCCGTTCAGCTTCAAGTTGTTGTCCTTTCAGTCTTAGTTGTGGAGGGCGCAGCTCAGCTCCAGGTCCAGTTGCCGTTTATCTAGTTGCAGGGGGCACAGCCCACCGTCCCTTGCGGGAGTCGAACCATCAACCTTGTGGTTGAGAGGACGTGCTCCAACCAACTGGGCCATCCGGGAGCTCAGTGGCGGGAGCTCAGTTGCAACTCAGCTCAAGGTGCTGTGTTCAATCTTAGCTGCAGGGGGCGGAGCCCACCATCCCTTGCAGGACTCGAGGAGTTGAATTGGCAACCCTGTGGTTGAGAGCCCACTGGCCCATGTGGGAATCGAACCAGCAGCCTTGGGAGTTAGGAGCGTGGAGCTCCAACCGCCTGAGCCACCAGGCCGGCCCATGACTGATTTGATTTTGTTAGTAATGATCGGTCTCTTCAGGCTTTCTGTTTCTTCTTGATTTAGTCTTAGAAGACTGAATATTTCTAGGAATTTATCCATTTCTTCCAGATTGTCCAATTCTTTGGTATATAATTGTTGACATTTTCTTATAATCCTTTGTATTCCTACGGTGTCCGTTTTCATTTTTCTTGTTTCATTTCTGATTTATTTATTTGGGGCCTCTCTCTTTTTTTTTTAATGTGTCTGGTTAAAGGTTTATCAGTTTTGTTTATCTTTTCATGTAACAAGCTCTTGGTTTAATTGATCTTTTGTATTGTTTTCTTAGACTCGATTTCATTAGTTTTCACTCTGATCTTTATTATTTCCTTCCTTCTTCTCACTTTGGCTTTGGTTTGGTGTTCTTTTTCTAGTTCCTTTAAGTATATGGTTAGATTGTTATTTGAGATTTGTCCTGTTTCTTGAGATAGGCCTGTATTGCTATGAATTTTCTTTTTAGGAGTGTTTTCACTGTGTCCCATAGATTTTTGGTCACTGTGTTTTCATTGTCATTTGTCTCAAGGTAGCTTTTGATTTCTTCCTTGATCTCATTGGTGACCCATTCATTGTTTAGCAGCATGTTATTTAGTCTCCCTGTGTGTGTGTGTTTTTCAGGGTTTTTTTTCTTGTAATTGGTTTTTAGTTTCATACCATTGTGGTCAGAGAAGATGCTTGATAAGATTTCAATCTTCGTAAATTTATTGAGACTTGTTTTGTGGCCTAATATTTGGTCCATCTTGGAAAATGTTCCATAGGCATTTGAAAACAATGTATATTCTACTGCTTTGGGGTGAAATACTCTAAAAATATTAAATCCATCTGGTCTAGTGTGTCATTTAAGGCCACTGTTTCCTTTCTGATTTTCTGTCTGGAAGATCAACCCATTGGTGTCAACTGGGTGGTAAAATCCCCCACTGTGATTGTATTACTGTCTATCTCTCCCTTTATGTTGGTCAATATTTGCTTTATATATTTAGGTGCTCCTACATTGGGTGCATAAATGTTTACTAGGGTTATATCCTCTTGTTGAATCGATCCTTTTATAATTATGTAATGTCCCCCTTTGTCTCTTATTATAGCCTTTGTTTTAATATCAATTTTGTCTGATAAAAGTATTGCTACCTCCAATTTTTTTTCATTTCCATTTGAATGAAATGTCTTTTAACATTTCATTCTCTATCTGGTAGATGGCTTGCCTCCATTTTGTTTAGTTCTTTTCTTAAAAAATTTTATTGGGGAATATTGGGGAACAGTGTACTTTTCCAGGACCTATCAGCTCCATGTCAAGTCGGTTTTGTTTTTTTCCAATCTAGTTGTGGGGGGCGCAGCTCAGCTCCAAGTCAAGTCGCTGTTTTTTCAATACAGTTGTGGAGGGCGCAGCTCACTGGCCCATGTGGGAATCGAACCAGCGACCTTGGTGTTATGAGCACTGCGCTCCAACCACTGAGCCAATTGGCCACCCATCAGTGGCTCAGCTCTAAGCTCAAGCCGTTGTTTTCTCACTGGCCCATGTGGCAATTGAACCGGCAATCTTGGTGTTATGAGCACTGCGCTCTAACCACTAAGCCAACCAGCTGCCCACTGGCGGCTCAGCTCCAAGCTTAAGCCATTGTTTTTAATCTAGTTGTGGAGGGTGCAGCTCACTGGCCGCCCATGTGGGAATTGAATCAGTGACCTTGGTGCCATGAGCACTGTGCTCCAACCACTGAGCCTACCGGCACCCCTTGTTTAGTTCTTTTAAAGGCGTTTTCTCCTGTTCTTTTATTTGGGATATGTTTCTTTGTTTCCTCATTTTGGTTGCATCTCTGTGTTTATTTCTATGTATTAGGCAGATCTTGTACATCTCCTAGTCTTGACTGGATAGTCTTATGTAGCAGGTGCCCTCTGGGGCCCAGTGATGCAGTCTCCCTCATCACTTGAGCCAGAGGCTCTAGGTGTGTCTCGTGTGGGTTGTGTGTTCCCTCCTGTTCTGTTTGAGCCTTGATTGCTGTTTGCAAATCAGTGAGTGTAATTGACCCTCAGGCAGACTGGTTGTGATGATTGGTTACAACATCAATGTATTAACTGCTGTGTAGGGGCTGACCCCATGGATAGGGATTCATCCCAGGGCGCTCTGGTGCCTGCTGAGACCACCCTTTCGGTGTGTCGCTTGTGGAGCTAATTGGTGGTGCTCTGCTGTCGTTTGAAGCCAGCTTCCTGGTGTGTTGATTCTGGTTTGTAGGAGGGGTTCTTATGCCAACGAAAGTTAGCCTCTCCCTGTGATTGGCCCGGTGCTACGTGGTAGGAGCACTGTGGTTGGTCACTGCTTGTGCTGGACCTGGAGGTGTGTGGGAGTGGCCACGCTCTGAACCAGGTATGGCTGCCACCATCACTGGGACTTGGAAGCTCAGGAAAAGTTCCATGGCACCTCGAGGCCTGCTGCCACCTGCTGGCTGCCTTAAGGTTCAGCTGCTGATAGAGCCTCCCAGGGTACCAAGAGTTGTGTTAGGCAGGGTCTTAGGGAATCCCCAGGGTAATGTGAGTGGTGTTCATCAGGTCAATATAGCTTCAGGTTTGGTGCCAGTGCTGTGCCTGGGGCCACTCTGCAAAAGGCTCAGCACACCAACCTCCATCTACCTAGGGCCTATAGACCCTGAGAGTTTTTCAAGAAAGTCTGCAGTGTGTGCTGGGATTCGTTGACCACAGCTAAAAGTGTTTCTGGTCATGTGTGAGCCAGGGCAAGCTGTTTGCTACTGAAAGAGCCTCCTGTAGTACCTGGGCCAGGGCTGGCTGGGGCCTGGGAAAGTGCCTCCAGCTGTGTGCAAGTTGAGTGGGGCGGGGTCCCAGGGAGTTACCAGGGTGGAGCAAGTGGAGTTCACCAGGCCAATGCAGATTCAGATTTGGCCGTGATGGGCAAGTGCTTAGCATAGGAAAGATAATGCCTACCCATAGGCTGAATGGGAGAAGAGCTCAACACAGAGATAATGGTGGCTGTCCTTCCAGCCCTCACCCTGAGGCCATACAACTCAGTCTCTCCCTGTATGTCTCTGGTGCCTCCCAAGTCGCCATACCTGTGCTGCTGAATCCCACAGTGAGTACCAGAGAGTGAGTGAGTCTGTGTGTGGGCCCTTTAAGGGGACACCTGGGTTTCCAGCAGACTTCCATCTCAGATTGATGGACAGAATCCCCACTGATTTTCACAGCTTGGTGTTGTGGGGGCTATTTTTCCTGGCACTGGTGCTCCGTGCTGGGGAGCCTGGGTTGGGCTGGGACCATTCGCTTTTCAGGAGAGACCTCTGCAGCTAAGATATCCTTCCCAATTCTCAACCACCATACATGGGTGTGGGGCAAGCCCGTTTTGAAGCTCTGCCCCTCCTACCAGTCTCTACCTGGCCTTTCCTTTATATCCTTTGTTATAGGAGTTCTGTTCAGTTAGTCTTCAGTTGGTTATCCAGGTTGATTGTTCTATAATTTAGTTGTAATTTTAATGTGGTCATGGGAAGAGGCAAGCGTTTACCTAGTCCACCATCTTGCCTTGAAAATCAAGAGGTGGCTATATTTATAGCAGAGAAAATAGACTTTAAGTCTAGAACTGTCTCTAGAGACAAAGAAGGTCATTATCTAATGATAACAGGGTCAATTCAAAAGGAAGGTATAACAATTATAAATATATACACACCCAACATCAGAGCACCTAACAACATAAAGCCAATATTGACAGCTCAGAAGGCAGAAATTGACAGCAATAAATAGTAGTATGGGACTTCAATCCCCCTACTTACAAGAATGGATAGAAAATTCAGACATGAAACCAATAAACAAACAGCTGACTTGAATAACACTATAATTAAATGGACCTAACTGACACATACAGAACTTCCCACAAAGAGCAGAATGCATAGTCTTATCTTACACTATATACAAAAATCAACTCAAAATGGGTTAAAGGTTTAAATGTAAGACTTGCAACCATAAAACTCCTAAAAGAAAACATAAGGGAAAAGCCCCTTGACATTGGTCTGGGCAATGATATTTTAAATATGATAGCAAAAACACTGAAAACAAAAGCAAAAATAGACAAAGGGATTACATTAAACTAAAAAGATTCTGCACTGCAAAGAAAACATGTAGTGAAAAGGCAGCGTATGAAAGGGGAGAAAATATTTGCAAATCATAAATCTGATAAGGGGTTAATATCCAAAATGTATAAGGAACTCACACAACTCAATAGCAAAACAAAACAACAAATAACTCAATGAAAAAGTGGGCGAAGACATGAATAGACATTTCTCAAAAGAAGACTTACATATGGCCCAGAGGTACATGAAAATATTCTCAACATCACTCATCATCAGGGAAATGCAAATCAAAACCACAGTGAGATATCACCTCACACCTGTTAGAATGGCTATTATCTAAAAGCCAAAAGATAAGAGCTGGTGAGGAAGTGGAGAAAAGGGAACCCTTGTATACTTTTGGTGGGAACGTAATTGGTACTGCCATTATGCAAAACAGTATGGAGGTTCCTCAAAAAATTAAGAATAGAACTATCATATGATCGTTCCATATGCAATTCCGCTTATGGGTATATTTCCAAAGGAAATTGAATCAGGATCTCAAAGGGATATCTACACTCCTATGTTTGTTTCAGCATCATTCATAATAGCCAAGATATGGAAACAACCTAAGTAGTCATCGATGAACAAGTGGATAAAGAAAATGTAATATGTATGTATGTATATCATATATACACAATGTATGTGTATATGGCTATATGTATATATCTCATATATACACAATGGAATATTATTCATCTTTAAAAAAAGAAAATCTTGTAATTTGCTGATGAACCTAGAAGTGAAATAAGCCAAACACAGTAAGGCAAATATTGCATGATCTCACATGTGGAATCTAAAATAGTTGAACTCACAGAAGCAGAATATAGTTTTGGTTACTAGGGACTGGGGGGAGAGACAAATGGGGAGACTTTCATTCAGGGGTGCAAAGTTTCAGTTATTCAAGATGAATAGGTTGGGGAGATTATGTACAACAATGTGATTATAATTAACAATATCGTATACTTGGAATTTTCTAAGATGGTAGATCTTGCATGTTCTCACCACACACACATACAGACATAAATAAGAAACAAAAAAGTGGTAACTAAGGTGATGGAAATGTCAGCTTTATTGTACTGATTATTTCACAATGGATATGTATATCAGATAATCAAATTGTAAACCTTAAATATATATGATTTTTAATTGTCACATATACCTCAATAAGAAAAGAAGAAACTTGTCACTGCCCTTGGTGATAACTTTCTGGTATCCCTAAAGCCTATTTCTTTGCAATGGTATTTTAGGTTCAAAATCCTCTCCATTCAGAATTCTATGAACATTATCATAAGGTCTAATAACATTCCAAATGTGGATGAAGAATTCAATGCTAGCTAATACAGCTAACTTTTTATTCCCTCTCTCTGGAATCTTACATGATTTTCACTTTATCCTTAAAATTCAAAGCATGTGCATCAATTAACTTTTGTTGTAGAACAAAATAACCACTTCAAAATTTTGTGGCTTTTAATCATTTCTTGAGTTCACAATTCTGTGGTTTGGCTATTTTGGCTGGGCAGTTTTTCTGCTGATCTTGGCTGGGATCACTCAAGCCTCTGTAGCTGTAGTGAATGGTCTCACATATCTGGGGGTTGGCTAGGTGTCGCCTCAGGTGACCAGCATGACTGGGTCTCATAATCCAGCAGAGTAGCCTGGATTTACTTACATGGTCATCAGGGATTTCAGCAACATCAAAAAAGCAAGACCTGATGTGCAAGTGCTTTTCAAGCCTCTTCTTGTATTATATTTTCTAATATTCCATTGGCCAAAGCAAGCCACATGGCCAACTCAGGTGCAAGGGGTGGAGATATAGAGCCACTTCTTGATGAGAGGAACTGCAGTATCATATTGCAAGGGCAACATGCAAAAAAGGGAATAATGTGTGTCCATTTTTACAATTTACCACACTCCACCTCCCATTTCATCCCCTACCCCTTCCTCCATCACTTATTCCACTCTAGCCAAACTGACCTCCTTGCTTTTCCTCAGTAATGGCAGGCATGCTCTCACCTCAGGGCCTTTGCACATATTGATCCCTTTCCCTGAAATACTCTTCCACCAGATAGCTACATAGCTAGTTCTTTTGGCTCCTTCTGGTCTCAGCTGGGATCATTCACATGTCTGTGATAGACAGGCTTCAGCTCTAATGGCTTGTGTGTGCTTCATATTATTTTCACCCACCAGCAGACGATCCTGTGCTTGTTTACATAGCAATCAGAGGGTTGGTTCCAATCAACTCTAGAAGTGCACAAGGCCTCTTAAGACATAGCTTGGAAATAACACAATGTGACTTTCACCACACTCTATTGGCCAAAGCAAGTCACCAAGTCAGATCCAAGGGGTGGGGAAGTAGGTTCCAGTCTTCAGTGGGAGAAGCTTCAAAGTCACATTATGAAAGGGCATGGATACAGGGAGGGAAATAATTATGGCCATTCTTGCAAGCAACATACCATAGTGTGCCATTTTTCAGTATTTTGTTTCAAAACAATAGTCTTCAGTGTGGGGAAGTGTATCTTTTGTTACTCCTTTAATTATGTTTTTCCATCTCTCCTTGCTCTTCTTCACCATTTGGAAATTCTATTAGACAGACACGGACTCACCTATATCTATTCTCCATACTTCACAACTTTTTTTTTCTTAGCTTTCCTCTCTCTTCCTCCACACCTCCCCAATATATTTTAAAAGTGTACTTTAATGTGATCTTCCAGACATCTAATTTGGTTTCTAGCTGTGTTCCTTCTGCTATTTGGAGCAAATATTTTCTTTTTTCATCTGGCAATTATATTTATAATGTTTGCAAACTGTTTCCTTTACAGTTGTACCTTTTTATTCACAGTGGCTTGTTCTACTCTTTTATGGATTCAAAATCCTCTTGAATCTCTCTGAGGATTTTTTTCTAAGCTTTTCTTCTGTTTCCTGCATTAATCCTTTTGAGTTAGTTCCTCTATTCAGCTTGGAGTCACTTTTTCATGCTGTTCATTATCTTCAGGTAATGTACAATTATTTTAAATCTGGCCTTTTCTGAGCTGCTTGTTAATTATCAATAATCATAAGAAGGGAGAAGGTGAGGGAATTAGAAAGCACAGTCAGTAACCACAAGATTGCCACAGGGATACGAAAGTTAATTTGGGGAATGCAATCAATAATGTTGTAAAGATTTAGTAGGGTGTCCGATGGACACTTGTCTCATTAGGGAGACCACCTCAGGGATGATGTAGATGCCTGATCACTGCACTGTACACCTGAAGCTGAAGCTGAGCAATAATGAATGTCAACTACAATTATATATATATATATATATATATATATATATATATATACACACACACACACACACACACACACACACACACACACACACAAGAAGTGGAGTACAGCATTAGGAATAGAGACAGTGGAAATGTAATGGCTGTGTGTGATGTCAGAGGGATGGTGGATGGGGGAAGGAGGGTTGACAGAGTGTGAGGGATATAAATGATAAATGTCTAAGTATTACTTTGTTTTGTGCACATGAAACTAATAAAAAAATAAAAATAAATAAAAAATGATCATAATATGAATACTATCCCTGTTGTTACTCTGGATCACGTAACATCAATTTATTTACTTAAGAAAAAAATTCAATAGAAAATTGGTGCTTGTAATTTGGCACATTGTAATTTGGAGTATCTGCACAAGACTTTCAAAAAGGGGCTTCTGTTTAAGCATTGTTTGATTTTTGACTCCTTAGCATCTTAATGTGTATGGCAGTGCTTTCCTGATTAGCAATCATAGAGGTCTTTTGTTGAACCTCTGCTATAGCTGCTCTGAAGCATATATATATATATATATATATATATATATATATATATATATATATATATATTTTTTTTTTTTTCCGTTTCAGGTGTACAAAACAATGTAATAGTTAAGACATTTCACCCCTCACAAAGTGATAACCCTTCTCCCCCAGTCTATTGCCCCTCTGCCTCTGACATCATATATATCTATTACAATTTCGTTGACTCTATTCCCTGTGCTGTACTTCGTATCCCGTGACTATATATATATATATATATATATATATATATATATATATATATATATATAAAATTATAGTTGACATTCAGTATTATTCAGCTTCAGCTTCAGGTGTGCAGCACAGTGGTCAGGCATCTACACAGTCCATGAAGTGGTCTCCCTAATAAGACAAGTACCATCTGACACCCTACCAAATCTTTACAACATTATTGATTATATTCCCCAAACTATCTCTCTGAAGCATATTTTTGTGAGGGGTTCGTCCTGATTCCCAAAGTGAAGCTCATGTGGTCGTTTTCATGTGACAGTGATATATGTTGATCAAAATGTTCAACACAGTATTGTTTATAATTGCAAATAATTGAAAGACTGTTTGAAAATCTTTTGGCACATTATATAGCATATATTCTCACACACACATGGTGGAAAGAGGCACCATTTTACTGTTTGAATTTGCTAACCACACGTGTAACTTAAAAAAAAAAATGTCATGTGGGGTTAGCTGGTAGAGTTAGGTGAATTAAGGTAATAGAGTTAAGGAATTTTTGTTTCCTTCCTTATACATGTTGAATTAAGAGAAAAAGAATGTTATTTGAAATGAGTGCAAATTATGCAATATTATTTCAACAGTGTGAAAATGCATAGACTAAATGGGAGAAAAGATGCTGAAATGTTAGTAGTGGTTATCTTGGGGTGTGGGGTGTTTTAAAAATATTTTTTGTGTTCTTCAAATTTTTTTAATGAGTCTATACTATTTCCTAAGCATAAAGTAATAAACAGTTGAATGAAAATAAATTTCACAAGATGAACAAAAATATAGGACTCATGTGTTGTGCTTATTTGTACTTATACTGTGTTAAGTTATGAGTTTATAATGTTGGTGCTTAAAATCATTTAAATAAGATGGTTGGTGCATTTCTGGAATAGTTAGGAAAAACAACTATGATTTTGCTAAAACATATTGGAAATTAAAATGGAGAAGATAAATAGGTTGTATCCACACTCTGGCCCCAGATCAAAGTGGTCTGTCTCTCCTCTGAACTCTTGGAGAGCTTATCGTGCATATAACTCATTGAGCGCATGTCCTTTACACCAGTATTCCCAACTAAGTGGTTTCATGGAAAAGGGTTCCATGTCTTGAAGTCATTGTATTGTCTATAATGCCTAGTGCAAAACTCTCATTAAACAAATAAGTGATGAAAAAAAGTGGTACAGCTCATTTTATGACACTGAGGGGACTGGTTATTTAACACATTAAACTTGTTCTTTTACTGTTGTAGAGGCTTAGATTATAATAGATAACATGAAAAAATCAAGAAAGGTTATGTATCTTGCTCCAGGTCACATAGCTCATAAGTTGAGAGGGTTGGGATTTGTACTCAGGTTACCTGGCTCTGAAGCTTAGGCTATTTACCAACACGCACTGTCAGACAACCTGATAGATTTGGTTGGTAAAAATACAATTAGTCCAGATAGATTCAGACAATACCAGGGGTGCCAATAAAATGTATACACATTTTAAGAGATGTTTACACTTCGGTCAACATTGCTCAAGCAGTAGTTTGCCATAATCAGAAGTGTCTGGATGCTGATGGTAACCACTTTGAGCACCTCTTGTCATTGCAGAAGTCAAATGTGACTTGTATTCATCTTTTGTTATCGATATATATTGAGTATTACAATTTTAATACAGTTTTCCTTTCTTAAAGTGTGTATACATTTTTTTAGCACCCTCTGTATATTACATATACAGCAAAAACAAGATCATTATAACATCAGCTCCCCATATTCCTTGTCCCACAGGGGACACTGAAAGAAAAGGGGCCAGATGACAGGCAATATGAGTAGTGGGGTACCTTGTTGCCCAGGGGCCAATGCCTCACCATAGCTGAAAAGTTTTACAGCCTGAAGCTCTTCCTTAAGGGTGTTTGCATGGAGCAGTCCTCTAAATTCTACTATCTAGATCAAATTCTATCTAGGCAAGTGGGCAAATGAGTCAACTCTTTTAAGTAGGAGTTGTAAACGAAGAAGTAGCAACAAGCTGTAGGTTTGGTTGTTAAGGCTAAGAGGTACAATGCCCTGATGATGTGGGCGAGGAGCTTGGTCTTGGTATACTCAGTGTCATTTAAAGTTTTAAAGAAGGATTATACAAGGCTAAAGTGTCCTTCGAGAAAAGCGTGTCAGAATAGCTGCTGAACCCAAATCAGTGACAAAGTTTAAACAGTTATTATCTGATTATGTTATCTTCTCTTGAGAGTTTGGGAGAAGGTGTTGTGGCAATAGGCTTCTACAAAGTCACAAAAAAGACCCAAGCCATTGCCATTGCTGTGCAATTCTATTTTCAAGATGATATTTCTGTTCACCTAGGTCCTTTGTTTGCCTAAAATAAATTAGCCGGTACCACTGTCTTTAGAAGACAACAGGAATGATTCTATAGTTAATTTCTTAGTATGTAATATTTTAAATATAAATCTAAGAAGCCACATGTGAAAATGATATTTCTAAATAATGGCAAATGCCTGTAAGGTGGAAGTTCTCCCAGATTATATTTCTTTTCTTCCAAATATGAACATGACATGGCTGAAGAGTTAACATGAGTTAATATCTATAAAGGTTAATATTCAAAAATGGGCAATTTTGGCAATGAAACCTGGTCAGATTATGATTTGCTTCAGAGAAAAACCCTGGAATTAACTAAATTGATGTGGACCTCAAATAGGGAATTATATTGAAGCGTACACACACACACACACACACACACACACACACACACACACACACACTCCCCAATCCCAAACTTGCAAGAATATTGAACACGGATCCAAAAGTCTCCTGACTCCAAGACTAATGCACTGATCCAAATCGCTATTTCCTTGCTTTGGTGGATATTTAACTGCACAATGTCTAAGAGATCTTCCAGTTCCGACATACTGAATCTAAGATTTTCATAATGTACCGTGCATGGTTCATTAACTTGTTTTTTTCTAATTCTTTAGAATAGTAACATATTCATAACATAGAGTTCAATTGATATCTCATTGTTGAAATGTAATTGTTGATTACTCTAGTAGTGTTTAATGAAACCCATAGGAGGAAATGTATGATTTATGCAATTCACACACTTGGACAAATCTCAATCACTGCTCTCTGGAAGTCAATATTGGTTGTGATAAACTAATAGGTCGCTAGTCCAAACAGATTATCATGGTCTGTAATGGAACTGTAAAAAGACTTCAGTTGATGAGTTTGCTATTGAATCTTTCATGTTTACAATCTTAGCTCACTAGGTTTTTATCAGTGATAAATATGAAAGTAAATGTAAATTTGAAAGGTGGTAGGTTTTCATTTTAGGAGGTACCCCCAAATCTCTGCTTTGCTTTTCAGCAACTGAGTCTTTAAGTGCTCCTTGGGTATTAGAAAAACAGCACATGGATTCACAACTTCCAGAAATGTCTTTTTAAAAACTGTAAGGCCAAGCTCTTCATATATATATACTGTGCCTCATTGCCTCTGACCTGGCTTTCATGTTTAATTCTTGTGCTGTATACATTGTTAATAATTTAATATTTGAAGTATAATAAAGCTTAAAAGATGCAGACATTTTGATATGGGAAATCAAATTTGCAATTAAACTATCGTCCTAGTCACTCATTAAGGAGAGATCTTTTGAAGTGTTAGTGCGAGGAATAAAATTGCCTTAAGGGTTTTCTTTCAGAGGTTCAGTTTATTTGACTGAAAAGGCATTTTTTGAATGTATAATTGTCATTGACTGAATATTTGCATCCCCCCAAAATTCATATGTTGAAACCCAATCTCCAATGTGATGGTATTTGGTGGTGGGGCTTTAGGGAGGTAATTAGGTCATGAGGATGGAGCCTTCATGAACAGGGTTCATGCCCTTGTAAAAGAAGCCTCAAAGAACCCCCTCACCCCTCCCACCATTTAAAGACACCTGGAAAAGCCTCTAGTCTATGAACTGGGAAAACTGAGACACTGAATCTGCTGGTGCCTTGATCTTGCGCTTCCTAGCCTCTAGAACTATGAGAAATCAATATCTGTTGTTTATAAGCCACGTAATCTGTGGTATTTTGTTATTGTAGTCCAAACAGACTGAGATACTAATAGAAGGACATATTCCTCTTGTTACTTAATTTAGTCACATGAGAGAGACAGCCATATTGGTAAAAGGTTTGAGAAATAAACAATATCAATGACAGTGAGAACTGCAGTCTCACACATAACACATGATTCTAGTGTGCCAAACATATAATTTACTTTGTTAGTATAAATGCCTTCTTTATCAATATGACTTTTTTTCAAGATCACATATGTTTCTCATAAGATATATTTGAAACTCAACCTTAGGAAGGCAGAGAGGCAGTTGGTAGAGAGAGCAGTGACTTGGCTTCTATTTCTAACCTTGCCACAATTTAATAATTGTTACCTTGGTCAACTCCCATCCCTGCCATGGTCCCCAGTTTCCTAATTTGTAACATGAGTAGGTTAGATTAGAGGCCTTTAAGGGCTTCTCAAAATGTGTTCCCAGGCTCACAGCTGGGCAATAAGTTTTCACCTGATGGCTTATAAATGAATCTAAAAGTATGAGTCCTTCCCTTGTTTCTTGCAGGCAAATGACACATAATTCTGGAGACTATTGTTTTATGTATGACTAGGAGAACCTACTTTTTTGTTTGACAAACATATAGAGCTTACTATATGCTTAGCACTGACCTAAGCAATTTCTAAATACTGATTAAATGTGTTTAACCCTCACAGCTACTGTAGGTAGCTGATACTTTTATTGTCCCCACTTTATGAGTGGGAAACTGAGGTCCAGAGAAGTTAGGTCATTTGCCCACAGCTAGTAAATGGGAGAGTTGGAATTGAAATCTATGTAATTTGGTTCCAGGGTCCATGCTTTTGACCATTATTCCATACTATTATCTTACTAAGAGAGGGATGTCACCCCAATAAATTTTTTTTAAAAAAAAAGAGAGGGATGAGAGGTTTCCAAAGCTTGGCATTCATAAGCTAAAATCAGCACAGTGCTTAAGTTTACTGAAAAACTCAAATTCAGGATTGTAAAGCTCCCACGGTGCATGTTCACACAGCTTGCTATTGGAGTTCTTACGGTTTTCAGGAAGGATATTTTAACAGCAGCCCATTTTCAAAGCTGTCTTGAGTGGTTTGTGATTCACTATGGCCGTTTCCTTGCATTTTAATTTTCAATTACTGTTGGTGTGTTTCTGGTGGATATTTTCATCAATAGTGTGCCTTCCTCCATTCTCAGCTTTCACATCATTCCTCTTTGGGCTCACCGACTGTAAGAAAGAGGTGCATTGCTGGGCCATATAGGTTTTGACCTCTCTTAGCTATCAGACTGTTAAGGCTTGGAGATCACAATACTATTAAATATCAACTATAATTATATATATAGTCACAGGATGTGGAGTACAGCACAGGGAATAGAGTCAGTGGAATTGTAACAGCTATATACGATGTCAGAGGGGTAGTAGATTGAGGGAGGAAGTTTATCACTTTGTGAGGGGGATAAATGTCTCACTAGTACATTGTTTTGTACACCTGAGTCTAATAAAAAATAATTTATTTTTTTTTTAAAAAAAGCTTGGAGACCACTTACTTCTTATAAGGGCTCAGTTAGTGCTCTCATTCCCGTGAGGTGCTATATTGGAAGAATGAGGAGGATGGGGAGATGTTTTATTCTTCCAGTTTCAACTTATTCTTCCAGTTACTTATAGGCAATTTAGGAAGGCATAGCATGATAGAAGGTGGGCTGAGGAAGCAAATTATTATATAGTGCCATGCCATACTTTTACTGTTCAAAAACAACACAGGTTGCTATTTGAAAATTTAGGTTCTAATTTTAATGATAGAAAAAGAAATATCGTTCCCTTTATGCTTTTTCTTTTTCTAACCATGACAAAGATCTAGACCTAATCTATGACTTTTAACAAAATTTATAGTTCCTATTAAGCTGCATGTCTTACATTTAGGGAGATGCTGCAGGTACAGAAACGAAATATTGGTGTATCCAGTAAGTCTCAAATTAGAACAATTTCCATGACAACTTATTCAGTCTCATTTAAGAAAACATTTGCACAGTTCATATACAGAATCAACATTCTGTTGTTTGGCTCCTAGTATATTATTTTGTGTTTGAGATGTCATATGTTTCAATTTTGGTATCACATGCTGATATTTTTAGCTATAGCAGCATAATGCTATTACTTGACTGTAAAACAACTGTTGTGTGCCAATCTCAGCCTATCAATAACCAATGTTGTGGCTAGACCAGCTCTTGTGGTTCTTATGATTGAAAGACACCCTCAGGAACAACCATCATGAAACTTTGAAGAAAAAAAAAGGTTTGTTACTTACAGGGCTACACAGCGAGCGCAGGGGTGGGGGGAGTGAGAGTGTGCATGCAGGCCTGGGGTTCTGCTGTTATTGGGATTGAGGGTGGAGGCATAGGGTTTTGTGGGCTCACTGTTTATTGGTGAATTTATACCATAAGAGTGGCAATTTAAAGCTTGGAAAGAGAAGGCCCAAATGGTCAGTTTTCCAAATAAACAGATCTTTAAAACCAAGAAGCTTGGGGGAGGGGAACAACCTAGCTCTTTACCTAGTCCTGTGACTGGCAATGTGTTTATTTAAGATAGCCATCTTTGAAGTGGATGCCTCTTTAAAATGGGTGCTTTGGCAATCAAAGCTTAAGCCAGTGGCAATCTTGTAGTTACCGATTGATTGTGCTTTCTAATCCCCTCACCTTCTCCTCATCCCCAACCCCCTTCCCATCTAGCAACCCTCAGTTTTTCCTCTATATCTCTGAGACTGTTTATGATTAGTTTGTTCATTTATTCTATTATTTAGATTCTGCTTATAAGTGAGAGCGTATGGTATTTTTCTTTCTCCGATTGACTTATGACTTATTTCACTTAGCATAAGGTTCTCTAGGTCCATCCATATTGTTGCAAATGGTAAGATTTCATTCTTCTTTATGGCTGCGTAATACTCCATTGTATAAATGTACCACAGTTTCTTAATCCAGTCATCTACCGATGGGCATTTCGGTTGTTTCCATGTCTTGGCTATTGTGTATAGTGCTGCAATAAACATAGGGGTGCATAAAATTTTCAGAATTAGTGTTTTGGATTTCTCTGGATAGATACCTAGGAGTGGAATTGCTGGGTCCTAAGGTAGTTCCATTTTCAGATTTTTGAGATACCTCCATACTGATTTCCATAGTGGCTGCACCAGTCTGCAATCCCACCAACAGTGCACAAGGGTTCCCTTTTCTCCACATCCTCGCCAGCACTTGTTTGTTGATTTATTGATGATAGCCATTCTGACTGGGGTGAGGTGATATCTCATTGTGGTTTTTATTTGCATTTCTCTGATGGTTAGTGAGGTTGAGCATTTTTTCATATGTCTGTTTGCCATCTGTATGTCCTATTTAGAAAAATGTCTCTTCATGTCCTCTGCCCATTTTTTAATTGGGCTGTTTGTTTTTTTGGTGTTGAGTTGAATTAATTTTTTATGAATTTTGGATATTAACCCCTTATTTGATATATCATTGACAAATATCTTCTCCCATTCAGTAGGATCCTTTTTTTGTTTTATTGACGGCTTCCTTTGCTTTAAAAAATCTTTTTAGTTTGATGTAATCCCATATGTTTATTTTTTCTTCTTACTTCCCTTGCCCAAGGAATATATCAGTAAAAATATTACTCTGGGTAATGTCTGTAGACTTTGTCCCTATATTTTCTTCTAGGAGTTTTATGGTTTCAGATCTTACATTTAAGTCTTTAATCCATTTTGAATTTATTCTTGAACTCACAGTTTTTTTGCCAAAGATAAAAACCAGGTTTTTAAGTGGATATTAGAATTTTTAAAAACTTGTATCTGCTACTGTGAGCTTGGGAGCTGCCCCAACTTAAAGAATTTTCTAATGAGATGGGTGGTGATATTAACAATTGTGATTTAAAAAATATTTTATAATGAAATGTGTCAATATTTGGAATATCTGAATAATCCAATGAACCTATATTTTCCAAATGACCAGTGCATAATGTTACAAAATCATGCATGGGCAAAAGATCTGTTCAAAGTACAAAACAGACCAATGGATTGTAATGTAAATACTAAAATTTCATTTACATGGTTTCAGATTCCGTATTGCAACTAACATTTAAGAAACTATCAATTGTCGAATTTTTGTGTTTTGTCAAATGAGAATATTCACAATTACTTTAAAAACACTTTTCTCTTTCCTAGCTACCTATCTGTGTGAAGCAAATTGTTTTCATCTACTTCAACAAAAACATCACAACAGCCTGAATGCAAAAGCAGATGTAAGAACCCAGCTGCTTTCTGTTAAGCTAGTCAATAAATATTAAAATGTAAAACAATTCATTCTTTTGGGGGAAAATAGTTATTTTTCATAAAAATGTTATTTATGTTAATGTGTAATGAGTTTACTGATGTTATTTTAAGTCAATCAATTAATAAATGTTATTTTAAATTAAAAAAAAAGCTTAAGCCAGGCACTTGCATTACAAAAAAGAAAAAAGTCCCTACTAACGCTGGTGCACTGTTAGTGGGAATACAGATTGGTGCAACCACTATGGAAAACAGTATGGAGGTATCTCAAAAATCTGAAAATGGAACTACCTTATGATCCAGCAATCCCACTCCTAGGTATCTATCCGGAGAAATCCAAAACTCCAATTCAAAAATCTTTATGCACTCCTATGTTTATTGCAGCACTATACACAATAGCCAAGACCTGGAAACAACTGAAATGCCCATCGGTAGATGACTGGATTAAGAAACTGTGGTACATTTATACAATGGAGTATTACGCAGCCATAAAGAAGAAAGAAATCTTACCATTTGCAACAACATGGATGGACCTAGAGAACATTATGTTAAGTGAAATAAGTCAGACAGAGAAAGACAAATACCATATGATCTCACTTATATGCGGAATCTAAAGAAAATAAGTGAATGAACTAATCAGAGACAGTTTTGGAAACATGGAGGAAAAACTGAGGGTTGCTAGAGGGGCGGGGGGGTGGGGATAAGGGGAAGGTGAGAGGTTTAGAAAATAGTCGGTAACCACAACATGTTCATGGGGTTTTGAAAATTAATTTGGGGAACGTACAGAGGGATAGTGGATGGGGGGAGGGGGGTTCACACAGTGTGAGGGATATAAATGATAACATCTAAGTTTTGCTTTGTCTTGTGCACCTGAAACTAATAAAATAAAATAAAATAAAAAGATTCTGGGTCATACTGTGTGCATATTGATGGGTGTCAAGTCAATCTCATATTTATTTGCATTTCTCTGGTTATGTTACAGACATGTGTGAGAGAGTTTCTCTGGGAAGTATTCTTAAGAATGGGATAGCTGGTTCATAGGGTATACACGTGTGAAATTGAAAATATTTAAGAACCATCAAGATGCAGGCACTGCCCACTCAGACCAGACACTGCCCATGAGTCATATGGGTACCTACGAACTGAATATCTGCCTTGCATATCCATAAACAGTTCTGTTAGTGCAATTAGAGTTACTCAGGAACTGCTCTGTCAGTCTACACTCTCGCATATGTGAGTCATTATGTAATAATTTTTTTTCTAATGGCCACATTAAAAAAGTAAGAGAAATAAGTGAAATTAATTTTGACAGTATATTTTATTTGATCCAATATAGCTACAATATTATTTCAATATGTAATCAATAGAAAAATATTGAGATAAAAAAAAAAGTCCCTACTGTCAGAGCTTATACTACAATAACTCATAAGGAAATCATTGGTCTTATCATTAACAAATATATAGATCTATATAGATGGATATAGATTAATTTGCTTATATAATGTCCATTGATATCCATCAAAAACAACAAATATATTTATTGCAGCACTATTCACAATAGCCAAGATATGTAAACAACCAAAATGCCCATCGGTAGATGACTGGATTAAGAAACTGTGGTTCATTTATACAATGGAGTATTACTCTGTCATAAAAAAGAATGAAATCTTACCATTTGCAACAAGATGGATGGACCTAGAGAACATTACATTAAGTGAAATAAGTCAGATGGAGAGTACGAATACCATATGATCTCACTTATATGTGGAATCTAAAGAACTGAATAAAGGAGCAAAGTAAACAGAAATAGTCTCAGAGATATAGAGAAAAAACTGATGGTTGCTAGATGGGAGGGGGTTGGGGATGAGGGAGAAGAGGAGGGGATTAGAAAGCACAAATTTGTAACTACAATATTGCCTCGGGGATATTGCCCCAAATATTGCCCCAAAACAGTTTGGGGAATGTAATCAATAATGTTGTAAAGGTTTTGTAGGGTGTCGGATGGGCATATGTCTTATTAGGGAGACCACTTCATGGACGGTGTAGATGCCTGACCACTGCACTGTACACCTGAAGCTGAAGCTGAATAATATTGTATGTCAACTATAATTTAATATAGATATAGTCACAGGATGTGGAGTACAGCATACGGAATAGAGTCAATGAACTTGTAATAGATATATACGATGTCAGAGGGGCACTAGATTGGGGAGGGGGGTTATCACTTAGTGAGGGGTGAAATGTCTAACAATTACATTATTTTGTACACCTAAAATTAATAAAATATATATATATGTGTATGTGTGTGTGTGTGTGTGTGTGTGTGAACCAAGCCCCTATTATAGGCAATCATAAAATGAGGCATGCCACATGGGCCTTATGAGGGCCAAGGAAGTACCATCCAGTTGGGAAAAAATGTATGTGAAGCAAGACATAGGGAGCCAAAGCAGTGATGCGAGCATTAAGTGACAGAAGAGCTCAGAGGAGTGAGTGGTTGTTGGGGAGGAGGTACTTGAGAATGGCTACAAAGAGGAGGTAACCTTTGAATTAGATGCTAATTTTTTTCTGCTTGCCCTACCTAAACCTATGGAAAGTGCTTCATTAGGGTAGAAGTTCTCATAAGAGGGTCCCAAGACCAACACTGGGTCATAAGGATCCTCCTGATAGGATCTGAATGAAATCCCATTGCAAATCCTCCCTTTTATTGACAAAGACAAATGACATCAAAGTCCAGAACTTTCATTTTATGTATAACCAGAAGCTACCTATACTAACTTCCTAAGTGAGATATTAAAGATTACCGAAGCTCAGTATTCAGAAACCAACATGAGCACATTGCTGATGTGTCCTGAGGGCTTAAATTGGGATTCTGCTTGGAAACCTGGTAGGTGTTCAGCCACGTTGTAAGCTCCCACTGGGCATGCTCACACATAGATGTTGCAGTCCCCATGGTTTTCAGGAAGTACATCTGGTCAGCAGTCCATCTGCATTTTCCTTATTGTCCTGAGGTGATTGTGATCTTCTGTGGTTGTTTTCTTGCTTTTTAATTTTAAAACGCTATTGGTTTAGCCCCATTATTACCCATTTTATTTGTTGTATGTGATTTTGTTAATTTTTGAAGTGTGTTAATGGTACATGGTTGCATTAATAGTGTTTGTCCCAACTTTTCGCAATAACTAGGCTTTCAGACATGCATGTGATCCAATCCAAATTTGAATACCCATATACCCTTAGAGTTATAGTAGGTGTGTGCATAATTTCCTCCCAAATGGGTTTGGACAGTAAAACTTCATGCTTTAAATATTTAATCTTTAAGTCCACAAATATTTATTGAAACCCTACTATTGATCCCCTTACCAGTAATGCATCCCAACAAGCATTTCCCATTTCAGAAAATAGCATCACAACCTACGCAATTTCTCAGGCTAAAAACTTAGGAATTATCCTTCATCCCCGTCTTCTCCTTACGTGCCACATTCAATCCATCAGTAAGTCTTCTATCTGCAAAACATATTCTAAATTTGATTATTTTTCATCATCTATACTATTAATTCCATAGTCCAAGCCATCATTGTCCCTCGTTTGAATTATTGCATTAACCTCAAAATTAGTGTCCCTGTCTCCTCACATGACCTCCCCTCCCGTGAAATTTATCCTACACATAGCAGCCAAAGTGAATGTCTTAAAACATAAGTCAGACCTACCACTCTACCACTTGAAATATTTGAAGCACTTCCCATTCACAACTAGATGAGTATCCATTCTTCTTCTTATGGCGTATAAGGCTTTTAAAAATGATCTGTCTTCTGCCTAATTTTTCTAACGTCATCTCTTTCTACTCCCTCCCACATTTACTCTGCTCCAGCCACACTGGCTTTCTCTTTCACTGTTGAACATGCTGTTATCATTTCCACCTCAGGGCATTTTAACTTGCTGTTCTTTCTACTTGGCACTCTCATTCTTCATTTTGTCAGATGAATGACTCCTTCTCAGCAGTCAGGTCTCAAGTCAATCCTCTCCTCCTTAGAGAAGCCTTCCCTGATTACCCAAGCTAAAGCAGCCCTTCTAGTCACTCTCTCTACATCCCCCCCACCTTGCCTTCTCAGAGCATGAATGAATAACTAAAATTATCTAAACTGTTTATGTCTACATGTGTATTTCTTTCTCTCCTCACTGGAGAGTCCCCCCTTATCCGTGGTTTTGCTTTCCACAGTTTCAGTTACCTGTGGTCAACTGCGGTCCAAAAACATTAAATGGAAAATTCCAGAAATAAACAGTTGTGCGCCATTCTGAGTAGTGTGATGAAATCTCGTGCCATTCTGCTCCATCCCACCCAGACATAAATCATCTCTTTGTCCAGCATACCCATGCTGTATACACGATCTGCCCATTAGTCACCTAGTAGCCATCTTGATTATCAGATCTACTGTTGTGGTATCACAGTGCTGTGTTCAAGTAACCCTTATTTTACTTAATAATGGCCTCAAAACTCAAGAGTAGTGATGCCTGCAATTTGGATATGTCAAGGAAAAGTCATAAAGTGCTTCCTTTAAGACTGTAAATATCGTAATAAGTCATAAGAGTCAAAACTGGGATGAAAAGGACCATTTAGGACACTGAATAAAAGGCAGTTTGCACAGCAAATTAGAACAGAGACTGTGAATAAATGTAAGGATGCCCCTATATTGTGGGTGCCTGACTCCATGTCGTGGACATGATTCTTCAAAGGAGCTTTGCAGAGCTAGATATCAGCTGTATGCAATCCATGCTCTGAGAAATCTTGGGGAGGAGTGGATCATCCTTCCACACTCTTTGACTGCCTTTTAAATACGGCATATGTATTGTTTGGTACAAAACAGATGGCTTAAATGCTATGCCAGTTAGAGTAAGCTTCTAAGCAACTTTCACGACCAAGCTGGAAGTTTTTGGACAGCTGTGTGGCCTTGGGCATTTTTATGTTAGCACTGTTCGCATGTTCCTCAGACTGGGCTCTAGAATTGTATGGGGAGGCAACGGAAGATTCTTTCTGTGAGTTTCTCTTCATACCGAGTGCTTGGAAATCAGGCTCAACTATTTTTTTTTTATAGTCATCACGTCATCACATCAAAAAAGCCACTTAGGTGAGTTTGCAAAGAGTGCCCATCACTGCTATCCTACTGAGTCTCTGTTAAAATCGTTCACTCGGGTTTATTTGTAACTACCTACAGGAGTGTTCCGGATAATTCTCTCCCTCCATTTTTTTTCTGTTAGAATATCCAGTAAGAATTATCTTTCAGATACGTCAAGAAATTAGTTTTTGATTAAGATTATGATTTTCTCTAACAATGGTACGAGAAAATAAATTAGTTATTTAGAGCCAGACTTCCAAAGGGATATCTTGTTCAAAAGTTTAATATCAGAATTGAGGGAATTAAGTGGATGAGACCTACATGTGTTTCAATTTCTGCAAATTTCATTTTTTATTTTCATTGATGAAAAATTAGACAGAATTATGGAAGTGCTAGCATTTTAATTTTAATTCCTTTTTAATAAATAATACACTAGCTATCCTACCCCACAGGGAAGAATATAATTGAAATACTGAATTCATTTATTTGAGACAGAAATAGTAAAAGGTAATGGCATACTCTGACACCTTAGCTGCTTTTTGCAATCCTTGAGAGACTGGTGGGTTGATGTAACAGGATCTTTTATAGTTAGAAACAAACATCTCCCTTCTATTATTTCTTTGTCAAAAGCTATTCATTTCCACTGTAGTTTATGTTTCAGAAGTTTCTATATGTAGCTAATGTAAGAGCATCTTTGATATATCTTATGAAGCTTTGTGTACTTAATGGAGATTTGAAAATTAACATTATATTTTGGTTTGGAAAACTATGTAATCCTCTAATGAAACAAAACACTTCAAGAGTCTAGGAAAGGTTCATTTGGGAGTAATTTAGGACAGGAATGGGTAGCCAAAAAATAGAACAATCATACTTATGAGTTGGTGATGTCAATGGTGTATCTGCAACATGGCCCCAACGGATTCTTTACTGAATATAGTAGTAATAACGGCTACTATAGAGGCATTAGACAATGCATCAAAGTGTTCTGCAATTATTATTTTTTATTTTTTATTTTAAATTTATTGGGGTGACAATTGTTAGTAAAATTACATAGATTTCAGGTGTACAATTCTGTATTACATCATCTATAAATCCCATTGTGTGTTCACCACCCAGAGCCAGTTTTCCTTCCATCACCATATATTTGATCCCCCTTACCCTCATCTCCCACCCCCCACCCCCTTACCTCTGGTAACCACTAAACTATTGTCTATGTCTATGAGTTTTTGTTTCTCATTTATTTGCTTGTTTTGTTGTTTTTGGTTTATATACCACACATATCAGTGAAATCATATGGTTCTCTGCTTTTGCTGTCTGACTTATTTCGCTTAGCATTATACTCTCAAGATCCATCCATGTTGTCACAAATGTTCCTATGACATCTTTTCTTACCGCCAAATAGTATTCCATGGTGTATATATACAAGAACTTCTTTATCCATTCATCTATCGAAGGACATTTTGGTTGTGTCCATGTCTTGGCCACCATAAACAAGGCTGAAATGAACATTGGAGCACACGTGTCTTTACGTATAAATGTTTTCAGACTTTTTGGGTAGATACCCAGGAGAGGGATTGCTGGGTCATATGGCAATTCTATTCGTAATTTTTTCAGGAACCTCCACACTGCCTTCCATAATGGCTGCAGCAGTCTGCATTCCCACCAAAAGTATATGAGGGTTCCTTTTTCTCCACAGCCCCTCTAACACTTGTTACTATTTCTCCTGTTGATGATAGCCATTCTGACTGGGGTGAGGTGATATCTCATTGTGGTTTTCATTTGCATTTCTCTGATGATTAGTGATGTTGAGCATTTTTTCATATGTCTTTTTGCCATTTGTAAGTTCTCTTTAGAGAAATGTCTCTTCAGGTCGTCTGCCCATTTTCCAATTGGGTTGTTTGTTTTTTCTTGTTGAGTTTCATGAGTTCCTTGTATATTTTGGATATTAGCCCCTTATCGGAGGCACTGTTTGCAAAAATCTTCTCCCATTCAGTTGGTTGCCTCTTAATTTTGTCGATGGTATCTTTTGCTGTGCAGAAGCTTTTAAGTTTCATAAAGTCCCATTCGTTTATTTTAGCTTTTACTTCCCTTGCCTTTGGACTCAAATTCAAAAATTGCTCTTTGAACCCAAGGTCCATAAGTTTAGTACCTATGTTTTCTTCTATGCAATTTATTGTGTCAGGTCTTATGCTTAAGTCTTTGATCCATTTTGAATTAATTTTGGTACATGGTGACAGACAGCAGTCCAGTTTCATTCTTTTCCACGTGGCTATCCAATTCTCCCAGTACCGTTTATTGAAGAGGCTGTCTTTTCTCCATTGTGTGGTTTTTGCTTCTCTGTCAAAAATTATCTGTCCACATTTATGTGGTTTTATTTCTGTGTTCTCAATTCTATTCCATTGGTCTATGTGTCTGTTTTTCTGCCAATACCATGCTGTTTTGATTATTGTTGCCCTGTAGTACAAGCTACAGTCAGGGAGTATGATACCTCCAGTATTGTTCTTTTTTCTTAAGATTGCTTTGGCTATTCAGGGTCTTTTGTGGTTCCAAACAAATCTGATGATTTTTTGTTCTATTTCTTTAAAAAATGCCATTGGGCTTTTGATGGGGATTGCATTAAATCTGCATATTGCTTTGGGTAATATGGCCATTTTAACTAGGTTGATTCTTCCAATCCATGAGCACGGAGTGTCTTTCCATTTCTTTGTGTCTTCTTCAATTTCTTTCAAAAAAGTCTTATAGTTTTCAGCATATAGGTCTTTCACATCCTTGGTTAACTTTATTCCTAGGTATTTTGTTCTTTTTTCTGCAATTGCAAAGGGAATTGTTTTTTGTATTTCTTTTTCTGAGATTTCATTGTTAGTATATAGGAATGCAATGGACTTTTGTACGTTGATTTTGTAGCCGGCCACATTACTGTATTCGTTGATTGTTTCTAATAGCTTTTTGGTGGAGTCTCTAGGGTTTTCTACATATAGCATCATGTCATCTGCAAAGAATGACAGTTTAACTTCTTCATTCCCAATTTGAATGCCTTTTATTTCTTTCTCTTGCCTGATTGCTCTGGCAAGGACTTCCAACACTGTGTTGAAAAGCAGAGGTGACAGGGGACAGCCCTGTCATGTTCCTGAACGTAGAGAAAGAGCTTCAGTTTTTCACCGTTAATTATGAGATTAGTGAGGGCTTGTCATATATGGCCTTTATTATGTTAAGGTATTTTCCTTCTATACCTATTTTATTAAGTGTTTTAATCATAAATGGATGTTGTATCTTGTCAAATGCTTTTTCTGCATCAATTGATATAATCATATGAATTCTGTCCTTTATTTTGTTTATGTGATGTATCACATTGATGGATTTGTGGATGTTGAACCATCCTTGTGCCCCGGGGATGAACCCCACTTAGTCGTGGTGAATAATCTTTTTAATGCATTCTTGTATTCGATTTGCTAGAATTTTGTTTAGGATTTTTGCATCTGTATTCATCAGCGATATTGGTCTGCAGTTTTCTTTTTTTGTGCTGTCCTTACCAGGTTTTGGTATCAGGGTAATGTTGGCCTCATAAAATGAGTTAGGGAGTACTATGTCTTCTTCAATTTTTTTGGAATTGTTTGAGCAGGATTGGTGTCAGATCCTCTTTGAAGGTTTGGTAGAATTCACTAGTGAAGCCATCAGGTCCCGGACTTTTGCTTTTGAGAAGGTTTTGGATGACTGATTCAATTTCCTTACTGGTGATCGGTCTGTTTAGATTTTCCAGTTCTTCATGGTTCAGCCTAGGAAGGCCATATGTTTTTAAGAACTTGTCCATTTCTTCTAAGAGGTTATTGAATTTGGGGGCATATAGTCCTTCATAGTATTTTTGTATGATCCTTTGTATTTCTGTGGTGTCCGTGATAACTTCTCCTTTTTCATTTCTGATTTTGTTTATTAGTGTCTTCTCTCTTTTTATCTTAGTAGCCTAGCCAAGGGTTTGTCAATTTTGTTAATCTTTTTAAAGAACCAGCTCTTTGTAACATTAATTTTTTCTATTGTCTTTTTGTTCTCTATTTCATTTAGTTCTGCTCTACTTTTTGTTATTTCCTTTCTTCGGCTGACCTTGGGTTTCATTTGTTCTTCTTTTTCTAGTTCTTTAAGGTGTAACATGAGGTTATTTATTTGGGATTTTTCTTGTTTCTTGAGATAGGCCTGTTATGACATAAATTTCCCTATTAAAACTGCTTTCACTGCATCCGAAAAATTTTGGTAGGATGTATTTTCATTGTCATTTGTTTCTATGCATCTTTTGATCTCTCCTCTAATTTCTTCTTTGACCCGTTTGTTCTTTAAAAGTATCTTGTTTAATCTACATGTATTTGTGTTTTTTTCTGCTTTCTTTTTGCATTTAATATCCAATTTCAAAGCCTTGTGATCAGAGAATATGCTTGGTATGATTTCAATCTTCTTAAATTTGCTGAGGCTGATTTTAAGTCCCAATATATGGTCTATCCTTGAGAATGTTCCATGTACACTAGAAAAAAAATGTATAGTCTGATATTTTAGGATGAAGTGATCTATATATGTCAATTATGTCCATTTCATCTAATGTGTCATTTAGGACTGCTATTTCGTAATTTATTTTATGTTTGGATGATCTATCCATAGCTGTCAATGATGTATTTAAGTCCCCTAGTATAATTGTGTTTTGGTCAATTTCTCCCTTTAGTTCTCTGAGTAGTTGCTTGGTATATTTCGGTGTTTTCTGATTGGGGGCATAAATATTGATGACTGTTATGTCTTCTTGTTGTATAGTCCCCTTTACCATTATGAAGTGTCCATTTTTGATTCTTGTTACCTTTTTCACCCTGAAGTCTGTTTCATCTGATATCATTATGGCTACACCTGATTTTCTCTGGATACCATTTGCTTGGAGTGTCAATTTCCACCCTTTCACTTTGAGTCTATGCTTGTCCTTGTAGCTGAGATGTGTCTCTTGGAGACAGCATATGGTTGGGTTTAGTTTTTTGATCCAATCTGCTACTCTGTGCCTTTTTATTGGTGAGTTCAGTCCATTTACATTTAGGGTGATTATTGATATGTGAGGATTTCCTGTCATTCTATCTTTAGTTTTCCGGTAAAGCTGTGTTTCAATTGTTTCTTTGCCTTTTTGTTGTTGTCTACTATTTCTGTGGTGGTATTCTATGATGTTTCCCTCTGTTTCTTCTTTTATTACAGTATATATTTCAGTTCTGGATATTTTTTGAGTGTTTACCCTTAAGTTTATGTAAAAGAAAGTTTGATATTTACAATATTCCATTTTCTTCAGCATGCTTACTTTCTCCATTCCCATATTCCGGTTCAGGCCTTTACTCTCCCCCTTTTTATGTTTTTGTTGCCACAAATTGTCCCTGTAGATGGTGGTCCAATAGCCTCCTTTAGTATTTCTTGTAGTGCATGTCATGTATTAGAAAATTCCCTCAGCTTCTGCATGTCTGGAAAGGTCTTTATTCCTCCTTCATATCTAAAGGATATCTTTGCTGGATATATTATTCTTGGCTCATAATTTCTCTCTTTCAATAGTTTGAATATTTCGTTCCCCTCCCTCCTGGCTTATAGAGTTTCTGCTGAAAAATCTGATGATAATCTAATGGGCTTTCCTTTGTAGGTTACTGTCTTCTTTTCCCTGGCTGTCTTGAGGATTCTTTCTTTGTCGTTGATTTTAGACAGCTTCAATACAATGTTGCTTGGAGAAGGCCTGTTGGGATTGAGGTAATTAGGTGTTCTATTTGCTTCTTGGATTCAAGGATCCAGTTCTGTCCACAAGTTTTGGAAGTTCTCATTGACAATTTGTTTGAATATATTCTGTGTTCCCTTCTCTCTTTCTTCTCCTTCTGGTATGCCCATTATTCTCATATTGCTCTTTCTGATGGCATCAGAAAGTTCTTGTAGAGTTCTTTCATTTCTTTTAATTCTCAAGTCTCTTTCTTCTTCCATCCGTGTAATTTCCAGGTTTCTAACTTCGATGTCACTGATTCTTTCCTCCATCTGGTCAACTCTACTACCTAAGCTGGCTATTTCATTCTTAATTTCTTCTACTGAGTTCTTAATCTCCAGAAATTCTATTTGTTTTGTTTTTTAAATTTCAATCTCTTTCGTGAAGTGCTCATGTTGTTCTTTGATTGTGTTTCTGAGTTCATTAAACTGCCTTTCTGTATTTTCTTGCATCTTGTTGAGTTTTTTCAGAACTGCCATCTTGAATTCTCTGTCATTTAAGTCACATAGTTCCATATCTTTAAGTTCCTTTTCTGGAGACTTTTCACTTTCTTCCTGAGCTGTCTTGTTGCCTTGGTTATTCATGGCAATTACTGATTTATTATTCCTCTTCCTAGACATCTACAGGACTATCTTCTGCAACAGGTTGATAGGAAGAGGTCTTTCTTTTGTTTTCCAGTACTTATTGGTATAATGTTTTATTTTCTCTCCAACTGCAGCCTTTTATTCTCTCTCACATGGTAGTGCTATGTTTTCTCTGCACTATTCCAGCTTCTTACACAATGGGGGGATTTCCTGGGAGACAGGCTTCTCCTCTGTTAATAGTTTGCCTGGGTCACAGGGCGTGGTGTCCGTGTGGGTATGTGGAGAGCTTTTGAAGTTCCAAAGTTCTTCCTGCACCAGATTCAGAGCCCGCATGTTTCAGCAGTTCCATTTACTCCTGCAGGTATCCACCCAGAGAGGTAGGGCTAGGGGTGGCGTGAGTTGTGAGAGGTGGCCCAGCGCAATATCCATGACCACCCCCACAGCCTGTCCTGCTTCCACAGCTCTCTCTCCTTTGTTGGAACTAGTTGGGCTGCAAATCTGTATCTGTGGTCCACAATTCTCAGAACAGCAAATATCCTGTTCTTTTGATCTGACGCTGCTACTGTTCAACTTCTTGCACCGGGCAGGTGTGGGCTGGGCGATCTCTGGGAGTGTAGGGAGGTGGTGGCTGGTCTCTGTGCTAAGGCTTCCATTCTCTACAGCAGTGAGGGCTTAAACCACCTTTTTCAGCCTTCTTCCCTCAGTCTTTTCTCTGAGGTCTCTGCCGTGAGTGTTGGGTTCAACCATGTTATATGCTGTCCCCTCAGCCCTGTGGGCCATAAGCGGAACCCTAGCAGTCCGAGTTCTTCACTCTCCCACAGCTGCGGTAGTTCCAGGATGCAGCGAACTCGGAGCGCCAAGTCCTCACGGCTCCATCTCCACACTTCTCCCCTACTTGCGTGATTTGCCCACCTTTAGGTGAATTCAGTAGTGGGCCTCTTCGTCTTGCCTGTCTGCTGTGCAGGGAGTCCTTTGTGGAGTTATAGTTGTTCGATTAGTTGTAAATTCCAGGGGATATTTACAGAGGCTCACCCCATGCCGCCATTTTGATGATGTCTCCCCGTGTTCTGTAATTATTTATATGTCTACTTCTCTCTCTACAGTATGAGTTTTTCAAGGGCGTGGACCATGACTCATTCATTTTTCTATTCCCAGCAGTGATAGACTCAATGCCAAGCCCATCAGAGCTACTCTGTAAATGTTTTCTGTTTGCTTTGTAGTGGTAACTAGAACTGTATTTATTATTCTTATTCTGATGTCAAAATTTTCAAAACAAAGCTCTACATTAAGATGGAGGTATTCAAAATTTGTCCCACTTCTTTCCCCATGCATATTTTCTTTTCCTAGTAGATGCATACCCTCGACTTCAGCTATAGAATTCATCCTATTCTAAACTGCATGTCTTTAGGGTAAAGGTACGTAGTTGTACATACTTTTATATTTTAACTTCTCTGTATATTGGGCTGATATTTGAGGGCAATAGAAAGATGGATGATGTTTAGGTCTTCTAGGTCCCCATGGGAAGGAAGAGTGAAAGCAACCGGTTAGCTCATCTAGTTCGCTCTGCTCCTTCTGGCCCTCAGAGCCCAAGGTTGCTGATTTGTTAAGGCTTGTGTTTTACCCTTCCTGATGCATGTAAAAATGATTTCCTGCCCAAATCCCATTTCGTTACTTTCTGAAGCAAACATCTGTCATGCCTTACACAAAATTTTTCTCTATTTGGTAATACAAGTATATGTGATGATGGTGGGAATGGGGTGATATTTCATGTGTTGCAATAGCATAAGTATAACAGGTTCCCAAATGTCTGGTTTTGGCAATTTGATAACTAACAGAGTCTGCCTGATATAAAGCCCAGCATGAGGGTTTTTGCCTTGAATAATTTCTTTGCTATTCTTCTGGCATCACTGCCAAGTGCGCCACATTAGGGGATAAACTCCCACCTTCAGAGCCTTCCTGAGTTATTAAATAGTAGTGTAATTGACAATTCAAGATAGATGATGCCTGGAAAATAAACATATCAGAACTCAGACATCCATATAGGAATATTTGTTTCATCCTAAAGTTCCTGCCTTGCTCAAGATATGTTCAGGAATCCTTCTTGATTTCAGAGGCAGTTACCTAGCCAAATGAGGACATTTTTCTTATAACTTTAAAATGCATGTTGGACTGAGAATATTATTACCTGCCTGATTCAGCAGGTTTTGTTGGGTCACATTTAAGTATATCCAGAAATAAAAAATGGGCTCCTAGAATGAACAGTTACCACTATTAAGGAGAAACAAATGAACCAACAAAAAAATCCCCTCTGAAGCCTCATCCAAATGAGTGACAAACACGTTTGGAATTCTGGCAGCATCATTGAAATCACTGCATGGCTTCTTACAGAGATGAATTTGAAAGTAACAGCAACCATCTCCAAACTTGAATGCCAGAAAAGAATGAACCTCTGACACCAGGAAATATCTGGTCTGACCTATGGAAATAGTTTATTGACCAGGCTGGACTCAGTGAGGTGAAATCATAAAATTAATTTGTCATGATAGTGACTTTCAAGACCATTCTGTAAGATCTGTCATCTTGCTCCTCTATAGAATATCATGCAGATTCCACACTTTTTCAGTCATGTATGGTTTTTTAATGAACAACCACAATCTTACATATTAAAAAGCTCAGTCAAATAAAAACCAGAAGTTGAGTCTCTTTTAATTAAAAGCTGCTCTGTTCCCTTACAACTCTCAGCCTAGCCTGGACTCAGAAGCATCCAGGAGGGAACGTACAGCTATTGCAGGTTGTGTTCCTGGGAAGCAGACTCTGAGATGGAGATTAGTGAGCAGGCTAGAGCTCGACCAACATCTGTGGATAGGAAGGGATGGGGAAAAGAAGCAGGACTAGGTAGGGGAGGAAGTTGAGCGCAATGCATCTCAGTGGAAGTCTCAGTCAACTCTGTGGGGTGCTCTGTAGCTGAGATGACCTTTAGGAGTTGTTTGAAGTTGGGTGAGGGGGCCAGACGTTATAACCTGCATTGGTCAGTCACTGCATGAAGGTCCCTCCTGAAAGTAGGTGTGACCTTAGGCAAGGTGGATTTTTTCAGCTAAGGCAATATCCTTAACAGGCTGAGAGCCGAGGGCTGTCACCTGGCAGCATTCCAGGGAATGGGATAGTAACTCTCATTTCTGAATGAGGAACTGGGCGGCACATCATGGAGTTCACCAAATGGGCATAGTCTGTGTTTTTTCCATTCTTTTCAGCTCTTGTCCTCCTCCTCTTCCACCCGTTATGCTATTTCTGGCTTCACGTGGACCCTCCAGATAGGATGGATGAAAGGAAATGGAGGAGACGTCATCAAAATGGAGGCATGCGGTGAGCCTCTGAAAATCTCCCCTGGAATTTACAAAAAATTAAACAGCTATAACTCCACAAAGGACTCCTTGCACAGCAGACAGGCAAGATGAGGAGGCTCACTACTGAATTCACCTAAAGGTGGGCGAATCGCGCGAGCTGGGAAGGAGGGAAGGGAGAATTGTGGAGACGGGCCGCGCAGAAACAGGATGCAGACCTAGCTCAGTGCACGGAGCTCGCTGCATCCTGGAAATACTGCAGCTGTGGGAGAGGGAAGAACTCGGACTGCTAGATCATCAAAACAGAAAATAAATAATGAAATAGCAGCCCTAAATGACACATTAGATGAAATGGACATAATTGACATATATATAGCACTTCATCCTAAAACATCAGATTATACATTTTTTTTCTAATGTACATGGAATATTCTCAAGGATATACCACATATTGGGACATAAAATCAGCCTCAGCAAATTTAAGAAGATTGAAATCATACCAAGCATATTCTCTGATCACAAGGCTTTGAAATTGGATATCAAGTGCAGAAAGAAAGCAGAAAAAAACATAAATACATGGAGATTAAACAACATACTTTTAAAGAACGACTGGGTCAAAGAAGTTAGAGGAGAAACCAAAAGTTACATAGAAACAAATGACAATGAAAATACATCCTACCAAAATTTTTGGGATGCAGCAAAAGCAGTTTTAAGAGGGAAATT
Organism: Rhinolophus sinicus; assembly: GCF_057876585.1. Classification (NCBI taxonomy): domain Eukaryota; kingdom Metazoa; phylum Chordata; class Mammalia; order Chiroptera; family Rhinolophidae; genus Rhinolophus; species Rhinolophus sinicus. The sequence continues at coordinate 101,867,720 of NC_142518.1, forward strand.
TATATCATTACAGGCCTATCTCAAGAAACAAGAAAAATCCCAAATAAATAACCTCATGTTACACCTTAAAGAACTAGAAAAAGAAGAACAAATGAAACCCAAGGTCAGCCGAAGAAAGGAAATAACAAAAAGTAGAGCAGAACTAAGTGAAATAGAGAACAAAAAGACAATAGAAAAAATTAATGTTACAAAGAGCTGGTTCTTTGAAAAGATTAACAAAATTGACAAACCCTTGGCTAGACTCACTAAAATAAAAAGAGAGAAGACACTAATTAACAAAATCAGAAACGAAAAAGGGGAAGTTATCACGGACACCACAGAAATACAAAGGATCATCCAAGAATACTATAAAGGACTATATGCCACCAAATACAATAACATAGAAGAAATGGACAAGTTCTTAGAAACATATAGCTTTCCAAAACTGAACCATGAAGAACTGGAAAATCTAAAAAGACAAACGAGAAACAGAAACTCATAGACACAGACAATAGTTTAGTGGTTGCCAGAGGGTAAGGGGGGTGGAAGGTGGGGGGTGGGAGATGAGGGTAAGGGGGATCGAATATATGGTGATGGAAGGAGAACTGACTCTGGGTGGTGAACACACAATGGGATTTATAGATGATGTAATACAGAATTGTACACCTGAAATCTATGTAATTTTACTAACCATTGTCACCCCAATAAATTTAATTTAAAAAAAAAAAAAAAGAAGAAGAAGAAGAAAAAAAAAAAGACAAATCACCAGTAACGAAATTGAATCAGTCATCCGAAACCTTCCCAAAAGCAAAAGTCCGGAACCAGATGGCTTCACTAGTGAATTCTATCAAACCTTCAAAGAGGATCTAATACCAATCCTGCTCAAACTCTTCCAAAAAATTGCAGAAGAGACAGTACTCCCTAACTCATTTTATGAGGCCAACATTACCCTGATACCAAAACCTGGTAAGGACAACACACACAAAAAAGAAAACTACAGACCAATATCTCTGATGAATACAGATGCAAAAATCTTAAACAAAATTCTAGCAAATCGAATACAACAGTGCATTAGAAAGATTATTCATCACGACCAAGTGGGGTTCATCCCCGGGGCACAAGGATGGTTCAACATCCGCAAATCCATCAATGTGATACATCACATAAACAAAATAAAGGAGACAAATCATATGATTATATCAATTGATGCAGAAAAAGCATTTGACAAGATACAACATCCATTTATGATTAAAACACTTAATAAAATAGGTATGGAAGGAAAATACCTTAACATAATAAAGGCCATATATAACAAACCCTCAGCTAATCTCATAATTAATGGTGAAAAACTGAAGCCCTTTGCTCTATGTTCAGGAACACGACAGGTCTGTCCCCTGTCACCTCTGCTTTTCAACACAGTGTTGGAAGTCCTTGCCAGAGCAATCAGGCAAGAGAAAGAAATAGAAGGCATCCAAATTGGGAATGAAGAAGTTAAATTATCACTCTTTGCAGATGACATGATTCTATATATAGAAAACCCTAGAGACTCCACCAAAAAAAAGCTATTAGAAACAATCAGCGAATATAGTAATGTGGCCAGCTACAAAATCAACGTACAAAAGTCCATTGCATTCCTATATACTAACAATGAAATCTCAGAAAAAGAAATACAAAAAACAATTTCTTTTGCAATTGCAGCAAAAAGAATAAAATATCCAGGAGTGAACTTAACCAAGGATGTGAAAGACCTATATGCTGGAAACGACAAGGCATTTTTAAAAGAAATTGAAGAAGACAGACAGAAATGGAAAGACATTCCGTGCTCATGGATTGGAAGAATCAACATAGTTAAAATGGCCTTATTACCCAAAGCAATTTACAGATTTTATGCAATCCCCATCAAAATCCCAATGGCATTTTTTAAAGAAATAGAACAAAAGTCATCAGATTTGTTTGGAACCACAAAAGACCCCGAATAGCCAAAGCAATCTTAAGAAAAAAGAACAATACTGAAGGTATCACACTCCCTGACTTTAGCTTATACTACAGGGCAACAATAATCAAAACAGCATGGTATTGGCAGAAAAACAGACACGTAGACCAATAGAATCAAATTGAGAACTCAGAAATAAAACCACATAAATATGAACAGGTAATTTTTGACAAAGAAGCCAAAAACATACAATGGAGAAAAGACAGCTTCTTCAATAAATGGTGCTGGGAGAATTGGAAGGCCATGTGCAAAAGAATGAAACTGGACTGCTATGTGTCACTAAAGGGTTAGAGGGGAGGAGGGTGGTAGATGAGGGTAAAGGGGATTAAATATACAGTGATGGAAAGTGAACTGACTCTGGGTGGTGAACACACAATGGTATTTATAGATGATGTAATGCAGAATTGTACCAAAATTAATTCAAAATGGATCAAAGACTTAAGCATGAGACCTGACACAATAAACTGCATAGAAGAAAACATAGGTAGTAAACTTATGGACCTTGGGTTCAAAGAGCATTTTATGAATTTGAGTCCAAAGGCAAGGGAAGTAAAAGCTAAAATAAATGAATGGGACTATATCCATCTTAAAAGCTTCTGCACAGCAAAAGAAACCATCAGCAAAATAAAGAGGCAACCAACTGAATGGGAGAAGATTTTTGCAAACAGTGCCTCCTATAAAGGGCCAGTATCCAAAATATACAAGGAACTCATGCAACTCCCCAACAAAAAAACAAACAACCCATTTGAAAAATGGGCAGAGGACCTGAAGAGACATTTCTCCAAAGAGGACATACAAATGGCAAATAGACATGAAAAAATGCTCAACATCACTAATCATCAGAGAAATGCAAATGAAAACCACAATGAGATATCACCTCACCCCAGTTAGAATGGCTATCATCAACAAGACAAATAGTAACAAGTGTTGGAGAGGCTATGGAGAAAAAGAAACCCTCATACACTGTTGGTGGGAATGCAGACTGCTGCAGTCTCTATGGAAGGCAGTGTGGAGTTTCCTCAAAAAATTACGAATAGAATTACCATATGACCCAGCAATCCCTCTACTGGGTATCTACCTGAAAAATCTGAAAACATTTATACGTAAAGACACGTGTGCTCCAATGTTCATTGCAGCTTTGTTTACGGTAGCCAAGACATGGAAACAACCAAAATGTCCTTCGATAGATGAATGGATAAAGATGTTGTGGTATATATACACAATGGAATACTATTCAGCGGTAAGAAAAATGATATAGGAACATTTGTGACAACATGGATGGATCTTGAGAGTGTAATGCTGAGCGAAATAAGTCAGACAGAAAAAGCAGAGAAGCATGTGATTTCACTGATATGTGGTATGTAAACAAAAAACAAGAAAAGAACAAGACAAACAAATGAGAAACAGAAACTCATAGACACAGACAATAGTTTAGTGGTTACCAGAGGGTAAGGGGGTGGAGGGTGGAAGATGAGGGTAAAGGGGATCAAATATATGTTGATGGAAGGAGAACTGACTCTGGGTGGTGAACACACCATGGGATTTATAGATGTTGTAATACAGAATTGTACACCTGAAATCTATGTAACTTTACTAACAATTGTCACCCCAATAAACTTTAATTAAAAAAAAAATTGAAACAAGCCTAGGAAGCAGAAAGAATGGATGTATCCTTCTTTATACTCTGTTCACAATGAGGATATATATGAGACTGGTCATATCAAAATATGAATGTTTTGATGTAAGCATTACTACTAGATATGGTACTGTCAGTCTAGACCAATCGAGATATAATTGAAAAATAGATATTTTACTGTGGAATTTTGCATTCATCCATTAACACATTTCAGGAGGGAGCAGGTATTTTGTTCATCCAACTTCTACCATCAGCAAGCAAATGGATCCTCTTGGGGACCCATATTCCCAAGTATAGGCTTGGCTGCACCTTTGAGGGGAGAACTGGGGTGCAGAACCTAACAGCATAACTTGGGAGCAAAACTAGAGTTTGTAGATTGACCACCACGCCTCCCAGAAGTGGTTATCAGAAGGTACCTTATAAAAGGAAGAAAAAAGGGAGACAAGTTTCACCAGATGTGAATTTAAATCTAGGATGCTCAATTTTTTATGAAATGGAATGGGCTTCTTCCATGAATATAATGGAAAACCAAAGACCAGATGTTCTACCAATTTTGAAAAATGGTTTGGGGATAGATGAATAAGCTTTGATATCATTGTGGAGAGAGGGTATATATGATATGGGCTGTGGCTGGATGACGAAAGGGAGAGAATTATCGACATTTATATTTGAAAGGGATCTTACCCTATCATTTTCCCCTCTCTTTTGTAATATTCCCAACAGGTAAACTTCCAATTTTTGCTTTAGGGCTCAGAGATCCTTTGCATCCCTCACAAGGCAAACTTTTGTTTGGTCATACCATTGCAGTTGTTGTTCATTAGGTGGAATTAAAATATAATACATCCATGGTTCCTAGTATTCCTGTCCAGAAACAAAATAAAAATTTACATATTTTGCTAAAAAAAAAAGGAAATGGAGAAGACCTTACTTGACTGGTGCAGGGTCAATTGTGCGTTGGCATGCTGTGGATATGGTGCATGCCCCATTGCTGGCTCTTTCTTTTGTGAAGTGTTTTTAACAGTCCTCTGGAGTCACTTCCACCATGGGGACATTCCATTGCACCATCTTTACCATAGGTGATGCAGCCTCTGAACTGACTACTTTTCACTTCTACCCTTTTCCTCCTGCTTCTGGCAGTGTACCCAATACACATTTGCTTTGGAGATATCACTTCCCTGGTAGCCAGATCTCTTGGGCTGGGCCTTTTCAGGATGATTCACACCCATTGACCTTCCTTAGTGTTTATTGTTGCCCATGGAAAACACATTTTTTCCATTAAACTCTGGGCATGCCAGTGGCTCCCTGCTGTAGCCCACCCTAGTCTGTCTTTCATCTTTAGACTTCCAGGTGACAGCACAGACCTGTTTATATGTTCTCCAAACACCAGGGGATATACAAGGTCTGACAATTAGGTTTATGAATTCATCCTAGAAAAAGTGTGACATACCTCATTGCTGAATATCACTATAGTCACCTTCAAATTACTCCCCTTGGGAAGCTATGCACCGATGTCAGTGCCTAGTCCACCCTTCAGAGCAATTTTGGAACTCTTTTTCTGGGATGGCCATCAGAGCTGTCGTTGGATTACCCTTGATGTCCTGAATGTCATCAAAATGTCTTCCTTTCAATATTTCCTTTATCTTCAGGCAAAGAAAGAAGTCATTGGGGACCAGATCAGGTGAGGAGGGAGGGTGTTCCAATGCAGTTGTTTGTTTCCTGGCTAAAAACTCCCTCACAGAAAGTGCTGTGTAACCTGGTGCATCGTCGTGATGCAAGAGCCATGACTTATTGGTGAAAAGTTCAGGTCGTCTAACTTTTCCATGGAACCTTTTCAGCACTTCCAAATAGTCAACTTCGTTAACTGTTTGTCCAGTTAGTACACATTCATAATGAATAATCCCTCTGATGTCAAAAAAGGTTAGCAACATTGTTGCAACAAGTTCCTGAATTTAACTGTGAGAACTCATTTGCCAAGCTCTCCAGGTAGTTTTCTTTAAGTCTCCCTACTTAGCTTGAGACCACCCCCTCCTTGGTTCTGGTCACTGTGCTTAGAGTACTATAGGGTAAGGTGGTGTTTGCTTTTGAGTAGTCAATACAGTGAATCCTAATGAGCTGTCAGTTTGGTGAAATCCTGGAGTTTTAATGGAACATGCAATCTCTAGTACATTTCTTAAATAGTTGGGCATCTCCACTAGAGGCACTCTTCTATGGAGACAAGGGTTTGTGTATGCTGTCTTTTTAGGAATGGGCATAAAGCTGCAGGCTTAACTCATGGATAGGGAGAATCAACATCGTCAAAGTGTCCATACTACCCAAGGAAATCTATAGATTCAATACAATCCTTATCAAAATACCAATGGCATTTTTCACAGAACAAATAGTCCTAAAATTTACGTGGAACCCCAAAAGACCCCGAATAACCACAGCAACCTTGATAAAGAAGAACAAAGTTGCAGGTATCACACTACCTGATATCAAACTATACTACAAGACCATAATAATCAAAACAGTATGGTACAGGCATAAAAACAGACACATAGATCAATGGAAGAGAGTAAAGAACCCAGAAATAAACCCACACCTATATGGTTTATTGATCTATGACAAAGGCCGCAAGACTATACAATGGGTTAAACACAGTCTTTTCAATAAGTAGTGTTTGAAAACTGGACGGACACATACAAAAAAATGAAACTGGATCACTTTCTTACACCATACACAGGCATAAACACAAAATGGATTAAAGACTTAAGTTTAAGATGTGAAACCATAAAACTCCTAGAAGAAAATATAGGCAGCAAACTCTCAGACATTGCTCTTAGTAATATTCTTTTGGCTATGTCTTGTCAGGCAAAGGAAACAAAAAATAATAATCACACAGGACTACATCAAACTAAAAAGTTTTTTTCAAAGTAAAAGTTTCTGCACAGCAGAGGAAACCATCAACAAAACGAAAACACAGCCTACTGAATGTGAGAAGATATTCACAAATGATACATCCAATAAGTGGTTAATATCCAAAATATATAAGGAACTCACAATTTAGCACCAAAAAGACAATCCAATTAAAAAATGTGCAGAGGACTTGAATAGACATTTCTCCAAAGAGGACATACACATGGCCAAAAGACACATGAAAAGTTGCTCAATATCACTAATCATCAGGGAAATGGAAATAAAAACTACAATGACATATCACCTCACATCTGTCAGAATGGCTGCCATCAACAAGTCAACAAACAACAAGTGTTGGCAAGGATCGGGAGAAAAGGGAACCCTCATGCACTGTCGATGGGATTGCAAATTGGTACATCCACTATGGAAAACAGTATGGAGGTTCCTCAAAAACTTAAAAATAGAACTATCATATGACCCAGTAATTTCACTTCTAGGTATTTATCCAAAGAAATCCCAAACACTAATTGGAAAAGACATATGTATCTGTATGTTCATTGCAGCATTATTTACAATAGCAAAGATATGGAAGCAACCTAAGTGTCTAATGATAGATGAATAGATAAAGAGGAAGTTTTACATACACACAATGGAATATTACTCTACCATGAAGAAGACTGAAATCTTGCCATCTGCAACAACATGGATGGACCTAGACGGTATTATGCTAAGTGAAGTAAGTCAGGCAGAAAAAGACAAATACCATACAATTTCACTTATATATGGAATCTAAGGAGCGAAGTAAATGAACAAAACAAACTAACTCAGAGAAAATTTTTATGGTTACTAGATGTGAGGGGGATTGGTAAGATGTGTGGAAAAGGTGGCAGGATTAAGAAGTATAAATTGGTAGTTACAAAGTAGTCATGGGGATATAAAGTATAGCATAAGGAACATACTCAATGTTGTAATGATTCTGTATGGTGTCAGATCGGTACTAGACTTATTAGGGTGATCACTTTACAAGTTATAGAAAATGTCTAACCACTATGTTGTACACCTGAAACTAATATAATATTGTATGTCAACTATAATTGAAAAAAACACACCTGCAGACTTAGCATGTCACTAACAGAGACTTGTACTCTGCCATCGTTTTCCCACAGGGAGTTTAGGCTGGCCTGGTTTGTATGTGACGTAGGTGCTGCCTGTACTGTGGGATCTCACCGTCTCTGAAAAGCACCATTAGAGAGTTGGAATGGCCACAGTTTGTCAGTACATAATCAATGGTGTCTTGAAGTTGGTAGGGACAAGTAGGTAGTGTGGGGACAGAGCCAGGAGTGCAGTTTCCAGGCTCTCGGCCTCACGCGGAAAGGTGCTGGCTCAGGTAGTAAATGGCCATCAACTGGGATTGGATGGCCATCAGCTGTGGCTAGTTGGCCATCTGCTGTAACCAGCAAGCCATTGGCCACTAATATAACTGCTGTGGCTACGCTAGCAGCAAATGGGGGCTAGCAAGAAGATGGTGGCAAGCGCGGATTGCAGTTAGCATGGCAGGTTGCGGACAGTGTGGCTCCTGCTTCCTGTGTCTCCAACCCAGCCGCCAGAGAGAATATAGTAGTATGTCTCCCCTGCCTTTGGCTCCGTGGGTGTTCCTTTTTGGCCTCACCATATCCTGTGTTCTTATGTGGAGAGCAGGAGCTGAGACCCTGCCTGACACCCTGCACGACAAATGGCACAGCGAGCAGGGTATGGTGCCGGCCAAAGCTCTCCAAAGGATGGTGGAGCAGTTTGTGCGTATGAACACTCAGTCTCAGTGTGGGGACAAAGCCCCAGAGAGTAGTTTACAGGCTCTCGGCCTCACGTGGAAGGGTGCTGGCTCGGGTGGTGGATGGCCGTTGGCTGTGGCTGATTGGCCGTCGGCTGTGGCCGGTTAGCCAATTGGCCGCTGGTATAACTGCTGTGGCTACGGAGGAGAGCTGAGGATTGCCGAGGAGCCCAGGAGAGTCGTCGGTCGGTTGGCAGAAAGGCGGATGGCAGGTCGCGCTTCCGGTGGGCCCAGCCTCCAGTGAGACCATAGTGATATGACTCCCCTACCTATGGCTCCGTGGGTGTTCCTTTTTGGCCTCACCATATCCTGCGTTCTTGTATGGGGAGCGGGAGCAGAGACCCCACAGGCCGCCCGCCTGAAAAATGGCGCAGCGAGCAGGGTCTCCCGCACGACAGGCCGCCATCGAGAATATGTAAGCACCTTGACTGTGAGCCGCTGTTGTTCCAGCACGGTACCCTGAGAGGCCCAGAGAGAGTGGCAGTGCCCTGAGAACTCTGGCTGAGCCCAGGAAGTCTGGCTGTGCCCAGAAGAACTGGTGGTGCCCTGTGAAACCCTGGCTGTGCCCAGAGAGCCTGGCTGTGTCCTGGATATGGCATTCACCTCCAGGCTTCTCGCACAGGGCCCCTCGCGGAAGACGCTTGTCACATATTGTGAGGTGAGACCCTGTAGGGGTGGAGTGGGGGGACAGAGCCAGGAGTGCAGTTTCCAGGCTCTTGGCCTCACGCGGAAAGGTGCTGGCTCAGGTAGTAAATGGCCATCAACTGGGATTGGATGGCCATCAGCTGTGGCTAGTTGGCCATCAGCTGTAACCAGTGAGCCATTGGCCACTAATATAACTGCTGTGGCTACGCTAGCAGAAAATGGGGGCTAGCAAGAATATGGGGGCTGGCAAGCGCGGATTGCAGTTAGGATGGCGGGTTGCGGACAGTGTGGCTCCTGCTTCCTGTGTCTCCAACCCAGCTGCCAGCGAGAATATAGTGGTATGACTCCCCTATCTATGGCTCCGTGGGTTTTCCTTTTTGGCCTCACCATATCCTGCGTTCTTATGTGGGGGGCGGGAGCTGAGACCCTGCATGACACCCCGCACGACAGTAGTTACACCTTAGGTATATGTAACCTATTCGTGGCTGTCCAAAAATTTGAGAAACTCCGATATAGTTAACTCAATGTGCTTTGTACTGTCAGAAGATTTGAATTTAAGCTCTAATGGTATGCCTTGGGCTAAATCACATGACTTCCCTGAAACCCATTTTCTTCATCTCTAACACTGAATTAATAATAGCAACTCTATCAGCCTCACAGGGATGTTTTGAGGACCAAATGTAATGATACATATGAGAGTGATACGGTACAGAAATATAAAAATATTATTATATATTTAAATTTAATTTTAAAGTATTTAAAGTTTAAAGGGCTTGAACCTGCTTTACACTAAGGATGAGAAAGAAGCCTCTTATCTATTATGTTACACTTTTGATGTTACTCTGGATAAAATATAAAAACTCAGATGGTTACATACAGACTCTGACCACATTGTAAAAATTTTTTTAATGTGGTAATTTTTCAGGAAGTTATCGAAGCTGCAAGTGGCAACCAGTGGCATGATTTACAACTAATAAGACCCTGCATTATCTTTAAAAAGTTACTTATTTGCAACAGTGCTCCAGGAAATCTAATTTGAGATTATTTAAATATTAGTAAATTAAGGGGACCAGATAAGTATAGTATACAGATATTAAAAGCTGCAGCGGTGAAGGGCAAGAACATAGTTCTCATTCTGATTAAGAATTGCTACACAGAGTTCATTTTTTGGTGTAGATGTTAATTAAAAGCTCTATGTTTTATTACACATTTCTGAAAATTCAGTCATGGATTTGGAAATGCGGAGAGAAGGGAGAATGACGCATTTTGATATATTTAAGAACTCTGAGCACTTTCCCTTTCCTTTAAAGCAATAGTCACTGAAAACTAAGTCATAGAAGGTGTTGTAAAATTCTTGAGATTTGCAGCTATGCCTTGTGTTCCAAGATCTCCTTGTGGACACATTAAATTAATGTTTAAGACTTTTTTTACTTTCTTTTTAAAAAATTAAATTTATTGGGGTGACAATGGTTAGTAAAATTACATAGGTTTCAACTGTAAAATTCTATATATCATGTAAGGGGAAGAGGGGATGGTAAAAGAGGGCAAAGGGGGTCAAATGTATGTTTAAAACTTTTATTGAATGATTACTATAACCTGAGCAACAGATCTGGAGGAAGAAGGAATCCATAAAGAATGAGGCATGATTCTTTTCAGAAGGTGTCTCAGTCTTGTCTCAGACAAATTTTCTGGAACTTTAGTAAGCCCAAGAATCACCTGGAGAGCTTGGAAAAATGCAAATTTTCAGCATTCATCAGGAGAGCTTCAGATTCTATAAACCTGAGATAGGGCTCTGGAGTCTGAATTGCTACCACCAACTCCAAGTAATTCTGATCCACCCTCTAAAAACTAGTCTGGAGAGAGCAGCAAATATGTACAAAGAACTGTGGTAGAAGTACAGTTACAGAGACCAATGGGAGTATACAGAGGGTGCCAAAAAATGTACACATATTTTAAGAAAGAAAAAAATCCATTAACATTGTAATACAATGAATGACGCTAGCATTCATTTGATTAACGCCATCTTTTGAGCGAATGTCATACTACACATTGCTACTGTAATTCAGTTCAACTTCGAAAAGCAATACATAGATAACATCTTTTAAAATGTGTACATTTTTGGCACCCCAGTATATAGAGTATGGGGAGATGACTTGTGACTGGGGGAATCCGCAAAAGGAAGTGTGGTTTGAGCTGGGCAATGAGGAATGGGCAGCACTGTTGCTACAGGTGGATTTAGCGAGGGAGGGGTGGGGGGAATCAGAGAGGAAGGAAGCATTCCAAGTGCTGGGTTAGCAAGGAAAAAAGTATGTATGTGAAAGCACTTGGGGAATGGTGAATAATCTGATACACCTGGATTATAAAATGCCTGTAGGGTTGTAGTGGGAGATACAATTTAAAAAAAGAAAGAAAAGGAAGGAAGGAAGGAAGGAAGGAAGGAAGGAAGGAAGGAAGGAAGGAAGGAGGAAAGAAAGGAAAGGAAAGGAAAGGAAAGGAAAGGAAGAAAAAGAAAGAAAGAAAGGGTCAAGTATAGACGGTGGAGTTCTTTGAAGGAGTCTGACTTCATTTTAAAGACTTTGAGGTCTTTTAAGAGGAGTATGGCAAAATTACCTTTGCTTTCACTAGTAACTCATTAATTCCTCACACACCACTTGGGATATTTTCCTGGGGCTTGCACTATCTAATTGATGCCATTAGTATGTTTAGAGTATTTTTTGCTAAAATTCAATACAATGGTAAATTTATTACCCTATAACAGGTTTAAAATACAAATAATGTCATTTATGTGCAAAGCAGCTCAAAATGTTATTGAATGCATAAAATAGTCAAAATATCAACTTTTAATTTTTTGTGGATTTTTGACACAGTTTGAAAAAAAAACAAACTTGAAATCGATGCAGTGAAAAAGTTAAGATTGATGATAAAATCTCCATTTTACAGCTGAAGAAACTGAAGCACAGAGAGATGAAGTTTCTTGTCTAAGGTCTTGTAGCTGGTACCTAGCAGAGTCACAATTTGAACTCAAGTTCCAAATCATAGTTATTACCATGTTTCCCCCAAAATAAGCCTGGGTCTTATATTAATTTTTGCACCGAAAGACGCATTAAGGCTTATGTTCAGGGGATGTCATCCTGAAAAATCATGCTAGGGCTTATTTTCTAGTTAGGTCTTATTTTCGGGGAAACACGGTAGGTGGTTCTTTTGGTAGTAGAGGTAACAGGCGAGTCCAGCAGCTCACTGCTATGGGGAACACGTCCGTTAATCCTCATGCAGTAAAAGGTGGTTGTGCACAATGTTACGCACTCATTTGATTTTATAAAATTCTTTTTTTTTTTAATTTTCTGAGGTGACAATTGTTAGTAAAATTACATAGATTTCAGGTGTACAATTCTGTATTACATCATCTATAAATCCCATTGTGTGTTCACCACCCAGAGTCAGTTCTCCTTCCATCACCATATATTTGAAATTCTTTTGTTTTAAATCAGATGTTTGATCATATTTAAAATGTTTAATTGTGTTATAAGTCTTGAAAACAACTGGAGTCCCTTACCCTCACCTTGTACTGCTGCCCTGTTCTCCAGAGGCAACCACTTGTATCTCTTTCAGCTTTTCTTCTGGCCTGGTATGTATTTCCATATTCCTTCATTATATGCTTCTACAGCTATTTCTTATTTTTCACAGTTTAGACAGTATCCATTAAGTTGTAACTATGGAAAACAGATTTATTTTTCTAACGGTTCCCTAAAGCTACACTCCATTCTTCTAATAGTTATATTATAATTTTAAAATCAATATTATCTCTTGCAAATATTATTTTGATAATAAATATTATACATAGCTGAGCCATATGGTGTATTATGACTATGAAAAACTGTACAACTTTCCTTTTCGTAGAATTAATAATTCCCTTGTTTGCTGCTTCTTTATTTATATACTGCTCCCTAAACTTTCCCTAGTCTCTACTCTCTACCAGACAGCTAAAATTCCTTGTGACAATGAAACAGATCAGGTGTTCTTTCAGCCCACACTTCTCCCTACCTTTTCACGTCCTGCCTCCATTCTCACTGCAATCTGGACTGGTTGTTATCTAACCACAATTGCCATCCTGGGGGCTTTCCTTCACCATTGTGTGGGGGAATTTTCTTCATTTCTTTCTTGTGTTGATCCCCAGTTTCTTGGACCTCACCTCTCATTCATTCTTGATTTTCTTCTTTGGTTTGGTGCAGCCCATCTTTAAATAGCTTCCTAAGAAGCAGTGATATTGTGATTTATACTGAGAAATACATGTTTGGTCTTCCTCCCTGTTTCTGTCACAGAACTTCTAAAACCCTTGCAATTTCCTAAGTGCTGAGAGCAGCAAAGGTGTCTTTTGTTATGTTAATGAGGTGACTTTGGGAAAGCCCCTAGGTAATCTAGGGATGGTGGTTGGTTGCCAGGGGAACCAAGCCTATAAATAGAGGATTGGAATTTTCAGTCCCACCCCTTGACCTCTGGCAAGGGGAGAGGGGCTGAAGATTGAGTTAATCTATCTGCCTATGTAATGAAGCCTCTATAACCCAAAAGGAGAGGTTTCAGAGTTTCCAGGTTGGTGAATCAGAACGTTTCCATGTGCCCTACCCAGCCCTAGACTCCACAGCAATCTAGTAAGTAAAATGTTTGAGTTCTGTGAATGCTCCAGCAAATTAATCGAACCTAAGGAGGGGGTCGTTGGAACCTTTGATCTGTAGTCAATCAGTCAGAAGCAAAGGTGACAATCTGGACTTGGAATTGGCATCTGAAGTGGGGGCAGTCTTGTGGGTCTGAGCCCTTAACCTGTGGGGTCTGATACTATTTCTGGGTAGATAGTGTCAGAATTGAGTTGAATTGTAGGATACCCAGCTGGTGGTGTAGAGTTGCTTGCTGTTGGGGAAAACCCACACACCTGGTGTCAAGTTTTGTGAGTGTGGTAGTAGTGTGAGAGGAGGGAAGAGACTGAGTTTTTCCAACTTAAGGATTCCTAAGGGACAACTTTTTCTCATACTTTGCATCTCTAAAAAATTTTTTATTATGATTTAACATTTGGTATTACAATTTGTACTGGGCACTCAGTGGGTCTTCCTAATATCCTAACATACCCTTTGTGGGGACAGAGCCAGGAGTGCAGTTTCCAGACTCTCGGCCTCACGTGGAAAGGTGCTGGCTCAGGTAGTAAATGGCCATCAACTGGGATTGGATGGCCATCAGCTGTGGCTAGTTGGCCGTCAGCTGTAACCAGTGAGCCATTGGCCACTAATATAACTGCTGTGGCTTCGCTAAGCAAAAAATGGGGGCTAGCAAGAAGATGGTGGCTGGCTGGCAAGTGCGGATTGCAGTTAGGATGGCGGGTTGCGGACAGTGTGGATCCAGCCGCCAGTGAGAATGTAGTAGTATGACTCCCCTAACTATGGCTCCGTGGGTGTTCCTTTTTGGCCTCACCATGTCCTGCGTTCTTATGTGGGGAGCGGGACCAGAGACTCCGCATGCCGCCCTGCATGACAAATGGCACAGCGAGCAGGGTCTCCCACACAACACCCTTCAATTCGGGGAAGTTTTTTTGTATGGTTTCTTTGATTTCCTACCCCTTTTTTTCCTTGTTCTCTATTTCTGAAACTTCGATTGTTTGGGTGTGGGTTCCTATCAATTGATTCTGTAATTTTCTTACATTTACTCACTTTATTCTCTTTGTCTTTAGTTCTAATTTCGGGAAATATTTTCAACTTTACCTTCCACCACCTCCAGGGGATTTTAAAATTTGGCTAGTATCCTCTAGATTTTTAAGAGCTCTTTCTTATTCTCTAGTCATTGTTGTTTTTCTTTTTTAAAATATCCTGGATTCAATATTTCCATAGATTATTTATTTCTAATCTCCCAAGCTATTGATTATAAATATTTTGAAATTCTACTTTATGGATTGTCTAGTTCCACTGAGTTGTTTGTTTACTTTGGCCTTTTCTTTCATGTTGGAGACTTTCTTTAGATTTGCTTTCCATTGTAGTTAATGACTATGCATGGAAAACCTGATAAGCTCTTCCTTTATGTGTGGTATTTGTTTTTTTTTAAAGATTTTATTGGGGAAGGGGAACAGGACTTTATTGGGGAACAGTGGGTACTTCCAGGACTTTTTCCAAGTCAATTTGTTGTCCTTTCAATCTTAGCTGTGGAGGTGTCGTTCAGCTCCAGGTCCAGTTGCCGTTGTTAGTTGCAGGGGGCACAGCCCATCATCCCTTGTGGGACTGGAGGAGTCCAACTGGCAACCTCGTGGTTGAGAGGACCTGCTCAAACCAACTGAGCCATCTGGGAGCTCAGCGGCAGCTCAGCTCAAGGTGCTGTGTTCAATCTTAGTTGCAGGGGGCGGAGCCCACCATCCCTTGCGGGACTCTGAGTTGAACCGGCAACCTTCTAGTTGAGAGCCCACTGGCCCATGTGGGAATCAAACCGGCAGCCTTCGGAGTTAGGGGCACAGAGCTCCAACCGCCTGAGCCACTGGGCCGGCACCGCGTGGTGTGTTTTGACTGGTAGTCTTCACTGTAGGGCAATTGTTAAGGAAGCAGCTGTCAGTATCTTTTACTCCAGAGATAAATACTCCATTCTTCCTAACATAAACTTGGCTAATAGCATTCTGGGAGCCAAGCAGGGAAAGGGGACTGTTGGGGCTGCAAAGCTATATCCCAGTTAAAATGCATGGGCAAGAGAGAGAAGAAACAACGAGCCCAGTCTGGGCATACCGAATTGAAGAAACATACAGGGCACACAAGATGGTCAACAAACATCTGGGAATGCATTTGTAGATCATACTTTGATTTTCAGCTATGGTTATAGACTCCAGAACTCCTCACAGCAACATAATTACAATTTGTTTTTTCAAAGGCTTTCACTTTGGCCATGTTTCACAGAAGAAACCTATAATGTGTAAAGTGTCCAAAATGAATTTCAGCATTAGAGCTGTTGTTCTGACCTTGGACATTCTGCTCTCTTGTTGGTTGGTGATGGCATTTAAAAAAGTCACTTTAATTGATAGATTCACGGTTGTAACCCTATTTTTATATTTTTTTGAACCAATATTCAGAAGGACTCTTTACATGACTTAATTTAGTCCTGAATTTGGTGCCTTGTTACTCTATTTAATAATGCTAAGCTATTTAGAAGTAGGTAAATAATAAATCTTGAAGCTTGGGTGGCCCGTTTATAGTCAACTGACTTCTACTTCAGGAGGTGGGAAATGAATGAACTGTATCCTTCCTGTGACAACAGATTTTACTCAGTTCTTTTCAAGTTGCTGTGAAGAACCGTGTTTTCCTGAAAATAAGACCTACCCCAAAAATAAGCCCCAGTTAACATCATGAGCCAGACAGACGCATTTAGTATGTTATGACAATGTTCCAGAAGAAGATGACATGACTATATTTGAATAAGTGTAGATTGTTGTACATGAAAAAGTAAAACATCCCCTGAAAATACACCCTAATGTGTCTTTTGGAGCAAAAATTAATATAAAACCCGGTCTTATTTTTGGGGAAATATGGTATAAGACCTGGTCTTATATTGGGGGAAACACAGAATTATTGTACCATCTTCAATTAGCCAGGATTTCCTGAGGATGTTTTTAATTTAGGGAATCCCTGCTCTTCAAGATGTGGGTTTGCGGTGTGTATGCTTTGTTGGTACGCTTTATGTACACAGTGGCTCCAATGTTTTGGTCTATTACTTACTATGTTTTTCCAAGCCCAAACATTGTTCATTCTTATTCAGAATAAGTAGTTGGAGCTGTTAATGGCATTTTTCATTCTTTTATTTCTTTATTTTTTGTAGGATGTCTTAGGATATTTGCAAGGATAGAGTCCTAAAAATAGCTTGTCTCTAAAGTGAACTTTTATAATACAATGCTAATTATTTTGATTTTTATTCAGCTGTGGAAAACCACTCATCTGTTCTATTCAAACAATTTTTCTGATTACCGAAAATGAGAATATAATTATTATTTATTAAGTACCACCAGTACTTTTTCTGGGATACAAAGTATTGCTATTTTTATACAGTGCAACTTTTGACTAATTAATTAGAATGTATGCCCATATTATCCAGAATGTTTATCTCTATATTTGGAAAGAGGACAAGAACACTTTTAGACTTCTTCCATGTAAATTCTTTGCAAGCCTGGTTCCACAGCTCATCTGGGCCTTAACAAATCATCTTGAGAGTAAATTGCTCACTGATGATAGATGATGAATAACTAAGTATTCAAACGTTTTGTAACCTGAAATCTTTTCTTCAGAAATGATGAGTCGTTTGCAGAAAATGAAAGGTAAACCATTATATCATTAAATAGTTAATCAAATTAGTTATATAGTTTTCAGGAACCAGGAGAGTATAGCAAGCAGCCTTTCCAACCTTGTGGTTAGTTTTTGGAGAGCATTGTTAGCTGGAGCAGGATAAGGGGTAAGATGATGCCAATCAAATTTCAATGACATACAATGAATGAAGCGAGGGAGTCAGGATCAGAGATAGAAGAAAAATGGAAAAAAACAGGCCTTGAGAACAACACTCAAGAGGCTAAAATCCAGGGGGAGAGACAATACGCTAGACGCAGGTAATACCAGAGTAGTCTCAAGAAGAGGGGGAGCGGGTCCAAGTGAGGCTATAACACTGTAAGAGACCATTTTGACTGGGACCAGCATCTACAAATCCACAACTTAGGCTCAAATTTCCCCTTTACTCAACTGGTCATAGGAAAAGCTCCAAGAGATCATAGGTACAGGTTGAGGGAAACAGCAGTATGATAAGAGGCAGATTAAGATGGTTACCACTCTGCTCATGTAGCATACTTGTGGCTTCAGTGGCTGGAAGTTAAGTATGACATCTGGCCATTGCCTACTAAGCAATGAGGTAAAAAATTAGGCTGTGTTTTTCTTCTGAGTGACTGATATTATATAGGAGAATAAGGGTGCTGCAACATGGTGGAGTAGAGAAGTGTACAAAGTCGAAAAATTAAGTTCGTGAACGCATCCTAGAAAAAGTGCTTACATACCTCATTGCTGAATATCACTATGGTCACCTTTGAAGTACTCCCCTTGGGAAGCTGTGCACCAATGCCAGTGCCTAGTCCACCCTTCAAAGCAATTTTGGAACTCTTTTTCTGGAATGGCTATCAGAGCTGTCGTCATATTACCCTTGATGTCCTGAATGTCATCAAAATGCCTTCCTTTCAATATTTCCTTTATCTTTGGGTAAAGAAAGAAGTCATTGGGGGCCGGATCAGGTGAGCAGGGAGGGTGTTCCAATACAGTTATTTGTTTACTGGCTAAAAACTCCCTCACAGACCGTGCTGTGTGAGCTGGTGCATTGTCGTGATGCAAGAGCCATGAATTGTTGGTGAAAAGTTCAGATCATCTAACTTTTTCATGCAATCTTTCAGCACTTCCACATAGTAAACTTGGTGAACTGTATGTCCAGTTGGTACGAATTCATAATGAATAATCCCTCTGATATCAAAAAAAGGTTAGCAACATGGTTGCAACAAGTTCACAAACTTAATTGTCGCACCTTGTATGAAGGGATTTTGGGGGAACCTCCTGGGCTGTTTTGTTGTTCTGCAATGCCCAGAGGTAAAGCATAATAGCCCATTACTGCAAGTATACAAGTAGGGAAACTGGGAGCTCAGACCCATCAGGAATGAAAATTAGATCATACCACCAGGAAAACATCCCAAATAGCAAATAGTTGACTACAGCAGGTATTGATAGGTACCAGAAAAAAATGGTGTTAAAAAGTCTTATGAATTATATTTTATACATATTTAATGCAAACAATATTGAGCATGAAGTGTTTAAATAGTAATATCCCAAACTAGTTTGCCTTGGTTGCTGGTAAACTATTTCATTATGTCAGGAAGTATCAGAGCACTTTACAAAAGGAAAGCCTTTTAAATTTGGATTCCAAGTAGGAAGAGACTTCCAGCCAAAGTGAATATAAACTCCTGTGTCCTCCCTGTGTCCCTCCCCCCACTCATGTCACTGTGTTCTGAATCATGTGGTCTGTTGGGGAAATAATATAGTCATCCAAAAGTCCGTGAGCACAGAATGCTCAGGTTAAGGAAATAAGTTATTCTCACCCCTTATTCCCCAGCCCTCTGTCCCTCTCCTGAGGTCTTTTGTTCTTGTTCCCAGGGCCTATGATAAGATCAGAATGTGTGTTGAATCTCTTCTATCATAGGCTGATGGCTGACATCACTAATCAATTATGGCATGCTTTCCCATTGAGCTGGACTGGCTGTACACTCCTCAACGTGGTGCTTCAGATAATTACTATAAATTGTCAAGTAAGTCAGACAGAGAAAGACAAATACATACCATCTGATTTCACTTATATGTGGAATCTAAAGAACAGAATAAATGAGCAAAACAGAAACAGACTCATAGATACAGAGAACAAATTGATAGTTGCCTGATGGGAGGGAGATTGGGAGGATGGGTGAGAAAGGTGAAAGGATTAAGAAGTACAAATTAGTAGTTACAAAATAGTCATGGAGATGTAAAGTATAGCATAAAGAATATAGTAATAATATTGTAATAACTGTGGAGTCAGATGGATACTAGACGTATTAGTACGATCACTTAAGTTATATAAATGTCTAATCACTACGTGTACACCTGAAACTAATATAGGATTGTATGTCAATTGTAACTGAAAAATAAATTTAAAAATATTATTTGGATGGGAACTTCACAGGAAACCTGTTTGATATCTTCAGTCTATAGTATCAGGAAAAAGAATTAGAAACAACTATGGGAAAACCTAATTACCTATTCACTCATTTCTTAGTATGCTGACAGCAAAAGTATAGGGGTAGACAGTATGTCGTATTCTAATACTAGGAGACAAAAAAAAATACATGCAGAGTGAGGGTAGTAGTGCAGAGAGCACAATAAGCCATTAACTAAACAGAGACAGTGCTTTTTTCTAATTCACTCAGTACCAGGAAGGTCTGCTTAATAAGCACCCACAGTGTTAAATCAATAGGTTATTATCTCATTTGATAATAGTGGCCAATTAAGAAGTACTAGAAAGTGCAATTATATGGCCACTCATTACTCAGAGAAAAGGTAGGGTGATTAAAACAAAAAATACTACAGCATGATTAGAATGTACTTGATTTACACTACGGGATTATAATATAAATAATTAATAATAAAAAATGCACTGGTAAGAATATCAGAAGCCAGAAAAAAATAACAGACAAATTCAACAACTACCTTTAATATTAACCCTAAGTAAACTTCATTTTCTCATTATTGAGATACAGGAACCGTGCCATTAACCATCAAAATCAATGGAATCAAGACTCTGCGGACCCAGTTTTCTTTCCCAGCTCCACCAGACTCAGTAGCCCCACACTTTCTGAAAGGATACTAAGGAGAAAGTTCTTTATACTGCTCACATCTGATAGGAATCAAGAGCTGAATTTTCCTAGACTATTTAAATTCAGTGGACACTTTTGTCTCAGCAATGTTGCAAAAGACGAATATGGTGCTTAAAAGAAATCAGAACCCTTAACTTCAAAACTATTACATTAGAAAATCACATACCAATATAAACTACACAGCAGGCAAATGAAATGTTTTTGAAACTCCTTCCTGGGAACCGCTTCATAACATGCCTATGAACCGAAGAATTAAACATAGTCTTATACCGTGTTTCCCCCAAAATAAGACCGGGTCTTATATTAAGGTTTGCTCCAAAAGATGCATTACAGCTTATGTTTAGGGGATGTCATCCTGAAAAATCATGCTAGGTCTTATTTTTAAGGAAACACGGTAATATCATTTTAAGCTAAAATGATACTATTCACTTTATTCACCTTCTCTTTCTTTTATTGGGGAAGGGGATCAGGACTTTATTGGGAAACAGTGTGTACTTTCAGGCCTTTTTTCCAAGTCAAGTTGTCCTTTCAATCTTAGTTGTGGAGGGTGCCGTTCAGCTTCAAGTTGTTGTCCTTTCAGTCTTAGTTGTGGAGTGTGCAGCTCAGCTGCTGGTCCAGTTGCCGTTGCTAGTTGCAGGGGGCGCAGCCCACCATCCCTTGCGGGAGTCGAACCCCGGCAACCTTGTGGTTGAGAGGACGCGCTCCAACCAACTGAGCCATCTGGGAGCTCAGTGCCAGCTCAGCTCAAGGTGCTGCTGTGTTCAATCTTAGTTGCAGGGGGCGGAGTCCACCATCCCTTGCAGGACTCGAGGAGTTGAACCGGCAACCTTGTGGTTGAGAGCCCACTGGCCCATGTCAGAATCAAATCAGCAGCCTTCGGAGTTAGGAGCATGGAGCTCCAACAGCCTGAGCCACTGGGCCGGCCCCTATTCACCTTCTCTTTGACTCTCCTTGGCTCTGAGAGAATTTTGGTAGTTTCCAAAAGGTAAATTCATCCTTAAGAACCAAAGAAGGTCAAACTATGTCCCCAGTATTTGAAGACAATCCTAATGAAGATCCCCCAAATACTTTGTGCAATGGTTGCTTCCCAATGTAAGTAATATGTAGTTTTTATTCATTTTTTTATTCACTCATTTAACAAATGTATACTGATTCCTACTCTCCAGGTAGATCCCATATAGATGCTGGGGATGCAGGAATAAACCAAAAAAGACAAAGGCTTCTGCCTCCATGTAGCTTATAGCCAAGTAAGGGAAGACACACAATAGACAATAGACATAGTAAATAAATAATATATAGTATGTCAGAAGGTGATAAGTGCTGCAAACAAAACAAAAGGTAAAGAGGGGCAAAGGGAATAGGCACTATGGAGGATGGGGTGGAAAGTTGTGATAATGAAAAGGTGACAATTGAACTAAGATTTAAAGTAGTGAGACAGCATGCCTTTTGGATATCTGGGGTAACTGCTATAGGTGGGGAGGAAAAAGTAGAGAATGCACCTGATATCATGAAGGAACAATGAAATCAATGAGAATGAAATGGGGTAAATAAAGGGAAGAGTAAACAGATAAAAGTAGAGTAACAATAGGGTGGGCCCAATTATGTAGTTATGTGGGTCACTTGGCTTTAATCTGAGTAATTTGGGGAGCCATTGTAGGGTTTTAAGCAGAGGTGCTACATGACCTGATTTGTATTTAAAAGAATCACCCTGGGGTTCCACTTGTGGTAGGTCCAGTATTTCCTACTTAATTTTTTCTGGGGAAAAAATGGAAAGTGAATAGGAAAGAAAACCAAAATTCTGTGTAGGGGTGGGGAGGGATGGCATGGAGTGGTTGACACTTGGAAGAAGTCATGGGTGAGATTCCCATTTTTAAGTTGCATTTAGCCTGAGAGCAGGCTGAAGGCAGCACCATAAAGTGGCTAAAACTCTGAAAACCTGCAGTCTTTTCAGCCTCAAGAATGGGAGTACAGAGTCCGGGGCAATCACAACCTCTGCCTCTGTGGCTGACCACTGAATCAGACAAGCAGGGCACACTCAAAGCAGCCCAACTAAAGGTTTAAAAAAAAGAAAGGAAAATTGAGACTTGAACTGTAGCCAAGAGACAGACTTGCTGGAGAATCAAGTGGAACACCCACTTACAGATGAGAGGGAAGTCCTTACTGAAGAGGGAACATCAATGCTAAAATCTAAAGGGTAAGAAGGAGCAAGCCATGTGAAGGCTGAGGGTGAGGGAGGAGTAGGGGAAGGAGAAACAGGATTCCAGACTTTGGGGACACCATCGCCAGAAACTCAAAGGCAGGAAAAAAGCCTGGTGTTTTCCAGGAAATGAAATGGGGCCAAATGGGGAGTATATTAATGGGGCAGAGAGCTAATTTCTAGTAAAAGAATAAATGCCCTAAATGTTTATTACATACTATCTCTATAAAGGGAGAAAGAAAAAGCATTCAAGTTGATCTTTATCCTCGATGTGGTTATAATCATATTGGCGAGATAAAACTGCTAATATCAATGAAACGACTAAACTTCAACCCCTGACAGCATTTAGTTGGCCAATGCTTTGAGTTTTCAAATCACATTTGCAGCAATCATCATCTTTGAGCCTCACAATATCCATATGAAGCAGGTAGAATTATGGCTACTATGCTTATTTAACCTGGTATTCTGTCCCTCTTCCCTCTGATGATAAGCCCCATGGGCCACACCTGTTCTCCTATCAGAGGAACCCCAGCACCAGGCACAGCTCAGAGTTTAGAGAAGTAAATCTTTGTTAAATGCATGGGTTTTACGGATTGAAAACTCAAGGCTTTGAGGGGAAAGGACTTAAATGCTCAAAGGAACACAGCATGTCCATGACAGAATCAACTAGAATTCATGGCTGTAGTCTCCCAGGCCAGTATTATGATTTTGCCAGTGATTTTCAGATATCCCTTCCTCCCTCCCCTCCTTTCTCCTGTTTCTCTCCTTCCCTCTTCTCCTTCTTTGCCTCCTTTCCTTCATTCTTTCCTTTTTTCCTTCCTTGCTTCAAGTAGTAGAACCCTGTGGTTTCAAACAAAATTTTATTCACACAGATATGGAGAACAGACAAAACTTCAGTTATAAATGCACTGCAAGTATCTTATAATTTCAATGTCATAAGATTTATTATGTCAGTCAATAAGAATGATGAAATTTGTTTTGATGAACGTAGAAATTAGACATCAGCTATCTGGATGACAGTGGCAGTCATGTGACAGCCTCACCATCCAATTTATTAATGAATTTTGTTTTGAATGCTCAGTATTGAGAAAATCCAGATAAATCCTAAGAAGTGTAGTAGTTGCAAATAGTAACATGTGTTAAATAGCGTGCCAACAATCTCGGGATATTTAAACTTGACCGATCCTGAAACATAAAAGAGGATTAGGAGAGGACATCTTTATTTTAAATTTGAATCACTAACAACATCTAGTGTGTTAACTCCCATGCCATGTTGTTAACATAAAAGTATGACACGAAGCCCCTAGAGAAAGCCTGCTGTAATACTTTATAGTATGATAATACTCTTATACTGCAACATATTATATGTACATCTGTAATTGCACAACTATCATCAGGAAATTGAGAACAAACACTGATAATGTGACTGCCTTATCTTGTGTTTCACTGGACCCGGTACATATGTTCTACGATCCTCTTCTTATTTGTTCAATTTTGTGTGAGTGGACCTGCACAGGCCTGAAATAAAATGGTGAGTGGAAATCTATACATTCTCCAATCAATAATATAGGTCCAAAAGTTCAAATCCATACCAGTTCTGACAGGAAGAGCTATATTCTGAAATCTGTCCCTAAACCTATTCTGTAATATATAAGGAACTACATCTGTGGCTTGCAATGTGTTCAAACATGGTACATTTGAGGGAAAATAGTATGTTTACTATAGTTTAACAAAGAATTTAGAGTGCTTTTCTCAAATTAAATTCAATCCAAAATGTTTGCACCCTTGAAGCACTTCAAAGCAACCCAAGACTTCTGCAGAACTCTAACCCAGGGCCTATAGCACTATGCTTCACCCTAAGCTACTTCAAACTTTGGTAAGCTGACTTTGTGATGGGGTAGGCAGATATGGTCTGGCTAACCCTAGCAAAGAGGCATTATGGAAATTTTCCTGCAGTATTCAAAACATGGGCTTGCATTTTGCCAACTATCTCAGGCACAGCCCCTAGAGACAAAGCGGTAGCCTTTGCCCTCTAGTTGAAATGTAATTGCTCTGTTTATCAAAATTTAGTTGGGGAACTGAAGGAATATTTGAATTTTTATAGTGTTGTCAATATCCTTTCCCTTTCCCGCTAGCTTATCTTCAATTTGTAAAGAGAGATTCTGAAATTTTAAGAGTCTAAAGTTATGTGATCAAATTAGGTCATTTAGTTTCATGAACTTAATACTTCATAAATAATTTCTCAGAAAGATCTGTCACTAATACTTATTAGTCTTTATAAGTATATTTTTTCCGATGAAATAAAGCGGTTTTTACTGTTGTAAAATGTACAAGTTATAAGTTCAGGTTTACAAGAAAAGAGAGTTGAACCTATTTTGTGGGGAAGGGTAAATATGTGAGATGGACAGACAGACAGACAAGGCAGTTGGACTGTAAGTAGGTGGTTCGCCTTTACCTGCCTGTTGTGAGCGGGACGCAACTATCAGAGTAGCCATCTCAGACACATTTGTGTCTTTCCACAATGGCAGACTTTGTTAGAATAAAGCCATGGATCTAGCCCTACTGTCTCAGTTTCCCACGGGTGTTAACCAAGGCTCTGGCCAGAGCACAGCCTCCAGTAGTCGAGGGAGAGCGGTTTCACACAAGAGGGTCATCACACAGGTTTGCAAGCAATAGGGTTAGGCAGGCGAACAGAGTCTTAGGAAAGAAGGATGAGAAAGTCCGATGTTCAGCCAGAGTCCCTACCGCGCTGGGGTGCAGAGCGTCAGGCATCAGGCCGGGCTGGTGAGACGGTCAGGAGACCAGGCTTCAAAGGCTCCATCTGGGACGAGTGCGGGTGCGGCTGTCAGCTCGTCAGTTGAGGCCTGAGCCAGCAGCCCTCAGAGAGCTCTGATTTTATGCTCGAGACTGGGTGTGGTGCCCCCATCTGCAGTCTGATAAAGCTGTGCACATGGTCACACTCCAGCCTGTGTCTGGAGTTATCTGGTTAGGGCATTCACTGGGTACACCTTTCACGTGATGCTCTGGCATGACTGTCCCTTTGTGACTGACATAGCTCTCAGAGTCATAATTAATGCTCTATACAATCCATTGCCAGATTCTTTGGTTGCCATATCACAGATGGTGCCAAGGAATCACATAAGAAAGTGGAAATACAATCATGTAATAATACAGGAATATTACATGGTTACATACCTATTATTACTTAGACTTGGCTTTGCAAAGCCGGTTGTTACACATCAATCTGAATAAAAGTTTCATAGCAAAAATTAATAGGAAGATGCAGAGTACAAAGATAGCAAGTCCCTGAGAATTTTCCAAAGACTGTTTGTAATATTATGCCAACCAGAGTTGATGCAATTAATAGGGTTCCAATCAGACCAATATCCTTTACAAACAGTATGTGTAAAAGATCTAGAAATAAGTTGCCAGAAAGAACATGGTTGGTTTAAAGCAGGGGTGTCCAAACTTTTTTCAACGTTTTTCACCAAGGGCCATATTCGGTAAAATACACAAACAGCCTGGCCACTCACTCGAGGTGAAGTACATATTGCCTCACCTGGTTTATTTAAGTAAATTAAATATATTTTTGGAATTTGGTGCGGGCAAATAAAAAATGGATTGAGGGCCGCAGTTGGTCCGCGGGCTGCAGTTTGGACACCCCTGGTTTAAAGCATCAAGATTGTGCTTCATTAACATATTGGTATTAAGTACTAACTGGGCTTTGTGGATGTCAATAGTTTGTTTGCCTAAAGCTATAATTTCTTGTTTGATGCCATTATGCCATTTTTCCAATGAGTTATTATTTTGTATATGCTTGTCAATTTCAGGGTTCTGAATCCAAGGTGTTTCTTTGATCTTAGTATGATAAGTATGTGGGAAGTCTCTGTAGGTGATTTCATCAATAAAGGTGGATAGCCTAGAATGAGTAGCATTATTGGCGGTGTAAGTGATGTTAACAATATCAAGGAGTTTGACACATTCATTGTGTATATGTCTAGAAGTATCATTCTTATGATTAAAGAAGGAAGTAGTCATATCTCTAGAACATATTATCCATTGAAATTCACCAAGGTTGTAAACACTGTTATAAGTGTTAGCAATGTTAGTACAGAAGGCTGTAATTCAGTAAATATACAGAAAATGTGTTCAGACCATTTAAATACAAAATCCCTAGGTAATAGGTATCCATCAACATAAAATGGGGTTTCAATAGGATAAAAAGCAAGATTATCAACAACGTGTGGTATGCCTTGAGTATAATAGGCTAATATAGATTGGCCATGTCTTAGTTCCTAGACCTTGATTTCACAGTCACTATTAGCATTACAGCCTGAGGGTTTAGTAGGATTTAATTGGATAGTAGCAGCGTCTCAGGTGTACCTTTGCCTGTGACTAGTAGATTTCTAATATCTTACCAGGCAATTTGTAACAGACTATGTATTTCATCACAGACTTGTCTTAATTGTACACGTGCAAGAGTATCTCTTAAGGTTAATAGATTAGTTTTAAGTATATCAACCTCGTAATGGGTTTGTACTGAAATTCTCTATTGTAGGTTTCTATTTCTGAGAAGTGTGTTAGGACTTGATGTACTGTGGTCATTGTTTGTGAGACTTAACTTGTAAGTCAACAATGCCTTTCTGAGTAAAGTGTACTGAAGTTCAAAGTCGAACAATTGAATTTTAAATTCTTGAATACCTGAAATGACTAAGTTATTAATGATACCAAAAGCTGCTGTAACCTGCAGGTGTTTTCTAAGATAGGTTTTATCTAGTGGGGGAATGTTAAAGGATTATACTAGGTATCAAGTGGTTGACATTGAGGCATAACAAAATAGGTATTAAATAGTTCCTTATTAAAGGTAATTTTTATCTTTCTTGGTGTTGGTTGGTTTATGATCCTAGCAGGGTTAGTGAGAATAGGTTCAAAGGTATTGGGTACAAGAATTCTAGGAGGTGATTGTGTGAGGCCATGTGTACAAGCTGGTTTAAAATGAAAGGTTCTCATACAAATAGTTTTGTTATAGCATCCTCTGTGTATGATACAAGGTCCTGGTGAGGATTCCTCGACATAACAACTATGAAAGTTGACACTCTTAGTTGTAAAGATAGGCAATCTGGAATCTATTAGGTTGGTGCAAAAGTAATTGCGGTTTCTGACCGTGAATTTTAAATCATTATAACCGGGCTCAAACACATCTTTATTAATCAAAATAGGAACCATTACAATCAACACATTTTTGCCAACAAGAAATAAGTTTGTTTATTCCTGTAGCATAAAAATTCGTGCTTTGGGATTCAATGAATTCTTGGAAAGCATTTTCTGCATCCTGCTGGTTGTGGAAGTGTTTTCCCTGTAAAAAGTTGTTGAGATGCTTGAAGAAGTGGTACTCGGTTTGCGAGAGGTCAAGTGAATATGGCGGATGAGGCAAAACTTCGTAGCCCAATTCATTCATTTGAAGCATTGGTTGTGCAATGTGCAGTTGGACATTGTCATGGAATTGGGCCCTTTCTGTTGACCAATGCCAACTGCAGGCATTGCAGTTTTTGGTGTATCTCATCGATTTGCTGAGCATACATCTCAGATGTAATGATTTTGCTGGGATTCAGAAAGCTGTAGTGGATCAGACCGGCATCAGACCACCAAACAGTGACCATGACCTTTTTTTGGGTGCAAGTTTGGCTTTGGGAAGTGAAGGAGGAATTTGTGAGTCCTCAAATGATGTAGGGGACTTTGGAGTGAGTGAGTGCTGGGAACATGTCTTGTGAGAGTGAAAAATGGAAACATGGGCCCAGGGGAGGCAAAGAGTTTTAAAAAGAGGATAGTTTATAGAAGGCAAAGGGTCAGAGCTCTCGAGTGGGAGGGGGTCCCGAATGGGGGTGGCCCCATGACTGAGGCCAAAGCTCCTACTTTTATACCTTCCCTTGCCTGTTTGGGGAGCTGGCGCCTTCTAATGGAATTTGTCTACCAGGTTTGTTCTGCTTGCCCATCCTGAAGGAATTAGCAAAATAGCCCACTCTTATCTATCAGATCTGCTCCGTTTGTCAGGCCAAAAGGAATTTTATGATTAACCTCAAGGCGTTGTTACATTTTGTCCTGGAGCAAAGGAGTGATTTCAAAACCTGGAGTTTTAGGGTATGGCTGTCTTTGTTTATTCCACCAGGGACCTCCCTGTCTACCTAGCGAGGTGCTAGCTAACCTGTCTCAGAAGTCCTTTGGAGCTTCTTCTCGGTCCAACCACTGAGTTGGTCATCATGGGTTGTTGTACAAAAATCTACTTTTTGTTGCATGTCACAATCCGATCGAGAAATGGTTCATTATTGTTGCATAGAATAAGAGATGATGACACTTCGAAACGCTGATTTTTTTATTTTCGGTCAGCTCATGAGGCACCCACTTACTGAGCTTTTTCATCTTTCCCATTTGCTTCAAATGCCGAATGACCGTAGAATGGTCGACGTCGACTTCTTCGACAACTTCTCGTGTAATTTTACGAGGATCAGCTTCGATGATTGCTCTCAATTGGTCGTTGTCAACTTCTGATCACCGGCCACTACATGCCTCATCTTTAAGGCTCTTGTCTCCTTTGCAAAACTTCTTGACCCACCATTGCACAGTATGTTTGTTAGCATTTCCTGAGCCAAATGCGTTGTTGATGTTGTGTGTTGTCTCTGCTGCTTTACGACCCATTTTAAACTCGAATAAGAAAATTGCTTGAATTTGCTTTTTGTCTAACATCATATCCATAGTCTAAAATAAATATAAACAGCAAGTAATAAGTCATTAGGAAAAAAACATATAGCAAGAAATGTGCATTAAAATGATGTATAACATAACCACATTTATTTAAGAATTATTTGCAGTATCAAACAGCAAATTTCTACAATGCAAAAATCACAGTTACATTTGCACCAACCTAATATTCTAATATTATGATAGATAGGATGTTGCACTAAGTGTCCATTGGTCATCTCTAGGTATCAAAATGTCAAAATGGTAATTTCCCATTTGTGAATTAATAGCAGTAAGATGATTAGGGTTGAGTTCTATGCCAAATGATATCCACCATTTAATAGTTTTTCTTTGTATTGTGTTATTGGAGGAGACACTGGGAAATGTATACTTAATATAGTTATCAAATTTATGTTGACATAATTCCAAAACTAATGGATATCTAAAAATTGAAGGTGAGGCATATTCTTTAGGCCACCTGGCATTATAAATTTTATTATTCTTTGATTTCATTATGAAGGTTTGGTGTTTAATGCCACGAAGAATAAAGGGGTCCTAACACTCTCGGAGAGGATACAATGAATTCAGGATATAATCTTTTAGGGAGTAAACAAGTCATAAATAGGCGATGGTGATCATGAAATTGGTGTTTGTTAAGATTGAGTGAGGGTATTCCATGGGTATTGGATAGTATAAGAATCTTGTAAGCATTGAGTAATGTTTTGAGAATCAGTATTTTGTAAATGGTGGTGTCCTGCAGAAAGAGAGGTATCACTAGAGGTGCACGCCTATCCATGTTTTGTTATGGTAACATTATACCATGTATAGTTGTTGTTATTATCAACAATAGCATATCAAGATAATTAAGGACTTCTATATCAATTTTTAAAAAAAATTCGGCTTATATTCCAAATTCTAACAGTTTTGGGATTGGTGATTCTATAACCCATATAATGTATATGTGTTCCTACATATGTAGAGATATTAGCATAAGTATGGTTGGCATAAAGAATCAGGGGTGCAATTGTGTTGTTGAAAGGTTGTGATTGATTAATACAGATGTTTGAAGTTAAGATAGAGTATAAAGAGGCTTGGGAGATAAATTTAGTTTCATATGTTATGCCTTCTGGAGGTTCATATGATATTTTAGGGAGTTTTGAAGCATTAAAACAAGCAAGTGATGGTTGTAAGGTAATGTTTAAGCAATGTTTGGAAAAAGAACAATTATGGGTAGGTGCATATTGGAAAAGAAGACTGATTTAACTCATAGAAAAATTACCCATATATCCTAAGAGACAGAAATATTGATATTCAGAACAATGTTTGTTTAAATTTAGTATCTACGAGTGTTTTAGTATTATATTCCCTAGGTGAGAAGTGCGTGTGTGTGTCAGTAAGTATAATAGGTGGGAGTCTTGTTGCCAGTTAAGTTCACTAGGAGAGAGTGTCTTCGATGTTTTAGAGAAAAACTGTTCTGAAGTAAGGAATGAAGAGAGGTTAGATATCATTACTGTATTATTTGGTGTACAATGTACCCAGCAGAAATTACCAAAAGTTGGAAAGTTAGGAAAACCTGTAAGGTAATAGTCATGGTAAGTTATATGCTTTTCTGTCCTAGTACTATTGTAGTCTAATGGGTATCCATAAGGAATTGGAACTTTAGTTTGAGGTGGTACAAACCTATAATATGGTGCTGTATATAACGGAATTGCAGTGAATGCTAACGTAGACGATGTTGAAGCAGTGGTGGGTTCCTCATCATAATCACTATCATACATATTATAATCTTCATACTTAGCATATAGGGATGGTTGGTACCAGAACTTATATAGACATTTTATAAAAGATGCATAAGAGTGAGTAAGCAGTTGCATGCATGTAGGTGAACTACAAGTAATGTAAGTTTCAATGTTTGGTATATATGTTGCAGTGTGAGTAAGGTTTTCTATTTTAGAGGTATTAAGGTTTACGAGAAGAGTGTCTTCCTTTTCATCTAGATGTTCAGAATTGACTAGAAAGGATGTCCATTGATTGGATATGTTTGTAAAATCTGGATTAAATCAGCAAGAATAAGGTCTAGTACATTTATCCATAGATTCCTTACATTGTTGAATGGAGAAAGTAGTATGTCCATGTTGATAATGAACAGGTATTTGAATGTGAGCAAAATGGGTTTGAGCACACTCTGTGGGCTTCAAACTATATCTGCAAAAAGTTCTTAGAGAAGCTATTTTTTGTCTATAGGTTGACTGATTATAGTAAGTGCTAAGGATTTCCTCAAAGTAAGGTT
Source organism: Rhinolophus sinicus (assembly GCF_057876585.1). NCBI lineage: Eukaryota > Metazoa > Chordata > Mammalia > Chiroptera > Rhinolophidae > Rhinolophus > Rhinolophus sinicus. The sequence continues at coordinate 101,899,355 of NC_142518.1, forward strand.
ATCCACTAAATGATATAGGGGAAAGCTAAGTCATTCTTGAGTACAGTTAAAGGTTTCATTCATAGGTATAAGTGTAAGGAGTAATTGGAGCTTTAATAGGAACAGATGTAGTAACAGTGGCAGAAACGGTACTATTGGTCCTGATCATTGGTGTCAGAGTCATCCTCAAGAGTACACCCCCCCCCAAATCATCATGTAATATGTCTTGAAGCAAATGAGTGCAGTGAGGATGTGGGGGGTGTACACTTTGGAAGTTGATGGGAATGTAGTGTCCCTCAATTCTATCATAGACTGTCTGAATGATACAATGGCTATAGTAAATGAGCATATGACCAAGCACTACTAAATCACAAGTAAAGGCATTTCCTTTCAGTGAGCATTCCCTTGTCACAATACAAGGATTGCTCAAAGTTCACTAAGTCAGGTCTATAGTACCAGGATGGGCTATCAAGTTCAGGACACCAAATTTCAGCTTCGCCTGTCTGGGTGTAGAAATTAGAGTGGCGCCATGTAGTGGCAGGTGGAGCTGGTAGTGAATGTGCAGCTCGCCAATAACAGTGTCAATGACCTGGGCTGACTCACCCATGAAGGAGGCGGAAGCAGATAAAGTCCAAGATGAAAATGCGGAAGTAGATGCAGATGGTGATGGAGAGGCTCGTGGAGTGGGTGCTCATTCCTGTAGTGGGCAAGGAGTTGACTTTACAACAGCATAGGGTGGAAGAGTTAGAACAGAAGGCGATATTTGGGTCCTTTCCAGAGTTGCTGACGTTACTCCAGTCAGAGTCTTTTCACTTTCTAGTGATGGAGTCGATTTCCAACGGGTTTGTTGAAGTTTCAGAGCAACAGGCGGTGCAGCAGGTTTTGAATCTGGTCTTCAATAAAATATAATTATTTGGAGAATAGAGTGGAAAATATACATGCTGTATAGTTGGTTAGAACATAACATGCATGTTTGGTCAAGGGAGAAGTATTAGAATTCGAGCATTGTCCATCCTCACAGAAGAAATAGGAAGAAACAGAAGTGAAGAGTAGGAGAAGCAATAAGAGGTTGATAAATGTAGCTGTAAGAATTCAAATGGGATTCATATTGGGAATCCAAGTTTATACTTAAATATCTTCTTGTTAACGCGGGGAGATATTCGTATCTTTATGTAGTAGTTCCAATTGTCCTCTCACTTCTGTAGTCCAATAAGTGTTTCCATCTCTGTTGGCAAGAATTTTCCTGTTGACAAATAACAGGTTTGTCTCTCCATTTAACAAATACTTTGTAAGGTATTTGATTTCTTGCAAGGGAAGAGGGTTCCCTATCGATATTAATGTCTCTGGGTATAATCATGTCATGAGGTGCAGGTTTATGTAGTCTGATTCTTTGATTTAATTAAAACAAGTAATGTCTAGCTCTTGTTGGAAATTTCAAGTAGGATCCATAGATCTAAGACTTCTTTTAAGTAGACCATTAAATCTTTCAATATATCCTGATGCTGTGGGGTTATAGGAGAGATGAAAGGTCCATTGTATATCTTTCTCTTGTGCATATTCTTGTGTATATCTAGCAGTAAAGTGTGTGCCTTGATCAGATTCAGTTAGTTTCTGGGCTCCATAATGTGCTAACCAATTACCTAAAGCTCTGCCGGTAGCTTGTGCGGTAGTGTTACCTGCTGCATTTTCTATACCTACACTTCAGTACACGTCAACTATAGTGCATGCATATTTCTGTGGATGTTCGTGATCAAGTGGACTTGTAAAATCTATTTGGAAAAGAAGGTTAAAAATGTTAAGTTTAAATGATGAAGGAGGGGCTCTCATTCTAAATTTATCAGAAAATTATTTACAGTTAGGGCAGGAATTAATGGCTTGTCCTATGCCGTGCCATGGGAGTTTGAGGTTCCTTTCCTCAAACCATTTGAACAGTTAATGTGTGCCAATATGGCCTAAAGTTTTGTGTAGCTGTAAAATACCTTCTCTGCTCCAGGAGTGATCAAGTTCTTTCTGAATTTTCCAATCTATTTTGTTCCTTTGTAATTTGATGGGAGGTACAGTTGGTATCTCCCATTCACCTAGTGGGGATTTTTCTAGTTTAAGTTTGATAGGTTTATGCATTAGTTCTTCTAGCTGTGCATTAAATTTGTCTGTCTGCTGCAGTTTTAGTTGTATGATCTCATCTTGTAGTGTTTTCTGTTTTTGTTTTAAGTTTTTCCTAATTTCCTGCTGTTTCTGTTTGTTGATCTATTTGTTTCTCACAATTTCTGTTAATTACGAGGACATTATCTGTGATGTATCTAGTTAACTTGTCTACCTCATTGCTGTATTGCATTTCTTTGCTGTCATCCTTTCTGTGTGCAGAGACGTGTGTGACTAATATTTTTATATGATGACTAGCTTCATCTAATTCTTTCCAATATTCTGCTGACCATAGTTCCTTTCCATTAATCTTCCAATCAGTTTTTTTTTCCATTTGCCTGACCAAATAGCAATGCCATTAGCGATTGCCCATGAATCAGTAAATATGTATATAACATTCTGTTTTTATTCAAGGGATTGTCTAACAGTGAGAACAACAGCAATTAGTTCAACATGTGTAGATTTAGACTTCTCCATTTCCCTCAGGGTCATATGGTCCTCAGATCACAGTGCTGCGCCAATCCATTGTGTACTATGTACCAGAGGTCAGGGAGGCTGATCCGTCTGTAAACTAGGTATTGGTTCAGTATGTCTAAGGGCATCATAAGTGAGCCAAATGTGCTTTTCAAATGGAGAATACTTATTGGAAGAATAAGAGAACTTAGTGGTCCAAAAGCCAACTGGCATAAATGAGGCATCCTTTTTCCATAGAGACCAAGTACCATAGTCTTGGGTAAATAAGATGTCTAGTCTTAATTTAGAGTTCCTTGTGGGATATTGAAGCATGCTAAAGGTTTGTATGTATTCTTTGACTAGGTTTAGGGCTTCCTGTTGGGGAGTGCCCCCTTCAAAATTTTCTGCTTTTCTAGTAACTGCATAAATGGGTTTTAAGATTGCTGTAATGGAATGTGTTGTCTCCAGTAACCAAAGAGTGCAATCAACTTTGAACTTCTTTTTTATTTGTTGGGGTGGCAATATGTTGAATCTTATCTAAAACTTTCTGGGGTATTTTTCTGCCTTCAGATGACCATGTAATGCCTAAAAATTTAACTTCAGTAGATGAGCCTATAGTTTTATCAGAATTAATTGTCCATGCCCTGGACCCTAAGTCCTGGATTAGTTGGTGTATTTCTTTTTCTAAAATGTACGTATTATCATGAGTCATAAGGATGTCATCTGTCTATGAGAGGATAAGACTAGAATATTTAGTTGTGTCAATATGGATTGTAAGAATAGAATGAGCTATTACTGGGCTATTGAGGTAAACTTGAGGTAGTCTTTTAAATCTATATTGTTTGCCTTCCCAAGAAAACGTAGTATATTTGCTAGATTTCACATGTAGGGTATGGCAAAGAACATGTTAGACATGTCTATGGTAACATAGTATTTCTTATTGGCTTGAGTAATTTTATTAATAGCTTCCTCAGTGTCAGGTAGAGCTCCTTCTAATTTAGGTGATTCTTTGTTTAGGTTTCTATAATTTATAGTAAGTCTGTAGTCTCCATTAGGTTTTAATACTGGCCATATAGGGCTATTATATAAATTGGATCTAGTAGGTTCAATAATGTCTTCTTTAAGTAAATCCTGTATTATGTGAGATATTTCCTTATGTACGCCTTTACGAGGGTGCTGCTTAGTGAATATAAGTTTATGTGGTGTAGGTAATATAACTGGGTCAATTTGTACTTGTAGTAGATGGCACATTTTTGAATAATTTCTTCAAAGACCACCAATAATTAAAAATTTGGTATATCGAGTCCATTCTAATTATGTTTTCCAGAATAGGATTAGCATAGAATGCATGTATGAATGGTACTTTAATATATAGTAAGACGTAAGTTTTAATAGGTTGTGCATGTGAAATTTTATTTTCTAATCTTGTAATTCCTATGCTATGGTGGTTTGTATTGGGTATAGTATGATCTTTAATTATTGATATTTGTGATCTAGTGTCTACTAAAAATGTATAGTGTAATAATTGTCCTATTTGTATAGCAAGATTTATGAATGGTCTGTTGTCACCAGGCAGCTTGACAAAGGCTGTCCGGGTCTGTGTCAGCTTTTTGAGAAAAACCTTCAGGTGAAGTTGGTACTTGCCCTTTGTTGTTATTTTGAATTGAATCTGTTATTGTTTTGGAACTGTGGTCTGTCCTGATTTTGTCTAGGATTCCTTTGTGAGTACTGAGTATTCCTTCTGTCCTCATATCTCACACCTCCTGGTGTGTGCCTAAAAAGTTTTCCATTCCCATTTGGTGAAATAAATGGGTTCCTTGGTTTGAAGTTGTAAAATGTTGGTCTAAGTCAGGGGTGTCCAAACTTTTTTCAACGTTTTTCACCAAGGGCCATATGTGGTAAAATACACAAACAGCCGGGCCACTCACTCGAGGTGAAGTACGTATTGCCTCACCTGGTTTATTGAAGTAAACTAAATATATTTTTGGAATTTGCTGCGGGCTAATTAACAATGGATCATGGGCCGCAGTTGGCCCGAGGGCCGCAGTTTAGATACCCCTGGTCTAAATGGTCTAAAATGAAGGTCTGTTTGTAGCTCTAGGATTTTGAGCATTTTTAAAAATATAAATCTGAGTTTAAAGTTTTGTCTAAAATTGTTAAATTTTTGCACATTAAAAGTTTGTTGTATCAAATGTTACTTTGTGGGTCCCTTGTAATTTTGTGTTTAGTCTAAAGACATTTAGCATGTCCTGCATGGTTTGTGCTGTTGATAAAGTATTTGCATAAGGCAGTCTAAGGTGTTCTGGACCTCCTATTAGAACTGTTCTTTTAAAATCATTGATTGCAGGTACCTGAAAAGGTGTAGTATATTTTCTCTGTGTATCATATGCTAGTGCTAGAATGGCTCATTTTCTGATGACTTTCTTGTAAGTCTTTCCACTTTAAAGTGTCACCACACTTAGTAGGGTCTAAGTATGGGTGAACTCTTCTCCAAGAAATAGTTAACCAATCTCAGAGTGTCTCTACTCTGTCTGGATTGGCTTGTGTTAACATCATGATGTGTTCATTTTATTGTAGATTTTCAGTCATAGAACTAATCTGAAGCATTTCAGATCCAGATAACTGTGTAGTATTGGCTCCCAAGTCCCATATCTTGAGTAGCCATTCTACATCTGGCATTTCTTTCTGACTGTAATGACTTCTCATATTTTGTAATTCTGCCCTGGAGTATTCTGTTCCTTCAATTACTTATGCGGGCTGCCCTCATCCATGTTTATAATCTATTACTGTTTTCTTGAGTACGGATATTCTGGCGTGAGTTATCCCCCCCCCAGGGGTCCTCATAGTCATCTTTGTCCTCAGGATGGGGGTTCCCAAGTCGAATATCAGGATCTATAGTCTCTGAAAGCCTATTTCTTACTGACTTGAGTCCGCTTTGTGCCAGGGACTTTCCTTTTTGTCTGTCATTGTCTATCTGAGAAATGGTTTTCAGCAATATAGCTGGAATCTCATTTTTCTCAGCCCTTGTCAATAAGGGATTTCCATTGCTAGGATATTTGAAGTCTAGACTGATATCATCAATGATCTTAGTAAGTAACTTCTTTTTAACAATTTCCTCAGTCGAGTACCAAGGGTCCTCTCCTGGGAGATTGGCCTCAGGTCTTTTTGTTGTTTTAAGTTTTTTGAACACCTTAAACATTTTTAAGAAAGTTTAGTTGCAAGTTTATACCAGCAAATAACCTCCTGTTTTTTCCACTTCCAGATCAGCCAGTGATATTTATAGATGTTTTGTCTTAATATTTCTTCCTCTCTCTCTGCTAACACTTACAAAATTATTCTATTCAGACTCATGTAATGGGTTTCACTACATTGCCAAATGGATAAATTTCTAATTTTAAGGTTCTTAGTTTTAATGGAAGTATAGGTTAATACCTTGTCTATTAGTTAACCTGTCTTATGTGGGAACCTTAAATAGTGATTGAATAGTAAAGGAAAATTTTCATAGTTAGAAATCAGTAATATTTCATGGCGGAATCCCATTGACTACTCCAATTGTTGTGAGCGGGACACAACAGAGTAGCAGTCTCACACACGTTTGTGTCTTTCCACAATGGCAGACTTTATTAGAATAAAGCCATGGATCTAGTCCTACTGTCTCAGTTTCCCACGGGCGTTAACCAAGGCTCCGGCCAGAGCACAGCCTCCAGTAGTTGAGGGAGAGCGGTTTCACACAAGAGGGTTGTCACACAGGTTCGCAAGCAATAGGGTTAGGCAGGTGAACAGAGTCTTAGGAAAGAAGGATGAGAGAGTCTGGTGTTCAGCCAGAGTCCCTACCGCGCTGGGGTGCAGAGCGTCAGGCATCAGGCCGGGCTGGTGAGACTGTCAGGAGACCAGGCTTCAAAGGCTCCATCTGGGACGAGTGCGGGTGCGGCTGTCAGCTCGTCAGTTGAGGCCTGAGCCAGCAGCCCTCAGAGAGCTCTGATTTTATGCTCGAGACTGGGTGCGGTGCCCCCATCTGCAGTCTGATAAAGCTGTGCACATGGTCACACTCCACCCTGCGTCTGGAGTTATCTGGTTAGGGTGTTCACTGGGTACACCTTTCACGTGATGCTCTGGTATGATTGTCACTTTGTGACTGACATAGCTCTCAGAGTCATAGTTAATGCTCTATACACTGCTTTAGCATACCTGAGGTAGAATATTCCTCTTAGTTATGGTGGTTCACAATGCAGTGATTCTCAGAGTCAGTGTGGGAATGGGGCCATATATAATTCTGAGGACCTTATTATGTGTAGCCTGAAATGCCCCTCCCCCCAAACTCCTCACTGGGGGATTTAACTTTTATTTTTATTTTTGAAAAGTTTTCAATTATAGTTGACATACAATATTATATTTGTTTCAGGTGTACAGCATAGTGGTTAGATATTTATATAACTTACGTGGTGCTCCTCCCTGGAGAATTTTAATATGAATGCTCTCTCATAGCTTCTCAGCCTACTGAAATCCTACCTAGTTTTCTGGAGATTTCTCTGAACTTTCTTATTCATCAACCATTCATCCCTTCTCTGAACTTCTACAGAAGTTATAGAGCCCATACCATTTAACCTAGTTTAATGAGTAGACTGAATGGTCTGACTCGAGAAAGTGTACTTTATTAGAAGTTAGAAGACATGAATTTTGGTTCGTGCCCATGTGCCCCCACTGGGCAAGTAACTCACTTATTCTGATTCCCATTTGTTAAATGAGGGTGGTGGTGGTGGTAGTAGTAGTAGTAGTAGTAGTAGTAGTAGTAATAAGTCTTCCTCCCTCATCAGGCTAATGTGAGGGTCAAATAAGATGATTCTTGCAAATATATTTTGGAAACTCAAAACAGTGATCAGTGACACGCTGTCTAGTGTTGAAATTTAGTTGTTTCATTGACATTAACAGTTTTGTTTCTCTGATATGATTATAAGCACCTTGAGGAGAGAGATCAACTTTAATGTTTTTTCTTTAACTCCTTATAGGGCTGCATATATAACAAATATTTAGAGCACTTATTGTTTTTCCTATTATCATTTGCATTTATGTAGTGCTTCATAGTTGCCAAAGCATTTTCACATACATTATATCCATCTCCATTTTTATATAGTAGAAGATGGAAATTTTGGGAGACACAGTGACTTTCCCAAGGCCACACAGTTAGTGGAGTTGTTGAAACTATCACACAGGTCTGCACATTTGCAGCATGTGGCTCTTTTCACTGTGTGATTTGACCTTTTATAATGTGAGTGCTACCAAAGAGGTGCTTTATTCTAGGTAGTTCATGCAGTTCTGGTTATAGAAGAATTTGACTTGTAAACCTTCTGGGAGTGACATTTCCTGATTCTCTACAGCTGGCTGCGCCTGTGCAGTTGACAGCTTCATTTTCTCTTTCATTATAAAAGCAACGGTAGTTAGTGTGTGGCGCATTCCCAGAGTGATGTGTGGTTTGGGGCTCCTCCATTTCAGTGCAGCCAATTCTTAAGTTTTGAGATTGTGGATTTTCCAAGGTCTCCGTTTGGCTGTTCTTTTCCTTTTCTGTTGCTGCCCACTTTTTGTACATGTCACTGTGAGCTAGGATTCCCAAGCTGAGAAGATCACCAAGCAAGGGTGAGAATGGGGAACCAATTTCAGTCCTAGAATGTGACACTTTTCCACCACCCTGCACAAAATATTTTAGAGAAGAGGTTGAAGTTATTGGACAAGAACACAGTTTTAAATTATCTGGGTATTTTTCCCCTCCATATTCTCCTGGTCCTAATTTAGTACTGACTCTGCCATCCAAATTAATCCCAAACAAAAGAAAACAGTCAATGAAAGACATTGTATCCTAATTATTATAATTAAAATCCAAATATAATATAAGTCAAAACATGCTCCTTAAATCACCCTAGAATTTGATCAGAAACGAGGTTAATGGTGATACAGTGAACTACCGACAAGTCCTTCACACAATTCTCACCAATTTTTATAATGATTTTGACATTTCGTCAAAGCTCAGGAGGAAACTAAGCAATTATTTGTTTGACTTTAAAAATCACATGGTGGCAGAATGTACTCAAGGGACTACAAATGTAATGCTTTGAAAGAGGAGAACTGTAGTGGGTGTGCATCACAACTGAAATTACAGCAAGTGTCAATATGTCAGCTGCAAAGTGACAGGTGTTCCACGTGGTATTTAAGGTTAATGAGTGGTATTTCACTTTGCCAGAGTGACCAGAAAACTTTGAAGATGTGTGCTCATCTTAGAAATGAGCTGCTTAAAACAAGAGTCTAGAGGAAGCTAATGCAGCTTAAAAAGCAGCAAAATGATATCGCAATAGTGTTAGTAATAATAATGCAACTGCCATTTATTTGGTGCATACAATATGCCACCAGATACACTTAATGCATGTACCTCTATTATCTCATTTGTCCTCAGTTAAACCTTGTGAGATTGCTCCATTTACTACTGAGAAAACAAAGGCTCAAGGGGTGGAAAACTGGGACTTGAACCCAGCATCTATCACATTCCAGAGCCCAGTTTCCTAACCTTCATCTATTGCATGAGTCTTGTGTCAGATCTAACATTTGCTGCTGTGTGACCTTGGAGAAGATACTTTCCCTCTCTGGAAATTTCTCCATCTGTAAAATGAGGGGACTTGATTGTGGGTTTTCCTATCTCTAAAGTCTTTTAAGAAAGAATGGGTACATAGACTCTTTGGATGAGGTAAAATGTGGTAGAGAAGTGGGGGGAACTGATGTGAAAAGGGTGTGAGCATGAAAGAAACTTTGAGTTTGAATGGGCACTCTTGCTCTGTGATGTGAACCCTCTTCTACTTCTGGCCCAGTTTACGCCTTTCTCACCACCCTTCTTTGTTATTCTGGGCTTTAGAAAGCCCTAGAGGGAGTGAGAAGAGTATCTGGATATATTCTTTGTTTTTTCCTCTCATTAGCACACTAGCCTCTGGAGGTGAGCACACCTTAATGGCCTGGGTCTGAAGCAATGAAGATAAGGAGAAAGCCCTACAATGAGAGTCAAGAAACTAGAAGTTTCTTGTTGATAATACTATTGAATCAGTGAATGACTGATTATGTAGTTTCATTTCTCCTCACATCTGTGAAAAGAAAATTCTTCAAGAGGTTACTCCAAATTCTTTTTTTAAAATGTATCTCAATTTGCCTTCTATCCTGAGAGATTTTTAAAAAGTAATTGGTGTTATTTTGTGTAGCCATTGTTCTGTAAGGTGGGTCTCTTTAATTTTTAAGGAGTTTTTTGGTCTTCTCAAGGTCAGGCCACTTTTAAAATACAATTTTCTCGAATATTATATTTTAGTGTTCCGAGAGAGCCAGGATTTACACTCCTGAGAAGCGAAGATTTCTGAAAGCCCTTTTGATGGAAACTACGGTTCACAATGATCAAAGTCTCCTCCCAATGTGTTACTTTCTTTGAAAAGCTCAAAAGCACATTGTTCCTCCCCAGTGTATCCCCTACAGAAATTCTTGCACAGCTGCCTAGAAGACATGCACTCAAATGTTCATTTTAGCATTATTAGTGATATCAGAAATTATAAGTATTATAAGTATTCTATCAATGGAAAAATGGATAAATTACATATATTCATATATGAAATGAACTACAGCTATATCTGTCAACATGGGTGAATCTCAGAACTGTCAGGCAAAAATTGCTGAATGATAAATACAGTAGAATACCATTTATACAAAGTTTAAAACCATGCAAAATGTATCCGTTTGGATAAACTAGGTTATGCTGCTTTAATAAACATTCCCAAATCTCAGTGGCTTAAAGCCGTGATATGTTCAGTATGGATTCTCTGAGGCCTCTGTTCATTTTATCACATGCTTCACTGGTCACCAATGGGAAGCAGATAAAGTGGCTTGTATGGTAGTTCTTAAAGCTTCTGCCTGGAAGTGACACATTTCATTTTCACTTACATTTCATTGTCCAAAGCAAGTCACATAGCTATGCTGACCTTTAAAGGGACTGGGAAGTCTAATCTTAGCATTTGCTTTCATGGGAGAATCACCCCAAGTATTTGGTGAATAACTTTAATAACTACTAGCCTAAATAATACTCTATAGTGCATACGGATATATACAAGTATAGTAAAAGTATACCGATTTGAATGGAAATATTGAACACCAAATTCAGATTAGTGATGCCACTGTGGAGGGAGGACAAGAAGGGTGTGGGACGGGGTGAGAAAGCTGGGTAGCTGGTGTCTGCCATTTCACTTAACTCTCTACCTTTCCCCACTCTGCTCTCTGCCTGGAGAGGCTGACCTGTATGGACTGCATCGATGGGTTCTCCACGTTCTCTGGCTTCAGGTTGGGTTTAGACAACGGGGAAGCCAGCAGGAGATAGAGTATTCTCGTGGCTTCCTTTCTGTGAAGTCACTTCAAACTAACTATGTCCCTTGACCAGGGGTCTCTGTTACTTCCAAAGTGGCCAATTCTGCTTGATTATTCCTTGGATTCCAGGCCCCTCTCCCTTTCTTACCCATTTGGGCCTAGGGGTGGTAACAGCTTAGTTGCTACTAGCTCTAAGTTTCTGTACTATCCATTGTAGTTCTCTTACACCCACACCTTTTTAAATAGCCCCTTTCTAATCAAACTCTCTTGGAATGAGCCTATACTGAGTGTGTCATGATGTTTCTTCTTGGGACCCTGATGGATACCTAAAGATAAACGGGGTTTCTATAATGTTTAGTTCGTATGCTTAGTTGCTAGTACATAGATATTCATTATAATAGTCTCTATGCTTTTTGCATGTATAAAATATTTCATAATTAAAGAACAAACTGCAAAAATTATGTTAGCACACTGTAAACATCATAGTACTCTTCTCCCCAAAACCTTTAAAATGCCATTAAAAAAAGCCTATTCTACTGACAGTCTTTGCAGATTCAAGTTGGTTTTTGTTCCTTTTCCCTTTGTGATTTTTTTCTCACTTTCATAAAAAATATAGTAGGAGTTCTGTTAGGTGACCTCTGAGTAGTGTCTGGTTCCTCTATGAAACACATAATGCACATAGTACGTGTAAACTCATGACTGGTAGGTACTCCTTGTATGCTCTGTGGCCATTTTCCCATTGGTTGAGTTGTATGCTGACCAAGAATCATTTGTGTGTGTTTACAAATCTTTTTGTATACTAAGTAAGCTTGATATCATAATTATTTAATTAAATGTCATGGAAGCCAATGAGATATAACTGTAAAAAGAAAGGTTTTTGCTTGTTTGTTTGTTTTTTAGGAATGTTCAGATAAAAGCCTTGGAAGGACACAGTAAAGGTAAGCCTCTCAGATAAAGATAAATTTGTATGAGTTAGGTGTGAGCAAGAAAATAAAAATATTTGGAAAAAATTATAAGGCTTCTCTCAGATTGTTTGGCAAGTGTTTTTCTTTCTTTAAAGTTATTGCTCCAATTCAAATAAAGTATAACTAGATATTATGGTGTGTTTACTATGAAATATGCATTTCCCAAAAGATGATCAGAACGCCAATCACTTGATGCATCTCAAAGAGAAGCCTTGGCTGCACATCAAAGGACTGGTAAAAGAATGTACACTTTCATGTTTTATGTTAAAACGATGGAGAAAACTATAAAATTCTGATGAAAGAAATCAAAGAAGATCTAAACAAATAGAGCTATACTTGTGCATGGATAGAAAGATTCAATAATGTCAAGATGTCAGTACTCTCCAACTTGACCTATAGCTACAATATGCAGTCCCAATCAAAATCTCAGGAAGTTATTTTATGGATATTGACAAACTGATTCTAAAGTTTACATGGAAAGGCAAAAAACTAGAATAGCTAACACAGTACTGAAGAAGAAGAACAAAGTTGGAGGACTGGCACTACCTAAATTCAAGACTTACTATAAATTAAGTCTTACTATAATTAAGACAGTGTGGTAGTGGTGAAAGAATGGAAAATTTATCAAAAAACAGAATAGAGAGCCCAGAAATAGACCCAATTAAGTATAGTCAACTGATATTTGACAAACGACCAAAGGCAATGCAATGAAGAAAAGATAGTCTTTTTAATAAGTCATAGAACAACTGGACAGCCACATACAAAGAAAATGTATCTAGACACAGATCTTTCATACCACTTAACTCAAAATGGATTGCAGACCTAAATGTAAAGTGAAAAACTATAAAATGCATAGAAATTAACCTAGGAGAAAACCTACATGGGTATGGCAATGACTTTTTTTTGATATAACACCAAAGGCACAATCCATGAAAGAAATAATTGATAACCTGGACTTTATTAAAACTATAAACTTCTGCTCTGCAAAAGATGCTGTCAAAGGAATGAGAAGACAAACCACAGACTGGCAGCAAATATTTCCAAAAGATATATCTGATAAAGGACTGTAATCAAAAATATGCAAAGAACTGTTAAAATTCAAAATGAAGAAACAAAAACTCATAGATACAGACAATAGTTTAATGGTTACCAGAGGGTAAGGGGGGGTGGGGGGAGTGGTAGAAGAGGGTAAAGGAGGTCCAATATATGGTGATGGAAGGAGAACTGACTCTGGGTGGTGAACACACAATGTGATATACAGATGATGTAATACAGAATTGTACACCTGAAACCTATGCAACTTTACTAACAATTGTCACCCCAATAATCTTTAATTAAAAAAAATAGATAAAAAAACTCACAAAATAAGAAAATATTTGAAGAAAAAAAGTTATGTTGCTTACATGCACTATGTAGCTAGGCCTTAATGGTTGGATCTATACTGAACATGTACAGAATTTTTAAATCATTATTCCCTAAACAATACAGTATAACAGTAACTTACATAGCATTTACATTGCATTAGGTATTATAAGTAATCTAGAGATAATTTAAAGTAAATGGGAGCATGCGTGTAGGCTATGTGCAAATACTGTGCCATTTTATATAAGAGACTTGAGCATCTGTGGATTTTGGTATTCACAGAGCATTCTGGAACCAATCCCCCACTGATATCGAGGAACAACTGTACTGTAGTCATATGACCCAGGAATCATGCTCCTTGATATTTACCCAAAAGAACTGAAAACTTGTATCACACAAAAACCTGCACATGCATGTTTATAACAGCTCTGTTCGTAATTGCCAAAACTTGAAATCAACCAAGATGTCCTTCAGTAAGTGAATGGATAAATAAACTGTGGTAATTCCAGACAATGGACTATTATTCAGCGCTAAAAAGAAATGAGCTATCAAGCCATGAAAAGACATGGAGGACTCTTTTTTTTTTAAATTAAATTTATTGGGGTGACAATTGTTAGTAAAATTACATAGATTTCAGGTGTACAATACTGTATTACATCATCTATAAATCCCATTGTGTGTTAATCACCCAGAGTCAGTTCTCCTTCCATCACCATATATTTGATCCCCCTTACCTTCATCTCCCACCCCCCACCCCCCACCCCCCTTACCCTCTGGCAACCACTAAACTATTGTCTGTGTCTATGAGTTTCTGTTTCTCATTTGTTTGTCTTGTTCTTTTGTTGTTTTTGGTTTATATACCACATATCAGTGAAATCACATGGTTCTCTGCTTTTTCTGTCTGACTTATTTCGCTCAGCATTACACTCTCAAGATCCATCCATGTTGTCACAAATGTTCCTATATCATCTTTTCTTACCGCCAAATAGTATTCCATTGTGTATATATACCACAACTTCTTTATCCATTCATCTATCGAAGGGCATTTTGGCTGTTTCCATGTCTTGGCCACCGTAAACAAAGCTGCAATGAACATTGGAGCACACGTGTCTTTATATCTAAATATTTTCAGATTTTTTGGGTAGATACCCAGGAGAGGGATTGCTGGGTCATATGGTAATTCTATTCGTAATTGTTTCAGGAACCTCCACACTGCCTTCCAAAACGGCTGCACCAGTCTGCATTCCCACCAACAGTGTATGAGGGTTCCTTTTTCCCCACAGCCTCTCCAACACTTGTTACTATTTGTCTTGTTGATGATAGCCATTCTGACTGGGGTGAGGTGATATCTCATTGTGGTTTTGATTTGCATTTCTCTGATGATTAGTGATGTTGAGCATTTTTTCATATGTCTATTTGCCATTTGTATGTCCTCTTTGGAGAAGTGTCTCTCCAGGTCCTCTGCCCATTTTTCAATTGGGTTGTTTGTTTTTGTTTTTTTGTTGTTGAGTTGCATGAGTTCCTTGTATATTCTGGATATTAGCCCCTTATCGGAGGCACTGTTTGCAAAAATCTTCTCATGGAGGACTCTTAAATGTATATTACTAAGTGAAAGAAGCCAATCTGAAAAGGCTACATACAGTATGGTCTAAAAAATAAAGTCTATTAAAATAGACTTTATAATTTTTGATTCCTGTTTTGACTGACTTTCTGAAATCCTTACATTAAATAAGAGGTCTTCTATATTTGCACAGAAAAAAAGACTCGAGAAGAAATATATCAATATTTTAAAGACCCTTATTCCTGGGTGGTATATTACCGGTGAATTTTTATTCTCTTTACGTGTTTTTTTTTATTTTTCACATATTTTATAATAAACATTTAAAATGTAAAGGGTTATCTTAAAAATATTAAAAATATCGTGGAAGAGTAAATGTATCCTAGACTATAGGGCAATTCTTTAGCATTTACCTTAAAAATCTTTTTATTGTTCTGACAGTTATAACATTTAAACTATATTTGAAATTAATATCCTGTCCTGGTGTAAATGCTTAAATATCCCAGAAGGTTTTGGGTTTGTTTGTCCTTTGCTGTGAGGAAATGGCTGCCTGGAGTTCCTTTCTGTCATCCATATGATGTGATATGGATTCTAGAAAATTTTATGTCTTCTTGTAAGTATGGCAAAAATTGCCTGCTTGTTGTAAATATCAATTTGTTGGAAGATCTTCATAATTTTGGGTTTATACACTGTCTGTAAATCCACTCTTTCCTTTTTTGCCTCAAGGTATACTTGAAAATAGAGTGTTTCATCGTGTAAGTAATTTTCCATAAAATATCAGAAATAAATAACACAAAAAGAGTACACTTGAGTGAAATGTATCGAGTATCATTATGTAAGTGCATTACAGAAACTGAACTTGTGAAAGATCAGATTTTTTTCACGAAGTGCTCCAAAGGAAGTAGAAAATATCACATTTAGTCTAGATAGAAAATTAGGAATGAAAAACTGTAACAACCAATGGGTGCAACTTTTAGAATCTACTTGTTTCTAATAAAATAGCAGTCATTGCCAGAATGAAGCTAGGATGTGGTCTTCCCCAAGTTGCTTTGTCTTTAGTTGGCTTATCCTAGTCAGTCACCTTTAGTTACCACTGTGCAATCCAGACTTCTACCAGAATGATTCCTGTGGTGAGGAGAGACATAGGTATTGTAGTGCTGAAAGCAAGCTTTGCTGCCCTATCCCAGTTTATTTCTACCTTTGAGTACTTATATGTCGATCTGTACACTTAATTCTGGAATGTACAGTCTAGAAGGGAAGACTGACATTTACACAATTCATGCCAAGCCCAGGCAAACTATGATCAGCATTAGAAGGGCCAAAGTACTGCTAGTACTTTGCGCAAAGAGGGAATAGAATTTGGGCAATGGAGAGGAAGGTAGTAACATCTGAGCTGAGGCTTGAAGGATGATAGGCACTCAGGGTCTGGTGAGAAGCCGATTTTGTTTAGCATAATGGCTTCCTGAAGTTTGATTATCTCAACAAACTAAGAAGTTTGATTTCTGGGTCAAGGTTAGAACTGGTAAGAGCTGAGCTTTAAGAATAATGCTCTACTCTTGAGAGTGGAGCGCACTGGGGAAAAGGGTAAGAGTGGGATGCATAGCAGCCCTACCATAGAAACAAACACAGGGAGGCAGCCAAAATGGGGAGACAAAGAAACATGTCCCAAATGAAAGAACAGAACAAAATTCCAGAAAAAGAACTAAACAAAATAGAGGCAAGCAATCTACCAGATGCAGAGTTCAAAACACTGGTTATAAGGATGCTCAATGATTTCAGTGAGAACTTCAACAAAAAGATAGGAAACATAAAAAATGGAGATAGAAACCATAAAAAAATAACCAGTCAGAAATGAAGAATACAATAACTGAAATGAAGACAACATTAGAAGGAATCAACAGTAACTTAGATGAAGCAGAGGTTTGAGTCAGCAATTTGAAAGATAAGGCCACAGAAAACACCCAATCAGAACAGCAAAAAGAAAAAGGAATCCAAAAAAATGAGGATGGTTTAAGGAGCCTCTGGGACAGCAGCAAGTGTACTAACATTTGCATTATTAGGGGTACCAGAAGGAGAAGAGAGAGAAAGCAAGGAATTGAAAACGTATTTGGAGAAATAATGGCTGAAAACTTCCCTAACCTGATGAAGAAAATAGACATACAAGCCCAGGAAGCACAGAGTCCCAAACAAAATTAACCAAACAGGCCCACACAAAGACACATCATAATTAAAATGTCAAAGGTTAAAGACAAAGAGAATCTTAAAAGCAGCAAGAGAGAGGCAGTTAGTTACCTACAAGGGAGACCCCATATGACTGTCAGCTGATTTCTCAGCAAAAAGTTTGTAGGCCTTAAGGGATTGGCACAAAATATTTAAAGTGATGGAATGCAAGGATATACAACCAAGATTACACAGTAAAGCTATCATTTTGAAAGAGCTTCCCAGACAAGAAAAAGCTAAAGGAGTTCATCAGCACCAATCCAGGATTACAATGAATATTAGAGGGACTCCTTTAAGATGGAAAAAAAAGATAAATAATATGAATAATAAAATGACAATAACTACATATTTATTGACAATTACTTTCAATGTAAATGGATTAAATGCTCCAATCAAAAGACAAAGGGTGGCTAGCAGCGGCGGGATGTCTCAGTTGGTTAGAACTTGACCTCTCAACAACAAGGTTGCTGGATCAACAAGGTTGCATGGGATGGTGGGCTGAGCCCCCTGCAACTAAAGATTGAAAACACAACTGGACTTGGAGCTGATGGGCCCTGGAGAAACACCCTGTTCTCCAGTATTCCCCAATAAATTTTTTTTTTTTAAAAAGTGCTTCTTCATTAAAAAAAAAAAAAGAGCAAAGGATGCCTAAATGGATAACAAAACAAGACCCTTCCATATGCTGCCTACAAGAGACTTACTTCAGATTGAAAGACACACACAGACTGAAGATAAAGGAATGGAAGAAGATATTTCATGATAATGAAAACAAACAACAAAAAAAGCTGTGGGAGCAATGCTTATACCAGACAAAATAGACTTTAAATCAAAGGTTACAACAAGAGACAAAGAAGGACCCAGGGTATTAATTCCGCTTCAGGGTATTTATCCATAGTAACCCAAAACACTACTTCGAGGGGACATGTGCATCCATATGTTCATTGCAGCATTGTTTACAATAGCCAAGATGTGGGGGAAGCCTGGGTGTTCATGGATGGATAAATGGATAAACAGGAGGTGGTATATATATATATATAATGCAATGGAATATTAGTCATAAAAATGTATGAAATCTTGTCATCTGCAACAACATGGATGGACCTGGAGGGTATTTTGCTAAGTGGAGTAAGTCAGACAGAGAAAGACAAATGTCATATGATTTCACTTATATGTGAAATCTAGAGAAGAAGATAAATGAACAAACAAAACAAACTCATAGATACAGAGAACATTTTGATGGTTGCCAGATGGGAGGAGCGGTAGGGGGATGGGTGAAAAAGAGGAAGGAATTAAGAATTACAAGTTAGTGGTTACAAAATAGTTATGGAGATATATACAATAGGGAATATAGCCAGTAATATGGTAATAACTATGTGTAGTGCCAGGTGGGTGCTAGATTTATCAGGGTAATGACTTTGTAAGTGTATAGATGTCTAATCACTATGTGTACACCTGAAACTAATATAATATTGTGTGTCAACTGTAATTGAAAAATTTAAAATTAGTTTAAATAATAATAAAAAGTTAAAAAAATGATCAGGAAGATCAGTTTCTGGTTCCAGCCGTCAGCTTCCTTATCTATAAATACATCAGCGGCCAGTATAAAGAATTCTTGAAAGTATAATATATGTGGGTTTTCTGGGTGTGGAGTTTGTACTGTTATTTTATTTGGATTTCTTTTTTTGGCATCTGTAGTTAACTCTTTATTATTAGATAATGGAGGTAAATGAAGGGTGGACATCTCAAAGAGACAAATAATCACAAACCTCTGTTATCCTGACTTTGGGAATCCTTGACATATCCCTTACTCATATCAGAAGAATAGCCTAAGGACAGAAAGGCAAGATACACATTTGCCTTCTTCCACTTAGCAGGAATGAGGTACTGATCTCTGTAGCCTCCACCTATATTTATACAAGTAAAATGTTGGGGAAAGTCTGACATTTGTTTGGAGACTATGCCTCTGTGGTTTATATTGCCTGATTTATTGTCTCAGCATCTCTTTCCCACGAGAGAACATCTGTATCTTCTTGGAAGGAAATTGTTTCTTCCAATCAAAACAAGTTGTTCTAGTAGAGAATCTTGGTGACAGGGATAGGCACACAAGAGAGAGAATGGGAACATTGGAGAGGGCAGCCAGGTGGTATTTGAGGTCTCAGTTCCAACTGTTCTGAGGCGAGACATACCCTTTGGTTTGATTATGTGAACCATTAACTTTCTATTTATATATAAGGTTAGATTTGAGTTTCTGTTCCTTGTAAGAAGAGTCTCAAAGAAAATAATCTTAATCTGTTCACTCTTTTTCCATTCCTCCACAATTGCCGTGGTTAATAGTCTTACGACCTCTTACTTCTACTGTTAAAATACAAACTTCTCCATGTTCACTGATGAAGTGAATAGTTGTGTTTCATTTTATTGCAGGTCTCTCTTTATGGCTGTGTGATCTGTGCTGATGCGTGGAGTCCCATTCTTTGAAGGGCTTTGGGCATGGTTTAATGCTCTGCTGTTGGTATCTTGAAATTCTTAATAATTTTATTTTTGATCTTGTTTTCTGTAATTGAAGTGTTATGGGACAAAGAAATATGTGCATAAGCAGTGGAGATGTGGTAGGCCTTGGCTCAGGACTAGGGGCTCAATGGGTGGCAGGCAGTGTGCAAGCTGAGCAGTTGGCATGGCTGCCCGGTGCACACACATACACATGCACAATGCAATCTGGGGTCCCTAACAGGGTGGTGGGGCTGAAATCTGAGCTCAGATTGGGGGCAGTGATGGTGGCAAGCAACAACAGAGACATTAATAGTGATGGCAGCAGCTACAGATCAGAGAGAGAGGTAGTATTCCACATGGGGCAAGTGCTGGGGCCCAAGGTGGGAGCTGACTTACCTGTATATCTTCAGAGCCTATCCCTGTAACATGCTCAGATATTAATTCTCTGACCTGAATATCAGGACAGCGGCTGCCTGTGCTCATGCAGTAAATCTATTAGTAAATTATTTAAAATAAAATCATATACATGGACATTGTAATAACCATTTCGGGGAGTTATTAGAATTTCTCAAGGAGTTTAGAATTTCTGGTTTTGAAAACGGCAACATTGCAAAGGAAATATCCAGAGGCTTAGAAACAGAAATCAAATTTACATGTCATTACATTTCACTGAAAAGAACACTATTTTCATATGAAGACTTGGACCTTGGTGTTTCTGCTTCTCTGGTTGAACAGTGAGTAGTAAATAACGATGATCTATGGAGAAAATGCAAAAAGTATGGTGCTTCCAGAAGGAAAATATTAAGATAATGAAAGGTCTAGACCAGGGCTGAACAATAGTACTTTTTGCAATGATGATGATGGGAATCTCCTCTATCTAGTATAATAATTTCCAGTACACTGCTAGCCACATGTGGCTATTGAGCACTCGGAATGTGGCTAGTATGGCTGAAGAAGTGAATATTTTAATTACTTTGAATTTATTTTATTTCTTTTTATGTTATAGTCCTTTATTTTTTTCAGAATTATTTATTTTTCAGTTACATTTGACATTCAATATTATTTTGTGTTAGATTCAGGTGTACAGTATAATGGGGAGATATTTGTACATTTTATGCAGGAATCCTCCTGATTAGTCAAGTACTCACCAGGCACTGTACATAGGTGTTGCAATGTTACTGACTATATTCTCTATGCTATACTTTACATCCCTGTGACTATTTTGTAACTACCATTTGTATTTCTCAATCTTTTCACATTTTCACCCAACTCTCCAACTCCCCTCCCCTCTGGCAAACATCAGTTTGCTCTATGTATCTACAAGTCTATTTTTTTAAAAAAAGGTTGTTGGGGAATAATGGGGAACAGTGTGTTTCTCCAGCGCCCATCAGCTCCAAGTTGTTGTCCTTCAATCTAGTTGTGGAGGGCGCAGCTCAGCTCCAAGTCCAGTCGCCATTTTCAATCTTCAGTTGCTGGGGGGGCACAGCCCACCATCCCATGTGGGAATTGAACCAGCAACCTTGTTGTTCAGAGCTTGCACTGTAACCAACTAAGCCATTTGGCTGCCCCATTTCTGTTTTATTTGTTCGTTTATTTTGTTCTTTAGTTCCACATGTAAGTGAGATCATAAGATATTTGTCTTTCTGTGTCTGACTTATTTCAGCTTAGCAGAATACTCTCTAGGTCCATCCATGTTGTCGCAAATAATATTTCATTTTTTATGGCCGAGTAGTATTCCATTGAATATATATACCACCTCTTCTTTAACCAATCATCTAATGATGGGCTCTTAGGTTGCTTCCATATCTTGGCTACTGTAAATAATGCTGCAATGAACACAGGGGTGTATATATCTTTTTTAATTAGTATTTTGGATTTCTTCAGATAAATATCCAGAAGTGAAATTGCTGGGTCATAAGGCACTTCCATTTTTAATTTTTTGAGGAACCTCCATACTGTTTTCCATAGTGACTGCACAGATTTACAATTCCACCAATAGTGTATGAGGGTTCCCTTTCCTCCCCATCCTCTCCAACACTTGTTGGTTTATTGATGATAGCCATTCTGACAGGTGCAAGGTGATATCTCATTGTGCTTTTAATTTTCATTTCTCTGATGATTAGTGACGTTGAGCATTTTTTCATATGTTTCTTGGTCATGTATATGTCCTCTTTGGAGAAATGCATATTCAGGTCCTCTGCCCATTTTTTAATTGGATTGTTTGTTTGTTTATTTATTTATTTGCTTACTTATTTATTTGGTGTGGAGCTGTATGAGTTTTTTATTAATAGATTTTGAATATTTACCCCCTTTTAGATGTATCATTGGTGAATATCTTCTCCCATTCAGTAGGTTCTCTTCTCGTTTTGTTGGTTTCCTTTGCTGTGCAAAACCTTTTTAGTTTGATGTAGTCCCATTTGTTTATTTTTCCTTTTGTTTCCGTTGCCTGAGGGGATGTATCAGTAAAAATATTACTAAGGGTAATGTCTGAGAGTTTACTGCCTATGTTTTCTTCTAGGACTTTCATGGTTTTGGATCTTATATTTAAGTCTTTAATCCATTTTGAGTTTATTCTTGTATATGGTGTAAGAAGGTGGTCTGTCTAGTTTCATTTTTTTGCATGTATCTGTCCAGTTTTCCCAGCACCATTTATTTATTTATTTATTTATTTATTTATTTATTTATTTATTTATTTATTTATTTTATTGGGGGAACAGTGTGTTTCTCCAGGGACCATCAGCTTCAAGTTGTTGTGCTTCAATCTAGTTATGGAGGGCACAGCTCAGCTCCAAGGCCAGTTGCCGTTTTCACTCTTAGTTGCAGGGGGCACGGCCCACCATCCCATGCGGGCATTGAACCGCCAACCTTGTTGTTTAGAGCTCGTGTTCTAATCAGCTGAGTCATCCAGCCGCCCCACAGCACCATTTATTGAATAAACTGTCTTTAACCCAATGCACATTCTTGCTTTCTTTGTCATGGATTAAGTGACCATATAGGCATGGATTTATTTCTGGCCTCTCTATATGTTCCATTGATCTATGTGTTACTTTTAATGCCAATACCAGGCTGTTTTGATTACTATGACCTTATAGTATGATTTGATGTCAGATAGCATGATACCTCCAGCTTTGTTCTTCTTTCTCAAGATTACTGTGCCTATTCGGGGTCTTTTATGGTTCCAAATAAATTTTAGGATTATTTGTTCTAGTTTTGTGAAAAATGCCATTGGTATTTTGATAGGGATTGCATTAAATCTATAGATTGCTGTGGGTAATATGGATATTTTAACTACATTAATTCTTTGGCTCCATGAGCATGGTATATGCTTCCATTAATTTGTGTCTACTTTAATTTCTCTCATCAATGTCTTATAACTTTCTGAGTATAGGTCTTTTACTTACTTGGTTAAATTTATTCCTAAGCATTTTTTATGCAATTGTAAATAGGATGGTTTTCTTAGTTTCTCTTTTTGATAGTTCATTATTGGTGTATAGAAATGCAACCAATTTCTGAATATTAATTTTGTATCCTGCTACTTTACTGAATTCATTGATCAGTTCTAATAGTTTTTTTGTTGGGATTTTGGGTTCTCCCTATATAGTACCATGTCATCTGCAAATAATGATAGTTTTACTTCTTCCTTTCCAATTTAAGTGCCTTTTTGTTGTTGTTGTCTGTTTGCTGTGGCTAGGACTTCCAGTACTACAGAGGGTACCAAAAAATGTATACACGTTTTAAGGAAGGAAAAAAATGTATTAAAATTATGCTGATGATAACCACTTTGAACATCTCTTGTAATTGCAGAAGTCAAATGTGACTTGTATTCAACTTTGTTATTGGTATATATTGAGTATTACAATTTTAATGCAGTTTTTTCCTTTCTTAAAATGTGTATATATATATTTTTGGCACCCTCTGTATGTTGAATAAAAGTGGTTAAACTGGGCATGCTTGTTTTATTCCTGATCTTAAGGAGAACACTTTAGCTTTTCCCCATAGAGTATGATGTTAGCTGTAGATTTGTTGTATATGGCCTTATTTATGTTGATAGATGTTCCCTCTGTTCCCACTTTGCTGAGAGTTTTTATCATCAATAGTTGGTGGATTTTCTCAAACATTTTTTCTACTTCTATTAATATGATCGTACGATTTTCATCTTTCATTTTGTTTATGTGGGGTATCATATTAATTGGTTTGCCAATATTGAACTAACCTTGCATCTGAAGAATAAATCCCACTTGATAATGCTGTATGCTCATTTTACTGTATTGCTGAATTTGGTTTGGTAATATTTTGTTGAGGATTTTTGCATCTATGTTCATTAGGGATATTGGCTCATAATTTTATTTTTTTCATAATCTGTTTGTCTGGTTTTGGAAGCAGGATAATGGCAGCATTGTAAAATGAGCTTGGGAGCTTTCCCTCCTCTTGAATGTTTTGGAATAGTTTGAGAAAGCTAGCTGTTAACTCTTTGAATGTTTGGTAAAATTCAGCTGTGAAGTCATCTGGTCCAGAACTTTTGTTTGTTGGGAGTTTTTTGATTACTGATTCAATTTCTTTAGTAGTGATTAGTTGTTTCAGATTTTCTGTTTCCTTTGATTTAGTCTTGAAAGATTGTATGTTTCTAGGAATTTACCCATTTCTCCCAGATTGTCCAATTTGATGGCATACAAGTGTTTTTAATATTTTCTCATAATCCTTTGTATTTTTGTTGTGTCAGTTGTCACTTCTGTTTCATTTCTGATTTTCTTTATTTGGGTACTTTCTCTTTTTTTCTTGACGAGTCTTGTTAAGGGTTTATCAATTTTGTTTATCTTTTCAAAGAACCAGCTCTTGATTTCATTGATCTTTTGTGTTGTTTTTTTTTTAGATTTTATTTCATTCATTTCCACCATGATCTTTGTTATTTCCTTCCTACTACTCACTTTGGACTGTGTTTGCTTTCTTTTTCTATTTCATTTAAGTGTAAAGTTAGATTGTTTGAGATTTTTCTTGTTTCTTGAGGTAGGCTTTTATTGCTATGAATTTCCCTCTTAAAACTGCTTTTGCGATGTCCCATAGAATTTGGGTTGTTGTGTTTTCATTCGTCTTAAGGCATCTTTTGATTTCTTCCTTGATCTCATTAACACACTCATTATTTAGTCGCCTCCGTGTGTGTTTGTTTTTCTGTGTGTTTTTTTCTTTTCTTGTAATTGATTTATAGATCATACCACTGAGGTCAGAGAAGATGCTTGATATGATTTCAGTCTTCTTAAATTTATTGAGACTTGGTTTGTGGCCTAACATGTGGTCTATCTTGGAAAATGTTCCATATCACTTGAAAAGAATGTGTATTCTGCCTCTTTGGGGTGAAATGCTCTAAAAATATCAAAGCCATCTTGTCTAGTGTGTCATTTAAGGCTGCGGTTTCTTTTGATTTTCTGTCTGGAATATCTGTCTATTGGTGTCAAATGGATGTTAGAGTCCCCTACTATGATTGTATTCTGTTGATCTCTCCTTTTATGTTGGTTGATATTTGTTTTACATATTTACGTGTTCCTATGTTGGGTGCATAAATGTTTACAAGAATTATATCCTCTTGTTGGATTGATCCCTTTAGCATTATGTAATGTCCCTCTCTATCTCTTAGTATAGCCTTTGTTCTAAAGCCTATTTTGTCTGCTTTAAGTGTTGCTACCCCAGCTTTTTTTTGTCATTTATATTTACATTAAATACCTTTTTCCATCCCTTTACTTTTAGCCCATGCTTGTCTTTCAACCTGAAGTGGGTCTCTTGTAGACAACATATGTATGGGTCTTGTTTCCTTATCCATTCAATTACCCTGTGTTTTGATTGGAGCATTTAGTCCATTTACATTTAAAGTGATTATTCACAGGTATGCAGTTATTGTTTTTTTATTATTTATATTTATGTTCTTGTCCCCCTGCTTCTGAAAGAAGTCCCTGTAACATTCTTGTAATACTGGTGATGAACTCCTTTAGCTTCTTCTTGTCTGGGAAGCTCTTTATCTCTTCTTGAATTTTCAGTGATAGACTTGCTGGGTAGATTGTAGGTTCTTGCTTTTCATCATTTTGAATATTTTGTGCCAATCCCTTCTGGCCTGCAATGGTTCTGTTGAGAAATTTGCTGAGAGTCCTATGGGAGTTCCCTTGTAAGTAACAAGTTGCCTTTCTCTTTCTGCTTTTGGGCTTCTCTCTTTGTCTTTAACCTTTGCCATTTTAATTATGATGTGTCTTTGTGTGGGCCTGTTTCGGTTTATCTTGTTTGGGACCCTCTGTGCTTTCTGGACTTGTATGTCTATTTCCTTTGCCAGGTTAGGAAAGTTTTCAGTCATTATTTCTTCAAACAGGTTCTCAATTCCTTGCTCTCTCTCTTCTCCTTCTGGTACCCCATTTAATGCGCATGTTGTTACACTTGATGTTGTCCCAGAGGTCTCTCAAACTATCTTCATTTATTTTTGATTCTTTTTTCTTTTTGCTATTCCAATAGGGTGTTTTCTGCTACCTTGTCTTCTAAATAACTGATTCGATCTTCTTCATCAATCTGCTGGTGATTCCTTCCAGTGCATTCTTCATTTCAGTTATTGTATTCTTCACTTGTGACTGCTTCTTTTTTTATGGTTTCTGTGTTCTTTTTTATGCTTGTTATCTCCTTGTTGAAGTTCTCACTAAGCTCATTGAGCGTCCTAATGACCATTGTTTTGAACTCTGTATCTTGTAAGTTTCTTGCCTCCATTTCATTTAGTTCTTTTTCTGGAGTTTTCTCCTGTTCTTTCATTTTGGATATATTTCTTTGTTTCATTTTTACTGCCTGTTTGTTTCTATGTATTAGGTAGATCTGCTACATCTCCCAGTCTTGGCCAGATGACCTCATGTAGTATCATATTTCCCAGAAAATAAGACCTAGCTGGACAATCAGCTCTAATGCGTCTTTTGGAGCAAAAATTAATATAAGATCTGGTCTTATTGTACTATAACATAAGACCAGGTCATATAATATAGTATAATATAATATTGGGTCTTATGTTAATTTTTGCTTCAAAAGATGCATTAGAGCTGATTGTCCGGCTAGGTCTTATTTTCGGGGAAACATGGTAGTTGCCCTGTGGGCCCATTGGCACAGTCTCCCTGGTCACCTGCACCAGGTGTCCCTTGTGTGGGTGGTGTGTTCCTTCCTGTTATAGTGCAGCCTTGATCGCTATTTGCATTTCAGTGAGTGGGATTGACCCTCAGGCCGACTGCCTATGGGGTTTGGCCACATTCACAGCTTATGGGCTGCTGTGTGGGGCCTGCCCCATGGAGCAAGATTTATCCTAGCAGGCTCTGGTGCCTGCTGGGACCACCCTTTGGGTATGCTGCTTGTGGGGCTAATTGGGTAGTACTCTGCTGTGGCCTGAAGCAGCCCTTTAGGTATATTGGGTTCTGGGGCCTCATGGAAGGGGCTGTGGTGCAGGCCCAGGTCAGCCACTGTCTGTGACCCGTCAGGGACTACCTGGTAGGAGCTAGAAAGTGATCTGTGGTTTCTTGCTGCCTGTGTTGGACCTGGAGATGTGAGGGATCAGCAATGATACAAACTGAGGATGGCTGCCACCATTACCAGGCCAGGGGTAGCTCTGTAAAAATCCCAGGGCACCCTGAGGCCTGCTGCTGCCTGCCAACTCCCATAAGGCTCATCCACTGTTAGAGCCTCGTGCACTATGAGGGTTTGGTGAGGCGGGGTCTCAGGCAGTCACCAAGGCAGGATGAGTGGTATTTACCAGGTTAATGTAAATTCTGGTTTGGTGCCAGTGCTGAGCCTGGAGATACTCAGTAAAAGTCTCAGAGTGCAACAAGGCTAGCTGCCACCTTCCTAGGACCTGCAGACCACCAAGAGATGTCCAAGAAATTGTGCAACATGAGTGGTTCTGGATGCTTGCACAGAAAGTCCCTCTGGCATTGCACGAGTTGGGTGGGGCTGGGTCTGAGGGATTCAACAGAGTGGAGTGAGCAGAGTTCACCAGATTCATATTTGGCTATGTGGGGGATGGCTTAACACAGGAACGATGGCACCTGCCCACCAGCTGCACGGGAGGAGGATTCTACACAGGGAAAATGGCGACCCTCCAGTCCTTGCCCTGGAGCCACACAACTCAGTCTCTCCCTGTATGTCTCTGACGTCTCCTGACCTGCATTCCTACGGCCAGACTTCAGGGTGAGTGCCTCTGAGTGAGTGAGTCTGTGTGTGGGTCCTTTAAATGTACCTCTGGTTTTTCTGTAATCTTCTTTCTCACCCAGATTGCTGGAATCCCACTGTTTTTCCACAGCCAGATGTGGGGGCTCATCTTCCCAACACTGGTATGCTGGGGGAGGGGAGCTCGGCATGGGGTTAGGGTCCGTCACTCCTCTTTGGTGACCTCCAATGCCTAGATATCCCTCCCCATTCTCAACTGTCACACACAGGTGTGAGGCCTACTCATTCCATGACTCTGCTCCTCCTACTAGTCTCGGCATGGCTTCTTTTTTATATCCTTTGTTATAAAACTTCTTTTCAGGTAGACTTCAAATGGTTTTCCAGGTTGATTGTTCTATAATTTAGTTGTAATTCTGTCATGATCACAGGAGCAAACTTAGCATCTATCTACTCTGCCATCTTTGATCTTTCTCCTAAGTTAAATTTAAATAGCCACATGTGTCTAGTGGTTAATGTAATGGACAGCAAAGGTCTAGACCAGGGGTGTCAAAACTGCTGCCCGCGGGCCAACTGTGGTCCACAATCCATTTTTAATTGCCCCGCAGCAGATTCCAAAACTATATTTAGTTTACTTAAATAAACCAGGTGAGGCAATACGTACTTCACCTCGAGTGAGTGGCCCGGCTGTTTGTGTATTTTACCACATATGGCCCTTGGTAAAAAAACGTTGAAAAAAGTTTGGACACCCCTGGTCTAGACACTGAGATATATGTTAATCTCCTGAATGAAATGAGTATGTTCATTTTGGATGAGAAAGACTTGAGGAGAAATTGTTGGCTATTTTCAAACATCTCAAGCATTGTCATGTGGTTGTTTAGATATACTTACTGTGATTCCATAAAATAGAACTAGAACTAATGACTAAACGGTTACACCAGGAACAGTTATGGATTTTATATAAAGAACTTTCTAACAACTAGTGTGTATGAAACTGAAATGAATGATGAGAATAGATGCCCTTTAAGGTCCCTTTCCTATGCTGTGAATCCTTCATTGGATGATCTAAATGTTGGGAATGGTATACTATGGAGAGAATTTGTTTCCAGCTTGATAGCCATGCAAAACTGAGGTCATTTGGGACACCAGGCTAGGTATCCTTATTTATTTTTTAAATTAAATCTTGGGAAAAATATATTCTGTCAATCACTGAGATTAATAGTTCTATTTTCTACTCACTGTTTTTGAGAAAATTCCATTACCAAAGTAATTTGTGGGGAAAAAGAAAACTAACTTTTCAAGACCTTTTCCTTTAGGCTATCAAAGTAAACATTCCACGAGTCCTTCACTTCCCAGCCTTCATAGGTTTCTAAGATTATGTCTCTAAAACATTGACAGGTAAACATTGAAAATGATGCAATTCCTAGGTTTGATAATGGTTGATGCTAATTATTGAAGTAAGAGTGTAATCTGACTAGATGAAAGCAGTTATCAAGATCAATTTCTGTATTTCTGTGCAATCATATCTTTTGTGTGATATTCAACATAGGAAATATTATAAAGTTAAAATAATTACATATTTTATTTAACAATTCAAAAGCATGGTTAAATTAAATGATTCAACACAAATATTTATAGTGCATTGTGTGATCCAAGCAGTTTGCACACAGTGTGGATACAGTGGGAGATATGGCATGGTCTTTGCACTCATAGAGCTTATAATCAAATGGAGGAGATAGGCAAGAAAACTATCAATTACAGCTTTGAAATTAATCTTATGATAAGAGGCGGAGCACAGAAGGGGTTTGGGAGCCCAGAAAAGGGTGACTAACCTAGCCTGGACTTGGGAAGGTTTGGGATAAGGACAGGGTATGTTATTGATCAATTTTCTTTGTTAATTTAGATATGACTTTTCTCATTTAATCTGTCAATGTGGTATGCTTGTCATGGTCTTATCTGCCCTCACATCCATCCCTCACTTTTCCTCTGTTCTGCCCTATAATATACACAGGCTAAATCCTGCAGGCTGTAATTCTTAAGCTGGCCAACATTTTGCTACCATCTGGGTTTTGCCAACAGGTGGACCAACAGGAGATTAGAGCCCAGGAGAATAAAGAAGGCAGTATTTTTCCCTCTTCCTCTGCATCAGTTGGTTTCCCCTTCAATGGCTACATATTTTCCATGGCTCCAGCCCCATCAGGTTGATCCACCATGGCGCCAGATCTTGTTGAACCCAACTCCTAGGCACTCATAACACTATATCCTCTATTTGTCTTCCCAATCTAGAGATGGGAACGACTTCTTCATTTTGCTAATTATTGGGTTCCCTAACTCTCCCCTGTTTAGTTTCTCTAGCATTTGTGTAACCAACTCTCTGCATTAAATTGTCTCTGTGTTAAATATTTACAGTGGTTTCTATTTTCCTGGACAATTCCAGACTGTTACATGTGTGGCCAATTATCGTGACAGATTTTTTAGTATTAAACTTCATCACATTACTGGAGTAAACCCAATTCTGTCACCAGCAGTTAAACATGTTTAAGTATCTTCTATAATTAATTTAAAAAACAAAACTGAAAAATACTATAATACCCCTGGATCCTGAAACCTCCTCCAAATACCATTCTATATCTCTCATCTTCTTTATATCCTATTCAAAAATAATTTTTGCATTCCCTAGTTTTTGTATATATTTTGAAAAAAAAATCTAGTAATGTAAGTAATAGGGTGACATATTGAAATTTATTTGTGTGATGCCACCCAAGCACTACTCAGAAGGAAATATATAACCTTAAATAGATGTATTAGAAAATAAATATTTCAAACATCCAAGCCATTTAAGAAACTAGAAAATAGCATAGTAAGCCTAAAAATGTAGAAGGTAGGAAGAATACATTAAAGGACACCAAATTGTTAGAATCTGCAAACTTTAGACTATGAGAAGCAGGACAAAACACAAGACCTGTGTATGTGATTTTTTGAACAATAAAAATTCATTACAATGAAAAAGAGGTGATATGGGGAGAACCTGTAGGTTAAAAATGACTTCGGGGACATAATCAACAATCCCAATGTATTTGGATACCAAATCAAGAACACTGATTTCATATATGTGTGTGTGTGTGTGTATATATATATATATATACACACACACACACTGTGTGTGTATATATATATATATACACACACACACACAGATATACATATATACATATATATGTATATATACATCAGATAAATGTGAAAGATAAAATGGCTAAAATGGCTATTTGATGTCAATGACTTATGTAAATTTTTTAGAATTGATGACTATGTTGAGTATTTTCTAGAATAGTCCATATTGTTTAAAATGCATACTGAAAAACTTAGAGGAGAAATGGTGCGATGTCTTGGATTTATTTGGCATCACTCCAGCAGCAGAGATGAGGGTATAGTTAGAACCAGATTGGCCATGTATTAATGATTGTTAATGCTGTGTATCAGGTAACTGAATTCATTATACTATTCTCTCTACTGGTGTGTATATTTTAGAATTTCTGTAATAAAAAGTTTTTATTATAAATATGCTATTAAGCTTGATATCCTTAGTGAAATGGATAACTTTTTAGAAGAAAAAGGCCAACTCAATTCATAAAGAAATAGAGAATTCTAATTGAATAATACAAACTGAAACCGTATTCAAAGCTCAAGCCTCCCTTAAATGCTCCAGGATAGGCAGAGTTGAGGGCCAGTTCTACCAAATGGTTGGGGAGAACTAAATCACCATCTCATGTAATATCTTCTAAAGCACACAAAGTAATTTGACTGTTTCTCCCAGGCTAGCTCTCTTTGATTCAAAAACCAGATGACTCCTTATGAAATAACACTTGAGCCAAGCTCGACCACACAGCAGCAAATACCTTACATAGATTAATAGCATATTCAACACACAGTGAATTAAGTGAACAGACTGTATATGAGGAATGAAAACATAATTTAACATTAGAAAATACTTTACATTGTAATTCCCTACGTTAACAAATTAAAGGAGTATATTAGTTTGCAAAAGCTGATATAACGAAGTATCACAAGGGGGTGGCTTAAACAACCGACATTTATTTCCTTATAATTCTGGAGACTAAACGTCCAAGATCAATGTGTTGGCAGGGTTGGTTTCTTTTGAAGCCTGTTTCCTTGCCTTGCAGATGGCTGTAGTCTTCCTTTGTCTTCACATGATATTTCCTTTATGTGTATCTGTGTTCTAATCTCTTATTAAAAGGACACACGTCATATCAGACTAGGGCCATTCTTATGACCTCATTTTACTTTAATTACCTCTTTAAAGGTCCTATCTCCAAATTCAGTCACATTCTAATATACTGGGGTTTAGGACTTCAACATATAACTTTTGGGGTATGAAATTCAGCCCATAACAGGAGGAAAAATCATTAGATTACATCAATGGGTACAGGAAAAAAACAAAAACGGCAGAAAGAAATTCAATACAAGTTCAAAGGAAATTTTGTAGCAAACTGAGATTACAAGGGAACTTCCATTTCCTAGAATCTGGACAGGAAAAGGAGGAGAAAAGTTTTTAAACTTCTGCTTCTGCTCCACTGCAGAAATCTGAGGCTGCACCTAAGACCACATATACCAGTAGCCCTGGGGTAATGTCAGGACTGTAGGAAAGATTGGGTTGATTGAGGTTGTCTGACTCGAGTCAGCTAATAATCACCCAAAACCACTCCAGTGAGAATGGGTGGGTCTTTCTTAAAAATATCTTATAGCAGAATCAAAGAATGAACTTAAAATGAAATAGTATCACAATGAATCACCTGTAGTAAGAGTAGGCATTCTTTCATGAAACACACACACACAAACACACTTTCCATATGCATTTGGTAGAGATGTACAATGTGCAATCTATTTCTCACTATGAATGGAGGTTATAAAAAAGAAAAAAAATCACTGCCCTGGACAGTACAATGTTAGATCAGCTTAAAAGAGGCAGAGTGTCCTGAAATCACGCTCTTCAGCCTCTTCCATGTAGAAAATAAATTTTTTAGAATAAAATTTCCAACATCTAAGTCTGGCTAAGAGACCCTATGGGAAGTGGGGTTACTTCTCTATCATGGGTGCAGCTACTCCCCATCCGACATCTAGCCTGGACCCAAAACCATTCTCTGTAAAAATTGCACTTGAGCAAACAGAGCTGGCAGGGAGGGATCATGTCCCACGTAGTATTAAACTGAGAAATCAGGATACAAGATGAGGAAAGGACTGAGCAGTCTACCCGTTCCATAATAGAGGGTACCCCACAGAATCCTGCCTCACTGCTGATGTCAGTCCTGGGAGACTCCAGGCAGGGGTCTCAGGCTGAGCAGTACCCCTCGTTTCCAGCTTGGGGGGGGGGTCTCAGGATGATGGAGGCCTTGGTCTGAGGATGGCAAACATAGGTCAGCAGAGGGGGAGTCCCAACCTTGCCAGGTATTCAAGATGAGAACCTGAAGAAAGACACCACAGCCCTGCCCTGTTTCTGTGGTTAGTCCCCAGGGCATGATCACTAGATGTCAGGAGAAGAGGGAAGGACAGGTCTCTCAAGGTAAAGACCCTGAATGAGGACCAAATGGAACCCAACCCCAGATAGAGAAGGTACCACGGAATACAGGTCTTTACCTGCTTTCAGCCCTGGGGTCTCTAGAGCATGGTGTCTAGATGTGGCATCCCCTGACTTCCCATTAGGGCAGCAGGGAGAGGTGAGGACTTTGCTGTGAGGGGCCTGTTTTCATGTCAGGTCCAAGGAAGGGACTCAGGCCATGCCAGACCTGCAGAGGGGGGACACTGAGAAAGCATTGAGGAGACTTCTTTCCCAACAGAGGGGGACCCACAGAATGCTGCCCATGGTGTCAGAATGGGAGGTCCCAGGCATAAGAGCCCGATTTCTCACATCCTCTGAGAAGGGGAGTCTCAGGGAAATGGGGGCCTTGGACTGAGGGATGCATCATCAGGTCCACCAAAGGTGGGATATGCAAGCCCTATCAGGGGTAAATAGCGGGGGTGCCAAAAAATGTATTTAAGTGGACACTTTGGTCAATGTTGCCCAAGCAGTAGTGCACCATAATCAGAAGTATCTGGATGCTGATGGGAACCACTTTGAGCACCTCCTGTAATTGCAGAAGTCAAACAGGACTCATATTCATCTTTTGTTATCGGTATATATTATTACAATTTTAGTAGTTTTTTCCTTTCTTAAAATTTGTGTACATTTTTTGGGAGAACCCTCTGTGTTAATACCTTGGACACGTTTGAGGGTAAGCCTACATTCTCAGATAGTTTGTGTGTGGGGGAGGGTCCCTTGCCTGCTCCTGTTGTCAAACTTGGTTACCCTGACTCACAGTGGCCAATCTGGTGCTCACTCACTACGTCTACCTTGATGTTCTTAGGGTGAGGAAGGGCTTCATCAGGGACTCAAGAAATCAGGTCCGCAGAGGGAAGTGGCCCAGGCAATACCAGGAGTCCAAGTGAAGACTCCCAGCTAGGATTCAGCTGTTTTTCCACCCCAGAGGGTGGGATCACATTCGCACCATGTCAGTTAAGTTGTTACTGGCAGTTGACACACAGGGTTCCCAGTTGTGGCATTTAGGGACTTTCATCTCAGGAGTCTGACGGACGTGAGCCTTTTTCTGAGGGATGCAATCTTAGGTAAGAAGAGCGAGAAATTTTAGGCTCCGCCAGTGTCAAAGTGAGGACCCCGAGGAAGAAGGGGGAGGCCTCCCACCGCAGAGAGTGAGGGCCAAGCTGGGTCCTGCCTGTGCCGTCAGTCCTGGAGAGGCCCAAGCAGGGGAGGTTGGATGAGACCTTTTGGGCCTTTTGTCACGGGTGTCTGAGGGAGATGAGGTTTTTATCCGAGGGGCCCGTGACAGTTGAGATGAGGGAGGAGTCCCAGGGTTTCTGTAGTCCTGCCTCCGTCACAGAGGAGACCTCCCCCGACAAGGGGAGTGGGTGTGGGGGCCAGCCCTGCCCTGCACTTGCTGTTAGCTCTGAGCGACCCCAGGCCGGGTTCCCAAATATGGTTTGTCTCCAACCCCAAAAGCCCCAGGGGGAGAAGTTCGTATATGGCGCTTTGCACTTATATTTTCGGAGGCTTGGTATGAGGCTTGGTATGAGGGGTCCAATTCAGGTCAGCGTCTTATGGGAGGACCCTACGGGAGGAGTGAGTGGAACCCCCCCCCCACAGGAGAAGGGGAACAGCAGCCCCTCCCCCCACTTGCCCTTATTCTGAAACCTGGGAATGCCAGGCAGAGTACCCGGATGTTTTTATCTGACTTGGTCGCGGGCACAATCAGAGCGGGGCGCTTCGGATCAGCGAGGGAGGAGTCCTGGGCCTGGCCAACCAAGTCGAGGACAACTGCCCCCTGTGGATAGGGGTACTCCAGCCCTCCCCTTCCCCTGTAGTTCGTGGGAGGCCACGAGCACCGTTCCCGATTGTGGCAGTTCGGGACTTTGGTCTCGGGAGTGCGACGTAGGTGAGGCTTTCTGTGAGTAGTGCAGACTTAGGTCAGAAAAGGGAGAAATTCTAGGCTCTGCGGGTGTCAAGGTGAGGACCCCGAGGAAGAAGGGGGAGGCCTCCCACCGCAGAGGGTGAGGGCCAAGCTGGGTCCTGCCTGTGCCGTCAGTCCTGGAGAGGCCCAAGCAGGGGAGGTTGGCTGAGGCCTTTTGGGCCTTTCGTCTTGGGTGTCTGAGGGAGATGAGGTTTTATCGGAGGGGCCCGTGACAGTTGAGATGAGGGAGGAATCCCAGGGTTTCTGTAGTCCTGCCTCCGTCACAGAGACCTCCCCCGACAAGGGGAGTGGGTGTGGGGGCGAGGCCCTGCCCTGCACTTGCTATTAGTGCTGAGCGACCTGAAGCCGGGTTTCCCAATATGGTGCGTATTCAAACCAGGTCCTTCCTGTGCCCTCAGTCCTGAAAGCCCCAAGCGGAGATGTTCGGACACGGCGCATTGCGATTTATATTTTGGGAGTCTGGGGGGCATGATTTTTGGTCTGAGGAGGTCTAATTCAGGTCAGCATCTAAAGGGAGGACACTATGGGAGGTGAGAGTGAAGTCTCCCCCCCCTACACACACACAGGAGAAGGGGAACAGCAGCCCCTCCCCCCACTTGCCCTTATTCTGAAACCTGGGAATGCCAGGCAGAGTACCCGGATGTTTTTATCTGACTTGGTCGCGGGCACAATCAGAGCGGGGCGCTTCAGATCAGCGAGGGAGGAGTCCTGGGCCTGGCCAACCGTCAAGTCGAGGACACCAAGGGAGGTGTGGAGACACTGCCCCCTGTGGATAGGGGTACTCCAGCCCTCCCCTTCCCCTGTAGTTCGTGGGAGGCCACGAGCACCGTTCCCGATTGTGGCAGTTCGGGACTTTGGTCTTGGGAGTGAGACGTGAGTGAGTCTTTCTTTGAGTGGTGCAACTTAGATCAGAAAAGGGAGAAATTCTAGGCTCTGCGGGTGTCAAGGTGAGGACCCAGAGGAAGAAGGGGGAGGCCTCCCACCGCAGAGGGTGAGGGCCAAGCTGGGTCCTGCCTGTGCCGTCAGTCCTGGAGAGGCCCAAGCAGGGGAGGTTGGATGAGGCCTTTTGGGCCTTTCGTCTTGGGCGTCTGACGGAGATGAGGTTTTATCGGAGGGGCCCGTGACAGTTGAGATGAGGGAGGAGTCCCAGGGTTTCTGTAGTCCTGCCTCCGTCACAGATGAGACCTCCCCCGACAAAGGGAGTGGGTGTGGGGGCGAGGCCCTGCCCTGCACTTGCTATTAGCTCTGAGCTACCCCAGGTCAGGATTCCCAATATGATGTCTCCAAGCCAGATCCTGCTTGTGCCCTCAGTCCTGAAAGTCCCAAGTGGAGGTGTTCAGATATGGCGCATTGCGATTTATATTTTGGTAGTCTGGGGGACGTGAGGCTTGGTATGAGGGGTCCAATTCAGGTCAGCGTCTTATGGGAGGACCCTACGGGAGGAGTGAGTGGAACCCCCCCCCCCACAGGAGAAGGGGAACAGCAGCCCCTCCCCCCACTTGCCCTTATTCTGAAACCTGGGAATGCCAGGCAGAGTACCCGGATGTTTTTATCTGACTTGGTCGCGGGCACAATCAGAGCGGGGCGCTTCGGATCAGCGAGGGAGGAGTCCTGGGCCTGGCCAACCAAGTCGAGGACAACTGCCCCCTGTGGATAGGGGTACTCCAGCCCTCCCCTTCCCCTGTAGTTCGTGGGAGGCCACGAGCACCGTTCCCGATTGTGGCAGTTCGGGACTTTGGTCTCGGGAGTGCGACGTAGGTGAGGCTTTCTGTGAGTAGTGCAGACTTAGGTCAGAAAAGGGAGAAATTCTAGGCTCTGCGGGTGTCAAGGTGAGGACCCCGAGGAAGAAGGGGGAGGCCTCCCACCGCAGAGGGTGAGGGCCAAGCTGGGTCCTGCCTGTGCCGTCAGTCCTGGAGAGGCCCAAGCAGGGGAGGTTGGATGAAGCCTTTTGGGCCTTTCGTCTCGGGCGTCTGACGGAGATGAGGTTTTTATAGGAGGGGCCCGTGTAAGGTGCACAGAGGGAGGAGTCCCAAGGTTTCTGTAGTCCTGCCTAATGGAGGAGACCTCCCACCTGGGGATGTTGGTGGGGAAACCCTGCCATTTATTTGCTGTTCGCTCTAAGAGATAACAGGGCAGGTTCTCAAATATGGTGTGTCCAGCCTGCCAACTGGCAGTATAAGGGACTCGAGGCTTTCATTTCCAGCTGAAGTTGCGACCAAAGAGGGAATTTTATCTAGTCTGCTAGGCACCTCTGAGAAAGCCCTTAGGGAGCCCTGACCAGAGAAATCGTGCGGCACTTTCGCCCTCCCTGCTGGCCGATGCCCAGCCGACACCACCGACCCTTTTGCCAGCCCTTTTCCTGCCCTATGTTGTCAGCCCTGGGAAGCCCCAGCCTGGACCCAGACTTCCATTGTGGGAGTCTGAGGAACATGAGGCTTTTTCTGAGGGTTGCAGTCTCAGGTCTGTAGAGGGAGGTGTCCTATGCCCTGCCAGGCATCAAGGTGAGTGAGGAGTGAGTGGATCTCTCCATCTCTAGATGGTGGGAGCCCCACAGAAGCCTGTCCTTCATGTGAGCCCCGAGAAGGTTCTGGCAGGGCTGTGGAATACAGGGCATTTTCTCTTTTTACTTTTTGTCCGGAGTGTCCCAGGGAGGTGAAGGCCTTAGTCTGAGCTGCTGACATCAGCAGAGGGAGGAGCCCAGCATCTGTGAGGAGTCAAAGTAAGACAAGGACCTTGAAGGGGGTCCTTATCTAAGGGTACCCCCCCCACTGAGGCAGAAGGGGCCTCACAGAAACTCCACTCTAGACACTCATTCCTGCCCAGATGTGGTGTGTCCTCACTTCCTGCATTGGGTGGGTGGAGGTTTCTTTGGGAGATGAGAGCCTTGGTCTGAGTGCAAAGGCAGGTCAGCTGAGGGAGCCACATCAGGTCTGAAGAGGGAGGAATCCCAAGCTCTACCAGGAATCAAGGAAAGGACCCTAGGTGAGGACCAAAGGCACTTCCCACCCCAGAAAGAAGAGACCACACACAGTCTGGCTGACTTCAGTTCTCAGCCCTGAGAGGTCCCAGGCAGGGTTGGCTGGATATGGTATGCCCTGATTTTCTCCAAGGTTGAGGGATGTATCTCAGCAAGGTAAAGTCGTGTTCTGAGTGGGCGCTGTCCAGTCAGCGGAGGGTAGCCTAGGTTGTGCCAGGAGGAAGCGTGAATGCTGTGAGGGAGAACTGAGGCTAGCCCCACCATAGAACAGATGGGGACCAGCCCTTGCTGTCAGCACTGGAAGGAACTAGCAGGGGTGGCAAGACGAGGTGCCTCGTCCCTTTTGTCCAGGGGTTCTCAGGGAAATGAGGGCCTTGTTCTGAGGAGGTGTCAGTCTGAGGGGGAGCCACATCAGGTCAGCAGAGGGAGGCGTCTCCGACTCTGCTAAGGTTTTATGGTCAGGAACCTGAGTGAGGACTGAGGGCACACCCTCACTCTAAGACCGAAGGTATACCCAACCCTACCCTGCCCCTGCTGTCGGCTCTGGGAGGCTCTGAGGCACAGTGGCTGGGTATGGTGCACCCTCACTTCCTTCTTGGTGATCTTAGGGAGGTAAGGGCTTGTTATGAAGGGGCCAGACTCAGGACAGCAGAGGGAGGAATCCCAGGCCCTACCAGGCATCGATATTAGGGTTGTGGGTAACCCATAGGTAGGAGAGAGGGATCCATACAGGCTTTAGCCCGTCCTTGCTGTCACCCTGGTAGTGGGGAGGGTTGGGGGGGCTTGTTAGGGGAAAGGTGAGTACCTTAGCGAGCAGAAAAGGCATCGTCTATTCTGGAACAGTGGAGACCTCACCAAGACTTTGGGAGGCTCCAGGAGCTGTGAGGAGAGGGCCTTGGTGTGAGGCACCTGTCCTCAAGTCAGCAGAGCAGAGGAGACCCATGGAAAGCTAGGGGCCAATGTGAGGTATACACCCTCAATGTCTACCAAGGACCCCACAGAAGGGACCCCAAAGTCCCTGACTCAACCTGCTCATAGCCCCGGAAGCCTTGGGCTGTGCTGGCCGGCTGCACCCTGAGGAGTTTTTCTCACATCCTCCTACAGGTTCCTAGGAGACAAACCATTCAGGAAGACAGAAGCCCTGTGGACCTTAGAGCACTTCCTACAGAAGAGACCCGTAAGTCCACCTTTGTAAGAGCTGCCAAGGGTACTTTTCTCTGCTGAGGCCGCTCACCCTCTCCCTCTCTCCCCCAGGCCCGTGGAATTACATCTCCTGTTCTCCTGCTCACACTTCTACTTGCTGCCCACAACAAGAGTCACCATGTTTCGCTCTTCAAAGCGTCCACGCCGCACATTTGAGAGAAACTTTCAGACCCAAAGTGAGATACAGGATTTGGACGTAGCACAGGGTCCCGTAGATGAGGAGGATGAGGATGAGGATACGTCCTCTGTTTCCTGTTGCTCTT
Organism: Rhinolophus sinicus; assembly: GCF_057876585.1. Lineage (NCBI taxonomy): Eukaryota > Metazoa > Chordata > Mammalia > Chiroptera > Rhinolophidae > Rhinolophus > Rhinolophus sinicus. Next base: position 101,939,047 of record NC_142518.1, read on the forward strand.
TCACCTTCATCTACCCCTCCACTTCCTCCTCCTCTCCTTCCTCTCCTGTGATCCCAGGCATCCCAGAGAAGGAGGAGGAAGAGGAGGAAAAAAAGAAAGAGGAAGAGGGAAAGGAGGAGAAGAAGGAAAAAGAGCAGGAGGAGGAAAGGGAGGAGGAGGAGGAAAGGGAGGAGGAGGAGAATGAAAAAAGCAAGGAGAAGGAGGTGGAGAAAGAGGAAAAGGAAGAGGAGGAGGAGGGAGAGGAGGAGGAAAAAGAAGAGGAGGAGGGGAAAGATGAGTGGTGTGCTTCTGAGACATCAAGAGCTCCCCAGACATCCTGCTCCTTCTCTTCCTTCTCCTCCTCCACATTAGGGATGTCATCAGTTCGAGGTTCCAGCAGCCAAGCAGATGAGGATACAAGCTCTTCGAAGGTCTCAGTAAATGCCGAATCCTTGCGTAGAAACCTGCTAGAAAAGAAGGTGGCTGATTTGGTGCATTTCATGATCCTCAAGTATCGATTGAGGAAGCTTATTACAAAGGCAGAAATGCTGAAGGTTGTTATAAAAAGACGCAAGTATAAATTCTCTGTGATTTTTAAGAAAGCTTGTAAATGCTTGGAGGTGATCTCTGGCATTGAGGTGAAGGAAGTGGACCCCACCACCCACTCCTATGTCCTTGTCAACTCACTGGATCTCACCTATGATGAGATGCTTAGTGATGACCGGAGCATGCCTAAAAACGGCCTCCTGATGATTGTCCTGGGTATGATCTTCACAGAGGGCAACTGTGCCCCTGAGGAAGACATGTGGGATTTCCTGAATATCATGGGCATCTATGTTGGGAGGGAGCATTTCATTTGTGGGGAGCCTAGGAAACTTCTCACCAGAGATTGGGTACAGGAGAATTACCTGGAGTACCGGCAGGTGCCTAATAGTGATCCTCCACGCTATGAATTCCTGTGGGGTCCAAGAGCCCATGCTGAAACCAGCAAGTTGAAAGTTCTGGAATTTTTGGTCAAGGTCAATGCGACTGACCCCATTTCCTTCTCCTGCTGGTATGAGGAGGCTTTAAGAGATGTGGGCAAGCGAGCCAAGGCCAGAAGTCGCCTCATAGCTCGTGCTACTGCCATGTTCGTTGCGCAGCATTAGTCAGCAGCCTCTCCTTCCCCAACTGAAGAATGAGCCTGAATCTTCACTCTGTTTGAAGAGGGCAGTCAGCCTTCTAAGTAGATGAGGGTCAGAGTTAGAGTCAGGCTGGGGAGAACACAGTGTACAACTTTGTGTTCCTGTTCGGTATGGGTGATTTAGAAATTTATCTTCCCCCCCTCCCTCTTTTTAGGTACTTTTCAAATGCTGCTGCTTTTAATGGAAGGTTTATTAGCTTTAGAATCGAAGTGAATGAATGACATTGTTCACACATACATTGTTGTTTACCAAGTTTAAGAATAAATTTTGATATTTTGTAAAACAAATTGGGGAACATCCCATCTTATTTTGTGATCTGGAACAAGGTACTATGACACTGGAATAAGAATTTCCTTGAATGTGAAACAACTCTGCAGAAAGTAGAGGAAAAAAATGTAACAGATGGTTAATTTTTTGATTCCCTTAACCATTTTAGTTTAGTCTGTAAAATTCAAAGATACGTGCCTGGATTTGCTTGGCTTATTCAAGAAAGGAGGAGTAATCTTATTAAACGTTAATAAATGAGTTTTATAAATGCTCACTGTCTCATTTATTTGCCAAACATTAATTGTATATTTTCTCTTTGGAAAGCACTCTGTTAATAGTGGACATGCTAGGATTAGCAAGACACAGTGTTACCCAAAGAATCGTAGAGGCTAGGAGCAGCAATCACTTTAGGAAGATGGTGAGATGTCCTCCAATACCTAAAGAACAAGTGAAAACAAGGAGTGAGAAGGTGAGACTCCAGATGTGAGCAGTTAAGTAAAAATACCCTGAGCCAAGGCAGTTGGGGACCTTGGGAAACTGCAGTTCCTTCCGTGGGAGTTAATTATATGTTAAGCTGTGGGTGGTGGCAGGGGCCATACTCACAGACAGTGTGTTTTAGAAGTGAGAGAAAAACCTGGGATGGAAAACTGTTTCATATTTACTTTTGGATGGTGGATAAGCCAGAGCGAAATCTCCACCTGGGGCAGGTATGGAAGGTTGTTGTCCTGTGAAGTTAACACGGTGTATGAACTAGGTGTTCTAGACACATCATCTGCAGTGACCTCTTGAGGATGCGGTGACACTCCCTTGAGGTAGTGCCCAAGAATCCACTAAGCTGGCAGTTTTAACTGGGTGTAGAAATCTAGGTAGACCTGTTTTACTTTGTCTTTAAGTACTTTAAAGAGATTGTTCCACTTCCTCTGGCTTTCTTTTTCTTGTTTTGGTAAAATTAATGTAACATAAAATTGACCATCTTATCAACTTGAAAATTTACAATTCAGTGACAGTTACAGTGAAATCATCACCACTATCTAGTTTCAGAAATTCTTCATGATCCCAAACAGAAACCCACACCCATTAAGCAATCACTTCCCATTCCATCTTTCCCCCTGGCAGCCACGTATCTGTAACTACTGGTGATGACCAACAGTCCTTGGCATTCTTTGTCTTGTAGATGCATCACTACAATTCCTGCCTCCATCTGTACATGGTTTTCTCCCTTTGTGTCTCTCTTCTTCTCTTAGAAGGACACCAGTCATATTGGACTAGTGCCCACCTCACTTCAGTATGACCTCATCTTGACTCAATTGCATCGCAAAGACCCTATTTCCAAATAAGGTCACATTCACAGATAATAGGGATTAGTGTGTGAACATATCTTTTTGGTGGGCACAGTTCAACCCACAACACAGGTCTTGTTTTAAACTTTGTTAGGAAGGATTAGAGCAGTGTTTATTCTATGGCTAATATTTTCTCATACCTAAGGCCAAAAAAAAAACAAAACAAAAAACAAAACAAACAAACAAAAAAAAACACGCACACAACCATTTGTGAATATTCTAATCAATGCTCCATGAATTATTATTTTCCCACTCTGATGGGAACAGGAACGATTCCTGGCCCTGTGTAAGCTCTGGAGTTTTTTTTCTGTGTAGCTTTTTCCTCTGGTGTTCTGTCCTACAAATTCTGGCTTCCCTGGCCTCCCAGCTGCATCTCATCAACTGAAGGTGACTGCCAGACCAGCAGTAAGCTGTTGCAGTTGTCAGGCTCATGTCATTTGTTTACATCTCTGAAATCATTGTCCTTTGTTGCCTGATATCCAATAAATTGAAAATCATTGTTTCATCTCTTGTTATTTTTTTTAGATATGTCAGATAGAAATATAAATTAGTCCCTGTTATTCCATCTTGGGTTGAAGCAGAAGTCATATAATACAGATTTGAAACCTAAAATATCTGCGATGACAAATATCCTGACAATTCAAACTTATTCAAATTAAAACCAAGATTGAAAGGCTGTCTGACACATACATATGTTCATGTAGTCACTTACAACTGGGAGAATATACAGCAAATAGAAAAAGTGTTTTCCTTTTGCTAGTGGAATTATAAGTGATATCTTTGTTTTCTTATTGATGGTTTCAATATTTTCCAACACTTCTGAACACATGAAAATTACCTATATAATTATATAAATATTTTAAAATGTGATTTAGACTACCAAAAATTAGCACACATTCTCTACATGGTTTGTTTGCAATATTGATCACACACTTGCTGGATTCTACTCAGCCACTGGCATACTTAACACTTATGTAACTAGAAAGAAAAACAACCTTTAAAGTCCAATTAGTAGGTGATGCATAGTTATCCGATTTCCCTCACACTTTTATAAAAAACTTTTATTAAAATATAGCCAACACATATATTAGTTTCAGGTATAAACCATAGTTATTCAACACTTATATGCCTAAAGAAGTGATCACCATGGTAAGTCCAGCAACCATCTGACACCGTACTACGCTATCACAATATTATTGATTGTATTCCCTATGCTGTACATTACATCCCCATGACTTACTTATTTTATACCTGGAATTTTGAGCCTCTTATTCCCCTTCACTTTTGCCTCCTTTTTAAAATTTTCAATTACAGCTGACATTCAATATTAGTTGATATTAGTTTCAAGTGTACAGCATAATGGTTAGACATTTATATACTTTATGAAGTTATACCTCTGACTAGTACCCACCTGGCACTATACAGTTATTACCATATTACTGACTGTATTCCCTATGCTTTGCTTTACATTCCTGTGACTATTTCATACTACCAATTTGTACTTCTTAATCCCTTTGCCTTTTTACCTGCCCCCTAGTCCCCTCCCATCTGGCATCCATCAGCTTGTTCCCTGCATCTATGAGTCTGTTTTTGTTTTGTTTGTTTATTTTGTTCTTTAGATTCCATATATAAGGGAGATCATATATTTGTCTTTCTCACTCTGACTTATTTCACCTAGCATAATGTTCTCTAGGTCCATCGATATTATTGCAAATGGTAAGATTTCATTCTTTTTTATGGCAGAGTAATACTCCATTGTATAAATGTACCACAGTTTATCCAATTGTCTATCAATTGGCATTTCAGTTGTTTCCGTATCTTGGCTATTGTGAATAGCACTGTAATAAACATAGGGGTGTATATATTTTTTTGATTTAGTGTTTTGGATTTCTTTGGATAGGTACCCAGGAGTGGAATTGTTGGGTCATAAGGTAGGTCCATTTTCAATTTTTTGAGGTACCTCCATACAGTTTTCCATTGTGGCTGCACCAATCTGTAATCCCAACAGCAGTGCATGAGGGATCCCTTTTCTCCACATCCTCGCCAGCACTTGTTGTTTGTTGATTTATTGATGATAGCCATTCTGACCAGGGTGAGGTGGTGTCTCATTGTGGTTTTTATTTGCATTTCTCTGATGGTTAATGATGTTGAGCATTTTTTTTATGTGTCTGATGGCCATCTGTATGTCCTCTTTAGAGAAATGTCTCTTCATTTCCTCTGTCCATTTTTTAATAGGGTTGTTTGTTATTTTGGTGTTGAGTTATATGAATTTTTTAATAAATTTTGGATAGTAACCCCTTATCAGATGTATCGTTCACAAATATGTTCTCCCATTCAGTAGGATGTCTGTTTGTTTTACTGATGGTTTCCTTTGCTGTGAAAAAGCTGTTTAGTTTGATATAATCCAACATGTTTATTTTTTCTTATGCTTCCCTTGCTCGAGGGGATATATCAGTAAAAATATTACTAAGGGTAATGTCTGAAGATTTACTTCCTATATTTTCTTCTAGGAGTTTAATGGTTTTGGGTCTTACGTTGAAGTCTTCAATCCATTTTGAATATATTCTTGTATATGGCATAAGAAGGTATACCAGCTTCATTTTTTGCACATGTCTGTCCAATTTTCCCAGGGCCATTTATTATTACAGCAATTACTTTTGCACCAACCTAATAAATAGACTGTCTTTACCCCAACATAAGTTCTTGCTTCCATTATCATAGATTATATGACCATATAGGCGTGGATTAATTTCTGGGCTCTCTATTTTGTTCCATTGATCTATGTGTCTATTTTTATGCCAATACCATGCTATTTTGATTACTATAGTAGTATGATTTGATGTCAGGTGGCGTGATACCTCCCACTTTGTTCTTATTTCTCAAGATTGCTGTGTGACTACTTGGGGTCTTTCATGGTTCCATATGAATTTTAGGATTACATGTTCTAGTTCTGTGAAAAATGTCATTGGTAATTTGATAGGGATTCTGTTGAATCTATATATTGCCTTGGGTAGTATGGGCATTTTAACTATATTAATTTTTTCCTATCCGAGAGCATGGTATATGTTTCCATTTATTTGTATCTTCTTTAATTTCTCTCTTCAATGTCTTATTATTTTCTGAGTACAAGTCTCCTACTTCGTTGGTTAAATTTGTTCCTAAGTATTTTACTGTTTTTGAAGCAATTGTAAATGGGATTGTTTTCTTAATTTCTCCTTCTGATAGTTTGTTGTTGGTGTATAGAAATGCAACTGATTTCTGAATATTAATTTTGTATCCTGCTACTTTACTAAATTCATTTATCAGTTCTAATAGCTTTTTGGTGGAGTCTTTGGGATTCTCTCTATATAGTCATCTGTATATAATGACAATTTTACTTCCTCCTTTCCAATTTGGATGCCTTTTATTTCTTTTTGTTGTCTGATTGCTGTGGCTAGAACTTTCAGAACTATGTTGAATAAAAGTGGTGAAAGTGGGCAACCGTTTCTTTTTCCTGAGCTTAAGGGGAATGCTTTTTAGCTTTTCCCCATTGAGTATGATGTTAGCCGTGGGTTTATTGTATACGGCCTTTAGTATGTTGAGATATGATCCCTCTATTCCCACTTGGCTCCAAGTTTTTATCATAAATGGATACTGGATTTTGTCAAATGCTTTTTCTGCATCTTGATATGACCATATGAGTTTTGTTTTTCATTTTGTTAATGTGGTGTACCACATTAATTAATTTGCAGTTATTGAACCAACCTTGCATACCAGGAATGAATCCCACTTGATTGTGGTGTATGATCTTTTTAATGTATTGCTGAATTTGGTTTGCTAATATTTTGTTGAGGATATTTGCATCTATGTTCATTAGGGATATTGGTGTATAGTTTTCTTTTCTTATAAATTTTTTGTATGGTTTTGGGATCAGGGAGATAGTGGCCTTGTAAAATGAGCCTTCCCTCCTGGATTTTTTGGAATAGTTTGAGGAGAATAGGTGATCGTTCTTTTTCGAATGTTTGGTAAAATTCACCAGTGAAAAGCCATCGGTCTCAGGGTTTTGTTAGCCGGGAGCTTGTTGATTACTGATTCAATTTTCTTGGTAGTAATCAGTCTGTTCAGATTTTCTGTTTCTTCTTGATTCAGCCTTGGAAGTTTGTATGCTTCCAGAAATTTGTCCATTTCTTCCAGCTTGTCTAATTTGTTGGCGTATAGTTGCTTGTAGTATTTTCTTAAAGACTTTTGTATTTCTGTGGTGTCTGTTGTCACTTCTCTTTCATTTCTGATTTTATTAATTTAGGTCCTTTCTCTCTTTTTCTTAATGAGTCTAGCTAAAGGTTTGTCAATTTTGTTTATCTTTTCAAAGAAACAGCTCTTGGTTTCATTGATCTTTTGTATTTTTTTTTTTTTTTTTTGGTCTCTTATTTCATTTATTTCCACTCTGATCTTTATTATTTCCTTCCTTGTATTCCCTTTGGGCTTATTATGCTGTTCTTTTTCCAGTTCCCTTAGGTGTAAAGATAGACTGTTGAGTTGAGATTTTTCTTGTTTCTTTAGGTAGACCTGCAGTGCTATGAGTTTCCCTCTTATGACTGCCTTCACTGCATCCCGTAGATTTTGGGTTGTGTTTTCATTTTCGTTTATCTCAAAGTATCTTTTGATTTATTCGTTGATTTTATTGTTGACCCACTCATTATTTAGTAACATGTTTTTCAGCCTCCATTTGTTTGTGTGTTTTCTGATTTTCTTCTTGTAATTGATTTCTAGTTTCATAGGTCTTTGGTCAGAGAAGACGCTTGATATGATATCAGTCTTCTTAAATTTATTGAGACTTGTTTTATGGCCTAGCATGTGGTCTATCTTGGAATACGTTTCTGTGCACTTGAGAAGAATGTATATTCTACTGTTTTGGGGTGAAATGCTCTAAAAATATGGATTAAATCCAACTGGTCTAATGTGTCATTTAAGGCCACTGTTTCCTTGTTGATATACTGTCTGGAAGATCTATCCACTGATGTCAGTGGGGTGTTAGAGTCCCCTACTATGACTGTATTCCTCTCGATCTCTCCTGTTATGTCAGTTAATATTTTCTTTATATATTTAAGTGATCCCATGTTGGGTGCATAAATGTTTACAAGGGTGATATACTCTTGCTGGATTGATCCCTTTATCGATATGAAATGTCCTTCTTTGTCTCTTATTATAGCCTTTGTTTTAAAGTCTGTTTTGTGTGCTATAAGTATTGCTACTTAAGTTTTGTTGCCATTTACATTTGCATGAAATCTTTTTCCATCTCTTTACTTACATTCTGTGTGTGTCTTTCAATATAAAATATGTCTGTTGTAGATAGCATATATATGGGTCTTGTTTTCTTATCCATTCAGCTACCCTATGTATATTGATTGGAGCATTTAATCTGTTTACATTTTTTTTTTAATTAAATTTATTGGGGTGACAATTGTTAGTAAAATTACATAGATTTCAGGTGTACAATTCTGTATTACATCATCTATAAATCCCATTGTATGTTCATCACCCAGAGTCAGTTCTTCCATCACCATATATTCGATCCCCCTTACCCTCACCTCCCCCCCACCCCCCTTACCCTCTGGCAACCACTAAACTATTGTCCGTGTCTATGAGTTTCTGTTTCTCATTTGTTTGTCTTGTTCTTTTGTTGTTTTTGGTTTATATACCACATATCAGTGAAATCACATGGTTCTCTGCTTTTTCTGTCTGACTTGTTTCGCTCAGCATTACTCTCTCATGATCCATCCATGTTGTCACAAATGTTCCTATATCATCTTTTCTCACTGCCGAATAGTATTCCATTGTGTATATGTACCACAACTTCTTTATCCATTCATCTATCGAAGGACATTTTGGTTGTTTCCATGTCTTGGCCACCGTAAACAAAGCTGCAATGAACATTGGAGCACACGTGTCTTTATCTCTAAATGTTTTCAGATTTTTTGGGTAGATACCCAGGAGAGGGATTGCTGGGTCATACGGCAATTCTATTCGTAATTCTTTGAGGAACCACCACACTGCCTTCCATAACGGCTGCACCAGTCTGCATTCCCACCAACAGTGTATGAGGGTTCCTTTTTCTCCACAACCTCTCCAACATTTGTTACTGTTTGTCTTGTTGATGACAGCCATTCTGACTGGGGTGAGGTGATATCTCATTGTGGTTTTGATTTGCATTTCTCTGATGATTAGTGATGTTGAGCATTTTTTCATATGTTTATTTGCCATTTGTATGTCCCCTTTGGAGAAATGTCTCTTCAAGTCCTCTGCCCATTTTTCAATTGGGTTGTTTGTTTTTTTGTTGTTGAGTTGCACGAGTTCCTTGTATATTCTGGATACTAGCCCCTTATCGGAGGCACTGTTAGCAAAAATCTTCTCCCATTCAGTTGGTGGCCTCTTTATTTTGTCAATGGTTTCTTTTGCTGTGCAGAAGCTTTTAAGTTTCATATAGTCCCATTCGTTTATTTTAGCTTTTACTTCCATTGCCTTTGGAGTCAAGTTCATAAAATGCTCTTTGAACCCAAGGTCCATAAGTTTAGTACCTATGTTTTCTTCTATGCAGTTTATTGTGTCAGGTCTTATGCTTAAGTCTTTGATCCATTTTGAATGAACTTTGGTACATGGTGACAAATAGCAGTCCAGTTTCATTCTTTTGCACGTGGCTATCCAATTCTCCCAGCACCATTTATTGAAGAGGCTGTCTTTGCTCCATTGTATGTTTTTAGCTTCTTTGTCAAAAATTATCTGTCCATATTTATGTGGTTTTATTTCTGGGTTCTCAATTCTATTCCATTGGTCTATGTGTCTGTTTTTCTGCCAATACCATGCTGTTTTGATTATTGTGGCCCTGTAGTACAGGCCAAAGTCAGGAAGTGTGATACCTCCATTATTGTTCTTTTTCCTTAAAATTGCTTTAGCTATTCGGGGTCTTTTGTGGTTCCAAACAAATCTGATGATTTTTTGTTCTATTTCTTTAAAATATGCCATTGGGATTTTGATGGGGATTGCATTGAATCTGTATATTGCTTTGGGTAATATGGCCATTTTAACTATGTTGATTCTTCCAATCCATGAGCACGGAATGTCTTTCCATTTCTTTGTGTCTTCTTCAATTTCTTTCAAAAATGTCTTATAGTTTTCAGCATATAGGTCTTTCACATCCTTGGTTAAGTTTATTCCTAGGTATTTTATTCTTTTTGCTGCAATTGCAAAAGGAATTGTTTTTTGTATTTCTTTTTCTGAGATTTCATTGTTAGTATATAGGAAGGCAATGGACTTTTGTGCGTTGATTTTGTAGCCGGCAACTTTACTGTATTCGTTGATTGTTTCTAATAGCTTTTTGGTGGAGTCTTTAGGGTTTTCTATATATAGCATCATGTCATCTGCAAAGAGTGATAATTTAACTTCTTCATTCCCAATTTGGATGCCTTTTATTTCTTTCTCTTGCCTGATTTCTCTGGCAAGGACTTCCAAAACTATGTTGAAAAGCAGAGGTGATAGGGGACATCCCTGTCGTGTTCCTGAACGTAGAGCAAAGGGCTTCAGCTTTTCTCCATTAATTATGAGATTAGCAGAGGGCTTGTCATATATGGCCTTTATTATGTTAAGGTATTTTCCTTCTATACCCATTTTATTAAGAGTTTTAATCATAAATGGATGTTGTATCTTGTCAAATGCTTTTTCTGCATCAATTGATATAATCATATGATTTTTGTCCTTTATTTTGTTTATGTGATGTATCACATTGATGGATTTGCGTATGTTGAACCATCCTTGTGCCCCGGGGATGAACCCCACTTGGTCGTGATGAATAATCTTTTTAATGCATTGTTGTATTCGATTTGCTAGAATTTTATTTAGGATTTTTGCATCGGTATTCATTAGAGATATTGGTCTGTAGTTTTCTTTTTTTGTGCTGTCCTTACCAGGTTTTGGTATCAGGGTAATGTTGGCCTCATAAAATGAGTTAGGGAGTACTGTCTCTTCTTCAATTTTTTGGAAGAGTTTGTGCAGAATTGGTATTAGATCCTGTTTGAAGGTTTGGTAGAATTCACTAGTGAAGCCATCTGGTCCCGGACTTTTGCTTTTGGGAAGGTTTTGGATGACTGATTCAATTTCGTTACTGGTGATCGGTCTGTTTAGATTTTCCAGTTCCTCCTGGTTCAGCCTTGGAAGGCTATATGTTTCTAAGAACTTGTCCATTTCTTCTAGGTTGTTGAATTTGGTGGCATATAGTCCTTCATAGTATTCTTGGATGATCCTTTGTATTTCTGTGGTGTCCGTGATAACTTCCCCTTTTACGTTTCTGATTTTGTTAATCAGTGTCTTCTCTCTTTTTATCTTAGTAAGTCTAGCCAAGGGTTTGTCAATTTTGTTAATCTTTTCAAAGAACCAGCTCTTTGTCACATTAATTTTTTCTATTGTCTTTTTGTTCTCTATTTCATTTATTTCTGCTTTAATTTTTATTATTTCCTTTCTTCTGCTGACCTTGGGTTTTACTTGTTCTTCTTTTTCTAGTTCTTTTAGGTGTACCATGAGGTTATTTATTTGGGAGTTTTCTTGTTTCTTGAGATAGGCCTGTAATGAGATAAATTTCCCTCTTAAAACTGCTTTCGCTGCATCCCAGAAATATTGGTAGGATGTATTTTCATTGTCATTTGTTTCTATGTATCTTTTGATCTCTCCTCTAATTTCTTCTTTGACCCAGTCCTTCTTTAAAAGTATGTTGTTTAATCTCCATGTATTTGTGTTTTTTCCCACTTTCTTTTTACAGTTGATATCCAATTTCAAAGCCTTGTGATCAGAGAATATGCATGGTATGATTTCAATCTTCTTAAATTTGTTGAGACTGATTTTATGTCCCAATATATGGTCTATCCTTGAGAATGTTCCGTGTACACCAGAAAAGAATGTATAGTCTGATGTTTTAGGATGAAGTGCTCTATAAATGTCAATTATGTCCATTTCATCTAATGTGTCATTTAGGGCTACTGTTTCGTTATTTAATTTCTGTTTGGATGATCTATCCATAGCTGTCAATGATGTATTTAAGTCCCCTAGTATAATTGTGTTTTGGTCAATTTCTCCGTTTAGTTCTGTTAGTAGTTTCTTGGTGTATTTCGGTGCTCCCTGATTGGGGGCATAAGTATTGATGACTGTTATGTCTTCTTGTTGTACAGTCCCCTTCACCATTATGAAATGTCCATCTTTATCTCGTGTTATCTTTTTCACCTTGAAGTCTGTTTCATCTGATATCATTATGGCTACACCTGATTTTCTCTGGGTACCATTTACTTGGAGTGTCAGTTTCCACCCTTTCACTTTGAGTCTATGCTTGTCCTTGTAGCTGAGATGTGTCTCTTGGAGACAGCATATGGTTGGGTTTAGTTTTTTGATCCAATCTGCTACTCTGTGCCTTTTTATTGGTGAGTTCAGTCCATTTACATTTAGGGAGATTATTGATATGTGAGGATTTCCTGTCATTCTATCTTTAGTTTTCCGGTAAGGCTGTGTCTCCATTGTTTCTTTGCCTTTTTGTTGTTGTCTATTATTTCTGTGTGGTGGTATTCTATGATGTTTCCCTCTGTTTCTTCTTTTATTTCAGTATATATTTCAATTCTGGATTTATTTTGAGTGGTTACCCTTAAGTTTATGTAAAAGAAAGTTTGATATTTAGAGTATTCCATTTTCTTCAGCACGCTTACTTTCTCCATTCCCATATTCCGGTTCAGGCCTTTACTCTCCCCCTTTTTGAGTTTTGGTTGCCACAAATTGTCCCTGTTGATGGTGGTCGAATAGCCTCCTTTAGTATTTCTTGTAGTGCAGGTCGTGTATTAGAAAATTCCCTCAGCTTCTGTATGTCTGGAAAGGTCTTTATTCCTCCTTCATATCTAAAGGATATCTTTGCTGGATATATTATTCTTGGCTCATGATTTCTCTCTTTCAATAGTTTGAATATTTGGTTCCACTCCCTCCTGGCTTGTAGAGTTTCTGCTGAAAAATCTGATGATAATCTAATGGGCTTTCCTTTGTATGTTACCGTCTTCTTTTCCCTGGCTGCCTTGAGGATTCTTTCTTTGTCGTTGATTTTAGACAGCTTCAATACAATGTGCCTTGGAGAAGGCCTGTTGGGATTGAGGTAACTAGGTGTTCTATTTGCTTCTTGGATTTGAGGGTCCAGTTCTGCCCACAAATTTGGGAAGTTCTCATCGACAATTTGTTTGAATATATTCTCTGTTCCCTTCTCTCTTTCTTCTCCTTCTGGTATGCCCATTATTCTTATATTGCTCTTTCTGATGGAGTCAGAAAGTTCTTGTAGAGTTCTTTCATTTCTTTTAAGTCTCAAGTCTCTTTCTTCTTCTCTCTGTGTCATTTCCAGGTTTCTATCTTCGATGTCACTGACTCTTTCCTCCATCTGGTCAACTCTACTACCTAAGCTGGTTATTTCATTCTTAATTTCTTCTATTGAGTTCTTAATCTCCAGAAATTCTATTTGGTTCTTTTTTAAGATTTCAATCTCTTTCGTAAAATGCTCATGCTGTTCTTTGATTGAGTTTCTGAGTTCCTTTAACTGCCTATCTGTGTTTTCTTGTATCTCGTTGAGTTTTTTCAGAACTGCAATCTTGAATTCTCTGTCATTTAAGTCACATATTTCTGTATCTTTAAGTGCCTTCTCTGGAGATTTTTCACTTTCTTTCTGAGCTATCTTGTTGCCTTGGTTATTCATGGCGATTACTGGTTTACTATTTCTCTTCCTAGACATCTACAGGAGTGACTTCTGCAACAGGTTGATAGAAAGCGGTCTTTCTTTTGTTTGCCAGTACTTGTTGGTAGAATGTTTTATTATTTCTCCAACTGCAACTTATTTTTCTTCTCCCACACGGTAGTGCTATGTTTTCTCTGCACTATTCCAACTTCTCACACAATGGGGGGATTCCCTGGGAGACGGGCTTCTCCTCTATTAATAGTTCATCTACGTCACAGGGCGCAGTGTCCCGGTGGGTATGCGGAGAGCTTTTGATGTTCGAAAGCTCTTCCAGCTGCTGATTCAGAGCCCGTATATTTCAGCAGTTCTGTTTACTCCTGCAGGGATCCGCCCAGATAGGTGGGGTCAGGGGCGGGGTGAGTTGTGAGAGGTGGCCCAGAGCAATGGCGGCGACCACCACCACAGCCGATCCTGCTTCCACAGCTCTCTCCCCTTTGGCGGAACTAGTTGGGCTGTGAATTTGTGTCTGCGGTACACAGTTCTCAAAATAGCAAATTTTCTGTTGTTTTGATCTGACACTGCTACTGTTTCACTTCTAGCACCGGGCAGGTGGGGGCGGGGCGAGCTCTGGGAGGGGTGGGAGGGGGCGGCTAGTCTCAGTGCCTAAGGCTCCGTTCTCAGCTCGGCAGTGCGGGCTTAAACCACCGTTTTCAGCCTTTTTCCCTCAGTCTTTTCTCCGAGGTCTCTGCCGTGAGCGTTGGGTTCAGCCGTGTTATATGCTGCCCCCTCAGCCCTGTGGAGCCCTGGCGGAGCCCTAGCAGTCCGAGTTCTTCCCTCTCCCGCAGCTGTGGTAGTTCCGGGGAGCAGCGAGCTCGGCGCACTGAGCTAGGTCTGCGTCCTGCGCCCGCGCGTCTCCGTCTCCGCGCACTTCTCCCTTTCCTCCTCCCTCCACTCGCGCGAATCTCCCACCTGTAGGTGATTTCAGTCGGTAGTGGGCCTCTTCGTGTTGCCTGTCTGCTGTGCAGGGAGTCCTTTGTGGAGTTTTTGTTGTTCGATTCGTTGTAAATTCCAGGGGAGCTTTACAGAGGCTCACCTCACGCCGCCATTTTTCCGGAAGGAATCTGTTTACATTTAAAGTGATTATTAAGAGGTATGTAGTTATTGCCTTTTTATTATTTCTATTTATGTTTCCCTTCCTTCTTCTGAAAAAAGTCCCTGTAACATTCTTGTAATACTGGTTTTGTGGTCATGAGCTCATTTAGGTTTTCTTGTCTGGGAATCTCTTTATCTCTACTTCAATTTTAAATGATAGACTTGCTGGGTCTAGTAGTCTTGGTTGTATGCATAGGTCCTTTCTTTTCATCACTTTGAATATTTCCTGCTAATCCCTTCTGGTCTGCAAAGTTTCTGTTGAGAAATCAGCTGACAGTCTTAGATACCTTGTAGGTAGCTAACTGCCTTTCTCTTGCTGCTTTTAAGAGTCTCTGTTTTTAACCTTTGGCATTTTAATTATGATATATCTTGTTGTGGGTCTCTTTGGGTTCATCTTCCTTGGGACTCTGCTTCTTGGGCTTGTATGTTTACTTCGTTCTCCAGGTTAAGGAAGTTTTCCATCATTATTTTTTTCAAATAGATTTTCAATTCCTTGCTCTCTCTTTTCTCCTTCTGGTACCCCTATGACATGAATGTTGGTATGCTTGATGTTGTCCCAGAGGTCCCTTAAACTATCCTCATTTATTTATTTTCTTTTTGCTGTTCTCGTGGGTGTTTTCTGTTACCTTTTCTTCCAAATCACTGATTTAAGCCTCTGCTTCATCAAATTCACTGTTTGATTCCCTCTAATGTATTCTTCATTTCAGTTATTTTTAAAAATAGACCTTTATTACAAAAGTTTTAGAGAGAAAGAGTAACTGGATATTTAGCTGTAAATATGCATCAATCTTTGGAAACTGAAACTCCTATAAAGGCACTTAAGATTACGATTTTTTTTCCTGGTCATACACTTTATTTTATTTTTTATTGTTTCAGGTGTACAAAGCAACATAATCATTAGACATTTATACCCCTCACAAAGTGATAACCCCTCCCAATCTACTACCCCTGTGACATTGTATAGAGCTGTTAAATTACTGTATTCTTTATTTCTGACTGGTTCTTTTTTATGTTTCTTATTTTTTTGTTGAAGTTCTCACCTCACTGAGATCATTGAGCACCATAACTAGCATTTTGACTCCTGTTATCTGGTAGATTGCTTGCCTTCATTTTGTTTAGTTCTTTTTCTGGAGTTTTCTCCTGTTCTTTCATTTGGGACATGGTTTTTTTGTTTCCTCACTTGGGTGCCTCTCTGTTTGTCTTTATGTAATAGGTAGATCTGCTGTGTCTTCCAGTCTTGACAGGGTGACCTTATGTAGTGGGTCTCCTTTGGTGTTCCTCATTGGTCACCTGAGCCAGGTGCTCCACAAGTGTCCCTTTTGTGGGTTGTGTGTGCTCTCCTTTTGTAGTTGAGCCTTGATTGCTGTTAGCACATCAGTGGGTGGAATTGACCCTCACTCAGGCTTACTGGCTGTGAAGATTGGCCCCAACCACAGTGTTTGAGTTGCTGTGCAGGGGCTGAACCCATGGAGTGGGATTTTCCCCAGCAGATTCTGGTGCTTTGCAAGACCACCCTTTTTGTGTGCCACTTGTGGGGCTAATTGGGTGGTGTGCTGTTGTGGTTTGAAGCAGGCCACCAGGGTTGCAGGTTCTGGGGCCTCTTGTAAGGGGCTTCTGTGAAGGCCAAGGTCAGCTCCTGCCTGTGATTGGCCTAAGGCTACCCGGTAGGAGGAACAAAGCAATCTGTGGTTGGACCTAGAGGTGCATGGAAGAGGCCATGCTGTGAACCAAGGCCAGCCATTACCAGTATTGGGCCTGGGACCACTCAGCACAAGGACCAGGGCACCTCGAGGCCTCCTGTCAGCTGCTGGGTATCCATAAGGCTCAGCTGCTGAAAGAGCCTCGGGTAGTACAGGAGTTGGATGGTTCAAGGCCTCAGGGAGTCACCAGCCTGGGGCCAATGTTTCTCATTGGGTTAATGCAGATTCAGATTTGATGTCAGTTCTGAGCCTGCACCACTCCACAAAAGTCTCAGAGCACACTGAGACCAGCTGCTGCCTGCCTGGGGCCTGCAGACCCCTGAGAGTTGTCCAAGAAAGACTGAAGTGTGGGCCAACAAAGGCTTCCTGCAGGCCACTGAAACAGGCTCTGGAGGTGAGTGAGTTGGGTTGGGCAGAGTCTCTGGGAGTGATCAGACTGGGTGAGTAATGTTTACCAGGCTAATGCAGATTCAGATTTGGTGCCAGTGCTGAGCCTGGGGCCACTCCTCCAAATGCTCAGAGCACACTGAGGCCAGCTACCCCATCTGACTGGGACCCACGGACTCCTGAGAGTTCTCCAAGAAAACCTGTAGTACAGGCCAACACTGGCTGCCTATCAGTTGCAAAAAAACTTCAGGTAGTGTGCAAGTTGGGTGGGGTGGGATCCCAGGAAGTCACTGGGTTGGAGTGAGTGGAGCACACCAGTCCAGTGCAGATTCAGATTTGGCCATGTGGGGGGATGGTTCAGCACAGGAAAGATGGCACCTGACTTCTGGGTATACAGGAGGAGGCTCAACACAGGGACAGTGGTGGCTTTACCTCCAGCCCTTGCTCTGGAGCCACACAACTCAGTCTCTTCCTGTATGTCTGTAGCACCTTTCAAGATGCTGTTCCTCTGCCGGAGCCCAGGGTGAGTGCCTGGAAGTGAGAGAGCCTGTGTATGGGCTCTTTAAGTCTGGTTTCCTTCTCACCCAGACTGATGGAATCCCCACTGATTTTCACAGCCAGATGTGAGGGCCCCACTTTCTGGCAGTGGTGCTTTGGGCTAGGGAGCGCAGTGAGAGGCTGGGACCCCCTCGCTCTTCAGGGTGCAGCTCTGCTGCTGAGATATCCCTTCCAATTCTTGACCTACACACATGGTGTGGGGCCAGCCCATTTCCTGTCTCCACCCCTCCTACCAGTCTTGGGGTGGCTTCTTTCTGTTCAGCTAGTCTTTGGATGGTTCTCCAGGTTGATTATTGTTTAGTTTAGTTGTAATTTTAATGTGTTCAGGGGAGGAGACATGCACAGCATTTACCTGTACCACCATCTTTACCAGAACCTCCCTATACTTTCAAGTACAGTGATACACAGGTAACAATCTATCCTGTTTCTTAAGCCTTACCTCCAGAAAAAGTGGTAATGTATATTATAACAGAAAATTATATATATAACATATTCTCCATGACATGAATGAATCCAATATTTACATGAATGACTGCATGTAGACAATGTTGATAGGAGCAATTATAATAATCACATAATTATTATGAGTGTTGTTTATATGTATCTTGTCAATGCTTACAAGAAACAAATTTTATTTAAAAATATATTTTCAGTCATAATTGCCATTAATTACAGGTTGTGCCTTAAAATGTATTTTTGTTTAAACACTCCTTGATTTTCATAAGATTTACAAAAGAACAATCACCATTTTCCTTCATAGACTATTATTCAACACATAGTTACTTAACATATGATTACCTTTCACAAATTAAATTCAGTATAAAAAGAACTGTGATTCATTAGTTAATATTTCTCTTCTACTCTGAAGGTTATTTGCTTGGTTGTTAGCTATAGCTCATATACTTATTTAATGCATTTACCATTCTTCAGTTTCACAATTTCATTCACACATTGTCCTAACAAAGTTTTTGATGTTTTCTCTCACATTGATATATTATTTTTGCGCCTCAGAAATGTTCTCACCACTGTATTCTTTGTTCTTTTCCATTTTAGAAGAACCACACATTCTTTTTCCTCCTTTGAACATTTATCTTTCTTTATATTTTGGCCCATGGCCTTTCAGCAGTTCATCAATCCCTGATTTTTACCAAATTATTTTGATTCAAAGATGTTCCTATATTCAGTTGTAAAAGATACGTATATTATTTATTTATTTTCAATGAGATTATCTTATGATACTTTTATTTTTTTCTGTTTTAAAATATGAATTCATACTCTCTAAAAACAGTGATATAATGAAGTATGTAACTTGTTGAGACTAGATTTTTCTACTTGGCAAAATGCCTTTGAGAGCCACTCAAGTTGTATCAGTAGTTCATTCCTTTTTATTGCTGAATAATATTCCATTGCATGGATGCACCATAGTTTGTTTATCCATTCATCTATAGAAGGATATTTGGTTATTTGCAGGTGTTGGAAGACATTAATTGAGCTGCTATAAACACTTATGTATAGGTATTTGTGTGAATATAACTTTTTATTTCTCCCAAGAATGAGATTGCTGAGTCATATGGTAAATGTAGGTTTGTAAGAAATCACCAAATCATTTTCTATGATGACTGTGCAGTTCTACATTTCCACCAGTAACGTATGAGAGTTTAAGTTGTTCTTCATACTTGATACCACTATAGCATTTATTAATGTACATATATATCCTTTCTACTCACTTTTGGCTTTGTTTGTTCTTCTTTTTCTAGTTCCTTTTGGTGTAGCATTGATGTTGATTCATAACAGCATATATTTTGTTTGTCTTTCGCTACTAGAATGCAAGGTCTATGTGTGCATGGATATTTGTCTGTTTTGTTCATCACTGTATCTCTAACACCTACAATAGTGCTTGACACATAGTAGATACTCAATATCTGAAGGTGGGACCAACCTTGGAGTATCTTTGTCTTTTTAACTGAGCCCAGGTCTACAAAGAATACTAATATGATGGTCTATGAGAACTGCCATCCCGTGCTGTCTCATGGTACCTAGTTTTGTGTATAAATGAGTGGATTATTACCAAGTCCGTAGTGGAAAAGATACATAAACTTTTCAACCTATGTATTGGAGCTCACTGTAACACTAATAGTAATTGTTCAGTTCCCGATTGTTGTACATATAGATTGTTTTCAACTTCTGATGCCACGTTTGTATTATAATCTTTGTATGATTCCTATGATATTCATTTTGGTATCCCCTGTATGCCTAGGGTAGTTTTGAGGTGGTGGAACCCAGTCCATAATTGTTAGTTAAATTGAATTAAATCTAACTAGCTAGACACACTTACCATCCTGTAGTCAATTGCTGTTTCCTATTTTCCATTTTCTGCCAGTTCTAGATCAACCAGTCTTCAAGACATGGCAGATATTCTTTTCATTCAGCAGTAAATAGTTTTTCAGCGTATATTGTATGCCAGACATTGTTCTAAATACTGTGGATACAGTTGTGAAAAAACAGACTGAGTCTCTATTCTCATAGAGTTTACAGTCAAGTAGGGAAAATAGTCCTTAAACAGACACGTGTGATGGTTAATTGTAGATGTGAACTTGGCTAGGTTATGCTGTATAGTGGTTAGGTCAAATACCAGTCTAAATGTTGTTATGAAAGTTTTATAAAGATGTGATTAAAATGTAACTCAGTATACTTTAAGTTAAGCAGATTTCCCTCAGTAGTGTGGGTGGGCCTCATTCAATCAGTTGAACGCCTTAAGAGAGCAAAGACTGCTGTTTCCCCAAGAAGAAATTATGCTCCCTCAAGATTGCAACATAAAAAAAAAAGAAAGAAAGAAAAAAGATTGCAACATAGCTGCCTTCTCTGTGTTTTCAGCATGCAGAATTCAGATTCAAGACTCCAATATAAACTCAACTGAATTTTCAGCCTGCTGGCCTGGGAAACTGACTAGTACACTGTGTAATTATTTAGATGTAAACTATGATAAAAACTGTAAATAATATGTCTATAAGTCAGTCTGATCAGGAACCTGATTTAGATCAGCAAGAAGGAACTTTTAGTGCTCGCTGCTTCGGCAGCACATATACAAATTGGAATGATACAGAGAGAATTAGCATGGTCCCTGTGCAAGGAAGACACACAAATTCATTAAGCGTTCCATTTTTTTTTATGGTACAAACAGATGAATGAACTTTATTACTAAAACAACAGACTTACCTTATTCTAAAAATGTCATTCCCACACTTACATCACAGGTAGAAAAATGTTATCTCAGCTGCCACCCTTCCTTTCCAAAACGCCTTCTTTAGGTTCCATTTACAATGTCATCTTTAGTGAATTTCCTTAACGTTCTGTCCTCAGTTGTCTAACACTAGAGCTTGGGAAAGAGGGCAGGTGTCAATCTCTGTGGGGGACCTTTCCTCTACTTAAGTTTTATTTGTTTTGATAAAAATTTTAAAAAAGAAACCAAGGTCATGTCAGTATTTGAAGTTCAGATAATACGTGTGTCTTGGTTTTAAATCATGTAGCGAAGTATAACTCAGCTGGTCTTGCTTGATTTACTTCAGTTGTCTCCCAGAGATGGAGTCATTGTGCCACTGGCTGCTGTCTGGGCCCGCAGAGGTGGGGCTGCCGCTCTCATGCTCATCCCTTTGTCCTTGAGCAGAGAGCTGACCCACAGCCGACACTTCACCTACATATGTTTTATTTGGCTTGTTGGAGTCAAACTGTCTTTGTAATTATGGATATCAAACATCTTCTTTGCTCGACAATACACGAGTTTCCAGGGCCAGGCAATGCCCTTACCAATGTGCAATCTAAACGCGTCTTTTCTTTTTAAGTCAGTGATCACAGCTTTCTCCTCTGGATATCTGTCTGTGTATAGCAGCTGGTCTGCATTCTCAATTCCTGTCAGGGACAGAAATTCTTGTACGTTTCTAACTTCTTATTTTCCTTTGCAGAATACTTGCCAAATCTAATGGCGACACCCTGTGCTTTAAATTCTTTAAACTGTCCCAAGTAATCGCGATACAATTGCTTAATCGTCATGGCAGCCCTTTCCTTGATGCCAGGAATGAACCCTTGGAGCTGCTTCACGACGGAGTCCAAATCCACGTCTGGGTCATCTGACACTCCCAAATCTTCCCATAAACATTTCGTCCCAGACTCTTTAGCCAATTCCAAATTGTTTTCTTAATTTGCAGGTTCTAACCTCTGCATCTCATCTGAACACACCTGGCTTTTCTCCTCTTCCGGCCTGGGTTCCACACTTTCTTCAATCGAGGTACCACTCACTACCTTCCAGTGAAACCAAGGGCGGGTTCCCGAAGCCTGTGTTGAGCACTGAAAGGTCACCATAAGCCACTAGGGCATTTTCAGCAGAAGACCTGCGCCTCCTTTTCTTTGTTCTGCTGACTTCCTCCCTGCCTTTTACAGCCCCTACTTCACCAGCCATGTGTGATCCATCAGAATTCACCTCTCAAGACTCTCGGGCATAGCTAATGCCTCACATTCCTGGTTACTTGAGAATTTCCTCTTCTTTTTCTTAGACTTCTTTTTATGAGTAGAGCCTGGCAATTGTGTGACTTCACCTCCCAGGCCTCCAGGAAGCAGGGATTCTGGCTGCTGGGACTCCGGCTGGGGCAGAGCAACGTGCGCATTGGGGACTTGCTGCCCAGGATCCCAGGATGCTGCTTCTGCTTCCGCTTCCAGCCACCGCTTCTTTTTCTTTTTCTTCCTAACTTTATTATGCAGTTCTGACTCAGTTTTACGTTGCTTAGCAACTGAATGCACTGCATCTGCTTCAGGCTCTTTGGCTGACTTTTGTTCCTTGCTCGCATTAATATAAACAACATCGACATCCCTTCTAAAACTCTTCGGCATATTCTCAGTATTTTCCTTGTCCACCATGATGTACACAACACCTGTTTCGTCCTCTTCCCCCAAAGTACTATTTCTTCTCTTTTCCTTTTTCTGGCTGTAGAAATGGCCTTTTCCATCTCATCACAAGATTTCTGATTTTTTCTGTGAAGAAATGAGATGTTGGAAATCCTTTCTCTTTTTTTTACTCTGTTTTCTCAGACTGTTCACTTGCCAAGGGGTAGTCACTGAAACTTTCATGGGAATGCCTCCGATGTTTTTCCCTGTATACAGAATACTTTCTCTCTTTTTTTTCTTTTTCTTGGCAAAAACCGGAGTGTGGATTTCAAGTCTGCTCATTTTTCCTTTCATGTTATTCCTACAGGGAAACTTCCGAAAGGATCCTTGCTTTTCTTCCAATCTGGATGTCCATATTTTTGAAACTGAAAACAAAACAAAACAAAACAAAAAAACAGCTAAATCTGCAAAGTAGCATAATTCCCCCACTCCATCACTACTTTTTGTTTTTATCATCCACGGCACCACCTATGATTTCTCCTACATATTTCATTGAATTTGAAATTGATGATTAAATATTTATCTTTCCTATGTAAATGTGACCTTAATGAGGGTAGCCACTAAAAAACTGTTTTCTTTTGTACTATACTTGCAGTGCCTAAAACTGTATAACGTATGGTAGTTGCTCAATAAATATTTTTCAATAAATGAAAAAAAGCAACTTTTACAAAAATCTGCTAGACGCACAGAAGTTTTACAGGTAAATTTATGTAAGCAAAGGAAACCCAAAATGTGAACACCCTACAACGAAAGAGATTGGTTCATTTATGGTTTCAATGTGTTGAATGAGCAGGTGAGTGGTGTGAAATGAGGCTGCAGAGGCAAGCAGGGGCCAACTATGCAAAACCTTGTAAGTCATGACTACAACATTCTCCTGAAGACAGGAGTTGGACCTTGGGAAAGTCACTCAATCTTTCTTTTGGGGGTAATAAAACCTTCCCTATGTAAGAAGTCAGTGAGATTATGAATATAATGGACTTAACCCAGTGCCTGGCACAGAATAAATGCTCAAGCCATGGATACTCTGATTCTTTTCTCAGTTAAATGCAACTCAGTACGCTTGTTCTCCATGTGGACTTTCTTGATAAGTCTGGAATGCCCTGATATTTTTTTTCTCTGAAATCCACTTGTGCCAAGAGTCTTTTTGAGGTTCTACTCTTATTGTTTGAAATCTACTTTATCTTCTCCAGCTTATTTCTAAGATATGCTAGGATAGCACTTGTGTCTACCAATTTTCTGTAGGCTCTGTTCCACCATAGTAATTTGGTTAAATGGTTGGTAAGTTGTGCTTCTGATTGCTTTTCTCACAGTGAATGTTTTTCCTTCACAGTATTACTCAGTCTGTTTGGCCACAGGCACACTTTTGGAAGAGGGTCACCTGGGGTTAGAGGCTCAGTTAGACACCTGGGAGGTGAGTAAACCCTAATTGACTCATGTAGAGAAAGAAATCAGAACCCTCTCATTGAGCAAAAGGAAACATTTGAATGACCCTTCAGGATACGACACAAGCATTTTGGAGTGTTTGCCATAGTTTTGTAGTTTACACCGTAAGACATCATTCAGACTTATTTTTTCTCTTTTTAAATTGTTGTTCCTTTTCTTACTTTCTCCCAGAAGATGTGATAAAGCTATGCCAATGTTTGCATCTCATTTCTCTATGCTGTCATTTATTGAGTTGTTGCGTGTGACTAACAAGGAGGAGTAGTAGGGGCCAATGATTCAGATTTGTTACTATAAACATTTAATTTGTTAACATAAGCAAACTTTCAAGAAGTCAGCTTTCTGTCTGTCAGTGGAGGAGAAATAATTCTCCTTTCAGACTACTTGTCACTTGCTCACCCCAGGCTATTTCTGAATGCCAAGACCAAGTCTGAGAAATCCGGAAGTTTTACTGGCTCTCATTCTCAGCTGGGCTAAGAGGTACATTTCTATATACCTAATACATTCTTCAGCTATTAGGGGAATTGTCTTTTATGTTAATCACCATATTTCCAATCTTTAATGGCATACTAAAAAGCCTTGAGATAATGTTTCCTCTCTTCCTATCTGCATATGAGGTCGGACAGTCAAGTTTGCGAACTCATCCTAGAAAAAGTGGCACATACCTCATTGCTGAATATCACTATGGTCACCTTCGAAGTACTCCCCTTGGGAAGCTATGCACCGATGTCAGTGCCTAGTCCACCCTTCAAAGCAATTTTGGAACTCTTTTTCTGGAGTGGCCGTCAGAGCTGTCGTCATATTACCCTTGATGTCCTGAATGTCATCAAAATGTCTTCCTTTCAATATCTCCTTTATCTCTGGGTAAAGAAAGAAGTCTTTGGGGGCCAGATCAGGTGACTAGGGAGGGTGTTCCAACACAGTTATTTGTTTACTGGCTAAAAACTCCCTCACAGACAGTGCCGTGTGAGCTGGTGCATTGTCGTGATGTAAGAGCCATGAATTGTTGGTGAAAAGTTCAGGTCGTCTAACTTTTTCACACAGCCTTTCAGCACTTCCAAATAGTAAACTTGGTTGACTGTTTGTCCAGTTGGTACAAATTCATGATAAATAATCCCTCTGATATCAAAAAAGGTTAGCAACATTGTTGCAACAAGTTTGCAAACTTAATTGTCAGACCCCGTATAGCAAATATTTCATGCTAAGTCGAACATGGAATGTGGAAATGGGAAAATTACACAATAGCAAAATTTGAGTTCAAGAATTAGATGCATTTAAATTATTGAAAGGAATGATCTGATTAGCAGCTGTTATCATTAAAGTTGCACTTTTATTTAATATGGCATGTGGTCAAAAAAGTCAAGCATCTTTTTTCTTAGAGGCATTTTTATTTGCATTGGTTTCTACCTTGAGCAACTCTGAATCCTCAGAGAAGAAACATTTGGAGCTACATATCACCCCGTAAGTCAAGTAGTTTCTGTTTGTTATATTGGTTGAAGTGATGCTAGATTGTCAAGACAGAATTTTCATCAACATTATTGGGTGATTGTTCTTGTGAGAAAAGGCTAAAAGATTTGGACTATTTGGAATAAGGGCAAACAATTAAATGGGGGAAGAATGACTGGTTAGAGGAACATGAAAGAAAATGGTGCCTCAAGCTAGCATCTACATTCTGCATAGTATATTAACACGAGATAGCTTCCACCTTGAGCAAATGAGAATAGTGAGAAGAGAGACATATTGATTAAGAACCACGCAGAGCTCTAATAGCTGTGTTTCTAGACTAGAAATCAGAACACCTGAGTTTGATCCCTGGACCCACCCACTTACTGGCATGCCTGACTAGAGGCAAGTCACTTATTCTTTTGGAATCTCTGGGAATGATTAACATTTTAAGTATTAAAGGAAATAGTAGATATGTTAAAACATCTGGCTCAAATCAGACCGGGAATCTGAAAGCACGTTGGAAGTCACAAAGCCGTATTGCAATCATAACTGTTTCATATAGTTCTTTACTACCTATAAATCACTTTGAGATAATTAATGCCTGCATCTCTAAAACTTCAGCTTATTGTCATTATTTTCATGTTTCCTTCCTCCTGGCTATTCTGAAGGAGAATATAAGCAAAGAGTAATTTGGCTGTTATCCCAAATCTCCAGGGCTTCCTTTTTGTTTGTTTGTTTTTCTTTGACAGAGAGATGGAGTTTGTGGTTGTAGCAAAGGAGCAAATTTGGCCACTAAATTATTTGGTCACTAATTTCCATTGTCTCTGCCAACGACACCTTTTATTAAAACAAAACTCACTGGCTTATGCTTGATCTATCTTTAGGGATATTCAGATATTTCTTTCGTAGTGCAGAGAGAGAAGCACTTGGCCTTTTTATATGTCCACTAGCCCACTTGGTACCCTCTGGGCATTTAGTAAATGGGTGTATCATCATCTCCATTTTTATTAGTAAGAATCTTCTGTGTGTCACTATGTATTCTCTTAGGATGTGAATAATCTACAATTCGATATCCTCTTCCTAGAATGACTCTGTTACCCTGCTGCAGCCAAGATATATTTTATGCCTTATCTGGCCTTTCTAAATCCTCACAGGTTTGCTCACATTTATATTACCAAAATTATTCTCACACTAATATTCTAGCACCATGTCCATATCTAATCCATGACTGAATTGTACCATTATCGTGAATGTGCTTGGCATCTGCAATTTCTGATATAGTTTAAAAAATATGAATATCGCTTTGCTCCCAATAACAATTTTAGATCTTCTGCAAGGCACATAGCTTTCTTCTAGCTGCATGCTAATTATTTAATAAATCCATTTATTGCCTCCTAAAGTAGTTTGCTTAACAGGAACACCATATCATATTTCCATATAAGGTGCTTATAAAAATAAGATGGAATAGAGTGTTTCCAGAGGAAAATTATTATGGAGTTGAGCTTTTCAAAGCTACAATATTAATTTATAAAATTGTTCTAATGTATTTCAAATGTTAACATTGTATTGAGAGTGTTCTTGGCTACTGGCTGGAACTTGACATTAATGTCTCATTCATACAACAATTTCATTTCATAAGCTTTTCTTAAGATAGTAATTAATCAGACTTGGGGAGGATACTTTCTTAGGGTTTTCTTCCAATATATTTCTTTTGACTAAGTACCCCTAGATCCAAAAGTGTTCCCTTGATGGCATGACATTATATATTTAGTAAATAATAATCATTTTTGAAGAAAAATTATCTAGCTTATCTGATTTGGATCTTAAATACAAAGCTCATGAGAAAATGATTTTATTCTCTGTTGAAGGACCAGCAACCAGTCAATCAATTATCATACCTTTATTGAGTACCCAATTGTTGAAGAGAACATGCTAGGTGCAGGGTTCTATGAGAGATGCAACAAAGTGTGAGCAATGGAGTATTCAGACACAAATCCATCTCTGTAGGGATTAGAAGTGATTCATAACAGGGATTCATTTCATCACAACTTAGTACTCCTTGAGTATCATGTTCCAAATAATTTTATTTCTGACACCCGAACCTACTTCTGTATATGTTCTAATTTAATATTTGTCCTTCAGCTGCTATATGTTTAAAGTACTGTTACAGAATTTTGCAAAAAGCTAATGGACTTTAGTAAAATGTTTCTGAGTGATAGAATGGAGTTTAAAACTAGGGCAAGCACCCAATCCAGTAAAGGTTTGTAAAGTAGTAGTGTTTTGTACCCAAGTCAGTAATCTGGCTCATCTCTAGTTCTAGAAAGGACTGGGGAACACCCAAGGGTTTGGCAACTCTTTGGTGGTTGGGTTGGGGATGAGGGTCTTGGGTTGAGGGACAAAATGGTGCATAAAAACTGAGAGATAGGCAGGAGTTCCTAACCTGTTGCATAGGTTAGGAAGAGGATAAATTTTTATCAGGTGATTTGAGAGAGATCTAGTCAAACTGATTCATTTACTGACATATATACTGTAATAAAAGAAGAAACAGAGGGAAACATCATAGAATACCACCACACAGAAATAATAGACAACAACAAAAAGGCAAAGAAACAATGGAGACATAGCCTTACCAGAAAACTAAAGATAGAATGACAGGAAATCCTCACATATCAATAATCACCCTAAATGGAAATGGACTGAACTCACCAATAAAAAGGCACAGAGTAGCAGATTGGATCAAAAAACTAAACCCAACCATATGCTGTCTCCAAGAGACACATCTCAGCTACAAGGACAAGCATAGATTCAAAGTGAAAGGGTGGAAATTGACACTCCAAGCAAATGGTATCCAGAGAAAATCAGGTGTAGCCATAATGATATCAGATGAAACAGACTTCAGGGTAAAAAAGGTAACAAGAGACAAAAATGGACACTTCATAATGGTAAAGGGGACTATACAACAAGAAGACATAACAGTCATCAATATTTATGCCCCCAATCAAGGAGCACCAAAATATACCAAGCAACTACTAACAGAACTAAAGGGAGAAATTGACCAAAACACAATTATACTAGGGGACTTAAATACATCATTGACAGCTATGGATAGATCATCCAAACATAAGATAAATTACGAAATAGCAGCCCTAAATGACACATTAGATGAAATGGACATAATTGACATTTATAGAGCACTTCATCCTAAAATATCAGATTATACATTCTTTTCTAGTGTACATGGAACATTCTCAAGGATAGACCATATATTGAGACATAAAATCAGCCTCAGCAAATTTAAGAAGATTGAAATCATATCAAGCATATTCTCTGATCACAAGGCTTTGAAATTACATATCAACTGCAAAAAGAAAGCAGGAAAAAAGACAAATAAATGAAGATTAATCAACATACTTTTAAAGAACTACCGGGTCAAAGAAGAAATTAGAGGAGAGATCTAAAGAACATAGAAACAAATGACAATGAAAATACATCCTACCAAAATTTTAGGGACACAGCGAAAGCAGTTTTAAGAGGGAAATTTGTGTCATTACAGGCCTATCTCAAGAAACAAGAAAAATCCCAAATAAATAACCTCATGTTATACCTTAAAGAACTAGAAAAAGAAGAACAAGTGAAACCCAAGGTCAGCAGAAGAAAGGAAATAACAAAAATCAGAGTTGAACTAAATGAAATAGAGCTCAAAAAGACAATAGAAAAAAGTAATGTGACGAAGAGCTGCTTCTTTAGAAAGATTAACAAAATTGACAAACCCTTGGCTAGACTCACTAAGATAAAAAGAGAGAAGACACTAATTAACAAAATCAGAAATGAAAAAGGGGAAGTTATCATAGACACCACAGAAATACAAAGGATCATCCAAGAGTATTATGAAGGACTATATGCCACCAAATTCAATAACCTCTTGGAAGAAATGGACAAGTTCTTAGAAACATATAACCTTCTTAGGCTGAACCATGAAGAACTGGAAAATCTAAACAGACTGATCACCAGTAACGAAATAGAATCAGTCATCCAAAACCTTCCCAAAAGCAAAAGTCCGGGACCAGATGGCTTCACTAGTGAATTCTACCAAACCTTCAAGGAGGATCTAATACCAATCCTACTCAAACTCTTCCAAAAAACTGAAGGAGAGACAGTACTCCCTAACTCATTTTATGAGGCCAACATTACCCTGATACCAAAACCTGGTAAGGACAACACAAAAAAAGAAAACTGCAGACCAAAATCTCTGATGAATACAGATGCAAAAATTCTAAGCAAAATTCTAGCAAATCGAACACAACAATGCATTAAAAAGATTATTCATCACGACTAAGTGGGGTTCATCCCCGGGGCACAAGAATTGTTCAACATCCGCAAATCCATCAATGTGATACATCACATAAACAAAATAAAGGACAAAAATCATATGATCATATCAATTGATGCAGAAAAAGCATTTTACAACATGCAACATCCATTTATGATTAAAACACTTAATAAAATAGGTATAGAAGGAAAATACCTTAACATAATAAAGGCCATATATGACAAACCCTCAGCTAATCTCATAATTAATGGTGAAAAACTGAAGGCTTTTGCTCAACGTTCAGGAACATGACAGGGCTGTCCCCTATCACCTCTGCTTTTCAACATAGTGTTGGAAGTCCTTGCCAGAGCAATCAGGCAACAGAAAGAAATAAAAGGCATCCAAATTGGGAATGAAGAAGTTAAACTGTCACTCTTTGCAGACGACATGATGCTATATATAGAAAACTCTAAAGACTCCACCAAAAAGCTATTAGAAACAATCAACGAATACAGTAAAGTTGCTGGCTATAAAATCAACGTACAAAAGTCGATTGCATTCCTATATACTAACAATGAAATCTCAGAAAAAAAAATACAGAAAACAATTACCTTTGCAATTGCAGAAAAAAAGAATAAAATACCTAGGAATAAACTTAACCAAGGATGTGAAAAACCTATATGCTGAAAACTATAAGACATTTTTAAAAGAAATTGAAGAAGACAGACAGAAATGGAAAGACATTCCGTGCTCATGCATTGGAAGAATCAACATAGTTAAAATGGCCATATTACCCAAAGCGATATACAGATTTAATGCAATCCCCATCAAAATCCCAAAGGCATTTTTTAAAGAAATAGAACAAAAAATCATCAGATTTGTTGGGAACCACAAAAGACCCCGAATAGCCAAAGCAATCTTAAGAAAAAAGAACAATAATGGAGGTATCACACTTCCTGACTTTGGCTTGTACTACAGGGCTACAATAATCAAAACAGCATGGTATTGGCAGAAAAACAGACACATAGACCTACGGAATAGAATTGAGAACCCAGAAATAAAACCACATAAATATGGATGGATAAATTTTGACAAAGAAGCAAAAAACATACAATGGAGCAAAGACAGCCTCTTCAATTAATGGTGCTGGGAGAATTGGATAGCCAAATGCAAAAGAATGAAACTGGATTGCTATCTGTCACCATGTACCAAAGTTAATTCAAAATGGATCAAAGACTTAAGCATAAGACCTGACACAATAAACTGCATAGAAGAAAACATAGGTACTAAACTTATGGACCTTGGGCTCAAAGAGCATTTTATGAATTTGACTCCAAAGGCAAAGAAAGTAAAAGCTAAAATAAACGAATGGGACTATATGAAACTTAAAAGCTTCTGCACAGCAAAAGAAACCATCGACAAAATAAAGAGGCAACCAATTGAATGGGAGAAGATTTTTGCAAACAGTATCTCCGATAAGGGGCTAATATCCGAAATATACAAGGAACTCATGAAACTCAACAACAAAAAAACAAACAACCCAACTGAAAAATGGGCAGAGGACCTGGAGAGACTTTTCTCCAAAGAGGACATACAAATGGCAAATAGACATATGAAAAAATGCTCAACATCACTAATCATCAGAGAAATGCAAATCAAAACCACAATGAGATATCACCTCACCCCAGTCAAAATGGCTATCATCAACAAGACAAATAGTAACAAGTGTTGGAGAGGCTGTGGAGAAAAAGGAACCCTCATACACTGTTGGTGGGAATGCAGAGTGGTGCAGCCGTTTTGGAAGGCAGTGTGGAGGTTCCTCAAAAAATTACGAATAGAATTACCATGTGACCCAGCAATCCCTCTCCTGGGTATCTACCCATAAAATCTGAAAACATTTATCCATAAAGACACGTGTGCTCCAATGTTCATTGCAGCTTTGTTTACGGTGGCCAAGACATGGAAACAACCAAAATGTCCTTCAATAGATGAATGGATGAAGAAGTTGTGGTATATATACACAATGGAATGCTATTCGGCAGTAGAAAAGATGATATAGGAACATTTGTGACAACATGGATGGATCTTGAGAGTATGGTGCTAAGCGAAATAAGTCAGACAGAAAAAGCAGAGAATCATATGATTTCACTGATGTGTGGTATATAAACCCAAAACAACAAAAGAACAAGACAAACAAATGAGAAACAAAAACTCTTAGACACAGACAATAGTTTAGTGGTTACCAGAGGGTAAGGGGTCTGGGGGGTGTGAGATGAAGGTAAGGGGGATCAAATATATGGTGATGGAAGGAGAACTGACTCTGGGTGGTGAACACACAATGGGATTTATAGATGATGTAATACAGAATTGTATACCTGAAATCTATGTAATTTTACTAACAATTGTCACCCCAATACATTAAAAAAATGAAATCTATACTTTGGAAATTGTGTTTTTCCCCTATTTGTATTTGTATTGATGTCAGTTTAATTTTTATATTTTCATGGTATGTAGTAAAACTCTTGGATAATGCCACCCTGCTCAGCTCTACAAACTAGATTCTTGTCTAAACTTAGACTGGTGTTTTGATGAGGGAGTCTGGAAGTACGTAGTTATGGCAAGAACCAGAATGAGAGATTCTTGTTAGGAAAATAAAACCAGAAGAAAAACGTTAGAGGCTGACAGTAGAGTCAACATTTTCAGTCTGGGAGCTCTCTGGAGCCTCTTGCTTTTAAATTCAGAGACATCTTTGTGCTTGGTTAAAAAGAAAGGCCATCCCTTACTTGTAGTAAGGTGTGTTTGGGCTAGGAGCCCAAGTTATCTCGGTCACAGGTTCCAATCTGTACAGGAAAGCGCAGGCTAGACTTCAAATGTACTTTGGGGCCAAAGTGGGGCAGGGATCTACATATATTCCATTTACTAATTTATCATTCATCAGATATTGATTGAGCGCCAGGTACTGTTCTAAGTTCAAGGAATAGTAGAAAATGAGACAGGTCATCCCTGCCCTCATAGACAATAAAAGATAATTTTACTTTGACCTACATATCATCGTTTGAGAGGGGCTGGCAAAATTGCACCAAGAAGGTGACCTTGACTAAGAATAGCACCACTAGCCTGCTAGGGTGTCCCAAAGTCCCCCATTATACACTTAGTTTAGCAGACATTTATCAAGTGTCACCACTATGTCAGGCCCTGTGCTACGAGATCCAGATGAATAAGAGTCTTGAGAGTTATGAGTAGAGACCTCTATTATAACCCATGTATTATCTGGGATGGAGAATATGTTTACTATTAATTTAGAGCATTTAAATATGAATCAGATGATTAGTCCCTGACTGATGCACTAATCAAATGATATATGAGATAAGGACAAGTCTATTTAATTAGCTGTGTGTATATGGCAGGGGACTGGGGTAAGAGGTAGGAGGGATGGTACAGTCCTAAAGCAGGGTAGGCTGCATATCAAACTTGGGATGGGACATATCTTCTTAGCGTGTTATTTCCATGTACTTCTTTGGCAAGACCCAGTACAAAATGAAAATGCAGAGCGCCTTGTTCAAATAGCAGGAAAAAGTGACATTAAAATTACAAAAATATAAAACCTTCCCTTTAAAAATATTTTATTCCTTATAAAACATTATAGGAGTAATTGTGACATGTATAAGGACATAATCTTATACAAAGTAATATTTTGATGTCATAATTTTACATATATAGTAAATAGTAATGATAATACTTTACTAATCTAACATCTTGATGGATCATAATATATCTGGTTTGTTTATCTGCAAATTCATTTATTATATCTTCAAAATTTATACTTTTAGCAAGTTTATTTTCAATTGATATAATTGAAAGGGTCATCAGTCGCTTTGAGTAAATAGAAGATCATAGATAATTTTGATGCTTTTTAATTTTTTGTGGCTGTAAAAATGACTTCAATTTCTCATCATTATGCAGGTGACTGTAAAGTTTGTTGTTTTTTTACAATTTAAAAAATTTTTCAACTACAGTTGACATTCAATATTATATTAGTTTCAGGTATACAGATTAGTGGTTAGACATTTATGTAATTTATGAAGTGATTCCTCTCCTCCCCCCATAACTCGAGTAGCCACCTGGCCTCATACATAGTTATTACAACATTATTAACTATATTTCTTATATTATACTTTACATCCTCGTGACTATTTTGTAACTGCCAATTTATGCTTCTTAATCCCTTCACCTTTTTCGCCCTGTCCCCTGTTCCCCCTCCCATCTGGCAACCATCAAAATGTTTTTTGTATCTATGAGTTTGTTTCTGCTTTGTTTGTTCATTTATTTTGTTTTTCAGATTCCGCATATAAGTGAGATCATATGGTATTTGTCTTTCTCTGTCTGACTTATTTCACTAGTATAATACCCTCTAGGTCCATCCATGTTTTCACAAATTGTAAGATTTTATCCTTTTTATGGCCAAGTAATATTCCATTGTATATGTGGTGTGATAAAAAAATATGGTGAATGCTGCTGCTGAGTGCCATCCAATAGAAAGGCAGGGATCTTCAACATGGGAAGCAGCACGTCGAACCTTAGTAACAATGTGTGACAATTTTCAACTTGTTTGGTGCAGTCAGTCGGATGTGAGCTACAGTTGAGAGAAGGTATGTTTTAAAGTGTGCCATAAATCATCTTCCATCATGACAAAGCTCCGTGTCACACATCGCTTCTGGTACAGCAATTTCTGTCAAATAAAAACACTACAGTGTGTCCTCATCCACTTTTTTCACCAAATCTGGCACTGTGCGACTTCTGGCTCTTCCCTAAAGTCAAAACTTCCATGAAAGGTAAATATTTTGAATTAAGTCAGGACATCGAGGCAGCCATGACAGCACAACTAAAGACACTAAAGAGGACTTCCAGAACTGCTTCAGGGAGTGGCAAGAACGACGGGATAAGTGTGTTCCCAGCGAGGGGTAGTATTTTGAGGGGGATTAATGGCAATGTGTCTTTCACTGTAATAATGTTTTTTTTTAATTTAAACATTCACAGTATTTTTTTTATCACATCTTGTATATGTACATCTTTTTTTTCTAGTCATCTATCTGGATACTCAGGTTGCTTCCATATCTTGGCTATTGCACGTGAAATGCCCTTCTTTGTCTCTTGTTATAGCCTTTGTGTTAAAGTCTATTTGTCTGATATAAGTAGTATTACACCAGATTTATTTTTCATTTCTATTTTCATGAAATATCTTTTTTTAATCCCTTTACTTTCAGTCTGTGTATGTCTTTCAATCTGAATTGGATTTCTTGTAGGCAGCATATGTATGGGTCTTGTTTTCTTCTCCAATCAGCCACCCAATGCTTTTGATTGTAACATTTAATCTATTCCCATTTAAAGTAATTATTGATAAGTGTGTAGTTATTGCTATTTGATTGTTCATATTTATGATATATATTTTTCCTTCTCCTTCTTAAATAAGTCCCTTTAACATTTCTTGTAATACTGGTTTGGTAGTGCTGAACTCCTTTAGATTTTTCTTGTCTGGGAAACTCTTTATCTGTCCTTTCATTCTAAATGATAGCTTTGCTCGGTAGATTAATCTTTGTTATAGGTCCTTGATTTTCATCACTTTGAATATTTTGTGCCAATCCCTTCTGGCCTGCAAAGTTTCTGTTGAGAAATCAGCTAACAGTCTTATGGGAGCTCCCTTGTAGGTAACTAACTGCCTTTTTCTTGCTACTTTTAAGATTCTCTTTGGGGGCGGCAGGTTGAACCAGTTAGAGTGCAG
Organism: Rhinolophus sinicus; assembly: GCF_057876585.1. Classification (NCBI taxonomy): domain Eukaryota; kingdom Metazoa; phylum Chordata; class Mammalia; order Chiroptera; family Rhinolophidae; genus Rhinolophus; species Rhinolophus sinicus. The sequence goes on from NC_142518.1 coordinate 101,974,240, forward strand.
TGAGCACCAAGGGCGCCGGTTTGATTCCCACATGGGCCAGTGAGCTGTGCCCTCCACAACTAGATTGAAAACAATGACTTGACTTGGAGCTGATGGGTCCTGGAAAAACACACTGTTCCCCAATATTTCCCAATAAAAATTAACCTTTGTCTTTATCCTTTGGCATTTTAATTATGATGTGTTTTAGTGTGGGCTTGTTTGGGTTCATTTTGTTTGGGACTCTGTGCTTCCTGGACTTGTGTGTCTGTTTTTTTCGCCAGGTTATGGAAGTTTTCTGTCACTGTTTCTTCAAATAGGTTTTCAATCCCTTGCTCTCTCTCTTCTGCTTCTGGTACTTTTATGGCACGAATATTGTTATGCTTGATGTTGTTGCACAGGTCTCTTAAATTGTCCTCTTTTTTTAAAATTCTTTTTCCTTTATTTTTTGTTCCAATTAGGTGTTTTATGTTATCTTGTCTTCCAAATTGCTGATTCAGTCCTGTGCTTCAGATAATCTGCTGTTGATTCCATTTAATGTATCCTTCATTTCAATTATTGTATTCTTCATTTCTGACTGGTTGTTTTTTATGGTTTCTATCTCCTTGCGTAAGTTCTTACTGAATTCAGGTATTCTTCCCCTAAGTTCATTGAGCCTCCTTATAACCAGTGTTTCAACTCTGCATCTGGTAGATTGCCTGTCTCCATTTTGTTTAGTTCTTATTCTGGAGTTTTGTACTGTTCTTTCATTTGGGATATGATTCTTTGCCTCCTGATTTTGGCTTCCACCGTGTGTTTGTTTCTATGTATTACATAGATCTGCTGTCTCCTAGCAGGATGGACTTAAGCAGTAGGTGTCCTGTGGGGCTCAGTGGTGCAGTCTCCCTGGTCACCTGAGCCAGGTTCTCTAGGTGTGTCCCTTGTGTGGGCCTTTCTGTTATAGTTGATCCTTGACTGCTGTTTGCATGTCAGTTGTGGGTTTGACCCTCAGGCTGACTGGCTGTGACTCCAGTAGTTGAGCTTTTGTGTGGGGGCTGACCTCACAGAGTGGGATTCACTTTAGTGGGGCTCTGATGCCTGCCAAGTCCACCCTTTGAGGTGTGTCATTTGTGGAGCTAATCAAGTGGGGCCTTGTTGTGGTCTAAAGCTGGCCACCAGGTGTGTTGGTTCTGGGGCCTCTTGGGAGCATTTGGGAGGGGTGCAGGGCCAAGTCAGCCACTGCCTGTGCCCTGCTTGGGGCTACCTGGTAGGAGCTACCAAGTGATCTGCCTTTGATACCTGCTTGTGCTGCACTTGGAATTCCATGTGAGAGGCTATGCTGTGAACCAAGGCCAGCTGCCACTAGTGCTGGAGGCTGCTTAGCAAGAGGTACGGGGCATGCTGAGGCCAGCTGCTGCTTGTTTGGGGTTTGTGGACCTGTGAGAGATTTTAGTAAAGTACACAGTGTGTGCAAGGCCAGCTGCTTGTGAGGAACAGCGTCTGAGAGAGGTTTAGGCTAGTGTGAGGGTTGGGTGGGGCAGGGTATGAGGGAATCTCCAGGGTGGGGAAGTGGTGTTAGCTAAGTTGATTGAGACTCAGATATGGTGCCTGCCTGTGCATGCACGCTGGGTAGGGGGAGGGCTCAGTAAAGGAACAATAGCACCTGCTAGCACTTCTGTCTGGGAGAAAGCTGCCCACCCAGCTCTCACCCTGAAGCTAGACAATTCAGTTCCTCTCCATATGTCCCTGGTGTTTTTCAAGCTGCTGTCCCTTCAGTGGAGCTTAGGGTGAGTGTTTAAGCAAAGGGAGTCAATGTGCCAGACCTTTAAAATGATGCCTGGGTCTACAGTGGCCCTCCATCTCAATGGGATGGAATCCCTGCTGATTTTCACAGCCAAGTGTGCGGACTCCTCTCCCTGGCACTGGTGCTTTGGGCTGGGGAACCTGTTGTGGGGCTGGGATCCATTGTTCCTCAGGGGGGACCCCCGCAGTCGAGATATCGCTCTCATTTTTTAAAAATACACATATTTACAGTGTTGATGAACTGCAGTTGCATATCAATTCCTACACATAAAGAAAAAAAATGGTATTTAACATTACTAATACTTTTCTTCTTCCATTCCTGGTCTTGAGTATCAGGTAGAAAGGGAAGAGAGAGACTTCAACTTGAAACCAAAGTGTAAAGACAAAAATTTTGAAAAGAAAAAGGAAAGAATTACTATTGTTGATTGCTTGGGCTGTGTCTAAAAGGTGATATTCTGAATAGCGTAAGGCACTTCGTGCAAATAAGCAATAAGCTCTTCAGCTTAAAAAACAGATGAGTAATCAGGGAGAATTTGAAATGCACTCAAGAGTCAGCTGTTGGAGAATTTTGAAATCATAGACAAGCTTGTGTGTTCATTAAGATTCTTCTTTTTTTAAGGTTTCTCTCTTTCTGTTCTTTCTCCTCCTTCCTTGTCCCCCTTTCCTAGAAAACATTTTTTAAAAATAGCAGTTAGTGCAACTAATGTTCAGTCAGCACACAGTGCAAACAAGTGGAACAAAATAGGTAAATTCCTTCTTTTCAGCTTTTTTCTCTTTACCAGTTAAAAAAAGAAAAAATGTCTCAGCTCTTTTAAGTCTTCATAGTTTCAAAATAAAAAAATGAAAAACCCACAAAGAGAAGACATTCCCCCCTCCCCCCAAAAAGCAATGTGTCACAAATCCGAAAGAATCTTCTGTAGTTTGTCAAAGCATGCTTGTTAACATTTCTCATTTTCTACAGGCTCACTGTGGTATTCTGCTACATATAGGCTGTTGTCAGTGTTACTTGGGATAGGTTTAATTTCTGTTCCCAGCTTTTCCTCAATAACTTTTCAGGTTGAAGTGTTCATATGTGATCAAGTTGATGGCTAAGCCAAGATGACCAAAACGACTTGATATTCCAATATGATGGAGATAAGTGTCTGCCAGCTTTGGAAAGTCAAAGTTTATTACCATTACCACATTCACAGCTTGTATATCAATACCTCAGGTGAACAAATCAGTGCAAACAAGACTGTGGCATAAGCCATTTTGGAAATCATAAAATACACGATTTTGATGTTCTACCTCATTTTAGCGTGGATATAGAAGCAAGAATAACCCAGTTGAAAAGTCTTCTTGGCTAGCAATTAAATTTACTGAGAGGAGTTACAGAAAATGATGGACTGGTTTATCTGAAGCCTGGAGAAAAGTGTGTTGAGGCAGTGTACTTTTTGGCACTCAGTTACATATGCGTAGTACTGGGTTACCCCCTTCAAACTTAGTTCCTCCAGCAGGTTGATCTCATAGGGTTTGTACAAAAGGGAATCTATGAACTTCCATACACTAAGAGGGAAAGTAGAATACAGAGGGTGCCAAGAAAATGTATACACATTTTAAGAAAGGAAAACTATTAAAATTGTAAGACTCAGTATATACTGATAACAAAAGATGAATACAAGTCATGTTTGACTTCTGCAATGACAAGAGGTGCTCAAAGTGGTTGCAATCAGCATCCAGACACTTCTGATTACAGCAAACTACTGCTTGAGCAACGTTGACCAACGTGTCCACTTGTATACATTTTTTTTGGCACCCTCGGTATAATAAAGTCTGTTTTTAGTAGTGTGAGAATAATATCCACCATTATCTGCACAAAATCCTGTGACAGCAACTTATCTGCCTCATCTAATATTATCTGGACATGATCAGCCTTTGCAACTCCTTTCTTGATAAGATCCATAGCTACTCCCAGGGGTAGCTATCACCACATGTACTGTGTCATCAAACCTCATTATGTCATCCTGTAAATTGATTCTTCCTGTGGTTGCCATCACTTTGCCCCTCATGTGTTTGCTGACCTGGATGCAAATTTGACTGACCTGTAGAGTAAGTTCTCTAGTGGGAACAATGACCATTGCTTGTACATTGTCCTTTTTCAGGTCTTGCCATTCACTTAAGGGAATGAGGTAGGCGCCGCTCTTGCCTGTTCCAATTTTTTGCTCTCGCTAAAATATCCCTACCAGATAAAGTGATGGGAATGCTCTCCTCCTGAGTAGGAGATGGCTTTGCCCAGCCCATTTCAAAATTTCCCATCAGTAACTCACATTTCAAACAATAATCTTCAAACTCATTTCCTTTTGTGGCAGTCACATGTGAAGTTTTGATTCACAGATCCTTTGGAGGGACTTTTAAAGTCTTTTACTAGTCAGCACCAGGTTCAGTAGTGGTGGTTGTACTCTGTGCTTACTGCTGGTTCATCAGGTGCTGTGTCTGTGTACACCCCCCTCTGGGGCTCCACTGGGCTTCACAGGGCCTCTCAGCTGACCATGTTGACTGGATAGACCCATTATAACAGGGTTCTGTGTTCTGGCCGTGCTCATTGTAAAGATGTCTCTTTCAAACTTCAAAACTTTTGAAAGTCGGTAGAGAAACTAGTAACAGTTTTAGGCTCTCCAAAACGAAGAGATAAATATAAGTCTTGCTCAATATTGAGTCCTTTATTGCAATGCAGGCAAACACCTGTAAGTCTCTGAATGGTAAGCAGCAGTGACTTGTTCTCATGCACCAAATCAACTTTTTATTTTTTTAAAAGATCTCCAACAAGGTTGAGTTATATATCTCAGTTCATTCACTTCAGTCTCTGCTGCTGCCCACTGTCTAGCGCCACTGAAGTCACTGCCCGGGCTGAGCTAACTCAGCTCCTCTGCCCCCTCCCTTGCCCACTGCCCTCCTCCCTCCCTCCCTTCCAATTCTTAACTGCCAAATGTGGGTGTGGGACCAGCGTGATTCGCGTCTCCACCCCTCCTACCAGTCTCAATGTGGCTTCTTTATATCCTTTTAGGTCTTTCGTTCAGCTAGTCTTAAGGTGGTTTTCAAGGGTGGTTGTCCTATAATGTAGTTGTAATTTTGATGTGGTCATGGTAGGAGGCGAGCATAGCATTTATCTACTCCACTGTCTTGACCAGAAGTCTTGTAAAGTTCTTCTGCTCGCCTCACCTGGATCCACTCAGGCAGTTACAGTGAGTTGGCAGCTTGCTTGGGGCTGAAGGGTCTAAGATGGCTGCACTGACATGTCTGAGGCTGAGGTGCTTTGTGTCTTCTGGGCCTCTCTGTCTGTCTCAAATGGTCTCTCCTCATTCACAGTCTCCCTCAGACTTTTTAACATGGCCGTAGAAGTGTTCCAAGAGGGCAAAAGTGAACAGCTACAAGGCTTCTTAAGACCTAGTCTCAGAAGTTGCAAAGCATCCATTCTGCTGCGTTCCACCACACTAGTATATACGCAAATTAACTCATTGAGCCCTAACAACAATGCTATAAAAAGTAGGTACCGTTATTATCTTCACTTTTAAAATGAGGAGACTAAACCTCAGCACTAGTAGTTGACCACAGGCACCCAACAGGCAAGCCACAGAACCAGACGTGGGTTTAATCTCTCTTTATCTATCAGCAAACTCTTTGACATTGATTTTTTTATTAAACTATAGTTGATATACAGTATTATAGTTCAGGTGTACAACATAGTGACTTAACATTTATGTCACTTATTATGTGATCACCATAAGTCTAGTAACCATCTGTCAGCATACAAAATTATTATGATGATTTTTAATTTTGGCAAGGATCTTTCTACTGATGCAACTGTCAGTGGAGCCGTTAAAAGCATTTTATAGGCTGTAACAATATTGGGATAAATTTTTAATAAATTATTTCAAAATATAAATTTTAGTGTTTTCTAGAGTTAATGATTCTCATGAAAGAAGTTTTTCTAAAAAGATTTAAGACTTCATAGCAATAAGTTCCAATTAAGTATGAATTTTAATTTAATTTTGTTTTTCTTTTTCCAGCATGGATTCTGTTTGGTTCTTTTTACAATTTCTATCTCTGTGTTAAACTTCTCATTTTGTTTATTTTCCTGCTTTGTATTGTTTTCCTGATTTCATTGAATTGTATTTCTGTTTTCTCATAGCTCATTGGGCTTCCCTAAAACAGCTATTTTGAATTCTTTATCGGGCAAATTGCAGATCTCCATGTCTTTGGGGTCAGTTACTGGAAAATTATTCTGTTCCTTTGGTGGTGTCATATTTCCTTGATTTTTCACATTCGTTGAAATCTTGACTTGCTGTCATCTCATTGGAAGTAGCAGTCACCTCCTCTATCTTTACTGACTGACTTCGGGAGAGAAATCACTTCCCTCAGCCCTGCTAGGGATTCTGAGGCTTTCTCAGACCTTCTATGGATATGCCTGCTTCACTCTTCTTACTCCCTCTTGTGGTAGAATTCTTAAACTTGTATGCCTTCTCTCCATCCTGCGATTTACCAGGCTGGGTACTCACAGCCTTCTTTTTTTTTTTTTTGCTTTCCCAGGGGCCGTCTCTCCCAGGCCCACAGATTTGGACTCACATGTTCACTAGCTCTCTACAAGAGTTTGTTCTTGCTGCCATCAGGGGTGTGCAGAAGGAGTAGGCCACGGGGTAAGGGTGTGTGTGGTGAGGTGTGCTAGGAGTTTCTCACGGACCCTTGGTGGGATCTGCACGTAAGTAATTCCCAGTGGCTTGTGGGTGGGCCTCCCGACGGAGTCCCTCACCTGATTAGTAGGATCTGTGTCCCCTTGATACATTCGGTTCTAAGCCCTGGCTACTATTGCCCCAGCTGCTCACTGTCCCCCAATCGTGCAGCTCATGACTCAGTATTCTGGATGAGGCAGGAGAGAAATGGGCCTTCTTGGCAGGTCCTGCCTCGCTGGGGAAGCCGAGTGCTCACTCATGCTCTCACATCCCCACATCCAACCCTAGGAGAAATCATAGGTCCAGAAAGTTTCTCTTGGCACTGAGCTGTGCCATCTTGGGGAGGTGTGATGCGTGTAAAGTCAAGTTGTTTCTTTTACCCTGTCCGTTGCGTCTAAGCTTGTTTTTTTGTGTGTTTGTTTTTTCTCCAGCGGTGTACAGGAAATTCTTAGCTAGACTTCCGGGCTTCCACAAAGGTACTCCTGACTGTGGGTGATTGTCTAAATTGGTGTTCTTGTGGGGAAGAAGGTAGAAAACCCTTATTCCACCATGCTGATGATGTCACTCTTTTGAATAAAAATTTACCAATGACATTTTAATGTTTCTTTGATAGTTCCTGTAACTTGGCGGAGGTTGTACAATAAACCGAAAGTAGCTTCATTATGTATTTGTCTCCAATTCAAAATGCCCGTTTATGCATTCTATTGCTGTATCTTCAGTTAGAAGGAAACATTAACTTTAAAATTGTCTTCTTAAATAGTTGATTCATCTGAAGCTTCATATGGAAATAGTTTTATTTTCTGTTGAATAGGATGATCTTTAAATTTATTTTTTCTAAGCCTGTGCTTATTTGCTTTGCAAGGTAGCAGCAGTTTTTAAATCCACAAATTCTATACTCCTTGAAGACTCCTAATAAGTCTCTGATACATTTATTGCAATCTGTACACTTTTATTTTGTAATAATTTACTGACAAAGTTTACTACCTGAGCACAGGCAGTTCCTGTCCCAGCACTCAGTCCAGAGAATTACTATTTGTGTTGATGCTTTGGGAAAGGACAGGAAAACTGAATTCTTCCCTTGGGTCCTAGCACTGTCTCCATGTGGATCCCCACCCCGACCCCACCCCTGTTTCTTGGGGCTGCAGCCTCTGCTACCACCTCTGTTGCTTCTGCTGTTTCCAGTGTCATAAACTCCACCCATCTGGGCCCACATCCTGGCCCCAGCCACCCTCTTGGGGACCTGTGCTGCCCCGGACTACCTTAGGTGTGCATAGTACCTAGCTCATAAGGTGGTGAGGGCAAATCAAAACCAAACTGCCAATCATGATTGATGTGAAAATGTGTTGATTGTAAACGTGTTAAATGCCAGGTTATTAACTGGGAATGTTCATTATAATGCTATTCCTGTGGGGATACTAATTTCAGATAGGAAAGACAGGGGAGGTAACTCTTGGTGGTATTGGAATAACAGACCTGAAGGGACTCTGCGTGCTTATCTTTTAATGCCGAGCATCTACCATTTTCCATTTCAGAGTTTCTCATGCTCATTGAAGCCATTATTAATTCACCTCTCAGCTATTCTCCCTGGAGGCTCAATACTTGTAAGCCAAATACCCCTTTCCTTATAGAATCTTTTCAACCCCTCTTGTGACTCTAATTCTGGATGGCAAAGAGCTTCCATCCCTTTAGCCAATTCCAGTCTATCGGTGGCTGCATGGAGCACTGATTTGAGAAGGCTTCTGAGGCCTTGCCCAGGCTCAGTGATGAAGAATATGCTGATTTATGTGTTTTGGAGGGAAAAGTGGCTTCATGCTCTGAATTTGACCTCCCTGCTCTAAGATTTAGCTTGGTTTTGCTTCTGATCTTAGAAACCCAGTACATGCTGATCCTAGCTGACTGCTGTGAATTTCCTTCTTGTTCTTTTTAATGCAATGGAACTTTCTGCTAGCAACCCTCTTGTGAATAACCCTTCACCTCTCTGAATTTTGCCTACTTTTTGGGACCACTCCACAGATATAATCACTTTTAACGCTCTCTTTTGTATTCTTCTAGAAGTTTCTCGTGCATCTACAAGTTTATACTGATATTCTTTTTTAACAGTAATGAGATCGTACTATAAGTATATTGCAGCTACTTCCATTTTTTCTTCACTTAATAATTTAGCTTGAAGCTTATTCTATATCAACATTTGATGGACATTTACATAGTTTGAGGTAGGTATTTTTGTAATGATTTTTATTTCACAAATGGGGAAACTGAGGTACAGATCAGTTATGTATTTTGCCCATGGTCACCCAACTAGTAAGTTGTGAAGTCAGGATTCAAAACTAGGTCTGTCTGACTCCAGAACCCACGCTTTTAACCACCAGGTTCTACTGACATTGCTGATTAATCCAGGTTGGGGCTGTATTTCTGAGTTCCTACCTTGAGAAAGCATGGCACACTAATGTATGTACCCATTCAAAGCACAGCCCACAGTTCCGTGGCACTTTACAGCTTCGGAGTACTTTCACACATATAATCTCATTTAATTTTACATTGAGTTTCTGTTCTGTGCCAGGCACTGTTTTAGGCCTGAACATGAAATGATGAATAAGACCGTGTCTCTGTCCTCAAGGCACTCATAATGAGGTAGGGACAAGAGACTTGTAAATAGACTATCACAATACCAGGCAGTCAAGGTTATTCTAGTTCTTTAGACTTTTATCCAACCTGATATGTATTAGTAGTTGGTCAGTTCATTTTACAAACTGATTAAATTAGAGAATCATAAAAAATCATATATACATTTCTGAAATATTTTATTTCAATTCAAATATGTAAATTAAAAATATTTGCAAAGCAATCAGAGCACAGAACCCTAGATTTTAATGTTTTGTTTTGTTTTACAAATAATTTAGAGTTGCCTGACCCATAATTTGACAGCAGTATTTTCAGTGAGTTTCCTTCCAAAGAAATTTCAGTTTTCATAGAAATAGCAACTTTGTTTTTGCGCTTACCTGTTTTTCCTTTTTTGGTGAGAAGGGGTGTTAACATAATACTTAACTAAATTATAGAATTATAATACAAAGGCGCAAACAGTTTTGGGAACAAACTAGACTGATTTTCCAGAAGCATATAATTCACTTGGTGGGACCAAAAGTGAGCAGTCATTCTACTTTGCTGCCGTGTTGCCTAGTGACTGGTCTGGGTTCATCTCAGCTCAGCCACTTGCATGCTGTGTGATTCTCGGTAATTCACTTAATTACTCTGTGCCCCAGTGTACTTATCAATAAAATGGGGATAACAATAGTGTTGTTGTGAGGATTATATGAGCTAGTATCTGTAGAGTGCTTGGAACAGTATCTTACATAAGTTTTAGCTGGTACTGCTCTTTTCAGGGAATAATCTGTTAACTGTGAATTTCCTGAGGGCACTAGTCAGTACAGTCTACAAAGGGTAGGAAGCATTTCAGTTGTTTGGGCAAAAGTCAATTAAATAGAGTTTGATTAAGTTAAGAGTATCAACAAGATGGGGATGAAGTCTGCTTCTGTGGACTGAAAAAAGACCCTGGCTGCACATTAAAATCACTTAGGGGCTTTAAAAATGTTCTAATACTCATGCTCCCCCCCAGCCTGTCAATTCAGGATCTCTGGGAGTGGAGCTAGCTCCCCAGGTAATTCCAGTGTGTAGCTATGGGAACCACTGCTTTACAGGGAGGTGTGATGGTCTTACTACTGAAGGATGAGTGAAATTTCAATAGACAGAGATACTAGTAACAGCTTTGAGGTAGGTGATATGGATGCTTTTATCTTCATGCTTTTGTATTAAGAATCAGGTTATGAGAGCCTAAGCTCACACAGTGTCAGAGCAGGAATACCATTCAGGTCTTCTAACATCACATCCAATGGTCCTGCTACAACTCCAGGCTGCCAGTACTAAAAAGAACCGAAGTAATTAATAAGAATTCAAATAAATATGGTACTTCTTTTCAGAGTAAAAATATTTATGCAATGTATTGGGTAAATTTTGAAGTGAAATAATGCATTGGCATTTTTCATGCAGATCAAATTTACATTCGTATTTCTTCCTATAATAAGACATGTTTTCTACTATCTGGATTATAAGTTATATAAAAAGAGTCTTTTTTGGAGTGTGTGTTATAGTACAGATATGATAACAGGCTTAATATCTAGTGAACTTTGATATATTTACTGTTCATTTTTTAAAATTTATACTAGTAATGCTCAGTAAAAATGATTTTTATCTTTGCACTGCTATTTTACCTCATGTACAAAGAATATAGCAAATATCATACGAGTATATCAGAAGCATAACAAATTGAATAACTTAGTGGTCTATTGAAACAACCCATCAGCCTAACATACACACACACACACACACACACACAGACAGACGCATGAGTTTCTAAACATAAAGCACTCTACGTAGCTAACTGAACTGGAGCGATAAAAGCTAGTTAGATTAAATAGAGATGCCTCAGAAGTGAACACAAATTGTGTTCCACCAAGATTTAATGCAATGATTGTAGAAGGTTTTCTTCAGATGTTTATAGACACACCATTTTGCATTTTTCTACAACAACATACCAAAATAGCAAGGTTTAATCAAGTGCTTTGAAATAAGTAATTTCTTTGTGGTGATATGATAATGGGAAATTCACCTCCTTTTTTCCTTGTACTTAAAAGTACTGATTAATTTTTAAAAGGCTTCTGAAGTAGAATTGCAACTTTAGAAAGGCTTAAAGTTTACCCTTGTTCAATGGTGATAAAAGCTAGTTAGCCTTACAAGGAATTTGACTGAATAAGAGCAGAGTGAATGTCCAGGCTTTAAAGTGAAGAATGGCTACAAGTAAAGGCCTAAAACATTCACTTGGTTAGTATATTAGTTTCCAGTGGCTGCCATAACAAATCACCACCAATTGGGTAGCTTAAAACAACAGAAATTTATTCTCTCACAACTCTGAAGGTCAGAAGTCCGAAATCAAGGTGTCTGTTGGCAGGGCCACACTCCCTCTCGAGGCTCTGGAGTTCGTTCCTTTATTCTTCCCGATTTTGGTGGCTCCTAGCATTCCTCGGCTGTGGCAGCATCACTCTAATCTCTGCCTCTGTCTTCACATTACCTTCTTTGTATGTTTGTGTCTTTCCTGTTTCTTATAAGGACATTTGTCATTGGATTTGGGCTTACCTGGATAATCCAGGTTGATCTTATCTCAAGATCCTTAACTACATCTGCAAAGACTCTTTTTTCTCTCTCTCCCAAATAAGGTAACATTCACAGGTTCCAGGTATTTGGATGTGGACATATCTTTTGAGAGGTCACCATTCGACCCACTCCAGTTTCTTTTGGTGGAATTCAGGTTGTGCCATCTGCTCAGAAACATTAAAACAATTAGAAACACAGAATTACATCAATATCTTATTTGTATAATGAAGATACAGATGTAGTTTGGTTAATTGTGGTAGCATGTTTGGCCAAAATAAAATGTTTAATCAGCTTCTGCATCTTTAAGGTTTGCCTATAACGAGTATAATCTCATTTCTTGACAACCGCATAAGTGGAAAATTAGAGGTATGGGCTCCAATATATAATTGCTTCTTACTCTTTTTGTTGTTGGTGGTTAGTAGTTCAGAACTTTATAAGCATGGATAATACCAGTAGAAAACAAGCATTTCTAAAACTCAAAAGTAAAGCAATGTAGCTGACTAGTTTACATTGTGCCATTTTCAAACACTACTCAAAAGTTACTGAGTTGTTTATGGATCAAATGCTTGGTGCATTTGAAGTTCTTTATAAATTGTATCATGTCATTTTAGTGTCAGGAATTGCCATTTGTGAAGAGGACAGGAGCAAGTGCAATATCATATTTGGACACTATCAAAAACTGCTTGCTAAGTAGAAAGTAAGGACATTTTTGTCAAATGTTTTTGTACCTAGTTGGAGCGGTCATGGGAGTTTAGTGCCTCCTCTTAAATCAATATAGCAGGTTATATCCATCATCAATTGGGTTTGCATTAAAGACAAGCTCCTTGAATAGAAAGTAGGTCAGTCAGCAAGATGAATTCCTTCCTGCTTGATTTTTGTACACCAGTAAGAATTCATTTGGGATGTAAAGATAGATGAAAATCTCAGAGGAAATGGTTATAAAATGAGGGAATGCGAGGTCCTAGGGAAGTAAGAACCCATCAGCAAGATTAAGAAATAATTTAAGAAAGTGAATCTTCTCAGATTTAAATTGTAAAGATTCAGTAGAAAGAAAATTCATAGCCAACATAATAACACAAAGTTAAATGCGATATAATAGTGGTTTTCCAACTTTAAATGATCAAACCCCATTTTGCCCCTAAATAAATCTTACCTGGATGTCCAACACATAAAATAGATTTAAGTGCAGCTGCTTTAGTTGTGCTTTATGGAAACTGCGGACAGTGATGAGGGGCACAATGGATGTCTTGGTGCACTTGTCACTGTTGCAATTTTGTACTATTTGTGTGACTGTTGGATCTATAGCTGTTTTCTCCAGTGGACAGAACTCCAGGCTGGGACTTTGTTTCATTTTGCTCACAATTGCATCTCTGATGCCTAATAAAATGCCTGGAACTCAATGTATATGTGTGTTGATGAATGAATGGATGATAGGGAAGCTAAGAAAAAGCTAATTGAACCAAGCTGGCTAGGTGTCAATGTCTCTGATAGCAGTGAAGGCTGAAGTGATGCTTTTTCGACCATCCCAGCATTTATCACTAGTACTGTCACTCACACAGAACACTCCATTTTAGTGCCTGGCACAGGTCCTGAAACATACGAGGTTAGACAATTAAGTTCGCGAATACATCCTAGAAAAGGTGCTACATACCTCATTACTGAATATCACTATGGTCACCTCCAAAGTACTCGCCTTGGGAAGCTGTGCACCGATGCCAGCACCTAGTCCACCCTTCAAAGCAATTTGGAACTCTTTTTCTGGAATGGCCATCAGAGCTGTCATCGTATTACCCTTGATGTCCTGAATGTCATCAAAATGTCTTCCTTTCAATATTTCCTTCATCTTCAGGTAAAGAAAGAACTCATTGGGGGCCAGATCCGGTGAGTAGGGAGGGTGTTCCAATACAGTTGTTTCCTGTCTAAAAACTCCCTCCCAGACAGTGCCCTGTGAGCTGGTGCCTTGTCGTGATGCAAGAGCCATGGATTGTTGGCGAAAAGTTCAGGTCATCTAACTTTTTCACGCAGCCTTTTCAGCACTTCCAAATAGTAAACTTGGTTAACTGTCTGTCCAGTTGGTACAAATTCATGATGAATAATCCCTCTGATATCAAAAAAGGTTAGCAACATCATTGCAACAAGTTCATGAACTTAATTGCCAGACCTTGTAGTATGTTTCAGTAAATGTTTTTTTTAAACTGTACTCAGAAAATACTAGTTGAATGAATGAAGTGAAATGGTTGAATGAATAAGTGTCATGTGATAGAATGAGGATGAGTGGTTCAATTTTTTTCCTTAAAATAATTTTGAAAACAGCTGAAACAAAAACTTCATGAAGAATTTTCTTCCTTAAAATAATTTTAAAAGCAGCTAAAGCCAAACTTCATGAAGAATCCTAATGGAAGCCCCCTAGGTGTCCTTTAAAAAAAATGCAGGGCTCTATTAAGTATAAGTTTGACTTTGTTTATACCAATCCGCCAGAACTGTATTGTCTGAAAGTGTGACACATCATAAAACAACCAGAGCCAATGGTGGTGCTAAAACCATCTTCACTCAGTACAAATTGCTGCCTTAAAATTATCCCCAGGAGACACTGAGTGCCCCAAATATGGACAGCTCCAAAAGAAGTATGCCCACTTTGAAAGAATTGTGTGCCTATAGGAAACACGCAGGTTCTTTATTTAAGAAGAAGAGGTATAAATTACAGTTGCTTGAAGGAAAGCCTGCCTTGTGCCTTAGCTGGATGCGTAAGCAATGTGCCGTTTGATCTACAGTGTATATTGTAGCAAGACATTGCCTAGAGATGAGAGTAGATCGATTTTCAGTTTAACTAGTCATCCAGAGCATCAGCAGACTAAGGCACCAAAGCCTTATACCATAGTGATTTTGTACAGAATTTCCAGAGGTCCAAAAACATTGCAGTGTGTGTGTAGCGGGGGGTGGGGGGAGGGAAGGGGGAGAGGACGGGATCTGGGAAGCAACTATCACTGGAGCCTCACCTGCTGAATCTGCCTTCTGAGTCTCCACATGTGAGAGCATCAGATGGCCTCCAGTTAACTAACTGCCTCAGTGGGTGAACTTGGCTCTGGAAGAGTGAACCAAGCTGTCTTTACAGCCATGATCTGCAGCCGACTGGCTCTGGGGTGGGTTCCAGGTGGTCCACAGATGGGTTCAGAATGGAAACCATACGAACCTGGGGTGGTTATTTTTGACTTTTTTTTTCAAAACATGCAAAATTTTACAAATTTATGCATGCCTATTATAAAAATCTAACCAATATAAAAGTATGCCTGAAGAACAGTGAAAATGTCCTTTCATCAACCAGCTGCATCAACCCTATCCATGCTACACACCCCACTCCTACTTCCTCCTTTCTTGCCCAGAAGTCATCACTGATGCCTGCTTGGAATCATGGTATGAATCCTCCCAGACCATTTTCTGTTTATGTACAAGCATAGCAAGGCACTTTGCTTTGAACTGAATGCTTGTGTCCCTCCCCGCAACTCATTTGTTGAAGCCCTAATCGCCAATGAGATGGTATTAGGGAGGTGATTAGCTCATGACAGTAGAGTCTTCATGAACAGGATTAGTGCCCTTATAAGAGGAGACATAAGAGAGATTAACTCTCTTTTGGCCTTGTGAGGATACAGTGAGAAGGTGGCTATCTACAAGCCAGGAAGAAGGCTCTCACCAGAAACTGAACTTGACAGCACCTTGATCTTGGGTTTCCCAGCCTCCAGATCTGTGAGAAATAAATTTCTGTTGTTGATGCCATACAGTATATAGTATTTGTTATGGCAGCTGGAAATGACTGAAACATACAGATTTTCAAGGCCATACATCGGATCATACTGTGTACATATTTCAATTTGATGTGCTGTTTTCACTTAACAGTATGTCAGGCATAGTTCCGGCTCAGTAATTTAAAAAGTAGGGTAGCTTCAGTTAATAGTAGTTCGGTGTGTATCCTTCCAGGCCTTTTTCTATATATGCATACACGTATTTGGTTGGTTTTGCTTATTTTTATATAAATGGGATTATGCTCTATACATTATTATGTTAACTTGTTAGCCCCCTTATTAGCACATGTGAAAATCATTTCATGTCAGTACATATAGGTCTTCCTCATTCTTCTAAACTGCTGTGTCAACAAAATAGGATGTGCCATTTATTTTGCCAGTCCTTTTCTGATGGACATTTAAGGGTGTTTTCCCAGGGTGTTTTTGGTTGTGATTTTTGTTCTGTTTATTTGATTATAAACCATACTGCAGTGAATATCCTACATTTCAATTTTTGTGTGGGTACAAGTGGTATTATTTCTGTAGGTGAAATTCCTGGGTCAAAGGATTTGCACATTTAAAATTTTAAGAGATACTGTCAAGTTGTCCTCCAAAAGGCCTCTTTCTTCAAATCCTTGCTAACACTTGATATTGTTAGACTTAATTATTGCAAATTTGACAGGTGAAATTATTTCGTTAATTTAATTTGCATTTTCCTCATTACTAATGAGGTTGATCTGTTGCTTTATTTTTAATTCATATTTTCCATTCTGTGTCATTATGCTTCCTGATTGTACTTTCCCTGTCCGATTTCTTCCAGATCCAGGTCATCCTACACAGTGCTACCAAGTGAATTTTCCTAAAGCTACTCCTCATCACTACACTTTCCTGACCAAAAGCCTTTACTTCAATCTATCAGACATTTATTTAGTTCCTGTTGTGAGCCATGACCTGTGCTAGGCTCACTGGAAGGGGCAGTGATGTTTCCTGACCCATTAGCGATCTAGTGGTCCAGGTAGCTCTTCGCTCTTTTCTCCCCATCCCTCACCTGAGGTATGCAACTAGCACCCAAGTCCAGAGCCCTTGAAACCCCTTTTAAATAAAAATAACTTAGGAATAATCCTCTCCACACTTTAGCTCTGTGGAATTCCAACTTTTGTTTAGGTATAAAATGCATGGCAATATCCAACAAAATGGGGAAGATTCTAAAATGTTCTCTTAAGTCAGTATTTGCAGAAATTAAATTATGCCTCTCTGTCTGACAGTCTTAGCATTCACAATTAAGTCCACAGTCTTTCCCCACCCGTCAGCCAATGGATACTATCTCTTGTCCAAGCTAGCTAGCATTTCTGCCTCCCTTCAGTGGGGCTCCTACCAGATAACAATATCCCTCGGTTGGATCTCACATTGTGAAGTGTTCTGTTGACCCTGTAGAGCTTCCGGCGTAGAGTGTC
This sequence comes from Rhinolophus sinicus, assembly GCF_057876585.1. Taxonomy (NCBI): domain Eukaryota; kingdom Metazoa; phylum Chordata; class Mammalia; order Chiroptera; family Rhinolophidae; genus Rhinolophus; species Rhinolophus sinicus. Next base: position 101,991,139 of record NC_142518.1, read on the forward strand.
TCTGGCAATACCAGGATCCAAGTCCTGCACCAGGCTGAATCTTTGGAATACTACATTTGGGTCTCAGAGAGAATCACAAGCCTCTAGTTAGTTGGAAAATCGTACCCCCACCCAGACTTTTGAACTGTCATCAGAATGCATTGTTCAGGAATACCGATAGAAACAAAATTGCTTTTTAAGAGTGAAGTTCTGAAATGTGTTATTTTTCTGTCACTTCCAATTCTGACAAAGGGTTAGTGCTAATCACTTCTTTTAAATTTCCAGTAAAACATCGTAGGTGATAATGTTGATGATACATAGTCTGAACTAAGGGAGGGGAAAATACTGACTTCAGTGGGGCTGCTCCACAGTCATTGGTACTTTTATAAGCTTCATTTATGCCTTTGTGGCAGAGATGGTGAGATTTGTTGAGGAGGTAAAAGATCAAAGAGATGGAATTGGCACTTGACTTTCCAGCTCTTTTGAAGTATACTTCAGAAGTTTTAATAGGTAGAAACTCTGACTTTAGATACCATTTGCTTACCAATACAGTCCTTTTCTGGTGTGGTGTGGAGATGTTTGTAACTGGAGCTCCATAGTAACTAACGCTAACCACCAAAGTTTGTTTTACAAACCCCCTTATTTTATGTATCAATTGGAGGATAGGCAATTCCAGAAAAGTGCAGTTCTCTAATGCTCAGCAACCACTGCAGGTGGTAATTAATGAGAAAAACAAATCTAGATGGGCCAAATCGAATTGCATTCATTCCACAAACAGTATACCGGGATGTTTACACAACTGCCCAGACCAAGCTGGTAATGCATTATATACCATTTTAGCTGCAGACAAACAAAGCTTCAGATTTCTACAACACAAAGTCTAAGACCTCAGTGGTAAGAATTAATCTGAACTCAGAAGATTTAAGGCTTAATTAGAATCCTGATCCAAGACAGCAGACTGTGTGAACTGCTGTTGCTAAACTGTACTGTGTAAACATTGCATACTGATGGAGTTTGCTTGTCAACTCAACTGGCGTTTCTGTGCAGGAGGCTTGTCTTTCTGTCAGCCAAGTGCATCATGGGAAAAGATCAGCATCTCAAAGGAGTGTGATCTGCATGTGTAAACAGAGTGGAAGGAAAAAAAAACTTCAAAGAAAAGGAGCTTTTGCGTGTTTTTCAGTTGTTCAAAGGTTAAAAAGAATGTCTGCTAACAATGTGCCTTTTGGCCCAATGATGGCAAGGGTTTTCTTTCTATGAATTGAAAGATAAACCTTTGTTTGAAAAATTTGAGGAATAGTATCTCTAACCCTTAGCTGAGGAAAGCATGCCACAGAAAGAAAACTGCAGAAAATGAAAAGAATTGAACAATGTTTTGTGCTTTTCCCTGATCTCTCTGGTGGAAATCTTTGTTTTCTTATATCTGCTTCGTCAGCCAATTTATCTAAATTTATCTAAATCAAGAGGCATTTTTGAAAAACTAAGCAGGGCCATAGTATAGGCAATGTAAAGAACAGAGGAGTTGGCTTGGATAGACACGTTTCAAATCCTGATTACCTTGAGCAAATCACTTCATCTCTCTGCACCAGTTTCTTATCAATTAAATATTGGCATAATAAAAGTATGTCATGTTGATATGAGGGTTAAATGAAATAATGTATGTGAAAGTCCTGGCACTTCATGATTAAGAAATGTTTGTTGAATAATTTGAGATAATTGATGTTTTTCAAATTTGTCTTCTCAGTGACTTCTAAAGTCATTGTGATGTCTCTGACTGACTTGTTTTATAAGCTCCTAAGACTAGGGATGTGTCTGTGTGATTCTTTGTTTTCAACTCTACAGGATCCATAGGGTTTTAAATAAATATTTGCTTGCCTCTACTCAGCAAACAAGTTCCTTCTTCCTACTTATTCTCTGATCCTTTCTCCAGTATATTCCTCAATCTTGTTTATCTTGTTCAGAGATTGTCTGTTGCAGATAATTTTACCAGTTTTTTTTTAATAGTTATCTGTGGGGGAGTTATTTCAGTACAAGCACTGAGGAAGAGGAGAAAGAGAGAGCAAGGTGCCTGGCACATAGTGGGCATTCAAATATTTGTAGAATATATTAGATGCATATGGGATGCAAGCACCTGCAAAGGAGAAAAGGAATGAGACAAAGAGAGAAGGGGGTAATAATAATTAACATCTATTACATTTATTGAATGTTTGGTACATGCAGATGAGAGCACTGAGGCTTAAACAAGTAAAAGAAATTCCCCAAGGCCATACACAGATCCACAATTTTTTATCTAAAGTCAGATATGTTTCAAAATTCTGAAATTGCTGGATTTTAGAAAGACACAGTATATGTACCATGTATTATATAACATCATCAGCAGGGTCAGTGACAACAACATGTAATCAAATGCATTAATATTTATGTATTGAAATATATGGGTATTCACAGATAGTGAGATAAATGAAGACCATAAGTATCTCCATATTAGTCCAGATCAAGTCAGGTATTGCTGCCAAGTAAGTTATAGGATATCTTTATTTCCAAGCTTTGTAGATTTTGGAATTTCAGATACACAAGATTTCAGGCCTGTGGTAGATAGTAGAGACTAGAGAGAACCCATATGTGTCAGACTCTAGAGAAGGGCCACTTCTTGCTGTATTTGTTCCCTGTTGCTGCTGAACAAGTTACTGCAAATGTAGCAGTTTAGCAATGCAAATGCATTCTCTTACAGTTCTGGAGCTCGGAAGTCCAAAATGGATCTCCCTTGGCTAAACTCAAGGTGTGAGGGCTGTGTTTCTTCTGGAGACTCTAGGGGAGAATCTGTTTCCTTGCCTTTTCTAGCTTCTAGAAACTGCCATTCCTTGGCTCACAGCCCCTTCCTCCAACTTTAAAGCTAACAATAGTGGGTTTAGTTTTTCTGACATCCCATTACTCTGACCTTCTCTCTGTCACCCTCTTCCATATTTAAAGGGCCCTTGTGATTACATTGGGTCCAAGTAGATAAACCAGGTGTATTATCCAGGGTTCTCCCGAGAAACAGAACCTATAGTGTATGTGTGTGTGTGTGTGTGTGTGTGTGTGTAGACAGAGAGAGAGAGAGAGAGACAGAGAGACAGAGAGACAGAGAGATGGAGAGGGAGAGAGAGAGATGGAGAGAAAGAGAGAGAAGATAAGTAATTGGCTTATGCAAATATAGAGGCTGGCAAGTCCAAAATCTTCAGGGTGGGCTAACAGGCTGGAAACTAGGGAAGCAGCCATATTGCGGTTCACGTCTGCAGGCTATCTGGTGGAAAATTCCTTCGGCCTTCAACTGATTGGGTGAGGCCCACCCACATTATGGAGGGCAATCTGCCTTATGCAAAGTCCACGAACTTAAATGTTCATTTTATCAAAAAACATCCTTACAGAAACATCCAGAATAATGTTTGATCAAATAACTAGGTGCTTTGGCCCAGCCAGGTTGACACATAAAATTAACCATCACACAGAATAATCGCCCTTTCTCAAGGTCAGTGGATTAGCAGCCTTATTTTCATCTTCAACCTAAATTTTCCCTTGCCATGTGACCTAACATATCATCATGTCCAGGAATTAGGACGTGGATATCTTTCGGATCATTATGCTGCCCACCACAGTGTGGTTGTGCAAGTTGCGCACAATTCCAAGGGGATAGCACTCACATGGATTGCAGTTTGAATAGCACCCTCTGAAGTGATGAAATGCGGAGGGTTTTGTTCCAGAGTCCACATGCCTAAGCTTAAGGACAGTCGTTGCACGTGCTGCCTACCAGGGAGAGAGTATAGTAAAACTTTTTCCGGGCTCAGCTTTTGGAAAATAGGGTGATGATAGCTTTTGCATAAATATATCAACTAGTTCCATAGGAATTGAGATGGAGCCAGGGTCGCTATGGAATCACCCTGTGGACCATAAGGGCTGAGTTGTTAAGTTTTCAATTCCGAGTCTTCCTTGGGACCAAGTCAGGATGGGCTGTATTAGGCTTTCATAACTCAGATAGGATTGCCTCTTCCAGATAATTCATTCTGTAGAGGGGAAGAGGAGAAAGCTGCATTCTTGATTATGGGCAGCCTGCTGTGAGGTTTCAAAGGAACTGCTCCCAGTCCAGCCTCTGAGGCAGGGAATTCTTGGGTCTTGAGTGGGTGATTGAGTGATGAGTATAATCTCAATAGCTAGGGAGCCAATGGAACTATGATATCTTTTTTAAAATTTCATTAAATTTATTGTGATTACATGGTTAATTAAATTATATAGGTTTCAAGTGTACAATTCTATAATACATCATTGTGTGTTAACCACCCAAAATCAAATCTTTTGTCACCATACATTTGATTACCCTTAGTCTTATCTCCCTACCCCAACCCCCTTTCCTTCTGGTAACCCCCATATTGTTGTCTGTGTCTATGAGTTTTTGTTTGTTTGTCTTGTTCCTTTGTTGCTTTCAGTTTTAGGTATCACATATGAGTGAAAGCATATGGTTCCTGACTTTTTTCATCTGATTTATTTTGCTTAACATGACAATCTCAAGATCCATCCATGTTATTGCAAATGGCACTATTTCATCCTTCCTTATGGCTGAGTAACATTCCATTATACATATATACCACATCTTCTTTATCCAATCATCTATTGAAGGACACGTCAATTGTTTCCATGTCTTGGCCACCATGAATAATGCTGCAGCAAACGTAGGGGTACATATATCTTTATGAATAAATGTTTTGAAATTTCAAGTAGATACCCAGAAGAGAGATTGCTTGGTCTTATGGTAACTCTATTCTTAATTTTTTGAGGAACCTCTGTGCTGTTGTCCTTAGTGGCTGTACCAAATTTACATTCCCAGCAGCAGTGCATAAGGGAGCCTTTTCCTCCACAGCTTCTCCAACACTTGTTATTACTTGTCCTGTTGATAATAGCCATTCTGACAGGTGTGAGGTGTTATCTCATTGTGGTTTTGATTTGCATTTCCCTAGTAGCTAGTGAAGTTGAGCATCTTTTCATATATCTGTTGGCCTTTTATTTGTATGTCTTCTTCGGAGAAGTGTCTGTTCAGGTCCTCTGCCAATTTTTAAATTAGATTGAATTTTGTTGTTGTTGAGTTGTATGAGTTCTTTATATATTTTGGATATTAGCCCCTTATTGGGGGCATTGTTTGCAAATATCTTCTCCCGTTTGGTTGGTTGTCTCTTTTTCTTGTTGATGGCTTCTATTCCTGTGCAGAAGCTTTTCAGTTTGATATAGTCCCGTTCAATTATTTTTGCTTTTATTTCCCTTGCTTTTGAGGTCAAATTTATAAAATCCTCTCTAAGACCAAGGTCCATAAGTTCAATACCTATGTTTTCTTTTATGTATTTAATCATTTCAGGTCTTATATTTACTCTTTGATCCATTTTGAGTTAATTTTGGTATATGGTGACATATAGCAATCTAGTTTCATTCTTTTGCATGTGGCTTTCCAACTTTCCCAGGACCATTTATTAAAATGGCTTTCTTTTCTCCATTGTATGTTTTTGGCTCCTTTGTCAAAAATTATTTCCTCGTATATATGTGGATTTATTTCTGGGTTCTCCAGTCTGTTCCATTGGTCTGTGAGTTTTTCTGCCAATGCCATGCTGTTTTGATTATTGTCGCTTTGTAGTATAATTTGAAGTCGGGGAGTGTGTTCTCTCTGGCTTTGTTCTTTTTTCTCAGGATTCCTTTGGCTATTCAGGATCTTTTGTGGTTCCATACAAATATGATGTTTTTGTTTTTTGTTTTTTTGTATTTCTGTGAGAAATGCCATTGGGATTTTGATGGTGGTTATATTAAATCTGTGTGTTGCTTTGGGTAATTTGGCCATTTTAACTATGATGTGTCTTCCAATCCATGAACATGGCATATCTTTCCATTTCTTTGTGTCTTCTTCAATTTCTTTTAATAATGTCTCCTTCACATTTTTTCTTAAGTTTATTCCTAGGTATTTTACTCTTTTTGTTGCCATTGCAAAAGGAATTGTTTCATTTCTTTTTCTGAAATTTTATTGTTAGTATATAGGAATGTAATTGATTTTTTCACATTGATTTTGTATCCTGCAACTTTACTGTACCTGTTTATTGTTTCTAATAGTTGTGTGTGTGTGTGTGTGTGTGTGTGTGTGTGTGTGTGTAGTGTTTAGGGTTTTCTATATAAAGAATTATGTCATCTCCCAAAAGTGACAATTTTACTTCTTCATTCCCAATTTGGATGCCTTTTAATTCTTTCTCTTGCCTGATTCCTCCGATTAGAACTTCCAGTAGTACGTTGATGGAACTATGGCATCTTTCTGCAAAGGAGCATTTTTCAGGAGAACCAAGAAATTGCTAGAATATCTTATATTTTCATTGGTTTTGCACAGATGAGAGACAAAACAAATACCGTCTAAGTTTTTTTCTAAAGATTTTATTGGGGAAGGGGAACAGGACTTTATTGGGGAACAGTGTGTAGATCCAGGGCTTTTTCCAAGTCAAGTTGTTGTATTTTCAATCTTAGCTGTAGAGGGCGCAGCTCAGCTCCAGGTCCAGTTGCCATTGTTATTTGCAGGGGCACAGTCCACCATCCCTTGTGGGAGTCGAACTGGCAACCTTGTGGTAGTGAGGACACACTCCAACCAACTGAGCCATCTGGGAGCTCAGTGACAGCTCAGCTCAAGGTGCCGTGTTCAATCTTAGTTGCAGGGGGCGCAGCCCATCATCCCTTGCAGGAGTCGACAAATCGAACTGGCAACCTTGTGGTTGAGAGCCCACTGGCCCATGTGGGAATCGAACCGGCAGCCTTACGGAGTTAGGAGCACGGGGCTCCAACCTCCTGAGCCACCGGGCCGGCCCCAACCTTCTAAATTTTTAAGTTAGACATTTACCACAATTTACTCTATCCCCCCTCCCCACAAACAAAGATAATAAAAGAAACAAAACAGGAGAGAAAAATCAAGTCTTTTCAAATGTGCAAGGGCCATTATTTCAAACTGTTTCAGGAAATCTTGGTAAAGTATTCCTCTTTTGTGGCTGAAGTGGAAAATTTGTCATCATTTGCAAAAGCTCAGTGAGGCAAAACTCTATTGCCAGATTCCTACAGGAAATAGCCAGCCACACTTTACGTGTTTCACTGTTGTAAAGAGAGTCATTACCAGCTATGGTTAAGTAAATGGGTAGAAGGTCTGCTGTCAGTTTATAATCTCTACTTAATTTTTTGTAATGTCTCCGCAACTTTGGTTTCTAACCTACTATTGCTCAGAGCTGGACAATACTTCTGGTTTTGATGTTGATTGGCTTATATTAGGAGCCAGAAAGTTTGATCTAGAGTAAAATATTGCTTATGAGCTTGGAGAACACAGAGAAAGATCAGCAGGTTAGGTGAGCAAATTGCCACCAAATAGAGGATATGCCCTCGATTTTTTCTTTTGTAGGGAGAGCCCATGGCTGACAAGTTCTTGGGAACACAGCAGTTTTTTAAAATAGAAGAAGACAAAAAAGGAAATATCTAACAGGGTTTGGAGCTCCTAAGTCCTTATCTAAAAATCCATTGGGCTTATTTCTTAATGGAATTAGCATAAATCCTGTCAAATTTCTGGTTGAACTCCAAAGTCCAGGTTTATTCTGTTGTAGTACGTTATTAAATTAGGCTCAATACCTTCTGTTTAATGTGTAATACATTTTAGAATGGAATGAGGGAAATCTGGGTAAAGTTTATAATGATTTGAAGCAAAAATAGAAACAACTTATTTCTTAAAGATTAAAGGCTTTTGTTGTTGAAAGACTGACCAACATAGAGAAGACATACTTCATTTATTAATACAATTTAATATTTTAAGTTGTCCAGATTTTTTTCAATTGTCAGGTAACCATATTCTAAGGCAAGGGTCAGTAAACTTTTTCTATAAAGAACTAGACAGTAAATATTTTAGGCTTTGTGGAACAGATGGTCTCTATTGCGACTCCTCAACTCTGCCACTGTGTCGTAAAAACAGCAATAGACACTGCATAAATGAATGGGCATGGCTGTGTTCCAATAACTTTATTGACAAAAACAGTTGGAGGGCTAGATTTGGCCTGTGAATAGGTTGTAGTTTGTTCATCCCTAGTGTAAGCAACAAGAAATAAACTCAGTTGATTAGCTGATTTTGTTAATAAGCTGTAAAAATCAAAGTAATAAAGAAGGTCAGTCATCCTATCTGGTGAGATGGGAACAGCTGCCTAAACCATTGTCTCTACATTTTCAAGATCCTGACTTCTTTTATTTTTAAGACTTCTATTACAAATATAGCAAACATACAATATGATATTAGTTTCAGGTGTACACCATAGTTATTCAACACTTATATACCTAAAGAAGTGATCACCATGATAAGTCCAGCAACCATCTGACACCGTACCACACTATCACAATATTATTGACTATATTCCCTATGCTGTACATTACATCCCCATGACTTATTTGTTTTATACCTGGAAATTTGAACCTTTTATTCCCCTTCACCTTCCCCCCTTTTAATTTTTCAATTACAGTTGACATCCAATATAATTTTATATTAATTTCAGGTATACAGCATAGTGGTTAGACATTTATATAATTTAAGAAGTGATCCCCTTTACTAGTCTGGTACCCACCTAGCACTATGCATAATTATTACCATATAATTGACTGTATTCCCTATGCTTTACTTTACATCCCCATGACTATGTTGTAACTACCAATTTGTACTTCTTAATCCCTTCACCTTTTCCACCCTGTCCCCCAATGCCCTCCCATTCATCATCCCAACAAATCTAGTACCCATCTGACAGCATAGCTATTGCAATATTACTGACTATATTCCTTACACTATACCCTTCATCCCCATGACTACTGTGTAACAACAATTTTGTACTTCTTAATCCCTTCCCCCTTTTCACACTCCACTGCCCGCCATCTGGCAGCCATCAAAATGCTTTCTGTATCTATGAGTTTGTTTCTGTTTTGTTTGTTAATTTTGTTCTTTAGGTTCCACATATAAGTTCACCCCTTAGACTAGGGGTGAACAAACTGCATCCTACTCACAGGCCAAAGCTAGCCCTCCAGCCTGCTATCTCTTCGTTGAAGTTCTCACTAAGTTCCTTGAGCATCCTTACAACCATTGTTTAGAACTCCGTATCCGGTAGGTTGCTTGCCTCCATTTTGTTTAGTTCTTTTCCTGGAATTTTCTCGTTTTTTTATTTGGGACACATTTATTTGTGTCCTCATTTGGCTGAGTCTCTTCTTTTGTGTCTATGTATTAGGTAGATCTTCTGTATCTCCCAGTTTGGACTGGGTGGCCTTATATAGTAAGTACCATGTGGGGCCCTGGCACAGTCTCTCTGGTCACGTACTCTGGGTGCTCCAGGAGTGTCCCTTCTGGGGGTTGTGTGTGCCCTCCTGTTATAGTTGAGCCTTGATAGCTATTGGCACGTCAGTAGATGGGATTGACCTTCAGGCTAATTGACTATGGGGTTTGACCACATCTACACCTTATGGACTGCTGTATGGGGGACTTACCCCACTGAGTGGGATTTGCTCAGCGGGCTCTGGTGCCTGTTGAGACCGCCCTTTGTGTGTGCCCCTTATGGAGGTTAATGGGCAGTGCTCTGCTGTGGTCTGAAGCCAACCTCCAAGTATCTTGGTTCTGGGTCCTCTTGGGAGGGGCTCTGGTGCAGGCCCAGGTCACCCACTGCCTGTAACCAGCCAGGGGCTACTTGGCAGGAGCTGCAAAGTGATCCACAGTTATTCACTGCCTGTGCTAAATCCGGAGGTGCGTGGGAGAGGCCACGCTGTGAACTGAAGACATCTGCCACCAGTACTGGACCTGGGCTAGCCCTGCAAAAAGCCAGGATACACCACAGCCTGCTTCCACCTGCCAGCTCCCTTAAGGTTCAGCTACTGATAGAGCCTGACGTGGTATGAAGTTGGGTGACGCAGAGTCTCAGGTTGTGACTAGAGTGGGAAGAGTTGTGGTCACCAGGTTATTGTAAATTCAGGTTTGGTGCCAGTGCTGAGCCTGGAGCGACTCAGCAAATGTCTCAGAGCACACCCAGGCCAGTCACCTCCTGCTTGGTATCTGCCAGACTCTGACAATTTTCCAAGAAAGAGTGCAATGCGGACACAGGGCTGGCTACTCACAGAGAAAGTGCTTCTGGTATTGGGGGAGATGAGTGAGGCAGGGTCCTAGTGAGTCAGCAGGGCAGAGCAGCAGAGGTTACCAGGCCAATCAGATTCAGATTTGGCCATGATGGGGTGGGCTCAACACAGGAAAGATGGCGCCCGTCTGCTGGCTGCATGAGAGGAGGACCTCACACAGGGAAAATACCGACTGTCCTTCAGTCCTACCCCTGAAACCACACTCCTCAGTCAGCCTCCCCCATATGCTTCCAACCCCCCCGCCCCACTTCTATGTCATCGTCCCTCTGCCAGAGCCCAGGGTGAGTATCTGCGAGCAAGTGAGTTTGTGTGTGTGCCGTTTTAGTGGAAGTCTGGGTTTCCTGCAGCGTTCTGTCCCACCCGGCTGGCTAGAATCCCCACTGTTTTTCACAGCCAGATGTTGTGGAGGCTCCTCTTCCCAGCATCAGGCTGGGGAGCTTGGTGTGGGTCTGGGGTTTCTCATTCCTCCAGGGGTAACTGTTGCAGCTGAGATATCACTCCTGATTCTCAACTGCCACATGCAGGTTTCAGGCCCATTCTGCATTTGCACACTTCCTACCAGTCTCTATGTGGCTTCTTCTTTATAGTTTTAGTCATAGGACTTCTGTTTGGCTAGACTGAAGATGGTTCTCCAGGTTGATTGTTCTAGAATTCAATTGTAATTTTAATGTGTTCATGAAAGGACATAGGCACAGGGTTTATTTACTCCACCGTCTTGGAGTTAACCCTGACTTATTAATGTATTTATTTTGTTTCCTTGATGTTCTCCACTGTGTGAGGATGCCATAAGATCCTGTAGGAGAGGAGGGAAATTGGGGAGTAGGTGGGTCATAGATTAGGGGGCTTGGGGTACTTAGAGGAGATAGGATGATTTGGTACTACTCGATTTATGTAGATAGGTATGAATTATCCAATAGTTTTGTTTTTTACTCTCTTACAAAGGATAACAAATTACCTAACCAAGACAAAATGTATATACGTTGCCTCCATCACTATTGGCCATGGATGGTAGAATCTAGCAAACACTAAGTTTTATCCTTTTCCTGCTAGAGAAAGCAAGTTTTTGGATTATGAAGTTTGTGTTGATTCCCTCTTAACTTAGGCGTAATGCTCCCCATTTTCAGTAACCAATTTTTAGATGAATTTAGTGCGAAGGACCAAATTTTAAATGTAAATGTCAAGTATACTTACAAATGTCAAGTGCACATATAAATGTCAAGTGAACTATGTGGCTCCTCATATCCTCTCCTACTGAAGTGTAGAAGACACCATATGGAAGACCCAGGACTTCCAATTCTTAATGGAGTTTGTTCTTGTGGTGAAGGCATAACTATCTAGTTAGCTGTTATATTCACTCTTCAGCGTCACAATGAAATTGGAACCGTGTTTTAGAGTTGGAGTCAATGAACCACATACTTGTTTATAAGAAGTTACCTAGAGAGTGTAAGCCCTCTTGGTGAATTTTTTGAATGAAAATAGGGTCAACAGGAAAAACAATTCCAAGGGAAATTGCTTGTGTGCCCACTGGAGAATATTTTGAAATGATCTTTGGATTACCTACTTACTCATGTGACTGGAACACCTTTGCCTTGTTGCGTGAATCTTTTCTTCTTGTTCAAGGGGAAGTATGGCCCCAATTTATATCTTTCCAGACATGTATCCTTTTTCTTTAAACCCAGTTCTTTGGGTTTTTAATAAACATGCAACGTTTCTATAGTATGTGCTGAGTTTCTTGCACATGCATGCGTTTCTTCCTTTATCTATTTAGTATACACTTATTGAGCATCTGCTATGTGTTAGGTACTGGATATGAACAACAGTAAACTCACGGAGCGTATATTCCAGTGGAGGGGACAGATCTTAAATAATTAATCATTCAAGTAAATAAGTAATTAAGAACTATGGTAAATGCTATGAAGGTAAAGTACATTTTGTTCTTAGAGCTTATAAAAGGGATAGAACTGACTAGGATCAGGGAAGTGTACTCTAAAGAAGTGCCCACTTGGGCTGAGATTGGAAAAATGAGTCAAGGTTCACTAGCCAAAGAGTGGAAGGAAGACAGCATGAGGCAGAGAACCCTAGATGCAAAGCCCTTGAAATGGGAAAGAGCCCAGAGCATTGAAAGCAGACCACTGTCTCCCAATGACTGATGGAGTGAGCAGGAGAGGGATACAAGACTCATTTCTTTATCAAATATTTTGGGGAACTACTGTTCTAGGTACTGGGGATATGATAATGAAAGACAAAATCCCTGTCTTCATGGTTCTTACCTTCTAGTTGGTAAGAGAGACTATAAATGTGTAACTCATTATAAATTTAATTTCCTATAGTGAGTGCACTGAAGAAAATGAAGCTGGGTAGTCAAGGGAGGCCTTTCTGAGGAGGTGCCATTTGAGCAAATAGGAGACAGTCAGATAAATATCTGGGGGAGGAGAGTTCCAGGAAGTTGCATCAGCCCATTAGAACATACCTGGTGTGTTTTTTAGACTTTATTGTATTTAATGTTGTCAACAACCTCAAGAGGCATATACTAAGTAACTTGTGCTAAATTTGTAGCTTGTACATGTCAGGGTAGGATTTAAACCCAAGTCTATTTATTTCTTCTTCCCATTATACGATACCGCTCCTTTAGAGGGTATTAAGCTGTGTCCATATATGCACAAGTCATTTAATCATTTCAGTCAAAATCATCACATCTGTGAGTGCACATAATCCTTAATGTGTGTCCTGGATGGAACCCCAAGCTGATGCTGATAAAGGCATTCTCACCTTTGTGCAGGAAAATACTCCTTTGGGGCCTGGTGTGAGGAAAGTGCATGCTCACTGTATAGTCTGTGGTGTGTTTGGAAATTATTGTGTAACACAAAAAGTCTGAGACTAGGCCGGCCCGGTGGCTCAGGCAGTTGGAGCTCCGTGCTCCTAACTCCGAAGGCTGCAGGTTGGATTCCCACATGGGCCAGTGGGCTCTCAACCACAAGGTTGCCGGTTCAACTCCTCGAGTCCTGCAAGGGATGGTGGGCTCTGCCCACTGCAACTAAGATTGAACACGGCACCTTGAGCTGAGCTGCCTCCCAGATGGCTTAGTTGGTTGGAGCGTGGGCTCTCAACCACAAGGTTGCCAGTTCGATTCGTCGACCCCCGCAAGGGATGGTGGGCTGTGCCCCCTGCAACTAGTAACGGCAACTGGACCTGGAGCTGAGCTGCGCCCTCCACAACTAAGATTGAAAGGACAACGACTTGGAAAAGTCCCAAAGTACACACTGTTCCCCAATAAAGTCCTGTTGCCCTTCCCCAATAAAATATAAATAAATAAATAAATAAATAAATAAATAAATAAATAAATAAATTTCACTTATAAGAAAAAAAGTCTGAGACTAATAGGAGACTTAGGTTCTATGCTCTTTCTTCCATTCAGTTAGTTGTGTAAATTTAGAAAAGTTCTAACCTAAGTTCTAGTTTCTTCATCTGTAATATGAGAATAATAATATCTTTCTTGACTACCACCGAGAGTTATTGTGAATATCCAATTAAAATGTCTCTCCCTTCAAAAATAGACCCAGAATCTAATTATCTTCAGTTACCACTGTGTCCAACCAACAGTATTTCTTTCCTGGATTATTGCAATAGCAGCCCAACTGGTTTCCATGTTCCACCCTTGCCACCCCACCTGCCAACTCCATTCTGAATGGGGCAATAAGCGTAATCCTGCTGTCATGCGGGAGACCCTGCTCGCTCTCTGCTCCCGCTCCCCACACAAGAACACAGGATATGGTGAGGCCAAAAAGGAACACCCACGGAGCCATAGGTAGGGGAGTCATACCACTACGGTCTCACTGGAGGCTGGGTTCACTGGAGGTGCGACCTGCTGTCCGTTTTGTCTGCAACCCACCGACGACTCTCTTTCAGTCTCCTCCACTCTCCTCGGCTCTCCTTCGTAGCCGCAGCAGTTATATTAGTGGCTAATGGCTCAATGGCTACAGCTGACGGCCAACCGGCCACAGCCGACGGCCATCTACTACCCGAGCCAGCACCCCTCCACGTGAGGCCGAGAGCCTGTAAACTACTTTCTGGGGCTCTGCCCCCACACTCCACCCCTACAGGTTCTCGCCTCACAATGTACGCGACAAGCGTCTTCCGCGAGGGGACCTGTGCGAGGAGCCTGGGGGTGAATGCAATATCCTGGACACAGCCAGGCTCTCTGGGCACAGCCAGGGTTTCTCAGGGCACCACCAGTACTCCTGGGCACAGCCAGACTTCCTGGACTTCTTAGGGTACCACTAGTTTCCCCGGGCACAGCTAGGATTTCTCAGGGCACTGCCACTTTCTCTGGGAACAGCCACACTTCCTGGACACAGCCAGGGCTTTCAGGGCACTGCCACTCTCTGTGGGCACAGCCACACTTCCTGGACACAGCCAGGGCTCTCAGGGCACTGCCACTCTCTCTGGGAACAGCCCGACTTCCTGGGCACAGCCAGGGTACCTTCAGGGCTCTACTACTCTCTCTGGGAACAGCCCGACTTCCTGGGCACAGCCAGGGTACCTTCAGGGCTCTACTACTCTCTCTGGGAACAGCCCGACTTCCTGGGCACAGCCAGGGTACCTTCAGGGCTCTACTACTCTCTCTGGGAACAGCCCGACTTCCTGGGCACAGCCAGGGTACCTTCAGGGCTCAGCCAGACCTCTCAGCGCACTGCCACTCTCTCTGTGCCTCTCAGGGTACCCTGTTGGAACAACAGCGACTCACAATCAAGGTGCTTACATATTCTCAATGGCGGCCAGTCAAGAGACAAAAGCAAATATCCCCCAGTTCCACTAACAACAGTTCCCAAACAAACAGTCAAGCGGTCCATTAAATTAGGGATGGAAGGCAATTCCCCATAGTCCATAGTCATTCACCAGGGCTGTCCTGGGGGTGAGGGACGACCTTGACCTCACCCTCATCTCCCACGGAGGACTTAGCAAGCGTTACCTCCTGGGACTACAAGTCCTGCATCCGGGCTGCCTGAACAGGAACCTCCCCGGCCCACAGGGCTGCAACGACCTTCGCTTTCTCCGGCCTGTGCTGGTTGGGGAACCGTCCACATCTTTCCACCTCTCCGCGGGGCTCCATCTCTGCAGCAGCTGCATGGCTTTTCCTGTGCTGGTGGGAGAACCGTCCACATCTTTCCACCTTTCCACGGGGCTCCATCTCTCCAGCAGCTGCATGGCTTTTCCTGTGCTGGTGGGAGAACCGTCCACGTCCTCCCACCCCTCCACGGGGGTCCAGCTCTCCGGCAGCTGCTCCTCCTGGTCTTCCTCAGGCTGGGTGTTCACATGCACAAACTGCTCCACCGTCCTTTGGAGAGCTTTGGCTGGCACCATATCCTGTCGACTACGCCATGTGTCATGCGGGAGACCCTGCTCGCTCTCTGCTCCCGCTCCCCACACAAGAACACAGGATATGGTGAGGCCAAAAAGGAACACCCACGGAGCCATAGGTAGGGGAGTCATACCACTACGGTCTCACTGGAGGCTGGGTTCACTGGAGGTGCGACCTGCTGTCCGTTTTGTCTGCAACCCACCGACGACTCTCTTTCAGTCTCCTCCACTCTCCTCGGCTCTCCTTCGTAGCCGCAGCAGTTATATTAGTGGCTAATGGCTCAATGGCTACAGCTGACGGCCAACCGGCCACAGCCGACGGCCATCTACTACCCGAGCCAGCACCCCTCCACGTGAGGCCGAGAGCCTGTAAACTACTTTCTGGGGCTCTGCCCCCACACCTGCTAAAAGCAATTCACATCTTAGTGGGGCTTACTGTTTTGTTCCAAATCTGCCGGTGGCTCATTAATTCTCTTGGAATTAAACCCAAAGTCCTAATAATATTGGCCTACACATCCCTCCATGACCTGCCCACCCACATTAGTACTCTGGCCTCCTCTCCTTATCAGTGTTTTTGTTAACTCTGCTCCAGCCTCACTGGTTTTCTTGTTATTTCTCAACCACACTAGGCACAATATCAACTGAGGTTTTTGCCTGCTCTTGCCTCTTACAGGAACACTGTCGGGCAGAGAGCTACATGGCTAACACACACTTCCTCCAAGTCTCTGCTCACGTGAAGCCTATCGTGACCATCCTATTTAAAATGGCATCCACTTTCTTCACATTTCAGACCCCCTTACTCTGCTCTACTTTTGCTTTTCCACAGCACTATCCACTGTTTAAAATAATACATAGTTTATTGGTTTATACAGTGCCCACATACGTAATTTTGTACCCATGAGGAAATTTTTGAGAGTGGAGGGGGGTGTTATGAAATTATACCAGGACAACAGGTATAAACTGGGACTTAGTAATTTATGATGATTTTTAAAAATTATATGCCTCTGCTTGCTGGGCTTCACAAGAATAGTCATCTTTAAATGTTTTGTTGTTTACTTATTTATCTCATATGTGCCAACAACAGTGCCTGACATACTAGGTTATCAATACATATTTTGAATAAATGAATGAATGAATACTACACATGAAAGATGCTTATAAGATATAAAGCACTATAGTTATTAATTTTTCTCAATCTATATACAGAGGGTGCCAAAATGTATACACATTTCAAGAAAGGAAAACCGTATTAAAATTGTAATACTCAATATATACCGATAACAAAAGATGAATACAAGTCATGTTTGACTTCTGCAATTACAAGAGATGCTCAAAGTGGTTACCATCAGTGTCCAGACACTCCTTTTTTTTTTTTTTTTTTAAGATTTTATTGGGGAAGGGGAACAGGACTTTATTGGGGAACAGTGTGTACTTCCAGGCCTTTTTTCCAAGTCAAGTCGTCCTTTCAATCTTAGTTGTGGAGGGTGCTGTTCAGCTTCAAGTTGTTGTCCTTTCAGTCTTAGTTGTGGAGGGCGCAGCTCAGCTCCAGGTCCAGTTGCTGTTTTCTAGTTGCAGGGGGCACAGCCCACCATCCTTTGTGGGACTCGAGGAATTGAACTGGCAACCTTGTGGTTGAGAGCCCTTGCTGCAACCAACTGAGCCATCTGGGAGGCAGCTCAGCTCAAGGTGCCGTGTTCAATCTTAGTTGCAGGGGACGGAGCCCACCATCCCTTGCAGGACTCAAGTAGTTGAACCGGCAACGTTGTGGTTGAGAGCCCACTGGCCCATGTAGGAATCGAACCAGCAGCCTTCAGAGTTATGAGCATGGAGCTCTAACCACCTGAGCCACCGGGCCAGCCCCAGACACTTCTGATTACGGCAAACTACTGCTTGAGCAATATTGACCAAAGTGTCTACTTGTATACATTTTTTTGGTACCCCAGTATGTTTATACATATATTATGTGAAATACAAATACATATAAATACATATATATAGAATACATACATATATATATATACACACACACAGAGAGAGAGAGAGAGAGAGAGAGAGAGAGAGAGAGAGAGAGAGAGAGAGAGAGAGGTATATATCTGTATATATAGGTATAGCTATAGATATATCTGTGTATTTCCCTCTGTATACTAAATGTATACTTAATATCAGCAAGCCCTCCTCACTTTACCACCTTTATTCCCCAGGTAGAGTAAAAGATAAGTTTTGTCATATGTTTTATATGTACTATAAAATGCTAAAGAGTGATTTGAAAGGTAAACATCATGTAGGGAAAATTATTACAAGTGGGTTCAAAGGTGCTGTTTATTAAAAAGACTTTTCATCCCCCTGAGGGCACATCTCTCTGCTGAGGGCTTACAGATACTGACAGTCACCTCAAGGAGTTGTTGATGTGGCTTGACTGAAAATTAGTTTGACGCATATATGAAGCTGTGCAGTAGAAGGCAAGACGGCCTCCATTCCTACAGAAGAGAAAGCAGACCATCTGTTAACTGAGGAGTACGTAGGAAGCTTGGATGGAGTGGAGTGAGGTACTGCAAACGATGGGCAGCATGGGCCAGAAGTGATGTCCGGTAAGGAGACACTCAATTGATAAGGGCTGAATTCATGATTAAAATGTGACTTAACCCATGTCAGGCTATATAAAGTGCTAGGCAACAATTTGGAAATGGCCATTTCTTTATTATTACATTGACCTACATCCATTCATTGCTCTCTCTGCTCTATTTATTGACCTGCTCTTGAATGAATTTCCAGCAGATACCAAAATACAGTGTGCTCTTATCAAAGTTAATGAATGAACTGAATCCAAATGTAAAATGGTCTATATTCCATTTTGCTTACTCTCTAGTTTTGGAAATGCTTAGATAAACAAGAGTGTGCAATTTACTTATAAAGCTAAAGCAAAGTCAATGGATAAACTTTCAAGCTTCCTCTCTTAGTTGATATCAGTAAGGATGATTAAGTTGAATACTTTCCTTTTAACCAAATTTAAAAATAATAAAGCATCGTTGGGCTAGACTTTGTGGGCCTCCATCTTCCTCTCCCTTGTGGTAAATTAGCTTTGCTTGAGTTAGCTTCTCCTGCTTCCCACCCCCACAACATTTGAAATACCTTTTCCATCCATACCGTGTTTCCCGAAAATAAGACCTAGCTGGACAATCAGCTTTAATGCATCTTTTGGAGCAAAAATTAACATAAGACCTGGCATTATATTATATTTTATATTATATATTATATTATGTTTTATATTATATATTATATTATATTACACCCAGTCTTATATTATAGTAAAATAAGACTGGGTCTTATATTAATTTTTGCTCAAAAAGATGCATTAGAGCTGACTGTCTGGCTAGGTCTTATTTTCGGGGAAACACGGTAGTATTTTTCTTATATTGTGAGTAAGCATCACAGAACATAGAAAGAAAAGTTCATTGGGTTCAGATCATGAAAAAAGAAAACATTTCAGCATTTAGTCTTCTTTTCAAACATTTAAGAAATCATAGGCGAGATCAGTGTGGAAAGGAGATAAACATGTACAATTCCAGTAATGGAAGGGAGAGGAAGGAGAACCTCTGTTTTTCATCTTCTTTTTGGACGAGTGTTTGATTTCTTTTCAGAGCTTTGAGCTTTCCGGTAGCCTTGGGAAGCCTCTAGTTGAGATGCATGCTCAGCCTTTGTGGTTTGTATCAGCCAAGCGTGCAATGTCAACTGTTTACTCTAAATATTAGAAGGGACTTAAATAAGAAAAAGCAAGCTTGAGCAGAGTGGCACATATAGTAGGGAGTCAATATATATGTTAATTTATTGTGCGGTGTTTGATATATCTTCTGTAAGCATAGTCCGCTGCCAATTCATCTCTCCTGTCTGATGCCAGGTGGCCTCCTAAGATCTGAGCAGCTAGAGAAGAGGAGATATGTGTGAATATGATAGTCAAATAGAAAACATAACTTACTTTATTTTCTGTGATTTCATTTTCTTTCTCAAGTGCCTAGTCTACCTTACAGTAGTAGAAAACAGCAGCAACCGTAACCATAAATATAGCAAAAATACCCTTAATCTAGTTGTTTCCAGGTAGACTCAGTCCAAATCTGTGATGTCCCAGTTAGTACCAATAATTCAGCCACATTCCGATTTAAAATATCTTCTCACATTTTCTCTCTCTCCTCCATCTCCTTGCAGTTTCTTTTAAGCTTCTGAGCATGGTGATCCTGTTTGTAAGGGCTTGGCTTTATGCAGCTGCTCTATGACATTTTTGAGGAAAGAGTCTGAGAAGGCTGTCTTCTTTTTTTTTTTTTTTTAAGATTTTATTGGGGAAGGGGAACAGGACTTTATTGGGGAACAGTGTGTACTTCCAGGCCTTTTTTCCAAGTCAAGTTGTTGTCCTTTCAATCTTAGTTGTGGAGGGCGCAGCTCAGCTCCAGGTCCATTTGTCGTTTCTAGTTGCAGGGGGCACAGCCCACCATCCCTTGTGGGAGTTGAACCGGCAACCTTGTGGTTGAGAGGATGCGCTCCAACCAACTGAACCATCCGGGAGCTCAGCAGCAGCTCAGCTCAGGGTGCCGTGTTCAATCTTAGTTGCAGGGGGCGGAGCCCACCATCCCTTGTGGGACTCGAGGAATTGAACTGGCAGCCTTGTGGTTGAAAGCCCACTGGCCCATGTGGGAATCGAACCGGCAGCCTTCAGAGTTAGGAGCATGGAGCTCTAACCGCCTGAGCCACCGGGCCAGCCCAAGGCTCTCTTCTTGATCCTCTTCTGTCTTGAGCCTATGAGAGTCTCCTACTCCAGTTCGTCTTCTCTGGTATAACCATTGGGAAGTCTTGTGCCTGAACATAACAGAAAACCAACCAACAGTGCCTTAAGGCACCAGGTTATTTATTATTTTGTAATAAGAAAATCCAGACACAGTTGGCCACAAAGTTGTTTTGACAGTTCAGTGACCCAGGCTCATGCTGTCTTCCTGCTCTGCCATTCTTTGCATGTTGGCTTTTCAATTTTGTGCTTCTCATCTCATGGTCAACAAAACGGCCACTGCACGTCCTTATACCACATAAGCTTCCCAAGGCAGAAATTAGGAGGGAAACACCATCATCAATCAGTAGTTCTGTTGTATATGCCTCTTTTTTCAGGAGGGCAGAAGGCCCTCAAAAGTTTCCTCGTAGCAGTAATGTCACAGGCTTCCACTTGCTGTGAAGAAGGCAGGAAAAGTGACTTTTTTAGTTTTCCACCATCTGTCATGGGAGACAGGCAAGGGAGACGGAGTGAAGAACGGCATCTTGAGTGGCTAGCCTTAAGTTTCTGCCTCTATTAATCTGGTTCTTGATACAGGAAATACACAGAGCTCCCTGGGATTGTGACCAAGAGGGTCTGTGGTGGAATGATTAGGTTCCATCACTGAATTTTTTGATGTCTAAGATAGACTTTTTGTGTGTAGGAAACACTATTTGCAGTTACCTGGTTTTATATTAACTTAATAAAATTACAAATTAAAAAGTAGTTTTCTCCTGGCCTTTAAATTCAATTGAAAAATCTTAGTCTGTTCCATAAATCTAGTATATTTTGCCAATCACTTGCAAAACAGCCTTTGATTAATGTTAGATGAACTCAGGCTGAACAGACTAAATTCTGCTTAATTAAATGAATTCCTATTTGTAAACTTAGGTACCTCAATTCTCTTCAACATTTCAAAGTGCACGTTTAAGTGTAATATATCTGATTTTCTTTTTAAGCACTTTAAATACCTGACCAGATGAACTTATGATCCCAACAAGCAAAACCTTACTAATTGCTTGAACAACTCTTATACAGTTAATAAGTTAAACTTGTAAACATAAAGAATATCAAATTCTCCTAAACATTCCAGTACATTTTAAAAATGTAGTCAAAATATTTTATGTACTTTAATAAAAATCACAGATTAATGAAATTTTAAGATAGGAATCTGTCTGTTCTCTCTATTTAAACTGTCATTCTAAAATATGCCACAGTCTCTTCAATATCACAAGCACATTAAATACCAACTGGACACACATTATTCTGAACTTATGGTTATTAATACTATGTGTTTGATTCACTTCATTATTTCCATATTTTATTCCAAACCTCCCTAAGATTTTAAAGACACTTAGTCCTAAGGGGAGTAGTGTGTCGTCTCAGGTCAGATAAGCAGGGCTTCCCATTACAATTGAGCTAAGATCACTTAGGAGCCAGACATTTCAGAATGAGATCCTATAGCAGAGGCAACAACATTCCAGGGAGATTCTATCTGTGCGCAGTTGTATAAACTGGAATTCTTTTTTAATCGCTATGGCGACAGGGAACTCTAGGGCCATATCCTTCATCTGGGGTTGGTTCCTTATAATTTCAAGTTACACCCTTATATCATTCTTCCACCATTATTACCTAATTTGAATAAAAGAGTCTTCCAACTGCCCTATCCCCCAAGTTCACAGCTAACTTCTTGGAACTAATTTCTACTATGGAAGTTAATTCACGATTCTTTTTGTACGTTCCCATCTGAGCCATCATTTTTGTAGTGTAATGACAACTGATTGTATTCTGCATACCTCTTCTACAGTTTTCCAGGGTCTAAACTGCTAATAACAATTCTCACTTTGGCATATGGCCATTATGCAACTACATCTTCTCCTGATTCCAGAAAGGGGGCCTTGGGTGGTGGGGTGGGCAGAGCTGTCCTTGTCACTCATTATTGCCTATTCTTTCATCATAGTCCTGGGACACTCGACATACCCACTAGGTCTCTGCCAAGTTTTATGCCCCATTGGGTACCTCTGGAAACTTTGGAGTGGCAGAAGTTTCAGGAGTGTTCTTATACTCATTTTTTTGCCAGTGTACCCATGAGCACGGCATCATTTGTACTGTCACGCCAGGATGGTACTTCTCTCCAAACCTCACTCTTCTCTCCTTGCCCAACTTCAACTCTGTGAAGAGTGGTGACAAATCTTTGGCTTTCCACTCAAAATTGCCCTACTCTCCTCAGCTCAAAGGGTTTTTCTGGTGAATATGAAGGAGTGAGGGGAATGGATTGTTTCAGTATGTCTGAATCTTGGTGCATTACACTTAGGGGTTTTTGAACTTAGAATCAAGACATTTGGGCTCCTTTGCTTCCCTGGGCCAATATGCCAGCTTTCTCCTGGGTTGATTTTAGTTCCATTCCTCACAGCTTACATGGGAGAAGAAAACTTATCAGTTAAAAGACACAAATCATTATTTGGCCAGCCATGGTATTTTACCTGGGGGATAGAAGAATTTCTGTTACAATCTCTTCTAAGCAGGCCTGTGGTTTAATAGCTGGAGCAGCTACAAGGAGGATCTTACAGTCTAGGATGAGAATAGCGTGCAGATTTATTGAAACCAAAGCCAATGATTCTCTAAATGTGACTGATTTCTATTCTTCTTTGAGCTCTCCATTGAAGTGCCACTTCACTGAGGTCTTCTCGGACCCTTCAGGGCAGGCAAGGCCTCCTTCTTCTATACTCTCATAACCTCTTGATTTCTCTTTTATCATGCATGTCACTTAACATGGTTTAATATTTACCCCAATGGTAGACTGTAAACTCTGTGGGTCCTGGGACCTTGCCCCTCTCCGTAGTGTTTTCTCTTGAGCCTAATGCTATACTGGGCACTGAGGAGCTGCTCAAAAACTACTGAATGGATGAATCATTGTTTTAAATTATTTGGTTAGTGAAATCCAGTAAACATTAACCAGAGGCTAGGCTGCAATGGCTTGAAATCTCTAGAATGCATGAACTTGGGAAATATGGCTTCTGGTCACCACAATGGATTCTTGGACTTGCTGAGCAGCTTTAATTTTCAGTGAGTTCTTTAAAGGTCATGGGATTTAAGGAGAAGGCATCAACTCAGGAGGTGAGGGCATGTCTTAGCATACACAAACTGTGGCGTCTTCAGTTTCCTGGGAAGAGGACATTTGTGATTCCTATCAATCAAAAACACAATGTTATTTTCCGTGTTTAGCTGAATAGATTGAATGGAATGATTTTACTGTGTTGAAACTTGTTAGTGTGGAAACACTTTTTCCTGTAAATGGGAATTGAGATGAATCTAAGGCTTCATTTCATTTTGCAAAGCAGGCAAATCTTCCAGGATTTATTTTCTTCCTGACATTCTTTTGTAGAATGCATTTGAACAGACTTAAGATGAAACAGAGATTTTTCATGTCTTTTGACCCTGAGCCATTTATATGAGAGAGGCTTTTAAAACATGAATATTTTTTGACTCTAACAACTGCACCTTTGAAATGGCATAAAACACAGTGTTTAGAACTGCAAATATCACTGACATTTCTAAAGTGCAAACAATGTTTAATAGCGTGGCAGAAAATTTATCGCTGCTGCATGAACATAGGTATTGCTTAGAAGTTTATAGTATTTAAGAGTTAAATAAATCAGTGGAAAACTCACTATAGACTAGCTCTATGTAACCAGAGGTAGGTATAATAATTAGGAAGACTGTGAAACTCTTTTAATGCTTCAATAAATATGCCAAATATCTGTGGCAGCCTGCTGTTCCTTGAGCCCAGATTGCTGCTTTGTAGGTAGGTATCAATCTTCACTACTTGCTGTGTTCAACCTTTCTGAATCTGTCATCAGGATCCATCTGTTCAGCTATATTTGTTAGTGTGTTTTTTTATGACATAAATCCTTCAAAAATGTTCATCTCCAAGTGGTGTCATGATACCTGCTGGGTTATATTTGTCAGACACAATAATAGTATAATAGTCTTAAACCACAGAGAAGGGAAAGTGAAATAGGCAAAACAGAAAGTTGTGTACTTCGGCTGAGGCCTGGATTGCCTTGGGAGTAAACAGTCGTGCTCCTGACAGATGGGTCAGAAGGGATAATAATTATGAAAGATGACCATGACTTGGGTCCTTGACTCAGAATAGGGCATGTGAGCTCACTAAGCATTTCTGAGGCTTCTATCCTGGTGATACACTTGCTTAGTGTCCGGCCATAGAAAATAATTGGGAAATGATTGCTTGTAACTGGCAGTGTAGTAGGTGCTAATATCCAGGGACTACCAGTCTTTGTTAAGGGAAGAATCTGGTAATTGTTTTAACTTTTTAGATTTATTTTAAGTGTGTTTTTCCATGACCCATCAGCTCTAAGTCAAGTAGTTGTTTCAGTCTAGTTGTGAAGGGCACAGCTCACAGTGGCCCATGTGGGGATTGAACCCGCAACCCTGGTGTTACGAGCATCGTGCTCTAACCAACTGAGCTAACTGGCCGCCCCCTGGTGATTTCTTAAAGATGGAAAAAATGCTTTTAAAATTTGGACAGATTTTAATTTTGAAAGATGTGATGTTCTATTACACACTACCTTTTTCAATTTTTTTATCCTAATATTTTTCTACAGTTTTTCTCCCTTTACAGGGTCTTTTCCATGCCTTTATGCACTCTGAGAAAAGAATATTGGAAAGTAATTTTTACTATAAAAATGATTTGAAAGTCTCCTTGAGTCTGATTGTCCAAGAGACAAGCATTTTCAACTATTTATTCTCATTTAAGAAGGCATAGAACATTACGTCTGGAAAGGACAGTTCTATTTTATAGGTTGTTTTTGCAACAAATGTTTATTGGGTGCTTACAGATAAGTAAACTAGAGCTCAAATATTTGTTGAGCGCTTACAGATAAGCAAACTAGAGCTCAGAAAGGTTAATGACTTTGCCAGATTGATAAAATCAGGCCCATATTTTCCCCTTTTTACTTTGTATTATAAGTTTTTATGCCACTGTTTACCAGTATTTTGTATTTCTGTTCCATCCTTTAGTTTGCACTCTTAACTTAATCATTTTTATTATTTTATATAATGTGTGCTGAGATCACTGTCATGTTTAATAATTGCCTACTGTATCTTCTCACATCTCAGATCTTCTGTAATCATTTTCCATATACCTTAAGTTCATCTTTTAATAGTCACTTTAGTGATGCTACACGTATATATGTGTGTGCACACACACAGCTTCATGACTTTCTCCTATTTTGCAAATGAGTATTCATGCTATGTATTCATGTTCATTAATTCTTCCATTCATTGATTTATTTATTTATACAACAAATATTTTTTGAGTACCTACTCTAGACTGAATGTAATTCTATGTGCTGGTGAACACAAAGATGAACAAAAGCTATTTGTGGTTGCTCTCTTCATGGGGCTTAAGTCTAATGCAGGAGGAAAACATTAAAGAAATGATCACATAACTATCTGTAAGTTCAACATAACAAGAAAAAAAACAAAGGACTTCATATAAATCCAAGAGAGGAGATAGAGGGGAATGGTCAAGCAAAACCTCTTGAAGAAAAAAGAAGTTTAAATTGAAAGCTAAAAATGATGTGGGTGGATGGTGGGGAAAAATCTTCCACACAAAGAGAATAGTAAGCACAAAGACTCTGAGGCAGACAAGAGCTTGCCTCTTTCAAGACAGAAAAGAAAGCCAGGAGGGCTAGTGTGTAGTAAAAAAGGGAGGGCAAAGGAGATGCACCTGGAAGTGTATGAGGAGGCTAGATAGCTGGATGACTCAGGGCTGTGTAGACCGAAAGGGGAAGCCTTTGAAAGGTTTCAAGTAGAGGAGTGACATGATCCAAATATATACAGAGGGTGCCAAAAAATGCACACATATTTTAAGAAAGGAAAAAACTGTTTCAATTGTAATATTCAATATATACCGATAACAAAACATGAATACAAGTCGTGTTTCATTTCTGCAATTACAAGAGGTGCTCAAAGTGGTTACCATCAGTGTCCAGACACTGCTTGAGCAACGCTGACCAAAGTGTCCACTTGTATACATTTTTTTGGCACCCCTGGCACATATATATACATACATACATATATATGTGTGTGTGTGTGTGTGTATATATATATATATATATATATATATATATATATATGCACATATACTTTTACATTTTTATTTCATGAATGTGCTGTATCTAAAAATATGTGTAACATACAAATTAGGAATAATGTGATAATGAAATGAATAATGAATAACTCTGAACCCACTGTTGCCGGAAAATAGGTTCTTGGTGTTCAGCACAGGAAGGAAGTCAAGGACACACCGAATAAACCAAGCCGGCAGTAGATTTATTAAAGAAGGATAGTACACTCTCAAGATGGTGAGAGTGGACAGGCTCAGAGAAGAGCAGCTGCCCCAAAGAAAAGGAGGTGTCTGGGAATTTATTACACTTAAAATGAAGGCATGAAATATTCAAGACTTAGGGGTGGTGTTGTAGGCATTTCTAGGCAGGCCCTCACTGACCACTGCTTCCTGTTGGGAGAAGAGACTTTTGTCCTTATTTGGTTCTTGTCGGAACTGTCGTAGCAACACAGGGGGTGGAGATTCTCCCTAACTGCAATGCTAATCATATTATAATCCACTATAATTAGCTAAAGTTCACCTCAAGTGACAAGATGGCCTTCTGGATCCACTCTCAGCCACTGAGATCTAGTTCTGGCTGGTCTGGTAGCTGCATTTCTCTAACGGATAACCTCATCTCCTTCCTCCTCTGTCGTCCCTCACCTCCTTCTTCACTTTGTCCCTCTCTCTCTCCGCGGCCCTATTCTTTCTGCCTACAATAACACTACTACTCAGTTTTGAAACTAGAGGGTGGCTAATATCCTTTACCTTTGATGTTACCTGTGAATTCTTCCCTAACACCTTTCCTATATCATATCCCCACATTACTATTCTAAATTTTGTTTTTATCATTCCTTTGCTCATTCCTTTTTACAGTAGTTCTACTGTATATGTATAATCTCTAAACAATAAATATAGTTTTGTTTGTTTTTGTGCTACATAAAAATGACATCATACTATATGAATGGTGCTTACACAACTTATTTTTTTTTTTAAACTCAACATTATATTGTACAATGCATCCGTGTTGATGATTTGGCTGCAGTCATACATTTTCACCATGGTATAATATTTTGTGGTGGGACTATTTCACAATTTGTCCATTTTACTGTTGATGGACATGTGAGTTATTTATAATTTTTTGTTGTTATGAACCTTCTTATACGTGTGTCTTGGTTAACATGTTCAAGGGTTTTTCAAGGGTGTGTCTTTAGGAATAGAATTTTTAGGTCATATATGTATTCTTCAGCTCAAGGGTTTCTGTTTGGTTCTTTTTTTAATAGTTTCTATTTCTTAATTAAACTTCTCATTTTGTTTATGCTTTTTTACCCTGATTTCATTTAGTTGTCTATATGTGTAATCCTACATCTCCTTGAGCTTCTTTAAAATGCTTATTTTGAATTCTTTTTAGGCAATTTGAAGATCTCCGTTTCTTTGGGGTTGGTTGCTTTACTAATTTCCTTTGGTTGTGTCATATTTGTCTGATTCTTTGCAATCAATGTAGTGTTGCATTGTTTCTTTACATTTGAGGGAGCAAATCCTTTCCCAGTCTTTACAGACTGGTTTTGTTAAATAACAACCTTCTCTTATTATGTACCTGGGATGATGATATTATCTTCTGGATTGCAGCTGAGTGGTGTTGGAGTTGGTTCACATAACTGCTGCTGGATACTTAGTGGGGTCTGTGGTTGGTGGGTCTGTTACCAGGGGCTCGGGCAGATGTGCATCCTGTCTGGTCCCTGGGTAGATGGGACTACCTCCGAGACTTTGGTCAATAGGGCTAGTGCTGTGAAAGGGTCTATTTTAGGGTCTGCAGACAGTGGGCCTCTTTCCAGGTGCATGGATTGGTATGGCTCCCACTGGATCCCTGGGGAGGGATCCTGCCCATTCACTGGACATTCCTGGGTGGGCAGGACTGGCCCTAGAATGCAGCTGAGCAGGGCTGGAACAAAATCATAGGATTACCTCTGGGGACATGGACAGATCTATCTCTTTCTAGGTTTCTTGGTGGGAAGGACCATTCACAAATTGTGGCTGAGAAAGGTTGGAGCCAGGTTACAGGGCTGCTTCTGGATCCACAGATGGACCAAGGTTCACAGGCCTTCCTCTAGGAGGCATGGACAGGTATTTTTCCTGGCAGGTCTCTGGGTGGGTTGAGCTGTGGCAGACAGGGGCTGGAGCTGGGTCACGGTCCACTGTAGGATCCAAAGCTGAGATGGGGTTCGGTGACCTGTTACCTACCCAAGACATGGGGAGCGGGGCAGGCATGACTGCTTCCTGGTCACTTGGTGGATAGTGCTGGGGATAAGACAGGACTGTAGTTAAGTCCACAGGGGAACAGGGCTGTTTCTGAGTCTGTCGGTTGGACCACAGTTGGCAAGCCTTCCACCTGGGCATGGGCCTGCCTTCTCAAAACAGCCTGCTTTGGTCTTGGGCTCCAGCAGGGTTTTATAAGCTCCTACTTAGATCCCAAATCCCCCACAAAGACACTTTTCTCTGTGGATGGCTGCTAAATTGTTATTGCTGAGGGAGAATTAAGAGCTGGAGACCTCCTATTCTACCATCTTGCTAATGTCATCCTATAAGTTTTAAAGGTTTGCCTTTTACATTTATTTCTTTACCATCTGGAATTGATATTTTTGTAAGATGTGATCTAGGTACACAATTTCTTCTTGTTTTCATTATGGGAAACAAATTGTTCTAGTATCATTTATTAGTAAACATGCCATCCTTTCTCCAATGATCTTCAGTGCCATATCACATTAAGTTTCTAGATGTGTTTGTGGAGGGCACAATTTATGATTTCTCTATTAATTTGTCTACTCCTGTTTGAGTAGCAAATTTTCTTACTTTGTATAATTTAATAGTAAGGCCTAAAGTCTTAGAGAGAAATTCTTTTGCTTTATTCTTTCCATTTGAGTTTCACCTTTGCTCTTCTATGTAAATTTTAGAGTGTTTTAAATCAAATTCCACAGAGTAATATTATTTTGGAATTTCTGTTGAAATTGTGCTGAGTATATAGCTTAATTTACAGAGATTTGACAGCATTATGATATTGAGCATTTTATGAGTATGGTATAACTCTTCTCCTTTGCTGGTTCTTCATCATCTTCTTCTCAAGTCTAAATACAGGAATAATACTGCAGACCATTCAATGGGGAAAGAACAGTCTTTTCAATGAATCTCAAAGGAGATTGAGAAGGAGTGGCCAGTGAGGGAGCTGGACAAGGAGAGTGTGTTATCAAGAAAACCAAGGTGAGAAAGTTCAGAACAGTGGGACAGGACAGCCACATGCAATGCTTCTGAGACATCCACTAAGATGAGAACAGAGAAGTAATTACTAGATTTGGCCAGAATAAAGTAGCTGGTGACATCCAGTAGACATGTTGAAAGGGAGTGCTAGAGGCAAGGGCCTAACTGAAGCAGGTTAGAAAGTGAACTGGAAGGGAATGGCAGCAATTACAGATAAATCAAATGAGAAACTATTTTTCATGAAGTAGAGCTAAGTAGAACTGAGAAATAGAGTGGTAGCCAGAGGGAGGGTTTCTTAAAATGTGAAGTCCTAGAGTATGCTTAAATACTTATGGGAAGGATTCAGTTGAAAAAAGAGGATAAAGAAGCATGAGAGACAAGGGGTAACTTACGGAGCACAGTTAGTTGCTGACAAGGCAGAATGGGATAAGGGGTCTATAGCACATGTAGAAGGACTGATTTTTTGGTGGTGGGAGGAATATTTTCTTTGTTGTTAGTGGAGGGGAGACAGAGTGGATGGTTGCAGATTATAGGTAGACTTAGGAGTTTGGTAGTGATTAGATGGAGCAGCCACAGTAAGAAAGTTTCTATTTTTTTACATGGAATATGAGTCATAACTTGGCATTAAGAGGTAGTGGAGAGAAACATCGGTGGGAGGCTTGATTACAGTAAAGAAGGTTTATAACCTCCTCATTCTAGAGCCTTCTTGAGCAGAATTAATAGAGAAGTATACTGAATGGCTAGGTAGTATTGGAGATCCATTTGGGTTTGGTGATTAGATTGATTAGTGAAGGCTAAACTGCATATAACAAAATATATGACTGAAAGATTACAGAAGTATATTATTTTGTTCATGTTGGGTGTTCCAATTTTGCAGGCAGCTCCCTTCCACATGGCGTCTCTTCCGTTCTATGACTCTGCCATTCCCCATGTTTATTTTCATCAAGCCAGGGTAAGTGAAAACAGAGCATTGAGTTGGCATACTACCTCCTTAAAATCTTTAGCCCAGGAGTGGCATTTATTGTTTTCACTCATATTCTGAGTGAATGTGATTCTGGCAAGAACTAATCAATCACATTGTTACACTTAATCATAAGGGTAGCACCTTCTTGGATTACAAGTTGTCAATGCCAAAGACCACCAGAAACACAACTGTAGTTGGGTTCATTTATTATTCATGCAGCAGGAGAGAACACACAGCCTGGGGAACCATGGGGCCTCTTAGGAAGATAGTGTTAGATATGGCTTATTGTAGGTTTTGGGATTGAGTTAGGTGATTTGGGGAGAGAGTTTAAGAAAGCAGAGCACTGGGTGCTGTAAGGAAGCAAAGGTAATTTTATGATTAGGCATCTTACCGTGTTTCCCTGAAAAATAAGACCTAGCTGGACAGTCAGCTCTAATGCATTTTTTGGAGCAAAAATTAATAGTAAAATAAGACTGGGTCTTATATAGTATAGTATAGTATAGTATAGTATAGTATAGTATAGTATAGTATAGTATAGTATAGTATAGTATAATACCAGGTCTTATATTAATTTTTGCTCCAAAAATGCATTAGAGCTGATTGTCTGGCTAGGTCTTATTTTCAGGGATACACAGTAGTAAATCATATATAAGAGGAGTGAAAACTAACACAGGCTGAAGCTATAATTGAAGCAGCAGTCACTCATATTAGCCGAGTGAAAGGATATTTGGTCATTTCTGTGACTTGCGCAATGTTCACATTTTGTCAGTGTTCACATGTGATTATTAATTGGTTGTGTTTTTGTCTTGATCCATCATGGTTGCAGAGTCCCTTTGTTTGATGTTGACATTCTGTGAAATTGCTCATGTTCAACAGGAGAACATCAAGATCTTGCTGTGAGTGCCGGGCCTGCTCATACCAATACCCTGGCCTCACTGATAGCACTAGGCCAGCTCTCTGATATCAGAGCTGCTTTGCTCTTTCTTAAACTCTGTACTATAAAGGTCAGAACAAATTTTGGTGAACAGCTATTCATTTTTTACATAGTGAATAAAAATTTATGATGATGTATATCTAATAGGCAGATTTCGTGAATTTCTCCAGTAACACTTAGCTGTTCTTATAAAATTCCTCATTGTGTCTTTCCCTGTCAATCAATGAGGAAGAGTGACAAGAAATTGGTGAATAATTGCCATGAGGAGAGGGAGGGGCTGGCATAACTGGAAGACATGAAACCCAAAGGAACTGAATTTTATTTTATTTTTAAAAAATTTTTATTGGGGAACAGTGTGTTTTTACAGGACCCATCAGCTCCAAGTCAACTCGTTATTTTCACTCTAGTTGTGGAGGGCGCAGCTCAGGTCCAAGTCAAGTCGTTGTTTTCAATCTAGTTGTGGAGGATGTAGCTCACTGGCCCATGTGGGAATCGAACCAGCGACCTTGGTGTTATGAGCACTGTGCTCTAACTAGCTGAGCCAACCAGCCACCCCTGATTTTTTTTTCCACAAAAGGAGTAGATGAAGATAATTGTCTTTTGACACTTGAGGTATGTGGGGTGTAAGAGACAAAATACCACTTGAGTGGACTGAAGGAAAGGCAGTGTCCTTAGAGGACACCCAGATTCAAGCAAAGTTTAGGCGATAAAATGATCAACTGACAAGTGGTTTATGACTTTCTACTCAAAATTTGTCCCATTGACCAGCATCATTATCATCTGGGAGCTTGTTAGAAGTGCAGACTCTCAGGCCCCACTCCAGACGTACTGCATCAGAGTCTGCATTTTATCAAGATATCCAGGTGATTCAAATGTACAGTAATGCTGGTGACGCACTGCTTTAGGATTTAGAGGAGCTTTCTGGACACAGGCTGGGAGTTCCAAAGGACATAGTGGAAGGCTTTGGGGGTGGGAATAAAGGCAGGAAAGGTTGAGTGAACAGGGAAATTGAAACGAGAATACAAGTTTAAGAACACATAATTTTCCAGGTGTCCCTGAATGGATGAATAGATAAAAAAGAGGT
Organism: Rhinolophus sinicus; assembly: GCF_057876585.1. NCBI lineage: Eukaryota > Metazoa > Chordata > Mammalia > Chiroptera > Rhinolophidae > Rhinolophus > Rhinolophus sinicus. The sequence goes on from NC_142518.1 coordinate 102,023,805, forward strand.
GGTATATACAAGGTCTGACAGTTAAGTTTGCAATCTTGTTGCAATGATGTTGCTAACCTTTTTTGATATCAGAGGGATTATTCATTATGAATTTTTACCAACTGGACAAACAGTTAACCAAGTTTACCATCTGGAAGTGCTGAAAAGGCTGCGTGAAAAAGTTAGATGACCTGAACTTTCTACAATTCATGGCTCTTGCATCATGACAATGCACCAGCTCACAGGGCACTGTCTGTGAGGGAGTTTTTAGCCAGGAAACAAATAACTATATTGGAACACCCTCCCTACTCACCTGATCTGGCCCCCAATGACTTCTTTTTTTATCCAAAGATAAAGGAGATATTGAAAGGACGACATCTTGATGACATTCAGGACATCAAAGGTAATACGACGACAGCTCTGATGGCCATTCCAGAAAAACAATTCCAAAATTGCTTTGAAGGCTGAATTAGGCACTGGCGTTGGTGCATAACTTCCTAAGGGGAGTACTTCAAAGGTGACCATAGTGATATTCAGCAATGAGGCATGTAGCACTTTTTCTAGGATGAGTTCGCGAACTTAATTGTCCGACATCCTATATGCCATGGAATATTACCCAGCCATAAGAAAGAATAAAATCTTGCCATCTGCGACAACATGGATGGACTTAGAGGGTATTGTGTTGAGTGTAGTACCGTAAGTAAGACAGAGAAAAACAAATGTCATATGATTTCACGTATAAGTGAAATCTAAAGAACAAAATAAATAAATGAATGAAACAGGAGAAAACTCATAGATACAGAGAACATTTTAATGGTTCCCAGATGAGAGATGGTTGGGGGTGACTGAGAAAGGGGAAGGGATTAAGAAGTACAAATTGGTAGTCACAAAATAGTCATGGGGATATTAAATACAGTATGGGGAATATAGTCAATAATGTTGTAAAGACTATGCAGGGTCTCGGATGGGTACTAGACTTATTGGGGGGATCACTTCATAGATTATATAAATGTCTAACCACTGTGCTGTACATCTGAACTAATATAAAATAACACTGAATGTCAACTATAAATATATGTATATATGGTCATGGGATGTAAAGTACAGCATGGGGAATATAGTCAGTGGTATTGGAATAGCTATGTATGGTGTCAGGTGGGTAGTAGACTTGTTGGGGCTATCACTTTGTGAAGTGTGTAAATGTCTAATGATTATGTTGTTTTGTACACCTGAAACTAATAAAACATACCCCAACTCACAAAAAAGCATGAATTGGTAGTTACAAAATAGTCATGGGGATATAAAGCACAGCATAGGGAATATAGTCAATAATATTGTAATAACTATGTGTAGTGCCAGGTGGGTACTAGACCAGTCAGGGGGATCACTTCTTAAATTATATAAATGTCTGACCACTATGCTGTACACCTGACATTAATATAATATTGAGTGTCAACTGTAATTGAAAAATTAAAAACAGGGGGAAGGTGAAGGGGAATAAGAGGTTCAAATCTCCAGGTATAAAACAAATAAGTCATGGGGATGTAATGTACAGAATGGAGATTATAGTCAATAATATTGTGATAGCGTGGTACAGTGTTAGATGGTTGCTGGGCTTATCATGGTGATCACTTCCTTAGGTATATAAGTGTTGAATAACTACGGTGTGCCCTTGAAACTAATATAATATTGTAGGTTAGCTATATTTTTAATAAAAATCTTAAACATTTAAAAAAGGAACATGTACTTTCTTTACCTCTTCAGGCTGCCTCTCAATCTCCACTCTTCCTTCCAACTCTTAGCATGTGGTAGCTCTTTCCCATGTCACTTCTCGGAACACAGTTGTTTTCAGCAGTTTGTCTAAAATGAATGATTACAGTGGTGTTATTTTTCTCCTAATTTTCTCTACTTTCTAAATTTTTACAGCGCTCACATGTTGCTTTTACAATCAGATAAAATAATATGAAGAACGTATTAAGCAACTACAAGGGTTAAAATGGTAGGCTGCTCATAATTTGCTATTCTGCAGCAGCTAGTCTATTAGCTGTTATCTGTCAACTGACCCATTTACAACCTCCAGTTCTTTAGAAATCAGTACTATCTCTGGAGATAAGAATAAGACTTGTACAGTCAACTGAAGCTTTGCAAATTTTCTCCTGGCTGTGACTTTTCTTATCTGATTTGGCTACCTCCTGGATGTAGAGCCTCTGTTAATTACGTGGTCAGGGATAGTTCACTGGTCCTGCAAAGGCATGGGAGGGTTTGGTAAAAGCAATACATACAGAAGGGAATGATGGCTTTTGAGAAGTCATCCATGAAACACAACTGTTTAGAGACTTTCATATAATACTTTTATTCTCATATGCTTTGAAACTGTTGGAGGCATGCACCTACAGCATACACTGTCTTTTTATACCAGTCAAAGTCTTTTCATACCATTCAGAAAGACATTTCCTTCTCCAGTAGCACAAAATATATTTAGCCATTGTATGACTCAGAGTTACAGTTCTTTTCAAAAGCCCCACCTCCTCTGCTGGAAGAAGCTGAACTTCTTTTGTGGATTTCTATCAGCCAGCTTGCAGCACTAAAAGACATTCTTATCTCTTGACCCTTTTTTTTTATTCTTGATTCATTCAAATAAACCACTGTGAACCTTGAAATAGCACAAAGTTTCTAATTTAAGTGGAAGAGAAGTGTGACCTTCCTTGTGAGTCAATGATTGCTAATCAGGCCAGATTTTGTGAGACTTTTTTAGTGGGATAAATAGCAATTAGGTTGAATCCATCTGCTAGAGGAAAGATAGTATCAGGTAAAATACTGGTATAAGACTGAACTGTCTAAAGTTAATTACAGTATCTAATACCAGTATTTATATCATCCATTGTTAAATATTCAGTGTCTTATTGGGCAAGAAGTGTTTTACTGAAAATTATTTCTTCTCGAACCACCTATGTAAAAGGGAAAAGTAATTATATTGACTCTATTTAGAGGGCAAAATATCAACATTAACAGGGGAAGAAGTTGATTCCAACCCTTATGGGTTCAAGATTTCCGTGGAGGAAGTAACTGCAGATGTGGTGGAAACAGCAAGAGAACTAGAATTAGAAGTGGAGCCTGAAGATATAGTCAGTCGTGAGATTGCTGTAATCTCATGATGAAACATTAACATGAGGACTTACTTCTTATGGATGAGCTAAGAAAGGAGTTTCTGGAGATGGGATCTACTCCTGGTGATGATGCTGTGAAGATTATTTAAATGACAACAAAGGATTTAGAGTGTTACATAAACTTATTTGATAAAGTAGTGGTGGGATTTGAGCGGATTGGCTCCAATCTTGAAAGAAGTCCTATGTGGATAAAATGCTATCAAACAGCATCACATGCTACAGAGAAATCATTCGAGAAAGGAGGAGTCAATTGATGTGGCAAAGTTCTTTATTTCCTTATTTTAAGAAACTGTTGCAGCCACTCAGTAACCATGACCTGAGTAGTCAGCAGCCATCAAAATCGAGGCAAGACTCTACCAGCAAAAAGATTAAAACTCACGGAAAGCTCAGATGATGGTTAGCATTTATTTTTGCAGTGAAGTAATTTTAATTAGTATATGTACATTGGTTTTTTTCCAGGAATATTGCTATTGCACACTTTTAATAGACTAGAGTATAGTGTAAACATAACTTTTATATGCACTGGGAACCCCCCAAAATTCTGTTACTCACTTTATTGTAATATTTGCTTTTTTAAGCTTTATTGAGGTATAATTGACAAATAAAAATTATATCTACTAAAGATGCACAATGTGATGATTTGCTAAACCTATACATTATGAAGTGATTGCCACAATCAAGCTTTTTAACATACCCATAACCTCACATAGTTACCACTTTTTTTTTTTTTATAAAGATTTTATTGGGGAAGGGGAACAGGACTTCACTGGGGAACAGTGTGTACTTCCAGGACTTTTTTCCAAGTCAAGTTGTTGTCCTTTCAATCTTAGTTGTGGAGGGTGCTGTTCAGCTTCAAGTTGTTGTCCTTTCAGTCTTAGCTGTGGAGGGCGCAGCTCAGCTCCAGGTCCAGTTGCCGTTTCTAGTTGCAGGGGGCGCAGACCACCATCCCTTGAGGGAGTCAAACGGGCAAGCTTGTGGTTGAGAGGACGCACTCCAACCAACTGAGCCATCTGGGAGCTCAGTGGCAGCTCAGCTCCAGGTGCCATGTTCAATTTTAGTCGCAGGGGGCGCTGCCCACCATCCCTTGTGGGAGTCTAGGAATCGAACTGGCAACCTTGTGGTTGAGAGGATAAGCTCCAACCAACTGAGACATTCGGGAGCTCAGCGGCAGCTCAGCTCAAGGTGCCGTGTTCAATCTTAGTTGCAGGGGGCACTGCCCACCATCCCTTGCGGGACTCAAAGAGTTGAACTGACAACCTTGTGGTTGAGAGCCCACTGGCCCATGTGGGAATCGAACCGGCAGCCTTCAGAGTTAGGAGCATGGAGCTCTAACCGCCTGAGCCACTGGCCCGGCCCCAGTTACCACTTTTTTTGTAGTGAGTATACTTAAGATCTACTTTGTTAGCAAATTTCAAGTACACAACACAGTATTATTAATTATAGTCACTATGCTGTACATTAGGTCTCCAGAATGTATTCATCTTATAATTGAAAGTTTACGCCTTTTGAACAAATCTGCCTTGTACCTGTGGAACAAGTCTGCCAACTTGCTTTTCTTTAGGGAGAACACCTATACATTCTAAGCACACCCCTGGCAGGTCCTAAAGAATGCAAATACAGGCCACAGACCACATATAGCAATACTTAAAAGTTGTAAATCAAACTAAAAATTTAAATAATTGTATCTTCCAACCTTGACAAATAGACTTAATGATGACAATAGGATACTACGGTCAAATTTGTTTTTTTTTTGTGGTTTTTGTTGTACATTTTTAAATATATATATATTTTTTATTTTTAAATTACAGTTGACACAAAATATTATATTAGTTTCATATGTACAACACAGTGATTACACATTTATATAACTTACAAAGTGATCACCCAGGTAAATCCAGTACCCATCTGACACCACGCATAGTTATTACAATACTACTGACTATATGCCCCATGCTATACTCTACATCCCCATGAATATTTTGTAACCACCAATTTGTACCTTTCACCCATCTTCCAATGCCCGCCAATCGACAACCATCAAAATGCTCTCTGTATCTATGAGCTTGTTTCTGTTTTGCTTGTTCATTTATCCCGTTCTCTAGATTTCACATATAAGTGAATTCATATGACATTTGTCTTTCTCTGTCTGACTTACTTCACTCAGAACAATACCCTCTAGGTCCATCCATATTGTTGCAGGTGACAAGATTTCATTCTTTTTTATGGCTGAGTGATATTCCATTATATAGTATATGTACCACCTCTTCTTTATCCATTCATCCATTCAGGGACATCCAGGTTACCTTCATATGTTGGCCTTTGTAAGTAATGCCTCCAAGAACTCGTATATGTGGATGCACATGTCCATTCAAAGTACTGTTTTGGATTTCTTTGGATAAATACCCAGAAGCAGGATTAACTGGGTCCTTCTTTGTCTCTTGTTATAGCCTTTGTTTTAAAGTCTATTTTGTCTGGTATAAATATTGCTACTCCAGCTATTTTGTTGTTGTTGTTGTTTTCCTTTTCATGAAATATGTTTTTCCATCCCTTTACTTTCAGTCTGTGTGTGTCTTTCAATCTGAAGTCTCTTGTAGGCAGCATATGTAAAGGTTTTATTTTATTATTCATTCAGCCACCTTATGTCTTTTGATTGGAGTATTTAATCCATTTACATTTATAGTAATTGTTGATGCATGTGTAGTTATTGCTATTTTATTATTCATATTTTTTATCTTTATTTATCTTTTTCTTTAAAAAGTCCCTTTAACATTTCTTGTAATACTGGTTTGGTGGTGATGAACTCCTTTAGCTTTTTCTTGTCTGGGAAGCTCTATCTGTCCTTTAATTCTAAATGATAGCTTTGCTGGGTAGAGTCATCTTGGTTGTAGGTCCTTTCTTTTCACCACTTGGAATATTTCCTGCCAGTCCTTTCTGGCCTGCAAAGTTTCTGTTGAGAAATCAGCTGACCGTCTTATGGGAGCTTCTTGTAGGTAACTAACTGCATTTAAGATCTTTGTTTTAATCTTTGGCATTTTAATTATGATGTGTCTTGGTGTGGTCCTCTTTGGGTTCATCTTGTTTCGCATTTTCTGCGCTTCCTGGAGTTGTATGTCTGTTTCCTTTGCCAGGTTAGGGAAGTTTTCTGTCATTTCTTCAAATAGGTTTTCAATCCCTTGCTCTCTCTTTTTCTTCTGGTATGCCTATGATGCAAATGTTGGTGTGCTTGATGTTGCCCCAGAAACCCCTTGAAATCTCATTTTTATGGATTCTGTGTTTTTTTTTGTGTGTTTTTTTTTCTGTTCTGATTGGGTGTTTTCTGCTACTTTATCTTCCAAATTGCTGATTGGATTCTCTGCTTGATCTAATCTACTATTGATTCCCTCTAATGTATTCTTCATTTCAGTTATTGTATTCTTCATTTCTGACTGGTTCTTTTTCATGTTTTCTACCTCCATTTTTATGTTTCCTATCTCTTTGTAGAAGTTTTTGTTGAGATCATTGAGCGTCCTTATAACCAGTGTTTTGAACTCTGCATCAGACAGATTGCTTGTCTCCATTTTGTTTAGTTCTTTTCCTGGAACTTTGTTCTCTTCTTTTATTTGGGACTTTTTTTTTTGTCTCCCCATTTTGGCTGTTTCCCTGTGTTTGTTTCTACATATTAGGTGGAGCTTTTATGTCTCCTGGTCTTAGTAGAGTGGCCTTAAGTAGTAGGTGTCCTGTGGGACACTGTGGCACTGTCGCCCTGGTCACCTGAGCTGGGTGCTCCAGGTGTGTCCTTCGTGTGGGGTAAGTCTCTGCCCTGCTGTTGTCATTGAGCCTTGCTTGCTGTTTGCATGTCACTAGGAGGGATTGACCTTGGGCTGATTAATTATGAGGACTGGCCATGACTACAGTGGAGGAGCTGTTGTGCAGGGGCTGCCCCTACAGAACAGGATTTGCTTTCTTGGGGCTCTGGTACCTACCTAGTCTGCCCTTTGGGTGTGTTGTTTGTGGAGATGGTTGCATAGTGTTCTGGTGTGGTCTAAAGCTGGCCACCAGGCGTGTTGGTTCTGGGGCCTCTTAGGAGGGATTGTATTGCAGACCAAGGTCAGCTGCTGGCTGTGCCCTGCCCAGGCCACTTGGTATGAGCTACAAAGTAATCTGCAGATGGTTGCCACCAGCATTGGGTTTAGAGATGCCTGTGAGAGGCTAAGCCGTGAACTGAGGATGCTGCTGCTAGTGCCAGGCTTGAGGATGCTAAGCAAGAGGTACAGAGGATGCTAACGCTAGATGCTGCTTGCTGGTGTTTTGTGAACTTTTGAGAGATTTTAGGAAAGTCTGCAGCATGAGCCAAAACTGGCCATTTGTATGGAAAAGTTGCTGGAAGCACCTTGGGTGTGCTCAAAAGTTGGGTGGGATAGGGTCTCAGGGAATCATCAGGGCAGAGTTAGTGTTAGCTAGGTTGATGGAGACTCAGACATGGTAGCACCTGCATCTGCATGTTGGAATGGGGGACAGCTCAAGAAAGGAACAATGGCTTCTGCCAGCACTTCTGTCTGGGAAAAAGGTGCCCCTCCAGCTCTTCCTCTGAAGCCAGACAATTCAGTTCCTCCCTGAATGTCCCTGTTGCTTTTCGAGCTGCTGCCCCAATTCTAGAGCTCAGAGGGAGTGAGTCCATCAGTGAGTAAGTCCATGCATGTGCCCTTTAAGAGGAGTACCGGGGACTCCAGCAGCCTTCGTCTCACTCAGCCACAATCTTTGCTGGTTTTTACAGCCAGAAGTTATGGGGACTTCTCTCGTCAGCCCTGGAACCCTGGGCTGGGGAGCCTGGCATAGAGTTGAGACTCCTTGCTCCTCAGGGGGAACCTCTGCAGCCAAGATAGCCCTCCTGATTTTTAATTGCCACACATGGGTGTAGGACCAGCCCATTTTGCATTTTTGCTTCTCGTACCAGTCTTGACATAGCTTCCTTAGTTATAGTCCTATAACTATTTCCTTAGTTATAGGACTTCGGTTCAGCGAGGCTTCAGGTGATTCTCAGTGATAGTTGTTCTGTCGTTGAGTTGTAATTTTGATGAGGTCATGAGAGGAGGCGTGTATAACATTTACCTATTCTGCCATCTTGACCGGAACAATATTCACTTTATTGTGGTGGTCTGGAAACAGACCTGAAATATCTCTGGGGTGGGGTATGCCTGTACCTAGGTGCCAAGACCCCTTCCAATACATCAAAATATTCTGAGGGCTGGGCCCAGGAATCTGGATTTTTAAAACCTCCTAGGTAAATCTAACATGCAACAAGGTTGAAAACTTCTACTTTATGGGAACCACAAATTCATTCTAAGACCTTGTGTATTCTAGTATGTCATAATGCTTAGCTGCAAAACAAAGAATCTATGTAACGACTTGAGTGAAAAATATTAAATCAATTCCTTGGTTAGTGAGATCAGAATTCCTATATGGAGGCTTTATTTTTCCTTTGGCTAAAATATTAAGTAGAAGGCTATCTTTCTAATAGATCTCTTTGTTTTCTCTTTGTTTCCCTATTTGAACACATGACTTCCCATGTACTACTTGTAACAAGATTTCAGTTCAGTATTTGTTGTTCCTTTTTATTCCTGTATTTTCTATGACTTCGTCTTCATTGCTGCCCCCCTCCCCATTCCCACCCCTACCATCCTGTTTGATTGGTTAAGTGAGAGGGTTTCAGTGTGAATTTAATATAATTCACTCTCGGCCCTCTCACTCCCCTGCAAGCCTCACCATTCACTGTTAAATAAAATTCATATTCAAAGGACTAAATTCCAAATTATGTGAAGAATTTCAGTTGGCAATTATCTTCAGAATTTTATTGAATCTGTCAATGTACATATTTTCCTATGTTGATCCATAAAAGTGTGTGTCTACAGTTTCTCTGTAATATTTTTTATATTGTAACCTAGGGAGTCCCCAATAATTTTGTAGGAAGGAGGGACTTTTCTTAGAAGCTATAAGATCACAAGAGGGTATGCCTGTGTGTTGGAGTGTGGAGTTAGAGGAAGAGCGGGGCCAGGGAATGTGCGCAAGGAGTCTGGATGCAGGAGGCAGTGAGGAGATAGGTGGAGAGACTGCTTGCTCCAGTCCCAGGGAGGGGATGCTGCTGCAGTTGCTCTCCAATTGCTAGGAATTCTCAAAAACCCAAATGAGGGATATGTGGTGGCATCACTGGTTTTGAGAGCTACCCAATAAGACTTTGAGATCTACCGGCATTCTAGTAGCTGGCCACCCTGACTCCCAGACACTAGTCTGTGACTTTCTTTACTGCGTGCACTAGAATTTATCATGTGACTCCAAAGTCTGACTCCATAGCTAGAAATCTTTCTGTATGTGTGTGAAGCTGGAGAATTAATTTTCTTTTTTGAGACTTGGGAAGAGACTGAGTAGGTTATCATGAGACCCTTCCTGAGCACAATGGCTACCTTGACAGAGCTGCTTACTTTTGATTTTCACTAAGATAGGAAGACTGTGTCAAAGCCTGGCAACTGTACCTTCCTCACTGTTTCAAGGGATTTGGAGAATTACAGTGTTATTGTCACTGCATAATCAACGATGTTCTTTCCCAGCTAACTTTTAAGGGGTGACAGAGGATTCCAGGGCTACTGCTTAATGTTAACATGTCTTATGTTCTGGCTAGTATGACAAACATGAAAACCAAGACTAAATGTCTTTGTGTGTGTGTGTGTGTGTGTGTGTGTGTGTGTGTGTGTGTGTGCGCGCGTGTGTGTGTGTGATCGCAGGTCTTTGCATCTATGTCTCCATTACTGGTGGCCACGGTGGTCCTTTCAGATAAAACCAGATTGGATTAAAATGCAAGACTGGGTTCAGAATTAAAACGCTTTTGAATTACACTATCTGATTTCAGGAGCATAATTACAAAAATGATTATTAAGTAGTCAGTTTCTGGTTTCAATATATGCCACACAGAAGCCAGATGTGTACACTTGTGCAAAGATCTCGGGAGACTGATTTATTGTGGCAGCTCAAATGTTTACAGGTTGCACTTTGTACTTGAATGAATTTCCTTTGGAGAGAATTGACTCATTGCATTTGAACACGTTTTTGTTTGTAACTGGTTATGTAATAAGGATTTCAAGCTCAATTTGGGTAAGAATCTTGTTCCCTAAATTACTTCTCTATTCTGCCATTTAACTACAACTTGCTTGCAGTCCTCTGTATGCCCTCTCACTTACCTCTTTAATCATTCTTACTAATAAATACAAGAAGCCTTTAGGGAAATATCAGATTTTTCTTGAGCTGTATTTATAATTTTTCATTTTTCAGTTTCCTCAGCTGTAAAACGAGATTGGTGAAAATGCATGTATATCAATGTGGCTGATAAATGCTCTATAAACTGAGTTAAAAGCCAATACAAAGTCTAAAAATAGCAATCCTTAGAAAATATTAAAATAAGTTCACTATATTTTCTTTTACCTGCAGTACCAAACTGTGATTTCCTGGAAGTCAGGGCCCATGTTTTCTGTCTTTGGTACCCACTACAGCATGGAATAAAACAATTTGCACAAAAGATACTCTGGATAAGCAAGTCAGCATGTCTGTGTAACCTGACCTAAGTCAATCTAGCAGTCAAACAATTGTCAGGGTTTCTTGGTAGATATGAATAACTTCAGAAAATTAAAGGTGCATGGGCCTTATACTCGTATATCTCCTCTTCTATAACCTTGCAAGTCTCAGATCACACTCTGGCACATGTGCAGACTTTTGTTAATGAGCATGCACAAACACAGTTGTACGATTTATTTCTGTAAGCAGTTCCTAACTCTCTGTCCTTTAGTGCCCCTAGGAACTTAGTCAAAGCATTTCACATAAAAAATTCTCTCTGAGGTAAAGACTCAATATTATGGAGGTAGAGTCAGTTACCATGTTCGTAGGCTCAGGTGGCAGAATTCCTCATTTAGTGACAGCACATAGATCCAAAAGGATAGCGTTCCACATCTAGGGTGCTACTTCAAATGTATAAAGCTGCTGGTCTTGACAGATTGTTTAATCTTCTTCAGAAAAGGCTTGAGGTAAATGCTTTCTAGACAACCACATATCCTCATGCTAACCAACCAATACTCTGGTGCAAATTTAGATACCTGTATTTGGAAGGTTTGTAGTAGCTCTCTATGGAGCGAGGGCTTCTGAAATAGGGTCCTTTGGATGCTAACTAACCAACTCTGGATTATGCATTCCCGATTAGGGCCCTTCACATAGGAACTATCAAAACCTAGGATGTAGGAGAAAGTTAATTTGCACATTGTCTATGCTGAAATTTCTAAAATTAAATCACAAACAATATACCGTCTTTCCTTGAAAATAAGACCTAACTGGAAAATAAGCCCTAGCATGGTTTTTCAGGATGACATCCCCTGAACATAAGCCCTAATGCGTCTTTTGGAGCAAACCTTAATATAAGACCCGGTCTTATTCTGGGGGAAACACAGTAAGGATGTTACTCTCATTCTTTGCCTCAAATGCCCTCTGAAAATACACTGTTCTTATGATGGATGATTCTGATGGGTTCTGCCTTTATAATTTGGGGGGAGGAATCTCAGCACATGTCTAAAGATGCCAGGCCTGCGGGTTATGTTTGAGATCCCCTCTTAATGGCTCCTTTTGGAGGCAAAGAGTCTGGTTGGCTGACGTAAATTGCAGTTGTGTTCCTTGGACACATTACATACCTAAAACAAACTTCCTCTTGTGGACACAGATCCACAAGACCAAAATGCCCGGGAAAAAGTGAAATATCCCATTATCTACTAGCAACTGTTTTGTGCTTTGACGGTACACATCTCAGACCAAGTTCTCCTGTGCCCCTTGGAATATAGATCATAGGTCTATAAGCCATGGCCCTATGACCAAATCTTCCCTGCAGCCTTTATTTACTTTTATTGGTAAAGAAAGTTTTATTAAAACCTGGTCATGACCGTTCATTTACATATTGTCTGTTTCTGCTTTTACACTACAATGACAGAGTTGAGTAGTTGAGACAGAGATAGTATGTGGCCTGCAATGCCAATTATATTTACTGTTTGACTTTACGGGAAAAGTTTACTGACTGCTGGTACAGAGTATAGTGGAGTAGCAAAGAGCATGCACTTGGGCCTGACTCTCCTCATCTTTTGATGGGGCTATAATATGAGGTCAGACAATTAAGTTCACGCACTTATTCTAGAAAAAGTGCTACATACCTCATTGCTGAATATCACTATGGTCACCTTCGAAGTACTCCCCTTGGGAAACTATGCACTGATGCCAGCGCCTAGTCCACCCTTCACAGCAATTTTGGAACTCTTTTTCTGGAATGGCCTTCAGAGCTGTCATCGTATTACCCTTGATGTCCTGAATGTCATCCTTTCAATATGTCCTTAATCTTCAGGTAAAGAAAGAAGTCATTGGGGGCCAGATCAGGTGAGTAGGGAGAGTGTTCCAATATAGTTATTTGTTTACTGGCTAAAAACTCCCTCACAGACAGTACTGTGTGAGCTGGAGCATTGTCGTGATGCAAGAGCCATGAATTGTTGGCGAAAAGTTCAGGTTATCTAACTTTTTCACGCAGCCTTTTCAGCACTTCCAAATAGTAGACTTGGTTACCTGTTTGTCCAGTTGGTACCGATTCATAACGAATAATCCCTCTGATATCAATAAAAGGTTAGCAACATCGTTGCTACAAATTTGCGAACTTAATTGTCAGACCTCATATTACCTATCTCATAGGGTGTTGTAGTGATTAAATTATTGATGCACGTAAAACCATTGGAGCAGTGTTCATTAAATGTTAGTTGTTAGATGAAAGCACTCAAGCCAACTTTACTTAATATTCTTGGTGGGCAGTTCTCTGAGAGACTTCTCCTTATGTTTGCCTACTGGTTGTCCTTTCTCTTCCTCATCATTTCTCCAGAGACAGAGCCTTAGCTCTACCCATGATGACTTCCCATCATCTCCATCAGCTACTGGATATCCCCTCCCCACCAACAGATCCATAGGTGCCATTCAAAGCCTTTCTCTTTCTCTCCCAACACTGCATTGCAAAAACATCTACTTTTATCCTGCCCACTTCCTCATTTACTCTATTTTTTAGCATTATTGTGATATAATTGAGAAATAAAAATTGCACATATTTAAGGTGTACAAGGTGGTGTTTTGATATGTGTGTACATTATGAAATGATTACCATAATCAAGCTAATTAACATATCCATCACCTCACATAGTTAAAAGACTTTTTGGTAGTGAGAACACTTAAGTTCAACTTTTTAAAGTGTTATATCAGTGAATGGACATGCTGCCCATTCTGTTATGCCTGTAAAAATGTGAAAAGGATGGTAGTAAAAAAAAATCAATCTCTTAGCAAATTTTAAGTAGACGATACAGTATTATTTATGAACTATAGTTACAATGCTGTACATTAGGTCTCCAGAATTTATTTACCTCATAACTGAAACTTTGTACCCTTTGACCAACATGTCCCCATGTCTCCTTCCTTCAGCCCCTGGCAACCACCATTATATTCTCTGCTTTTATGAGTTCGACCTTTTTAGATTCCACATATAACTGAGATCATGCGGTATTTGTCCTTGTCTGACTTATTGCACTTAGCATAATGTCCATTTACTCTTTTTCATCCTTTTATTCCAACAGTAATTTACCACCTAGTTCATGTTTTGATGGAATGGGTCAATAATACAGCTACAGCTTTGACCTGGTGGTAGATTAGAAATGCGTTAGAAGTTGTGATTTTTCATATCAGTGTTAGCGATTCAGACACTGTGTATGTGTGTAGGAGGGGGAAGGGTTGGGGATGGGTTTCCATGCGCCTAGTCAGGAGTTTGAAATTCCTCTTAGGAAGGAATTCCAGGTTGTGAATGATACAGACTCATTTCTGGAGCTGGGGCCCCAGTGTGGTAACCAGACAGGAAATGACCTAAGACTTTTTCTCAGAATGATGGCTTCCGAAGGCAAAGGCCAGCTAATGAGCAGGAAGATGCTGCGTGTCTGCTTTATTCCGCACATTAATAAGCTTGTGGGAAATTCACTCAACTCTTCCCACCTCATGAGACCTTGTCACAGTCCAGACCAGTGGCTGTAGCTCCAAGGGAAGTTTGCAAATTTAAATCTTCATTCCCTTGTTTCAACCGGTACTGGAGAAATATTTGCAGCTCGGGAAGATGTGCAATTTTACGAACGATTACAGGTTCTGTCAACCAGCTCTGAAAAAAAGTGGTTAGTCAGTGAAAGGCAGACATGGCGATGTAGAGCAGCTGAGATGTTGACATTTTTGTAGGAAAGACAGGTTTTTGAAGACCAGCCATATCTCAATGCATTGATGGATGTTATTTAAACAACATACGCTCTGCTGACCCCTGAGTTGTCAGGGCACCCATTGCCCTGTGTTAGAGCAGCCAAAGGGCTGCTGACTCAGGGAAGCTGAAAAAAATGAACTGACCTATTTATTCCTTCACATTGCCCCCACCCCCATGGGCTTATCAAAACAGAATTTCATTGCTAAAGATAATTACCCTCTTCTCTCCAACCCTGTGGTATATTTCAGATGAAAAATCTTTTGCCTCTAGGTCTCAGCCCTTTTTTTTTTCCTTTTGGAGGCACTCATCCTCCAGTGAAACCAGAGAAATTATGCTAAGAATAGTAATAGCCAGAAAAGAAAGGACAATTAAAGCCTTTTTTCAGTGTGACCAGTGGGTAGCATCTGGTCCAGAATAGGCCCTCTTACCCAGGTGCAAAATTCCAGCCTATGCTGCATTCCTAATCTTTGTGCAAGAAGTGAGCTGCAAAATAGAGAATGCTAATTTTAGATGTTTAATCATTTTAGGGGAGATATTCATTTAAAACTAGCACGCAGAAAGGAAAGTCTAGGCACTTTGAGGTGGATGCTTTTTTATTTCATTTTCTATTCCACACACCTTAGCTTCCAATTCTGATTGCATTTTCATGGGAGAGTTGGAGGTGGATGTTGTTTTCCCAGCTGCACAGTCTGGTACTTTCAAGAAGCACAGTTAAGCCTCTTTTGGCAGCTTCTCTTTCTCAGTACTGTTTGCCCATATTTTATGACTGCTTTTCTTTTCCTTATGCTCTTTACCTCGCCACTAAATTGTGTGTGTGGGTGAGAAGAGCCGTGCTTAACGTGATAAATAATGGGGAATTTATTTTTTAGCTGAAAGATCATTCTGGGATAAATCTTAGGTTCTTTATCATAGCCATGTAGATTAACTAACTGCAGTGATCCATTTCCTCACTTATTTTTATTTTATTGCAAAAACAATATAACAGCACTAAAACATTTTGAAAAAGAAAAAAAAAATAACCTTCTACTCTTAATCCCGTGATCCAGAACAACATTTTTTTGCATAATTTCCCTCCAAGTAATGCCCACATGCATATATCTTTTTATGTAGTTGTAAGCATTGTAGGCATGCAACTGTGTATTCTGATTTTTATGTTATATGTTTCAAGCATTTTGGCAAATTGCTATCATCATAGATATATCGAACAACTGAAAATTCTGTGGAAGGGATGGGATACAATATTCTTAGCTGCTCCCTTACTAATAAAGTCTTTCTGCCCCTCTTTACTCCTCCTTCCTTCTCTCTACTCCTCCTTCCTCATCCTCTTCTCTTCTCCCCCCTTCTCCTTCCACCTACCTCTTCCTTCTCTTCTCACTCCTCATCATCCTCCTCCTCTTCCTTTCTGTTCCTCCTTGCTAGTACAGATAAGATGAAAAATATCTTTGCATATACATTCATATATATTTATAGCAAATCATAGTTAATATCTGCATATATGATTATATATTCTGGGGATGCCAAAATATGTATACACATGACTTGTATCCATCTTTTGTTATCAGTATATATTGAGTATTTCAATTTTAATACAGTTTTTTTCCTTTCTTAAAATATGTATACATTTTTTTGGCACCCTCTGTATATCCCTTCTGCAGAGAACATAGTTTTTTTTCCTTCGAGATGAATACCATATCGGAGATTACTAGGAGAGAAAAAGAAACTCAAATTTTATAACAATCACTTAGGTACAAACACAATAGGAGTGCATAAAGAATAGCTTTAGAAATGCTACAGTGAATAATGGAATACAATTATTGAATTATTTGATGGCCAAACATTTCATTACAGTCCCCTGTGCCACACGCTGCCCCCTGAGGCCTGAGGGAAGGAGCGGAGGGGCTGAAGTAGGAAGGCTTCTCATTACGCTCTCCCTCTTCAGTATTCTCCCTGTGCCTACCTGCCCTCTTGGCTTCCTACCACTTAGAAGATCATTTAATACATGCAAGGGATCCAGTCTGCTTTTCCTGATGCTTATTTCTAAGCATAAATGTTGGTTGCTCAGAGAGGCCTTCCCTGACCAATAAAAGCTAAAATAAACTCCATTGTTCTCTTGATAATTCAAGTGTTTTCCTACTTATTATACCACAGGAGCTTGGCTTCTGAAGTCAGACTGCCTGGGTTTGAGTCGCAGATGCTCTACTTATAAGTTATTTGACCTTGAGCGAGTTGTCTAACATAGATGGACGTCAGTTTTCTCCTCTGTAAAATGGTAGTCTATCTTTTACAACAGTTTCTGACAAAAACCTACTCAGCAAACATTGGTTGTTATACTGTCTCTTCAGTTTGTAAGCACACATTTATGGGTCATTTATTGGTTCAATGTTTCTCTTCCCCCACTGCAGAGCAGGGTTGTGTGTTGTGTGTATAGTGCACGCCCATTGCACAGCACAGTACCTGTCACGTAAAGGACTTAAAGATCATTTGCTCAATGAATCTCTCTTATAGTGTTTCAAAACTGAACAACTGCACTTTCATTGCAGCTTTATAACAACTCCATTAAATTACTTACTTTTATGTACCTTATTTAATTATTTATAGTCAAATACTTTTATTTTTCAAGTGTTTGTGCTACAAATGCCATATCTCAGCCATTATATAAACCCCTTTTGTGTGTGCCTATATACAGATACATACATATATACATATATACACACACAAACATATAATATATATTATACACAATTTTAAACAATAATAACAAATTGGAAACAAATATGCCTACCATCCAATTGAAGAAATAAAATATTACTAGTGAGTTGAAAGCATCTTCCATGTCTATCCCAATCTTATATGCCCCCAACACCCAACTGGGGATACTATTCTGAATTTTGTATGAATTGTGTTTTTACATGGCTTGATAACTATACCACAAACCTCTGTATCCTGAAATAATGTATTGTTTAATGTTGCCTGTTTTCTGACTTTTATTATCAATGGAATCTCACTGAATGTATTCTTCTGTGTATTTTTCTCTTGTTCCCCTCCTCAATACTATATTATGTGTGGTTGAAATTCATTTATTTTCACTGTGATACTGTATTTCTTGTATGACTGTACCACTATTTATTTAGCCTTTATACTGTTTATGGATATCTACATCCCCATCTACTTCTTTCCTATTATAGTCAGTGCTGCTATGAATATTTTTGTACGTGTCTCCCAGTATACACGTGCATGAATTTTTCTGGTATATACAGGAACTATGGAATTGTAGGGCATGGTATCTTTTTTCTTTTTTTTAAATTTAATTTAATGTTATTAATAGGTTCATGTGTACAAAACAACAGAATGATTAGACATTTACACCCTTCACAAAATGATGATCCCACCAATCAAGCCTACTACCCCTCTGTCACTGTACATAGCTATTGCAATACCATTGTCTATATTCCCTATGCTGTATTTTACATCCCATGAACCTATCTATCTATCTATCTATCTATCTATCTATCTATCTATCTATCTATCTATAGATATAGATATCTTAAACTTTGCTAAGATTTTTCTCTTTTTGTGGTGTTGACATCCTTTGACGATTATATCAATGATTTCACTGTAGGGTGCACAATGGTGATATTCTATTTCTACCATTCCATTTCCATTTATTAGCTGGACCATTTCTATGAAGGGAAACTTTCCCCTTATCTACTCTTTGGTTACCCAATGGTAAAGTTTACTTAGGAAAGGAGAGGGTCATTGGGTCATTGTTTTCTCTTTTTACCAGTTTTCAGCATAAGGAGTTGATTCCCTAGCATCCTTCAAAGTATACCAGTGACTCCAATTGTCTCATCTTTAGCCAATGGGAACCTCTTCAGTGGGTACCTGAGTTGTTTTGTACACTACCCCTGTAAGCTCTGGTAGCTACCTCACCCTTGTGTATGGCAATGTATCCCAGGCTCACTAAGTTTGTTCACTTCTAGTCCTAGACCAGTAATCTTCTGTCTTTCCAAGAATCACTGATTTCCCTTAGTGTTTCAAGACAATAGTCTAGACACTCAAGGTCCTTGTTGCTATTACATTGACTATTATTTCTAGGACATTTCAGTGGACAGAGCTAGGAAACATTTTTCTTTAAGGTAAATCACATAATGAGTTCACACTGATATTCAAATTCAAGATTATAAAGTTTCAGTTAACTTCTTTGATCTGCATCTCCTTTCTCTCATGTTAAAAATTGTACTCCCCAATGAGATATATTAATACTTATTTTTTGTCCTACAATGCACACACCACAGTCTCAGAATAACAACCTAGAACTATTACCATAAATGTGGTTTCTCCAAGTTTAATTTAATTTTATATATCTTTAAAAATTTGGGGATAATTATTTTTAAGTTCCTTGAAATAATTCTATGTGCTGTGTAGCCACCACCTGATACATGGTTAGATTCATGTTTCACATTACTTTCAAATTTGAAAGACTGCCTTCTCTGGATTTAACTTTTAAATTATGTAAAAATAATTACGTAAAGTGTAATATACAAATCAAGGTATAGTCAAAGAAATATAGTTTCTGTTTCTGTAACGTCCATCTTATTCCTTTCTTCCTCAAACAACCATATTTTGATCTCTTGGTTTACACTTTCATTTTTAAAATAAAAGCCAATACATATGAGTTAGTTTCCTAGCATTCTCCAAAGATGAATAATGACTGTTTTAAAAATACCACTATGAACCCGTATATTTAAACATACTTTATGTACGAGGTTGGACAATTAAGTTCGTGAAATCATCCCAGAAAAAGTGCTACCTACCTCATTGCTGAATATCACTATGGTCACCTTCGAAGTACTCCCCCTTGGGAAGCTATGCACTGATGCCAGTGCCTAGCCCATTCTTCAAAGCAATTTTTGAACTCTTTTTCTGGAATGGCCATCAGAGCTGTCATTGTTATTACCCTTGACGTCCCGAATGTCATCCAAATGTCTTCCTTTCAATATTTCCTTTATCTTTGGGTAGAGAAAGAAGTCATTGGGGGTCAGATCAGGTGAGTAGGGAGGGTGTTCCAATACAGTTATTTGTTTACTGGTGAAAAACTTCCTCGCAAACAGTGCCGTGTGAGCTGGTGCATTGTCGTGATGCAAGAGCCATGAATTGTTGGTGTAAACTTCAGGTCGTGTAACTTTTTCATGCAGCCTTTTCAGCACTTCCAAATAGTAAACTTGGTTACCTGTTTGTCCAGTTGATACAAATTAATAATGAATAAATTCTCTGATATCAAAAAAAGGTTAGCAACATCTTTACATCAAGTTCTCAAACTTAATTGTCAGACCTCATATTTTAATCCACTGAGATTATTATTCTGATTGATGCCCACATTTTTCTGTCTTTGGTCAGTGGAAGCCTTTTCAGGTTGGTGCCTACGGTTTTGGGAAATACCTTAGCAGTCAGTTTTTGACAGCTTCCTTGATTTCTGGTATGACAAGATGTTCCCCACAAGTTTTCTCAGATAAACAGTAGCATAATACACACACTTTTCACCTTACATGAATGCAATATAATTTATTCCAACAGTACCCTAATGATGGACATTTGAGTTGTATCCAGCCTCTTGCTATTATAAATAATGCTGCAATGAATAGCCTTGTACACAACTTTTTATATTTTTGCCAATGTGTCTTTCCTAGAAATATGATGTCTTGGTCAAAGAGGATATTCCTATACAATTTTAGGAACAATCTCTTAAAAAACAGACCGTCTAGTAAATTGTAAGTCATTTATTATCTGGCTGGCTATCCTGTTAGAATAGGCTTTCTCATGATAGATGACTAATTCCATTCTTGGCCCTAGTACAAATGGAGAAAACAAGTTAATTGGTCTTTCTTGACAGTCAGCAGAATTTGACTGATGTTGTACGGAAGGTTTCACTGGCTGTTTATTCAAGATTCTGGGCTAATAGAGTCAACCTTGAGGCTGAAGCCTGCCTTTAATACTCTAGGGGAACTTGAGTGAAAAGGGCATATAGAATGTTGTTACCAGTGGTCTACATACCCTGCACAGCGTATGGTATTTTTGAGGGAGGATCAAGCCCCACAGCAAATATGTAATTAAATTTTCTTTAAAAAATAACACTTCTTGGGCACTTAAGAAATGAACCTTACTGTCTCCTCTTACCTCATTTCCCTTGCTTCTGCTCTTCCTAACTCCCCCGTGGATGGCACTTTGATATGCCCTGTTCTCTCCCATTCATTCATTCATTCATTCATTCACTCACTCATCCATCCATCTATCCATTTATTCAATGATTGAGTAAATTTCTGTTCATGTCTCCACTGGGATATTATTGTTTTCACTCAGGGTCCATGATACTTTTTGCAGAAAGTTCTTTTCTTCTTTTCTTTTATTTGGAAATATTGGGGAACAGTGTGTTTTTCCAGGATCCATCAGCTCCAAGTCAAGTCATTGTTCTTCAATGTAGTTGCGGTGGGCACAGCCCACCATCCCATGTGGGAATCAAACCAGCAACCCTGTTGTTAAGACCTCGCGCTCTAACCAACTGAGCCATCTGACCGCCCCAGAAAATTCTTACGTTTTTACTTGTAAACTTTATCAAATTTCACTTTGGATACAGAGCATTTGTCACTGAATTGTTAAGGAGGCTACCCCACCACACCACAATAAAGGCAGCAAACTGCAGCCTGCCTGCATTAGCTTACCAGGAAATGGCTTCTCTCCTGTTTGTGTCAGTTTGTAATCTATATCTCGCTCACTCCAATTTGACATTCAGTATCTTGAATCTTGCCATGTGCTGATTCCTTTCTTTAGCTTTTCTGGTGCATTCGAGTGAATGGAAAAATGTTTTTAGCTCCTTTGAGTAGGAAAAGTAACATCCTTCTTGATTAAGGTGCAAACTGAATATAGAAATATGTACACATGGGCACTTCCTATGAAACACCATTAAACACTCTCCCTGCTGCATGCCCTTTGCAGCTTCTAAAAGTTCTTCCTATTCAACTATATTTTGACCTGGATTAGATGGACAATACTTGCTCTTGCTAGTACCCTTCCTGGAGACCAAGTACTTACTTACAGCACAGTGTTAAGTTAGGTAGCCTGCTATCCTTGGATGGGACAGATACCATCCTTGACAGTACTTATCTGGATTCCATGTCACTGTGCTTTCCCTATAAAAACTGTTCTATTTTACTAGTGAGAATTTGCCCACCATTTCCTGAGGTCAGCCCCCTAGAAAAAAGAAAGCAATTATCTCAGAGGCTAGTTGGAAGACAGACACACCCTAGGCAATTATTTATATGAAAATGTAAAAATCTTCCTGAAATTACATACACTTCTTAAATTAGAAATCAAACTGACAGGGACAGACTTTAAACCTTGAAAGTCCCTTTATGTGAAATAAGACTATTGCAGAGAAGGCCTAGATGCTCACCAACCCCATTTACTGTTGCTGTACACACAGAAAGACTACATTGCTCAGTCTCTCTTGCTTATTTGGGGGCTATGTAATTGGATCTGGCTGATGGGATGTGTGTAGAATTTAAATACACCACGTCTAAAACTACCCACAAAACCCTCTCTGATCATCTACAATCTCCCTTCCTTACCTGGAGACCTTAAAGGCCAATATTTAAAATGGCAGCACCATCAGATGGTGGAAGTCATCACTTGGAAGACAGCTGCCCTGGAGATCCCCCTGACTCACATCCAACTCTGAAATGAATAAGAAATAACTTTTTATTATGTTGACTAATGAACATTTAGAGGTTTTTTTGTTTTTGTTTTGTTTTTTAGCATTTAGCAAGCATTACTTTGGTGACTACAAAAACCAAGATTCAGAGAGATGCTTTAAGTGGCCCAGAAAAGATTGTGAATAAGAATTTTTCAAGGTAAAAATTCTCAGGACTGCCCATTGTCATAGCAAAGCTTTTATTATATACTTGATAACAATTTTCACTATTTGCTCATGAGGAAACAGAAACTAAGAGGTTAGTAACTTGCCTAAAACCACACAGCTATTAACTTGTAGAGACCAGATTCAAACTCAGCTCTATCTGACTCCAAATCCCATGATTTTTGAGATCTGATGTCAGAAGGATGGCAGGATAGCAAGCCCTATCTCTCATTTCTCCACAGACACACAAACAAAACACCAATATTGGTACCAAAATACCTTGAAGAGAAATTCAGAATCCAGCTAAAAAGTAGAAGTACTATGTAGGAGCACAAACTTAGAGTAGTTGCATTTATATAGGTAAGGAAAGCTATTTCTCTTTATAAGTGCCTGTTCCTATCCCAAACTGGCTTAGCTCAGCAACAAGGTCACATCAGCCCATGGTTTCTCCCACCAGGGGAAGAGAGTGTGGAGTATGTGCCTCACCTCGTCTCTCAGAACAGTCTCTGTGGGGCCAGTTTCTATCTCACTCATACTGAGCACTGAATGGCCTGAAGAGTCTGGTCCTTTGGGACAGCTAGGAACAAAGGAAGGTGGGGGTCAAGCCCATATAGCTGGTACTGTTCTGTGAGACACACTGGGAATAGGCACAGAACTGAGGTTTGTCCTCCATGAGTAACGAAGGATAGAACAGTTATAAATATATGTACCCAATATTGGATCCCCTATATATATATAAAGCAAATATTAATAGATCTGAAGGGAGAAACACCATGAGTAAAACAATAATAGGGGACTTTAATTGCTCAGTTTCAACAATGGGTAGTTTACCCAGAAAGGAAAACAAAAAGGAAATCTTGGACTTGTACAACACTACAGGCCAAATGAACCTAAGAGACACATACAGGGTATTTCATCCAATGTTAGCAGAATACTCAGTCTTCTTGAATGCACATGGAATACTCTACAGGATAGATAAGATGTAAGACCACAAAATAACTCTTAACTAATTTAAGAAGATTCAAATCATATCAAGAATCCTTTCCAACCATAGTGTATAAACCTAGAAATCAATAGTGGGAGGAAAGTTGGAAAATTCACAAATGTGTGGAAATTAAGCAGCATACTCCTGAACAATCAGTAGGTCAAAGAAGAAATCAAAAGAGAAATTAAAATAAAATCTTGAAACAAATGAAAATGGAAACACAACATACCAAAACTTATGGAATGCGGCAAAAGCAGTTCTAAGAGCAATGTTTAAACAATTTATACTCATATTAAGAAAGAAGAAAGATCTGAAATAGACAACCTAGCTTTATTCCTCAAGGTACTAGAAAAAGCAACAAACTGAGCCCAAAGTTAGAAGGAAGGAAATAATTAAGATTAACTACAAGATTAACTACAAGAAGAGAAAATGACAGACTGGTATCCCTGATGAACATAGATGCAGATATCCTCAACAAAATACTAGCAAAACAAATTCAACAGCATATTTAAAGGATCATACACCATAATAAAGTGAAATTTTCAACATGGGATGGAAGGATGTTTCAACATACACAAATTAATATGATACACTGCATTAATAGATTGAAGGATAAAAATCATATCATCTCAAAAGATGGACAAAAAACATTTGTAAAACATAGCATCCTATTATGAGAAAGACTCTCAACAAGTAAAATATAGAAGGAATGTACCTCAACATAATAAATGACATGTATGACAAGCCCATAGTTAACATTATACTCAATAGTGAAAAGCTGAAAACTTTTCCTGTAAGATCAGGAACAAGACAATAATGTTCATTCTTGCCACTTCTTTCAACATATTACTGGAAGTCCTAACCAGATCAATTAGGAAGAAAATAAAAAGCATCCGAATCAGAAAGGAAGGAGTAAAATTGACTCCGTTTGCTGATGACATAATCTTATATATAGAAAACCCTAAAGACACCACCAAAATTTGTTAGAACTATGTAATAAACCAGTTCAGTAAACTTGCAGTATACAAAATCAACATGTAAAAATTAGTTTCATTTCTGTACACTATCAATGAAGTATCCACAAAAGAAATCAAGAAAACAATCCTGGGCCGGCTGGTGGCTCAGGCGGTTGGAGCTCCATGCTCTTAACTCCGAAGGCTGCCGGTTCGATTCCCACATGGGCCAGTGGGCTCTCAACCACAAGGTTGATGGTTCGACTCCCACAAGGGATGGTGGGCTGCGCCCCCTGCAACTAGCAACGGCAACTGGACCTGGAGCTGAGCTGCACCCTCCACAACTAAGACTGAAAGGACAACTACTTGAAGCTGAACAGCACCCTCCACAACTAAGATTGAAAGGACAACAACTTGACTTGGAAAATAGTCCTGGAAGTACACACTGTTCCCCAATAAAGTCCTGTTCCCCTTCCCCAATAAAATCTTAAAAAAGAAAAGAAAACAATCCTATTTACCATAGCATCAAAAACAACAAAATAGTAAGAACAAATTCAACCAAGGAGGTGAAAGATGTATACCCTGATAATTATAACACATTAATGAAAGAAATTGAAGATACAAATGAATGGAAAGATATCCCATGTACACAGATTGGAAGAATTAATATTTTTAAGTGTCCATACTACCTAAAACTATCTACAGTTTCAATGCAATCCTTATCAAAATTTCAATGGCATGTTTCATAGAAATAGATAAAACAATCCTAACATATAAAACCACACAAGACCCCGAATAGCCAAAGCAATCTTGAGCAAGAATAACAAAGCTGGAGGTATCACACTGCTTGATTTTAAAATATACTACAAAGGTATAGTAACCTAAACAGTATGGTACTGGCATAAAAACAGACACATAAACTAATGGAACAGAATCGAGATCTCAGAAAGAAATACACATATTTTTTGGTCCACTGATCTGCAACAAAGGTTTCAAGAACACACAATGGGGAAAGGATGTCTGTTCAATAAATGGTTTGGGAAAATTGTAGAAGAATCCACATGCAGAAGGGTGATATTGGACCCTCATCTCACACATATACAAAAATTAAGTCAAAATGGATTAAAGACTTAATTGTAAGATGTAGCTGTAAAAGTACTAAAAGAAAACATACAGAAAAAGCTTCGTGATACTGGTCTGGACCGTGATTTTTGGATGACTCCAAAAGCACAGGCAACAAATATAAAAATAGATAAATAGAATTGCATCAAACTAAAAATCTTTTGCACAGCAAAGGAAACAATCGACAGAGTGAAAAGACAACTAATGGAATGACAGAAAATATTTCCAAACCATGTATATGGTAAGGGGTAAATAAGCAAATATATGAGGAACTCATACAACTCAATAACAAACAAACAACCTCCCCAAACAAACAAAACTCAATTAAAAAATGGACAAAGGACCTGAATAGACATTTCTCCATGATTAGGTAGAAATAGCCAAAGGGTACATGAAAAGGAGGTAAGCATCCTTAATCATCAGGAAAATGCAAATTAAAACCACAATGAGATATCACCTCACCTCTGTTAGAATGGCTGTTATCAAAAAGACAAAAGATAAATGTGTCAAGGATGTGGAAGTAAAGGGAGTCTTTGTCCGCTGTTGGTGGAACAGTAAGTGGGTACAGACCTATGGAAAGCAGTATGGAAGTGCGTCAAAAAATAAAAAAATAGAACTACCATATGATCCCTAATCCCACTGCTGGAGATATATATATATATATATATATATATATATATATATATATATATATCACAATTCATATCTTGAAGAGATATTTGCACTCCCATGTTCATTACAGCATTATTCACATTATCCAAGATATGGAAACAGCCTACATGTCAATCAATGGATGAATGCAGAATTAAAATGTGGTATAGATATATAATGGAAGATTATTTATTTGTGAAAATGAAAAAAATTCCTCTATTTGTGACAAAATGGATGAACCCGGAGAACATTATGCTAAGTGAAATAAGCCAGACACAGAAAGACAAATACTGCTTGATTTCACTTAAATGTGGAATCTGAAAAGTTAGACTCTTAGAAGCATAGAATGGTGTTATCCGGGGATGTTGGGTGGGGGATATGGGGAAATGTCGGTCAAGGTACAAAATTTCAAATATGCAGGAAGGACAAATCTGGAGATTGAATGCACAGCATGGCGAGTGTACTTAGCAATGCTGTATTTTATACTTTAATTTGCTAAAAGAGTAGATAATTATTCTAAAAAAAGTAACTAGATAACATGATTGATATGTTAATTAGCATGATTGTGGTAAACATTTCACCATGTATGTCTATATTAAAGCATTACGTTGTATACTTTAAATATGTACAATTTTTATTTGTCAATTATACTTCTGTAAAGCTGGGGAAAAAACCCAAATCCTATGATTTTCAGTATTACAGTACGCTGAGTCCCTGATGTCATTTGGGCTTTTATTGGTTTGCTATTCTAGACGCTAAGCAAGCTCTAAGTGGTACTAAGGGTTGGATGAATCGATTGTTTGCCTTTTGTGAGAAGCACATGATCAGATTCAGAATAGGATTTTCCCCAAACCATTTGTTTCTGAGTAAACATTCAAGGCAGAACTACCCATAATCTTCATTGTGAAGGTTGCAGGGCTAGGGATGGGTTTACCCCTGTGCTTTCTAGCCTGCAAAATCAGTTTCTCATATTACACTTTCAGCAAGCCTCTGAAGATTGATTGATTACCTTTGTGGCCTGACTTGGAGATTAGCTTCCAGTAATCAGCCTGCTCTTTGATTTCCTTGTCTTCTCTTCCAGCAAGGTAGAGGTCTTACACACGTACCCCTTGCTGGACTATAATGGTGTTTATTAAGGGAAAGGAACACTATCGCAAAACCTTACTCCTCTGTTATAGAAATATCTAAGCTTTGAAGGTCAGCTAAATCCACATTCTGTGTCACATACAGAGTTCAATTATATTTATGCCCAAGTTTCTTCATTTGTAAAGTGTATGCAAACTTTCTTGTTTATAAAGTACTTCATTTATTTATTCATCAAATAGGCACCGTTCATTCCTAAACCCTTAGAGTTATACTATTTTAGTTTGCAAGGTCTGCTGTAACAAAGTACCATACCACAAACTACGTGGCTTAGAACAACAGAAATGTATTCTCTCATAGTTCTGGAGGCTGGAAGTCCAAAATCAATTTGTCAGCAGGACTGCGCTCCTGAAGGTGCTAAGGGAGGATGCTAGCTTGTTTCTTTCTGCTAATTTGCTGACCATCTTTGGTATTCTTTGGTTTGTAGATGCATCACTCCAATCTTTTGTCTTCACATTTCCTTCTCCCTCTTTGTGTTCACATGGTCTTCCCTACGTACGTATCTATTTGTGTCGAAATTTCCCCTTTGTGTAAGGGCCCATACTAATGACCTCATTATGATTACCTTTCTGAAGACTGTTTCCAAATAAGGTCATATTCTGAGGTAGTGAGGGTTAGGACTTCAACATATTTTTTTGGGGGGAGGTGGATACAATTCAACCCATAACAGATACCAAGATAAATAAAGCATAGCTCTTGATGTCAAAGAGATTCCGATTTAATAGGGGAGATTAGCTTCACAGTGCATCAGGCAAGGGTTTTAAGTAAATGACCATGCCAGGTCTGAGGAGAGATCACTTTGAATGGGGAGAACATGGAAGCAATACGATTGTAGGCTCCTATTGTCTAAAAAAGAGTACAATTTCTAGTGTGTATTAGGAAGTATTTTTAAATAGGTTACAATGAATTACTTTTAGTGTCCATTCCGTAGCTGGCATATCTCTGAACACTCCTGTCTGCACAATAGTTCATTTCTAGCCCCCTTATCCTGCCTTATTTTTTGTAATAGTAAACACATATTATGTAGTTAATTGTTTATCTACCTCTAGTATAATGTAAGCTATTAGAAAATAGGACCCTTGTCTATCTTACCTACCCTAGTGATAAGACTAGTTCCTGGCACATAGAGGTGCTCAATAAATACTTGATCGCTGAATGAACAAATGAATGATCCAGTCGATAGCTTGAAATAGCAGCTTGTCAGATGGTTTCTTTCACTTTCTTCTCCTGAAAAGGATTAGGAAAGCTCAGCAGCCTTTGAACCTAGCAATCACCTCTAGTGGTGAGTCTCCTTACAGTGTGCTGGTTTAGGGGATTGAAATGAACTGCTAAGTAATTAAAATTCTAAAGAAAATGGTGAGCCCTTCCATGGTGGACAGGTGCTATCCTGTCAGGTAAGAGGAGAAACAGAATTTGGCTGCTAGGACTACTTTGTGCAATTTCATTCCTTTTTTTTTCTCTTGGCTCTTCTTCAGGAGTTAAAAGCCGATGTTGCAGCAAACCCCTGCAATTTCCACAGCATGACAGTCAAAAGAAATCGTGTAGCCAGAAAGCTTTGCAGTACAACATAAACGGAGGGGTTCAGCAGCACGGCAGCGTCTGTTCTTTCACTTCACTATCAGACAATGGCACAATTACAAGCAATTACTTATTAGCTATTTGAAAACTATTATTAAAAGACAGCACCATTTGCCAAAAGTAATTTAATGAAATTGGGCATAATTGTGCCCTAAAATGAAGTTTTCTGATTTTCCCACATTTAAATGACTCCACTGAAATTATTTAGCCAATGAATGAATAAAAACACATAGCCAAAAATCTGTGTGCAGTTGGTAATGCAGGTCATCCATACTGAAGGCCACATGTCTTTAAGGTGATTTAAAGCGAGATTTTTCACAAATGGATAAAAAGTAAGCTAACATATTTGCTTGATAGAAAGCAAAATTCTACTACAAAGGAAAATAAGATATCTTAAGGCTCAAGAATACATTTGTTATTTTGACCAGGAGACGGTAACAATTATAAGTTTCAAATGTTGATTAATGGTGTTTTTTAGCTACGTAATAGATATTACAGCAATAAAGCAAGTTTTCACCAATTTGGATGAGGGAAGTTTTAAATTTGTTAAAACGCTAATTTATAAGATACTTTTAAAGAAATGGAGTTTCTTTTTCACACACATAGTAGCTACAGAGGCCAACAAACTATCTCCTTCTCTGTATATTTTCTGTGAATTGATGAGAATGATTTATAGTGAACACCCAGACTGTAAATCGATGGTTTAATGGGTGTTTTTTTCTGAAAATATTTATTTTATTTTTAAAATATTTTTTTATTTTTCAATTACAGTGACATATTAGTTTCAGGTGTACAACATAGTGATTAGACATTTATATAACTTACAAAGTGATCACCCAATAAATCTAGTACCCATCTCATACCATACACAATTATTACAATATTATTGGCTATATTTCTTATGCTATACCCTACATCACCATAACTATTTTGTAACTACAAATTTGTACTTCTTAATCCCTTCCACTTTTACACCCATCCCCCTACCCCCTCCAATCTGACAACCATCAAAATATTCTCTGTATCTATGAGTTTGTTTCTATTTTGTTTGTTCATTTATTTTGTTCTTTAGATTCCACATATAAGTGAAATCATTTGTCTTTCTCGGAGTTACTCCACTCAGCATAATACCCTCTAGGTCCCTCCATGTTGTTGCAGGTGGCAAGATTTCATTCTTTTTTGTCGCTGAGTAATATTCCATTGCATATATGTACCACTTCTTCTTTATCCATTCATCCATTGATGGACACCAGGTTGCTCCATATCTTGGCTGCTGTAAATAATGCTGCTATAGACATATGGATGCACATGTCCCTTCAAATTAATGTTTTGGGTTTCTTTGAATAAATACCTAGAAGTGGGATCACTGGGTCCTTCTTTGTCTCTTGTTTTCTTTTTTTTTATTAGTGTCAGGTGCACAAGACAAAGTAATACTTAGACGTTTATCTTTTATATCCCTCACATTGTATGAACCCCCTCCCCCCATCCACTAACCCTCTGACATCGCACAGAGCCATTATATTTCCACTGTCTCTATTCCTAATGCTGTATTCTGCTTCTTGTAAGTACATACATACACACACACATACATATACATACAAACTTGTAGATGACATTCATTATTGTTCAGCTTCAGCTTCAGGTGTACAATGCAGTGATCAGGCATCTACATCACCCCTGAGGTGGTCTCCCAAATGGGACAAGTGTCCATCGGATACCCTACAAAATCTTTACAACACTATTGATTACATTCTCCAAATTAATTTTCAGAATCCCGTGGCCATCTTGTGATTATTGACTGTTTTCTAATCCCCTCACCTTCCCCCTTACCCCTCCTCCCATCTAGCAACCCTCAGTTTTTCCTCTATGTCTCCAAAACAGTTTCTGATTAGTTAATTCACTTATTCTTTTCTTTAGATTCCACATATAAGTGAGATCATATGGCATTTGTCTTTCTCTGTCTGAGTTATTTCACTTAACATAATGTTCTCTAGGTCCATCCATGTTGTTGCAAATGGTAAGATTTCTTTCTTCTTTATGGCTGCGTAATACTCCATTGTATAAATGTACCACACTTTCTTAATCCAGTCATCTACCGATGGGCATTTCGGTTGTTTCCATGTCTTGGCTATTGTGTATAGTGCTGCAATAAACATAGGAGTGCATAAAGATTTTTGAATTAGGGTTTTGGATTTCTCCGGATAGATACCTAGGAGTGGAATTGCTGGATCATAAGGTAGTTCCATTTTCAGATTTTTGAGATACCTCCATACTGTTTTCCATAGTGGCTGCACCAGTCTGCAATCCCACCAACAGTGCACAAGGGTTCCCTTTTCTCCACATCCATGCCAACACTTGTTGTTTGTTGATTTATTGATGATAGCCATTTTGACTGGGGTGAGGTGGTATCTCATTGTGGTTTTTATTTGCATTTCTCTAATGGTTAGTGAGTTTGAGCATTTTTTCATATGTCTGTTTGCCATCTGTATGTACTTTTTAGAAAAATGTCTCTTCATGTCCTCTGCCCATTTTTAAATTGGGTTGTTTTTGTTTTTGGAGTTGAGTTGAGTGAGTTTTTTATAAATTTGTGATATTAACCCCTTATCAGATATATCATTGGCAAATATATTTTCCCATTCAGTAGAGTCCCTTTTTGTTTTATTGATGGTTTCCTTTGCTGTGAAAAAACTTTTTAGTTTGATGTAATGCCACATGTTTATTTTTTCTCTTACTTCCCTTGCGTGAGGGGATATATCAGTAAAATTCTTACTCCGGGTAATGTCTGAAGTTTCTTCCTATATTTATATTTTCTTCTAGGAATTTTATGGTTTCAGATCTTACATTTAAGTCTTTAAGCCATTTTGAGTTTATTTTTGTATATGGTGTAAGGAGGTGTTCCAGCTTCATTTTTTTGCATGTGTCTGTCCAGGTCTTCCAGCACCATTTATTGAATAGACTGTCTTTACCCCACCATACATTCTTGCTTCCATTGTCATAGATTTAATGGCCATATAGGCATGGATTTGTTTCTGGACTCTCTATTCTGTTCCATTGATCTATGTGTCTGTTTTTATGCCAGTACCATGCTGTTTTGATTACTGTAGCCTTGTAGTATAATTTGATGTCACGTATTGTTATACACTTTGTTCTTATTTCTCAAGATTGCTGAGGCTATCTGGGGTCTTTTATGGTCCCATATAAATTTTAGGATTATATGTTCTATTTTGTGAAAAACGTCGTTGGTCGTTTGATAGGAATTGCATTGAATATGATCATGTGATTTTTATTTTTCATTTTGTTAATGTGGTGTATCACATTAATTGATTTGCGGATGTTGAACCACCCTTGCGTACCAGGGATGAATCCCACTTGATCATGGTGTATGATCTTTTTAATGTATTGCTGAATTCTGTTCACTAATATTCTGTTGAGAATTTTTGCATCTATGTTCGTTAGAGATATTGGCCTGTAGTTTTCTTTTTTTGTGGTGTCTTTGTCTGATTTTGGGATCAGGGTGATAGTGGCTTTGTAAAAAGTCTTTGGGAGTCTTCCCTCCTTCTGGATTTTTTGGAAGAGCTTGAGGAGAATAGGTGATAATTCTTTTTTGAACGTTCTGTAAAATTCACCTGTGAAGCCATCTGGTCCAGGGCTTTTGTTTGTTGGGAGATTGTTGATTACTGATTCCATTTCCCTGGTGGTAATCAGTCTATTCAGGTTTTTTGTTTCTTCTTGAGTTAGCCTTGGAAGGTTGTATGCCTCTAGAAAATTGTCCATTTCTTCCAGATTGTCAAGTTTGTTGGCATATAGTTGCTCATAGTAGTTTCTTAAAATTTTTTGTATTTCTGGGGTGTCTGTTGTCATTTCTCCTCTTTCATTTCTGATTTTATTGATTTGGGTCCTCTCTC
Organism: Rhinolophus sinicus; assembly: GCF_057876585.1. NCBI lineage: Eukaryota > Metazoa > Chordata > Mammalia > Chiroptera > Rhinolophidae > Rhinolophus > Rhinolophus sinicus. The sequence goes on from NC_142518.1 coordinate 102,056,517, forward strand.
TCTCTTTTTTAATGAGTCTGGCTAAAGGTTTGTCGATTTTGTTTATCTTCTCTAAGAACCAACTCTTGGATTCATTGATCTTTTGTATTGTTTTTCTGGTTTCTGTTTCATTTATTTCCGTGCTGATCTTTATTATCTCCTTCCTTGTACTCCCTTTGGGCTTATTTTGCTGTTCTTTTTCCAGATCCCTTAAGTGTGAAGATAAACTGTTGATTAGTGATGTTTCTTGTTTCTTTAGGTAGGCCTGCAATGCTATGAATTTCCCTCTTAGGACTGCTTTCATGGCATCCCATAGATTTTGGGTCATCGTGTTTTCATTTTCGTTTGTCTCGAGATATCTTTTGATTTCTTCCTTGATCTCCTGGTTGACCCATTCATTATTTAGTAACATGTTATTCAGCCTCCATGAATTGGTGTGTCTTCCAGTTTTTTCCTGTAGTTCATTTCTAATTTCATAGCACTGTGGTCAGAGGAGACAATTGGTATGATTTCAATTTTCTTAAATTTATCAAGACTTGTTTTGTGACCTAACATATGGTCTATCTTGGAAAATGTTCTATGTGCGCTTGAGAAGAACATGTATTCTGTCGCATTGGGATGAAATGCTCTGAAAATATTGATTAAATCCAAGTGGTCCAATGTGTCATTTAAGGCCATTGTTTCCATAATGATTTTCTGTCTGGAAGACCTGTCCCTTGTTGTCAGAGGTGGTTGAAGTCCTCTACTATGATAGTGTTACTGTTGATCTCTGTCTTTATGTCAGTCAATATCTGTTTTATATATTTAGGTGCTCCTATGTTGGGTACATAGATGTTTACTAGGGTTATGTCCTCTTGTCGGATCGATCCCTTTATTATTATATATTGCCCATCTTTGTCTTTTAATATATTCTTCATTTTAAAGTCTATTTTGTCAGATATAAGTATTGCAACTCCAGCTTTTTTCTCATTTCCATTTGCATGAAATATCTTACTCCAATCCTTCACTTTCAACCTGTGTGTGTCTTTTGATCTGAGGTGAGTCTCTTGTGTACAGCATATACAAGGGTCTTGCTTTCTTATCCACTCAGCCACCCTGTGTCTCTTGATTGGAGCCTTTAATCTGTTTACATTTAAAGTGATTATTGATAGGTACATAGTTATTGCCATTTTTAAATTTGTAGTTAGATTGTTTTTATGTTTCTTTTATTTACAGAAGTCCTTTTAGTATTTCTTGCAATGCTGGCTTGGTGGTAATAAATTCCTTTAGCTTATTCTTTTCTGGAAAGCTCTTTATCGCTCCATCAACTTTAAATGATAGCCTTGCTGGATAAAGCAACCTAGGTTATAGGCCTTTGTTTTCCATCACTTTGAGTATCTCCTGCCACTCCCTCCTGGCCTTCAATGTTTCTGTAGAAAAGTCATTTGATAGTCTTATGGGAGTTCCCTTGTATATAACCCTCTGTCTTTCTCTTGCTGCTTTTAGGATTCTCTCTTTGTCTTTAACCTCTGCCATTTTAACTATAATGTGTCTTGCTGTGGACCTGTTTGGGTTTTCCTGGTTGGAACTCTCTGCACTTCGTGGGCTATTTTGTTGGTTTCCTTCATCAGGTTAGGGAAGTTTTCAGACATTATCACTTCAAATATGTTCTCAATCCCTTGCTTCTTCTCTTCACCTTCTGGTATTCCTATGATGCACATGTTGTTGCGCTTGATGTTATCCCTGAGGTCTCTTAAACCATCCTCATTTTTTTTAATTCTTTTTAATTCTGTTGTTCTGTTGGGTGATCTCTGCTGACTTGTCCTCTAAGTCGCTGATTCGATCCTCTGCTTCATCTAACCTGCTGTTAATTCCTTCAAGTGAGTTCTTTATTTCGGTAATTGTGTTCTTTAGTTCTAACTGGTTGTTCATTATGATTTCTACATCCTTCTTTATGTCGTCTCTAAGCTCCTTAAACATTCTTATCATTACTGTTCTGAACTCTGTCTCTGATAGGTTGGTTACCTCTGTTTCATTTGGTTCCATTTCTGGAGGTTTCTTCTGTTCTTTTATTTGGGACATGTTTCTTTGCTTCCCCATTCTGGCTGACTCTCTGTGTTTGCTTCGATGTATTAGGTAGATCCCCTAGAGTTCTTAGTTCTTGCTGGCTTATCTTATGTAGTATGTGTCCTTTATATTTGACTTGCACTACTTCGTTCTTCTCCTCTGCATGTGCTCCAAAGGTGACTCTTGTGTTGTTTATATTGTCCTGTTAAAGAAGATCTTTAATTGCTTTTTGCTTGTGAGTAGGTGGGGTTAACTCATAGGCTGACTAGTTGTGAGACTTGGCTCTGCCCATCGCAGGATGTTCTGCTGTGTGAGGGTTGACTGCTTAAATGTGGTTTGGCCTCTATGGGCTCTTGTGCCTGTAGAGAATTTCCTCTGGGTGTGTCACTTGTAGGTCAGACCCAGTAGTACTCTGGTTTGGTCTGGAGTTGGCCTCTGGGTATGTTGAATCTTGTGCCTCTTAAGCTGGGCCCTGGTAGGGCGATTTCAGAACAAAGCAAATCACCATGCACAACAACAACAACAACAACAACAAAGAAAAAAATCAAATACATTCACATGTAAAAACAACCGACAACCCCCACTCAACACAGGCAAAGATATCAAAGATATAAAGACAAAACAAAACAAAAAGCAGCGCCAGTCTTGGCTTAAGCCCACCAAGTAATCTCCAGGTTGTCCTATGCTGTACCAAAGAGTCCTTTGTGTATTGTGCAGGCAGAGCCGCCCAGCTGGTGCCCAGAGTGACGTTGGGACTGCAGATTTAGATGCGTGGGGCTGAGGGGTCTGGATGGTAGTTTCTACAAAGTCAGTGCAGTTTCTGCCCTTGCCTGCACCTATGCGCACTGAAAGTAGCACCATCAGCCCTGTGTCCAGTTCTCCTGAGTCTTAGGCACTTCTCCGTGTGTGTGTGCGTGTTTGTGTGTGTGTGTGTGTGTGTGTGTGTGTGTGTGTGTGTGTGTATGGCAGGCGGAAGATTTCTGAGCTGCTGAAAGCCCAGAGGTGTGTCTGCCGCCTACTGCTGATCCCTGGGTGTGTATCCGCAGTTGTAATTGCCCTGCCCTAGGCCGGCCAGAAAGGGTGGGGGCTGCGGATGGAGGAGTCTCTTCTCTCCTAGGCCAGCCAAAATCACACTCTTCCCAGCCTCTTCCCTGGGTCAGAGCTGCACACCAGTCTTCCCAGAGCCTGAGCACCAAGGCTCCTCTGTAATCTGACACTACTCCTCAGTTCAAGGGCCAGTTTAAGTCTCTGGAAGGGTGGGGATAGGATTGGAAGAGCGGGGGGAGGGGCCCAGGTATGGAGTTTGTGTCCTTTTTCCGACCTAGGGCCCAACTGGCTGTCCCCTCGGCAGGAGAGATCAGCTGTGGGACACAGGAAAAGAGCCCACCTCCTGGCTTTTGTGTTCTCTGTTCCGTCCTGGGATCCCCTGTGTCTCTGCAGCTGCGGATGCCATTGGCGTTTCCACCGCCGCAGATGCCTTAGACGTTTCCACCGCTGCAGATGCGGGCCACGTCTCCACTCCGCTCCCTTCCCTGTTCCCCTGCTCGCCCAATTTGCCCACCTTCAAGTAATCCTTGCACGAGTCTCTTAGCTGTTCTGTGTGATGAGCAGAGAGTCCTTTGATGGGTTATAGATGTCCTGTTTGTGATAAGATCCGGAGGAGAACCCAAAAAGTGGGCCCCGCTGCCGCCATTCCTATGACGTCCACTTGAATGGGTTTTAAACATTCCTCCTCACTTTTGTTCATTGATATTTTATCGGTTTAGCAATCCTATCCCTATATGTTTTATTTTCCTTTTTATCACGTGACTTTGTCAGTAAATGCTTGTTTATTTTTTTTAAATCAAGCAATACGGAAGTACAACAAGGGCAACAACACCTCAAAACCCATTATCCAGGACACCGTCATTAACAATGGTGAATTTCATTCCATATATGTCTCTATGCAAACATCGAAATGGCTAGATGACTGGGTAGATGCATAAAGTAGTTTTATAAAAACAGGATTATACTGTATTCATTTTAAATGTAAAAGGACTACATTGAAGTTAAATTGAATTTAGTAGAAGAAAAAGAAATCAGAGTAAATTTGAAAAAAATTGTCAAGGTTAACCAAAAAAAAATCACTCAAGTATTTTTTTTCCAAACATGTTTTAAGCTCTATGGGAGATTTTTTTAGATGGTACTCGTTACTTATTTTTATTTTTTCAAGTCTATTGACATTTAAATTGACTTCTAAAATCTTAATTCCCATAACTGTTTAGTTTTAATTCTCTGTTTAAAAGCATCCATTGCTTGCCATTATTAGTTTTTTGGCCACAACTTGTCCATCCCTAAATTCTAGATTTGGATTAATCTCTTATTTGAGTGGTTGCTTCATCAAGTAATTTTTTTTTTACATAGGGCTTAAGCATGTATATATGCTTAAAGAAGCCTTTTGCCTTTATATACAAAGGATGACTTGAGTGGTTATAAAATTACATGTGCCATGTTCTCCCCACCCCCTTCAGGATTGCAGAAATGGCTCTACTATCTTCTTGCATGGAGTGTTTTGCTTCCTTTCACCATGACTTCTCTATTCATCTTTTGTCTGGCTAGATTTCATCAAGTTGTTTTTATAAGGGTTCTCCGTTCCCAAGATCTTTTTATGTTGAATGTTGCTATGGAGAAGTCTGAGGCCAGTCTAATATATTTCTTTATTTTTGTAAGTGCCTTTCCCTCCTTGTCTAATTGACTGAAGAATTCCTGAAGGCAGTAAGTCATGGCTTCTACTCTCAAGAGTTCCATATTGACTTTTCATAGGGCTGTCTGTCCATCCCGTAAGTCTGGTTCTGAGCAGATAATGGCATTAGAAAGTATTTTCAAACTTTTGTTAACACTTTTTCCCTTAGTACTACCGCTGAAGGTTGTGATTAGGTCAAATTCCTTGCTATACCACCCTGGAATACCAGGATCTTTTTGTCCCATTGTTTTTGGAAATGTTTGGCATGAGATTATATCCTTAGGTTAATTTGCTGCTGATAAAATTACCACCCTTACCATTTTTATTGTTTAAAAGTGTTTTCATTGCATCAGATAATCTTCCTTTATTCTTCTGACTTATCTGGAAAAAGAACACAATACCTTTTTGTCTGATTTTTCCCATCATTTATTTAAAATGTTTTCAAATACACAGCAAAGTTGAAGGAATTTTACAATGAACACTCTTACACTCACCTGATCAGTCACTGACCAGTCAAGAGTCAGAAACCACATCAGACTTTTGAACAGGGAAATTTAATATGAAGAATTGTTAACCAAGTACAAGCTGGTTAAGTATAGGCAGTCATCAGTTCTCACGTTAGTGCAGAACCATAAAAATGGCAGTACATGCTGAAACTCTCAAAATGATCTTAATAATTAATGGGGGGAAATATGATTGCCTTTAATGTTTTGTCAAAATATTTAAAACTTACTGTGTTTTAAATGCATGGAGGAATGAAAAAAATAGCAAAACTAATATTTATTTAGCACACTGTAATTTCAAACATTAGAAAGTGTTTTATTTCTTTGTAAAACGTATCAAGAGTAGTTTGAATAGTGCTTGCCTTCTTCTTGGCATACAACTTATGATATGGAATGAGCCTTGACGAATTGTCATGCACCTTTCTAAGTCTGGATTAGCTTCCAACATTGTATCCTTTGTCCTTTCCATGTTGTCCAATATTTATAAGATTTCCTTTAACGTGTAAGTTTTTGGTGGCATCACTTCTGGGATATCTTCATCTTTTTCATTGCAACAACTTTCTACATTTATGGCAATAATTTCACCCTTGCTAAGTTCCTCTGGCTGCACTTGTAGGATCTCTCAAATGGCAGCAGTGTCAGAGTTCCCAGGGTTAGCTATTTCTTCTATAACTTCATTTATGCTTGATTTTCATTTCACTTCTAGCATTATCACTTTTCTTTTTGTTTCTTTGCTGCACACTCATCTCTGTTGACCACTTCTCTTTGAATTATCCATTTTTATAAAGTGTCACATGAGTTTATCGTGGGGAGACAAGGATTCAACACAACTGCATGCTTTGTTGTCTGTGTATGAACTGAATATCATATGTGCAATGACCAATCACTGACAGACTTTGAAGGAAGTGACGTGAATTGTCAGTGATCATAACTTGCATTTGTATGGTGATTTGTGGACCAAACACAACCGGTGAAGTTTGTACTTTATGCAATTACTCACAGTTATTATACCCTTGTAACAAAAATTCCGACTGTTGTTGAGGTAGTGGTATTATTTAACTAAGTTGTGGAAAATCACAGCAGTACAAAGTAAGGGCTCTCTGTACACACACGGATAAAATAAAATTTCAACATGTAACTGAAGTATTAATTGCAGAAAGAAGCTACCGTTCTTTGACCTTCCTTTAAGATCTAAGAGAATCTCTCCCACAAGGCAGAGATTCAGATAGCTGAAGAATTGTAACTGCAAAAAGAAGCACAATTTCTCCTGCTGTGAGTAAAGAAGAGGACACCCCAGAATCATAAGAACAGCCTATCATTATGGTGAAGAAGTTACTGGACGCCACAGGAACAACCTGCCACCATGGTAACATTACAGGTATCAGCTGCATCCAAACTGCTCACTGCTTCAGAGACAACTTAAAAACAAGAAAAAAATTAAAAGGCAGTGCTTTTTCCACCTCCGGGCTTGCAGTCACCCTCTCTCACCTACTATGGGCAGAGCAAGATAGGGAACTGTTTGCCAAAGGAGAAAGTGAGTTGCAGAGTCCGGCTCCAGAATCATAAAATGGGGCCATCAAGGGTTGGGCTGGAATTATGAGGCAATAAGTTACTGGCACACCCATTTCCCAAATTCTATCGTTAACATTTTCTTATACTTGTTTTTTTCATATATTTACCTACTGGCCCATCCCATTATTCATTCATCAATTAACCATATTTTGATATACTCCAAAGTAAGTTGCAGACATCAGTCTACTTCCCCCTAAATAGTTCAGCATACATAGCATTAACTAGAGTTTGATATTTGAGCTTTTTCCATTTTATGTAAAGTTAAATGTACAAATTCACTGATTTCTAAAAATTCATATGTCCGTGTTGTCCCAACCTCTACTAAGATATAAAATATTTAAGTTGTCCCCAGAATGTTCCCTCAGACCCTTTCCCCAATTGATCCTCTCCCCTGACCCAGAAACTAGTGTTCTGATTTTTTTTTCACCATAAATTAATTTTGCCTTTTCTAGAACTCCATAGAGATGAAATCATAGAGTACGTACTCTTCTTCTGTATCTGGCTTCTTTTCCTCAGCATAATATTTCTAAGATTTAGCCATGTTTTGGGTCAATTTCAATAGTTCATTGCTTTTAAATGTTGAGTAGTGTTCCATTGCATGGATATGTCATAGTTTATTCATACTCCTATTAATGAACACCTGGGCTATTTCCAGATTTTGGGTGTTGTGAATAAAGCTGCTATGAACATTCTTACATAATTTGTCTGTTTTTAAAAGACACTGCCAAATGTGTGTGTGTGTGTGTGTGTGTGTGTGTGTGTGCCTGCGTACGCGTGCTCATGCTTTCTTACACATTATTCTGTATGTGAGTGGGAATGAAGGGACTTGTGTTCTAATACAGGGAGCATTATCCCTATTTTAAAACCTAAAAAAAAGTTTTATCTACGCTTAAGTATCAGGCTAGGAGAAGCAATTGAATACAATCAATGGCAATTGGCTAAATCAGTGTTCCCCCTCAGAAATTGATGTTTGTGTGTAGACATTACCTAATTCTGTTATTACTTCTCATTTGTTTTAATTGTATTTTTCTCATTTTAAGAGAAACTTACAGAACAAGCACTGACAGACACAGACACTGGAAACTTAGTTTTCATTTTTTCTTTCAATACCTTTAATAGTCATTCTCATGAAATTATACACAACATGCATTATGTGGGATTTGCTCTTAAAATATTAAATGTGGTGTTTCTGTATTAGAAAAATACTTGATAATGATGGTTTTAAAATTTTGATTAATATCATAAGTGCTCAAACATTTTTATTGGGCAATTAGTAAAAATTGGGAAGTTTTGCCTGTCTTTGTTTTATTAATCGTCAGAAATTAATTACTGATCTCTCAATAAAACTGAAAATTGAATGTGTTAAAAGGCTTAGAGGAGAAGTGAAATGAATTAGCTAACTGTCTCCATGGAAACAGACAATAAAAAGGGTGGGAATAGCTTAGTAGAGTTATAAGGTAATTTTTTAATGAATGCAACACTAATTTTTAATCTCCGGGGATGTGACCCATAGTTTTTAGTATATGTGCTGCCGAAGCGAGCACAGTGACCCACAGTTTTTAATAAAATTTTGTAAAAGTCATTTTGATTATTTAAAATTTAAATTTCTTTCTCATTTTGTTTCTGACTTGCACTAGACATGGTTTTGTATAATCATAACAATCTCATTACAGGGTTTTTAAATATGGCCTAATGCCAACTTTGAAATGTATTGAGTACCAAATATTGAATACCAAATATAATGTTTAATGAAGTCAATAGTTTTCAATTCAGAACACGTTGCCTCAGAGAAACAGTGTTATAAAAGTATTTCCTCCCTGAATCATATCATGATTTAGATCTGCATAATGTTTTACCTGGGCCACTTATAAGAGCCTCCTATTTTCCTTGCATTCACCATTGTTTCCCTCCAAACAGACTCCAGAAGAGTCTGATGAGTCAGTCCCTTCCTTTAAAATAGTAAGTAGCTCCTCACTATAATGAAGGTTAAGTCCTAGGTCTTTTGCATTTTGGCCCTGCCTACTGTCGCAGCCCTGTTTTTCATCACACCTCTGCTTCAGGTTGCCCTGCTCCAGCTGCTACCTGAGAGTGGGCCCTTCTTGGCGTGGTGTCCAGGTTCTTGGAGTCTTGAGCAAAGAATTGAATGAGACACAGAAATAAAGTGATGAAAGAGTAGTTTATTAGAAGAGATAGTACACTCCAAAGAAATAGGAGCGGGCCCAAGCCATAGAGAGTGCATCAAGAGCCATTATTAGAAGAGAAAGTACACTCCAAAGAGTTTGGAGTGGGTCAAGCAAAAGGATGGGCTCAAAAGGCTCAAAGGCGCTGACTGGCAAGGACTTGGAGTTTTTATCCCTTTTTTCTCTAGAATGGGCTGTTCCTTTCCAGTAGTGGGACCACTTGATTGACAAGGGGCTATTACCTCATCTTTTTAGACTGCGCATGTTCCTTCCCAAAATTCATTCTGTTATAATATACTAATGAACTTCTGGGCATATGTATGATATTATAATGATGGTATAATGAGGCCCAGGTGAAATGAAGGTCGTTGTGGCCTTTACTGCCCAGGTGTGAGTGATCGGTTTAATCTAGTTGGGTATTTTGTACCCATTTGTTTCCACATAGGGGTAGATAATTATAGTGAGAAGGGGAAGTTTTGGGCGGAGAAGGGAGGTCTTTTGCGTGGTTGCATTCTATGGGTTATGTTGGACGTGCAGGAATGCAGAGGCCCGATGTCTATCTCTAACTGCCTGCCTTGTTTTCTCCTTGAGAGACGTGATCCCCGTAAAATCTCTATGGGAAGTTGAGGGACAGGAGCTCTTTTCTTCTGTATCTGCTTCCTGCTGGGCAGGGGCGTAGAGCTGTCCCTACCTATTGAGGGATTCACAGAACTCTTGCCCTATCTCATCTTAGATGAGAGGAAGGCTGAAAGACTGTGCTGGCTTCTTTGGTTGGGACTGGTAATCTTGCTGGGGTATCCTCTGTATCCTCAAGGCCCCTGAATGAGGAAAAATAGATTTTAATTAATAAATTTAAAAGATGAGCGGTGGCTACATCATGGAAAATCCATCCGCTCTATGGAGCCTGTGGCTACTTAACCGGTTATTCAGGTGACGGTAATTGTCCAGGAGCTGGGCCCAGAATGGGTTGGAAAGAACATTAGACTTCAATGATTACAATCAACAAGTATGAATCACAAGTTTCAGGGCAATTATCTAAAGCAGGGGGCAGGAGATTTCTATGATTCAGGGAAAAACAATCTACTGCCTACGATAAAGAAACTGATTTGAAAAAAATGATTATAACCAGGGGCTGTGGAGTCAGAACACTAGAGAAAAGAAAACTTAGAGTTTCTTATAGTGAGAAGCCCTTTCGTTTGGCCTGTATCACAGCCAGTCCAAGATCTTTACTTACAAGATCTTTCAGAGACACATTGTACTTTTAGACTTCTCTTTGCTTTTGTACATACTGTTCCCTGTGTCAAAGATGGCTGTACCTTTTCTCTTTTCTGGGCCTTACTGTGGCCTGGATGAAATATCCCTAAAGACTGTCCTTTTTCCTTTGCTCGACTTCTAAGTCCATCAAATAGCTCTCTGACTACAATTTACTTTCTACGTAGCTCTGCCTTCAATGAAGGAATATATGGGTCAAAATTTCTGGACTTTGAAAACTGAGGGTCAGACCCAGGACCATGGTGAATTCACTCTTGTCAGAATTGCCTTGGTATCTCTCACTAGCTAGCCAGATTACCTTTATTTGCCTCTCCTTTTCCATCTTGTCTTTTAAAAATGTTAGCTCACTTTCCTTTTTCTCTTTTTCCCTCTTGGTTGTCAACATTTATTTGCTTTTTAAAGTATGGAGATAATGTATTTAGCATAGTGGCTGGCAAATAGTAAGAACCTATAAAAATGTTGGCTAATAAAAACAAAACAACAATTACAATAGTATCTGTTATATTTGTCCTGAAGAGACTAAAGCTACTTTAATAATCTGTTGTCAGCTTGCTTTAAAGGTTGTGTCCACACACTCTAGATGTTTGCAAATATAACTATTCCCTTTTCTAAAGCCCCAACCTTTTGGAATTGTGGAGACAAACAACTCAAATCTTTATAATTGATTAATATTACCACTTTATATTGGGGCATTTTGATATTGTGGTTTTATGAAAGTTCATTGTTATGGTAGTTATGAAAACCTTCATCAGTCATAATTTTGTGCTTTTCTGATAAATCCCTCTTTAAATGGTGTGTGAGGGACTGAAACATCTATAAAGAATGAAACTATGGATCTTAACTAGGTAATGCATATAAAAAATCTTTCTGTTTCAACGTGATTTTAAAAAGAAGTTTTTGTTCCAGTATTTTCTTCCTGAAGTCTCATTCCTGTTGGTAAATATAGTTCCACTTCACAAGGTTGTTAGCATTTGTTGAAGTCTCATAACAAAATCCTTACTTGAAAAGCTAATGTGTAATTTATTTTGCGCATCTACAGCTTATTAAAAAATGCTTTAGCATGAGAACCTGAATAAGATATAACACTGGGTATAGATCATGCATATTTTATTAATGTGAAAAACGGGCTGTCTCAATATGCTTAAAACAGTATATATTGTAATATATCCAAATGCTCATCTTAACAGACATTTCAAAAGTGGTTTAGCTTAGTATGTATTTATTTTAGATTTGCACTTGATGAGAACTTAAGGAACAGGGGTGCTATACATATTGATCTTTGAGTCTGGGACTCTGTTCTAAAATATGTGCTTTACTTGTGAGTTTATAATTGATGATTAGACTATCCACCGCCATCCCTATGTTTAAAGCCTTTATTTTGCAGAAGGTGTTGATTTTACAACCAATTTGTGCAACTTAAACCTCAGAATATTTTCTTTGTGCTATACAAAATATATCTTCAGGGCTTGCTATAACTGTCTCTGTATACCAATAAACAGATTTTTGCACAGACTATAATGTGCATCCAGCCAGTCCAGAAGAGCTGTTATTATCACCTCCTCAGTGAAAACTATATTGTGGGCACCTGCCAGCTACTTTACTATTTGGATTCCATTAGGTTTTACAAACATCTATTGAGTCCTAAAATAATCAGGTTTTGATAAGGAGCAAGAAATTGGTCACAATTATTCTAGTATCAGAAAAAAATGTGCTAGAACGTACTTTTGAAAGGGCCACAAAATGTTGCAGAGGAAGGTTTTGTAAAAGTAGACCAGAGAGGGCAGATTGAGCATAGAAAGGCATTTCAGGCAATGGGACCAATATGAGAAAAGACACTGAGGGAGACAAGAAATAGTTGCTGTATACTACTACGTGTCTGGCACTGTACTAAGGCCTTACAGATGCTTGCTCATTTAATATGCACACTCTGTAATGTGCATGGTATTATGCAATTTCCATTTGACTGGTTACATCAAGGCCCAGAGATGGTAAAATAAGTGGCAGAGGTGATATTGACCCCAGATTGATCTTACATCAAAGTCTATGCTCTTTCTTCACAGAGGCAGGGGAATGCACAGTCTTTTTGTGAAAAAGAAGGAACGGAGTTACTTAGAACATGGTATCCCTGAAATGTAGCATAATGAACAAGAGGCTCAATGGAGTCCATAAAGGACCAAATAAGCATATGTTCCATTAGATATTAGGTTGGTGCAAAAATAATTGCAGTTTTTGCAATTATTTTTAACTTTTTAAACCGCAATTACTTTTGCACCAACCTAATATTAACAGGTATTTTGGACAATGTCTCATGGTCAAATATATAGGAAAAAGCTGCATGCTATATATCCTAGTGCTGCCTGAATAGGTTGAGGTTGTATGCTGCTTAGATTAGTGCCACGTAATAGGCTACCATATGAATAGCGCCCTCTAGCGTTACGCGGTGCAGTCTACAAAACCTTATGTTGCATACCAGCTCTCTTTCTCTTGGAGATTCATGAATACATTAGCACATGAAAGAGTTCAGGAAGTCCTATAGTAATGAAATCTGTTTAACCTAATACATTTCAAAATTATTTGACCACGGGGGTGGGGGGATATTGCTTTAGTATCTATTAATATTTCATGGAAAACTAGCATTCTGTGGAATGCAATTCAGAAAACACTGGGTTAGTCAGTCATACTTGATGAGTCCGACTAGAATGGAATGACGTGGCCACATAACTCCCGTCTGGAAATTCTGCCAAAGACACTCACGTATTAGTCTGAATGATGTTGCTTCCATCTTCACACCGTACACATTTTCCTTCTCCACTTCCTACTAGTTCTGGGGAACAGGTTTTCTTGAGCACAGTCTATGTGCTGAAAATAGGTTGCATGTGTGACAGGATATTTATCCCCTCGATATTGGGGTGGCCTGATGGGTCCTGAGGCAGCTGGAGTCCCTTGTCTGGTTACCTCCTGCCCAAGCAGACACTTCTTCTTAACCCAGGGTAAGCATTATAATTTTCTTGGAGGGCCACAATGTGGAAATTGTTCGAAGCTGTTTTGAAAATAGCCAGGGGTTACTTGCTAAAAAATTGAGTCTTGTTTTATGAGGTGGAGGTTTTTTTCCCCATAGCACCAGAAATATTAATTGGTACAGTCAGTGTTAGAAGAAACCAGCATTATTACAAAATGCACTGCAATAAAAAAAGAATCAGATATTTGAGAATGAGTTTTTTTAAAAAATTTATTTATTTTTTTATTAGTTTCAGGTGCACAAGACAAAGTAATACTTAGACGTTTATCATTTATATCCCTCACACTGTGTCAACCCACCCCCCGTCCACTATCCCTCTGACATAGCACAGAGCCATTACATTTCCACTGTCTCTTCCTAATGCTGTAATCTGCTTCTTGTAGGTATATACATATACATATATACACATATATATACATATATATTATATATATGTATATATATAATATATATATATATTTGAGCATGAGTTTTTTTTATCATTTTGCTTATCAAGTTGTGAACATCACATTAATCTGTTTTCCTCTCATGATTAAAACTTTTTTGGCATGACAGCAATTACTCATTTATGTGCAAATATCTAGAATCTGAGCAGTGTGAATCCATAACAGTAAAGGAGGCATTCAGGATGAAGTGGCACAATTCTTTAAATAGTCATACTTAATTTCAATTGAAAAACTTTGCTCAACTGAAAGAATGACAAAAATGCTATTGTTAAAGAGGAAAGAAAAAACTATGGAAAGTTATGAATGTCTAAAATTTCCTGCAGTTATTTTTGCAAGGATTGATTCATATTCAGATTAGCTTCCTGCCAGATGGAAGAAACACACAGTAAATCAGCTTTTGCAGGAGAGAAATCAAAAAGAAGCACAAGCTGCTATTTAAAGGTTTTTTTGTGGGTTTTTTTGCCATATTAATAGCACATTAACCCATAGGGAGTATTAATGCAAGAAGCTAAACCATGGGGGCCACCGTTCTGTCCTCAAGGAAGACTAAGTATTTTTCAGTCTAATGGGCTGAGAAAAATTATTTCCTTGGATTGCACATCCAATATAGTATTTCTGTTTAATGATGATCAAGCCTCATGCATTCCAAAGCAGAAAGAACAGGATAAATATGTGGAAATTAGAGATAAATTCTTCCTCTTGGACCCAGTGAACCAGTGCTTTGTGTGGTTGGCCCAGGGAGGGATTAAGCGCACAGTAGATGAGATGGATTGATTTCCTCGGGGGTTCACTAAACCAGGGTTGTGATGTTCTAGGTGTGGTGCTAGTGGAATCCTTGCAGTGCCTTGAAGGAGGTACATTTTTTCTGTCCGAGTCAGCCAAGTGTATGACACAAAATCGTACTACGTGCCCAGTGTTGGGACTAGCCTTTGTCTTGGCACCAGGAGCCAGTCACGCACGCTGCACTCAATTAATTCTTCATTTCTCCTGGCTTCTAGTCTTCAGCTTGTTCTTATCATTTTGTTTTTCCCTTGTCCATTCAGCTCTACACCTATTTTGTTCTCGCTTTGGGCTACAACCTAGGCCTTCCCCATGATAATACTCTTCTCTCCACTATAGTTCAATAACGTACCTTAGGTTGTAACGCTTCAGGATTCATCCATCCTCAAGTGCTCTCTCTCCCATATGCTCTCTATGGGGACAGTTTTCCATCTGGCCTGTATGAGACTTGCTGGAAACTCTGATGATAACTGTAAAAATTTAGTTATTAACATTTGTTTACTGGACACGTACGTACCTTGTACCAATCCTCTCAGTAGCCCCGTTAGATAGTTATTATTATTTTCCCATTTTTATAGCTAGGGAAATAAGTGAAATCATATGGTATTTGTCTTTGTCTGACTTATTTCACTTAGCATAATACCCTCTAGGTCCATCCATGTTATTGCAAATGATAAGAATTCATTATTTTTATGGCCAGGTAATATTCCATTGTATATATGTGCCACCTCTCCTTTATCCAATTGTCCATTGATGGGAACAGGTTGTTTCCATACCTTGGCTATTTGTGAATAGTGCTGCAATGAACGTAGAGATACATATATCTTTTCAAATTATTGTTTTGGAGTTCTTTGGATAAATAACCCAAAGTGAGATTGCTGGGTGATATGGTAGTTCTAATTTTAATTTTTTGATGAACCTCCATACTGTTTTCTATAGAGGCTGCACCAATCTGCAATCCCACAAACAGTTCATGAGGGTTCCCTTTTCTCTGAATCCTTGCCAACACTTGCTGTTTGTTGATTTTGTTGCGTTCTTTCTTTGGAGTTTTCTCCTGTTCTTTCATTTGGGACACATTTCTTTGTTTCCTCATTTTGGCTGCCTTTCTGTGTTTGTGTCTATGTATTAGGTAGATCTGCTATGTCTCCCAGTCTTGGCTGGGTGGCCTTATGTAGTAGGTGCCACGTGGGGCCCTGGCACAGTCTCCCTGGTCAGCTGCTCCGGGTGCTCCAGGAGTTTTTCTTATATGGGTTGTGTGTGCCCTCCTGTTATAGTTGAGCCTTGATTGCTATTGGCACATCAGTGGGTGGGACTGACTCTCGGGCTGATTGGCCATGGGGTTTGGTCATATCCACAGCTTGTGGGCTACTGTGTGTGGGGCTTACCCCACTGAGTGGGATTTGCTCCAGCGGGCTCTGGTGCCTGTTGAGACCACCCTTTGTGTGTGCCACTTGTGGGGCTAAATGGGCAGTGCTCTGCTGTGGTCTGAAGCCAACCTCCAAGTATCTTGGTTCTGGGTCCTCTTGGGAGGGGCTCTGGTGCAGGCCCAGGTCACCCACTGCCTGTCACCGGCCATGCGCTACCTGGCAGGAGCTACAAAGCCATCCACAGTTATTCACTGCCTATGCTAAACCTGGAGGTGCGTGGGAGAGGCCACGCTGTGAACTGAAGACATCTGCCACCAGTACTGGATTTGGGTTAGCTCTACAAAAGCCGGGACATTCTGGGGCCTGCTGCCACCTGCCAGCTCCCTTGAGGTTCAGCTGCTGATAGAGCCTTCTGGGGTATGTGAGTTGGGTGAGGCAGAGTCTCAGGAAGTGACTAGAGTGAGAAGAGTTGTGGTCACCAGGTTAATGTAAATTCTGGTTTGGTGCCAGTGCTGAACCTGGAGCTACTTAGCAAGTTTCAGAGAACACCCAGGCTAGTTGATGCCTGCCGGGGACCTGCCAGACTTCAATAGTTTTCCCAGAAAGAGTGCAGTGTGGGTGGGGCTAGCTGCTCACAGAGAAAGTGCTTCTGGTATTGGGGGAGTTGGGTGGGGCAGGGTCCTACTGAGTCAGCAGGGCAGAGCAGCAGAGGTTACCAGGCCAATCAGATTGAGATTTGACCATGGTTGGGGGCGGGCTTAACACAGGAAAGATGGCGCCCGTCTGCTGGCTGCATGAGAGAAGGACCTCACACAGGGAAAATGCCGACTGTCCTTCAGTCCTCTCTCAGAAGACACACACCTCAGTCTGCACCCCATATGCCTCCAACACCCCCCAAGTCACCGTCCCTCCGCTGGAGCTCAAGGTGAGTGTCTGCGAGCGAGTGAGTCTGTGCGCGGGCTGATTAAGAGGACGTCTGGGTTTCCTGCAGCCTTCCGTCCCACCTGGATGTTTGGAATCCCCACTGTTTTTCTCAGCCAAATGTAGAGGGTCTCCTTTTCCCGGCACCAGTACTCTGGGCTGGGGAGCTGGGCACAGGGCTTGAGTCCCTCACTTCTCTGGGGGGAATCGCCATGGCCGAGTTATCATGCCTGATTCTCAACTGCCACATGGAGATTTCAGGCCTCTTCCACATCTCTGCCCCTTCTACCAGTCTTGATGTGGCTTCTTTATATTTTTAGTTATAGGACTTGTGCTTGGCTAGACTTCATATGGCTGTCCAGGTTGATTGTTCAATAATTTAGTTGTAATTTTAATGTGTTCATGGAAGGACACAGGCACAGTGTTTATCTACTCCACCATCTTGGATCTCTCTCTCCTAAACACCATTTATTGAAGAGACTGTCTTTACCCCATTCTATATTCTTGCCCCCTTGGTCACAGATTAATTGACCATATAGATGTGGATTTATTTATGGGCTCTGCGTTTTGCTCCATTGATCTATGTGTCTGTTTTTATGCCAGTACCATGCTGTTTTGATTGTTATACCTTTGTAGTATAGTTTGATATCAAGATTGCTTTAGCTATTCAGGGTATTTTGTGATTTCATATAAATTTTAGGATTATTCTAGTTCTGTGAAAAATGCCATTGGTATTTTGATAGGGATTGCATTGAATCTGTACATTGCTTTGGGTAGTATGAATATTTTAATGATGTTAAATTCCTATCCATGAGCTCGGTGTATGCTTCCATTTATTTGCATCTTCTTCAATTTCTTTCTTCAGTGTCTTCTAATTTTCCAAGTACAGGTCTTTTACCTCCTTGGTTAAATTTATTCCTAGGTGTTTATTTTGTTGCAGTTGTAAGTGGAATTGTTTTCTTGATTTCTCTCTTTTAGTTCATTTTTGATGTATAAAAATGCCACTGATTTTTGAATATTAATTTTGTATCCTGCTACTTTACTGAATTCATTTATCAGTTCTAACTGTTTTTTGGTGAAACCTCCTTTAGGGTTCTCTCTATATGGTATCATGTCATCTGCAAATAATGACAGTTTTACTTCTTCCTTTCCAAGTTGGATGTTTTTGTTTCTTTTGTTGTCTGATTGCTGTGGCTAGCATTTCCAATACCATGTTGAATAAACGTGGTGGAAGTAGTTGTCCTTGTTTTGTTTCTGATCTTAAGGAAAGAATTTCTAGTTTTCACCACTGAGTTTGATGTTAGTTGTCGGTTTGTTATGTATGACCGTTATTATTATTATTATATGATCATTATTATGTTGAAGTATGCCCCATCTGTTCCCACATTGCTGAGAGTTTTCGTTTTTTTTTAATCATAAATGGATGCTGGAGTTTGTCAAATGCTTTTTCTGCATCTGTTGATATGATCATATGAATTTTAAATTTTTTTCAATTACAGTTGACATTCAATATTTTATATTAACTTCGGGTGTACAGCTTGATTTTTATTCTTCATGTGGTTTGTCACAGTAATTGATTTCTGGACGTTAAACCAAACTTGCAATCCAGGAATAAATCCCACCTTATCATGGTGTATGAGCTTATAAATATGTTGCTGAATTCAGTTTGGTAATATTTTGCTGATGCTATTTGCGTCTATGTTCATCAGGGCTATTGACCTATAATTTTCTTTTTTTTTTTTTTTTGGGGGGGGGGTGATATCTTTGTCTGGTTTTCGCATCAAGGGAATGCCAGCTTCATAAAATGAGCTTGGGAGACTTTCTTCCTCTTCAATTTTTTTTTAATAGATTGAGAAGTATAGGTGTTAATTCTTCTTTGAATGTTTGGTAAAATTCACCCGGGAAGCCATTGGTTGAGGACTTTTGTTTGTTGGGAGGTTTTTGATTACCGATTCGATTTTGTTAGTAGTTATTGGTCTGTGCAAATTTTCTGTTCTTGTTTTAGTCTTGCAAGTTATGTTTCTAGGAATTCACTCATTTTCTTCAGGTTGTCCACTTGTTGGCATATAATTGTTCATAGTATTTTCTTATAATTCTTTGTATTTCTCTGTTGTCCGTTGTCACCTCCTGTCTCATTTCTGATTTTATTTATTTTAAATTAATCACTGATAAATATGTAGTGATCGCCATTTTATTGTTTTCTGATTATTTCTGTAGTTTTTCTATGTTCCTTTCTTATTCTCTTGCTCTCACCTTTTGTATGGTCATGGTGTTCTGTACTGTTGTGTTTGGATTCCTTTCCTTTACCTCTTGTGTATCCCTTGTGGATGTTTATTTTGTGGCTACCATGTGCTGCATATGTACCAAGCTATGTTTATTCCACTTATTTTAATTTGATGGTCGCTTAAGTTTAGACACATTCTAAAATCACTACCCTTTTTATTCAGCCCCTCCATTTTTATGTATTTATAGTTTATTTCTTTTATGTTTGGGTGTACTCCTTAATTTACTGTTGTAATTACACATGATCTTCTTACATTTGCCTTCTAACCTTTGTACTAGCTTTATAGTTGTTGGGTTTACTGCTTTTACTATGTTTTTGCAGTTAGCCTGTGAGAATTTTTTTTCTTTGTGATATTTTCTTATTCATATTTTTTATCTCTTTTTTTTTTTTTTTTTTTTGCTTCTTAAAGAAGTCTTTTTAACATTTCTTGTACTACTGGTTTAATGGTGATGAACTCATTTTGCTTTTTCTTATCTGGAAGCTCATTATCCTTTGATTTTAAATGATAGCTTTGCTGGGTAGAGTAATCTTTGTTTTAGGTTCTTGCTTTTCATCACTTTGAATATTTTGTGCTAATCCCTTTCGGCCTGCAAAGTTTCTGTTGAGAAATGAACTGACAGTCTTATGGGAGCTCCCTTGTAGGTAACTAACTGCTTTTTTCTTGCAGCTTTTAAGATCTCTGTTTTAACCTTTGACATTTTCATTATGATGTGTCTTGGTGTGGGCCTCTTTGGGTTCATCATGTTTGGCACTGTCTGCGCTTTCTGGGTTTATATGTCTATTTCCTTTGACAAGTTAGGAAAGTTTTCCATCATTATTTTTTCAAATAGGTTTTCAATCCATTGTTCGCTCTCTTCTCCTTCTGGTACCTTTATTATGTGAATATTGTTATGCTTGATGTTGTCCCAGAGGTCTCTTAAAGTATCCTCATTTTTTGAATTCTTTTTTTTTTTTTCAGTTCCAATTTGGTATTTTCTTCTGCCTTGTCTTCCAAATCACTGATTCAATCCTGTGCTTCAACTAATCTGCTGTTGATTCCATTTAATGTGTTCTTCATTTCAGTTATTGTATTCTTCATTTCTGGCTGGTTCTTTTTTACGGTTTGTATCTCTTTGTGTAAGTTCTCACTGAGTTCATGTATTCTTTCCCTAAGTTCATTGAACATCCTTATAACCAGTGAGTTGAACTCTGTATCTGGTAGATTGCTTGCCTGCATTTTATTTATTTCTCTTTTCCTGGAGTTTTGTTCTGTCCTTTCATTTGGGATGTTTCTTTGCCTTCTCATTTGATTGCATCTCTGTATTTGTTTCTATGTATTAGGTAGATCTACTGTGTCTTCCAGTCTCGACAGAGAAGCTTTATGTAGTAGGTGTCCTGTGAGGCACAGTGGCATAATCTTCCTGGCCCCTTGTGTCGAGTGCTTCAGGAATGGCAATTGTATGGGTTGCATTTGCCCTCCTGTTGTAGTTGAGCCTTGATTGCTGGTGGCATCAGGCTGATTGGCTGTGAAGACTGGCCATAACTGCAGCGGATGAGCTGTGATATGGGGGCTCACCCCATGGAGCAGAATTTACTTTAGTGGAGCTCTGGTGCCTACTTGGTCTACCTTTTTGGTGTGTCATTTATGGACCTAGTCGGGTGGTATTCTCTTGTGGTCTGAAGCCAGCCATTTGTGTGTTTGTTCTGGGGCCACTTCAAAGGGCTCTGGTGCATGCCAAGATAAGCTGCTGCTTGTGACTGTCTGGGGCCACCTGGTAGGAGCTACAGTGTGATCTGCATTTGGTAGCTGCCTGTTCTGGGCTTGGAGTCACCTGGGAGAGGCTATGGTGTGAACTGAGGCTGGCTGTTACTAGTGCTTGGCTTGGGGACACTTACCAAGATGTACAGGGCACACTAAGCCTGGTGCTTCTTGTTTGGCATTTGTGGACCTTTGAGATATTTTTAGGAAAGTCCACAGTGCAGGCTGAGGCCAGCCACCTGTGTAGAACAGCCACTGAAAGAGGATCTGGCCAGGCATGTGAATTGGGTGGGGCCGTGTGTCAGGGAATTACCAGGGTGGGGCAAGAGGTATTAGCCAGGTTAATGGAAACTCAGATTTGGCACTTGACTATGTCTGCAGGCTCTGCAGAGGGAGGGCATAACAAAGGAACAATGGTGCCTACCAGCACCTCTGTCTCAGAGAGAGCTGCCCCTCTAGCCCTCACCATAAAGCCAGACAACTCAGTTCCTCCCTCTATATCCCTGGCACTTTTCGAGCTGCTGTCCTTTTGCTGGAGCTTAGGGAGAGTGTTTGTGAGCAATTGAGTCTGTGCTCATGCCCTTGAAGGGGACACAGCCCTTCATCTCACTTGGACGGCATCCTCACTGATTTTCACAGCCAAATGTTGTAAGGACTCCTCTTCCCAGTACTGGTGCTTTATGCTGGGGAGCCTGGTGTGGGGCTGGGATCCTTCAGTCCTCAGGGTGGACCTCCACAGCTGAGACATCCCTCCTGATTTTTAACTGCCACACATGGGTGTGCGACCTGCTTGTTTCACATCTCCACCCTTTCTACCAGTCTCAACATGGCTTCTTTATATCCTTAGTCACAGGAGTTTGTTCAGCTAGTCTTCAAGTAGTTTTCAAGGGTGATTTTTATATAATTCAGTTATAATTTTGATGTGGTCATGGGAGGAGGTGAGCACAGGATTTACCTACTCTGTCATCTTGAGTCTAAATCTTGGTGATGACTTTTTGGATACGCTACCAAAGGCAAGATTTGTGATGAAATATTGATAAGCTGAAGTACATTAAAATTAAAAACTTTTGCTCTGTAAAAGGTAACAAAGAATCAAAAGACAAGTGACAAAGTGGGAGAAAATATTTGCAAAAGACACAACTAATAAAGGACTATTATCCAAAATATATAAAGAAATCTTAAAGCACAATTATAAGAAAATGAACAACCCAATTAAAAAACGGGCAAAATTGTGGAACAGATACTACATCAAAGAAGATATATAGATGACAAGTAAGGACAGGGAAAGATATTAAACACCATATATCATTAAGGAATTGCAAATTTAAACAACAATGAAATACCAGTACAGACTCATTAGAATGGCTAAAATCCAAAACACTGACAACACCAAATACTAATGAGGATGTGGAGCAATGGGAAATTTCGTTTATTGCTGGTGGGAATGCAAAATAGCACAGTCACTTTGGAAGACAGTTTGACAGTTTTGTACAAGACTAAACATACTGTTACCATACAGTCCAACAATCACACTCTTAGGTATTTTCCCAAATATATTGAAAACTAATGTCCACACAAAATATGCACACAGATGTTTTTAGCAGCTTTATTCATAATTTCCAAAACTTGGGAGCAACCAATATGCCCTTCAGTAGGTGAATGGATGAATAAACTGTGGTACATTGGAAAAGGAAATATTATTCAGAGCTAAAAAGAAATAAGCTCTCAAGCCATGAAAAGACATAGAGGAAACTTAAATTTATATTAGTAAGTGAAAGAAACCAATCTAAAAAGGCTATATAGTATTTGATTCCAACTAAATGACATTATGGAAAAGGCAAAACTATGAAGACAGTATAAGGATCAGTGGTTGCCAAGGGTTGGTGAGGTAGGAGAGATGAATATTCAGAGCACGGAGGGTTTTGAGGGCAGTGAAACTATTTTGTGCAATATTATAATGGTAGACACATGTCATTATATAGTTATCAAAACTCACAGAATGTACATCAAGAATGAACCCTATTGCAAACTGTGGACTTTGAGTGATAATGATGTGTCAATATAGGTTTATCAATTATAATAAATGTATCACTGTTGTGTGGGATGTCCATAATGAGGAAGGTTGTATGTGTGGGGAGACAAGGAGTAAGTGGAAGCTCTGAGTACTTTCTGGTTAATTTTGCTGTTAATCTAATACTGCTTTAAAAATTAAAGATTATAATTCTAAAAAAGGCTTCCAAGAAGGAGAAAAAAACTTGTAGTTGGGAAGATTCGTAGTATACAATGAAGGCTAACAATCTACTAATTGTTGTTTCACTTAATATTTAGCAAATAACCAGTAGAGTTTCCAATTGTCCTTTTGTTATCCAATTCAAATACAAAATCAACAACAAAACCACATGTGTGTGTGAGTACACATACATGCGTATGCGTGCATACACACACACACACACACACACACACACACACACACACACACACCTTCCTTTATTGTGAATGGGTGTCTGTCACTCCAGTGCTTTAAAAAATGACTTTTGCCAGAAATCAAGAGAAACATACTTCCCCTTTTGGTTTGACAGTGGGCTGTAGAGACCATAATTTAATTATAATATAATTTTAAAAATAGCCCATTTGTCAGATAAGCAGTCTTGTGAGTTATGAAATCAATCAAATCATTGTTGAAAAGGTTAAGATAAAAGATTTAAAACATCCAGAATATACAAGCATTAAAAAATTAGTTTTCTTCTTCAAATTATTTTAATAATATGTTTAAAGACTTGTTCCTTCTAATTACAGAGTAATGTATTGCACTCACTCCCTTTGTTTTCAGGGTCATTCCAGTGTTCCTGATAAGTATGCAAAATTACATCAGATGCTAAATGCCTGAAGCATGATGTTCTTTGGGTTTTTATTCTTAATTATTGTACTGAATTTTATATTTGGGGCTGAATTTCATATGAATAAATTATTCCCAAAATACATAATTTAAGATAATTAATATTCAATCTTACATTAATACAGACTAGAATCTAAGCCAAATTAATCTATGGACAAGAATGTTAAGTAAAAATTCCATTTAACCCCCCTAAAACTTGTAGTCAGCTGACATGCAAGTTATTCTGCCATGGACAGCTATTTAGGATCAATTTCCCCTAAGCCAACTACTATGTTCTTTGATGCTGTGTTTCCTGGCATTGTAGGCAATCAAAATGCCTTCTGATTTTTTTTTTTTGATTTTTTATTTTTGCTCTTGACCCTTGGTATCCTGGAACTGATAGATCACAAAATAACTTTAAATCCTAACAAAGTCATATTTTTGAGTCATTTTCCATTAAGGCTATTGCACTATTTACAGAGTGCTACCCTGCCTCTCTACCCTATCAATTTCTGTTCATGACTGCAGCCTTCTAGTCTATGCCTATTTCTATATTTTTGTTGACATCAGATTATAATCTTCTCGAGAATAGGGAACTTTTCTTTTTTTTAGATTTCATGGCATTTAGTCAAATAATTTTGCTCCAAATGAATACTGAATTACAAGGTTAGTGATCCATGTCCTGTACAAAGGTAGTCTGATTCTAGTCAGATAGAGAATAAGTGAGTAATGAAAGATTAAGGCTATTTAGAGTCACAATGAAGAGGGTGTTACATATCAACTCAATAGACAATGTTGGAGTCAGTGTTGTTTTTTAACTCATAAATGACTTGATCAAAGTGGGATTGAGATTAATCTGGCATTAAATTGTAAGAAGAAGAGACTAGAGATGAAATTATATGTTTTGTCTGCAGGTAATGCAAATAAGTGCAAGAGAGATGTCCCCCCCAAAAAAAAAAATTTTAAGAATATAATTCTTGGTTTAGACACTTCACTTTCTCACTAAGGATAAAGGAGTCACTTCTCTAGCAAGACATAACAATCTTAAGTGTGCATGCACTTAATAATAGAGTTTCAAAATGCATGAAGCAAAAAATGACAGAACTGAAAAAAGAAGTCAACAAATCAACATTTATACTTGAAGATCCCAACATTCCTTTCCCATTAACTAAGAGCATAAATAGAAAATCAGTAAGACTATTGAACACAAGGACAGCACTACCAATCAACATGACACAATATAGAACACTCCAACCAAAAGAAGAGTATACTTTTTTTCCTACTACATGCAGTTTGAAACGATTCAATAAGGTAGATAATAATCTGGGGTACAGAGCAAACTATAAGAACTTTACAAGAAAATGAAAAGTGTGTTCTTGGGTCATAATAGAATTACAGTAGAAATCAGTAAAAGAAAAATATCAGGAAAATCTCAAAATATTTAAATTTAATAACATGCTTTTAAATAACCAAGAGGTCATAGAATAGATCATGGGGGGAATTGGAAAAGTTTTTGAAAGGAAAGAAAATGGAAATATATTAGAATGTATGGGATGCCAGTGAAGCAGAGTTTAGAGGGAAGTTTATAGCACACTATTAAATGTTTATATTAGAAAGGAGAAAAGTTCTCAAATCAATTATCTAAATTACTGTCTTAGGGCAATTGAAAACAAAAGGGCAAATTAAACCCAAAACAAGCAGAAGAAAGAATATGAGAAAAGTGAAAACAGAAAACAATGAAATTCAGAAAAATATAGAAAATCAATGAAATAAACCTGTTTCTTTGAAGAAAATTAATATCAATTAAACTTCAGTCAGACTGACCACAAAAAGAGGTGACACAAATTTTAAATATTAGGAATGAATGACCAAATATCACTACAGACCTTACAAATACTAAAAAGATAATAAGGGACTACTATACATAATTCTGCATTCATATAATATACTGTATTTTGCCATGTATAATGTGCATCCATGTTTTTGGCCCAAACTTGCAGGGATAAAAATCTTTTATTTCAATTTTTTAATTCAAATTTTTATTTGTTTACATGTAAGTACCTGTTTTTTGTATTATATAAAGAAATTTTGGCATTTATTTTTGAACATATTATGGTACAAGACATTTTATGTAACAAATAATTACAAAACACAAGAACAGATACTAGGTACAAGAAATTTTATGTACCGGTAACAAATTTACGATATTTATGCATCATAGAAGGCCAAGAATGCTTCATCGTTGCAAGTTCGTCATAAGTTCAACACAACCAATTATCGTATTCCAGGGTATTATTTTGCATATGAATGTTGTTATTGATTTCTAGAGTTACACTTTTAACTCATAAGCATAAATAAAAGAATTAAAAACATTTATATAGATATGGAATTAGTACTAACGATGTATAATGTTCATCCTTATTTTTCCCTCACAAATTTGGGCAAAAAAGTGCATATTATACACTGCAAGATACAGTAGATGCAGTGGGCAAATTCTTGTAAACATACAAACTACTAAAGCTTAATAATAAAATGAGGAATAACCTGAATAGACCAATATCTGTTAAAGAAATTGAACGTGAAATGAACAAACTTCCAACAAAGAAAACTCCTGGAACAGATGGCATCATTGGCTAATTCTACCAAACACTTAAGGAAAAAAAAATACTATAATGTTACATAAACTTTTTAAGGATAGAATTACCCTGACACCAAAACCAATCAAAATCATTAGAAGAAAAGAAAACTACAGAGCAGTATCTCTCATGTACATAGATTTAAAAATCTTCACCAAAATGTTAATAAATAATCAAATCTAGCCACATAGGAAAAGAATATTACCTTAATATCAAAAGTAGGTTTTATCTCCATGATGAAAAACTGGTTCAACATTCAAGAAATTAATCAATTTGATCTACTACACTAAGACACTAAAGAAGAAAAACCTTGTAAGCATCTCAATAGATGTAGAAAAAGCAACTGACAATGCAAAATCCATTCATGATAATTTTCTCAGAAAACAAGAAACAGAAGACAACTTTCTGAACCTGACAAAGAATATCTTTAAAAAAGATCTGCAGCTAATATACTTAATGGTGGAAAACTGAATACTTTCCCTCTAAGATCAGAAACAAGAAAAGGATGTCTGTTGTCACCATCCACAACCATCACCACATACCAACCATATTCAACATCCTACCTAGTCAATGCAATAAAGCAAGAAAAAGGACTGAAAGGCGTACATTTTGGAAAGGTAAAATTAGATTGGAAAGGTCTTTATTCACAGATGACATGTTTATGTAGAAAGTCTCAAAGAATACTAAAAAATGCTATTAGAACTGATGACTGAGTTTAGCGAGGTTGCAAGATATAAATTTATTATACAAGTATATTTCATTTATTATTTATGAATAATAAATTGAATTTTAAAAGGAACAATAACACTTATGGTAGCATCAAAAACATTAAATTCAAAAGCATATATCTTATAAAAGTTGTGCAGGTTTGGTATATTAAAAACTAGAAATGCTGATGGAAAAAATCAAAGAAAATCTATATTAATGGAACATGTCCATGGACTGGAAGACTCGTTAGAATTTTAAAGCTCCCCCAAATTTTCTATAGATTGAATGTAATTCCAATCAAATTTCCAATAAGATTTTTATAGGAATTGGCAAGCTCATTCTAAAATTTATTTGAATAAACAGGAACTTGAATGGAAAAATAATTTTGAAATGAACAACAAATTTAGAGGACTTGTGCTACCTGATTCCCAAACTTACAAAGCTACATGTATCAAGGCAGTGTTTTATTTTTAAAATTATACAGATCTATAGAGATAAAAATAGATATATAGATCAATGGAACAGAACAGAGAGCCAATAAATAGATTCACACGAATATATTCAACTATTGTTTGACAAGTTTCAAAGGCAATACAGTGGAGAAAGTATAGTGTTTTTAGCAAGTGGTGTTGGAGCAATTAGATATGCATATGGGAAAAATGAATCTCAGTATTCATATTCTGTACCATATAGAAAATTAATTCAAAAGTGCTCAAAGTCTAATATATAAAACCGGAAACAATAATATTTTAGAAGAAAACATAGAAGAGTGTTTTGTGGCCCTAGGTTAAGCAAAGATTTCTTACATGCCACACCAAAACACAATGCCTAAAAAGTGATAAATTTAACTTCATCAAAATGAAGACTTCTGTTCTTCAAAAGACACTATTAAGAGAACAAAAATATAAGCCACAGACTGAGAGAAAATATTTACAAATAACATATCTGATAAGGGCTTTGTAACTAGAATATGTTACACTCAAAACTCAATAATGAGAAAATAACTCAATTTTTTAAAAAATAGGCAAAATTTTTTAGCAAACACTTCAACAAAAAAAAAATATATGATGGTAATTAAGCACAGGAAAAGATTCTCAACATCATTAGTCATTAGTAAATTCAAACCACACTGAGATACACCCTATTAGGAAAACTTAAAATATAAGAAAAATATGAGACCACCAAGTACTGGCAAAGATGAGAACTCCCATACACTGTTGGTCAATTGTAACGTGTTACCAGCCACTTTTTAAAAAGTTTGTTCAGTGTTTTTTTTAAGTTAGATATATACCTCTTACTGTATGACTCAATGAGTCCACTTCAAGGTATTCACCCAAGTAAAATAAGAACCTATATTCACACAAAACCTGTATGCACAATTTTATAGTAGCTTTATTCCTAACCATCAAAACCTAGAACCAAACCAAATATCTCTCAACTGGTGATTGGATTAACAAACTTTGGTTTATCCACACAATAAAATATCATTCAGCAATGAAAAGGAAGGACCTAAGGATACATTCAACAATAAGGATGACTCTCAAAATTACTATGTTAACTGAAGAAAGCCAAAAAACAAATCCTACATAATGTATGTTTCCATTTTCTTGACATTCTAGAACAGGCAAAGTATAGGAGAAAACTTCAGATCAGTGGTTGCCTGAGGATAAGGGTAATAACGGGGATTAACTGCAAACAGACATGAGAGATACTTTGGGATAATGGAAATGCTCTAAAATTGAATTTTAGTGCAACACTCTGTAAACTCACTGGAAAACATTCAACTATATACTTACAATGAATGAATTTTATAGTATACAAATATGTGTGGTATATCAATATACCTCAACAAAGCTGTTTTTAAAAAGGCACCAAAAAAGGAGACATACGCTTTCTGTCTCTCTTTCTCTCCATGTATGTATCACACACACACACACACATACACATATAGGCAGACTGCTCCTATTAAATCAATAAAAAGAGACAGACAATCCAATAGAAAATGGGCAAAAGTGTTGAAAAGACAGTTCCAAAAAAGGGCATAACCCAATGGTCAATAAAGTACATAAACAAATGAAAAAAATCACATGTAAAAATGTTCACCATGATCAGTCATGAGAGAAATGGAAACAAAACTGCAGTGAGATATCATTATACATATATCAGAATGGCTCAAATAAAAATGAATGACAATACAAAGTGTTAACAAAGATGTGGAACAACTGGAACTCTCAAGCGTTGCTAGTATGAATGTAAATTGGTACAACCGCATTGGAAAACTGTTTGTGTCCACCAAAGCTGAATGTATTCATATCCCGTGACTCAGCAATTTCAGTTTTACTCCAACCTATATACTCAACATATATGTATACATATGTTTACGGAAACACATGGACAAGATGTTCATAGTAGCACTATACATGCAGTATCCAAAGACTAGAAACAACCCAAATGTTTATAAATAGTGAAATGGCTGAATAAATTATGATATATTATTAAATTGGCAACTACACAGCAATGAAAATTAATGAACTACTGTCACAGGCAGCAACATCGATAAATCTCACAAACACACATTTAATGGAAAGAAATCAAACACTGAAGAGAACACACTGTATAACTATGTAAAATTCAAAATCAGATGAAACTAATAAAAAAAATTGGGATAGATGCTGGGGTGGCATTGGTGGCAGCGATGGCAAAGTCCTAGGGAGACACTGCATGGCTGTGGCTGGGAGTGGTTTTTCAAGTTGGACATGGAGAGCTTAAGAAATTGTGGGGACAGAGCCCCAGAAAGTAGTTTACAGGCTCTCGGCCTCACATGGAGGGGTACTGGCTCGGGTGGTGGATGGCCGTCGGCTGTGGCCAGTTAGCCAATTGGCCGCTAGTATAACTGCTGCGGCTACGGAGGAGAGCCAAGGATTGCCGAAGAGAGCTGAGGAGAGTGGAAGAGAGTAGAGGAACAGAGTCGAAGAGAGTGGAGGAGAGTCGTTGGTCGGTTGGCAGAAAAACGGACAGCAGGTCGCCCGTCCAGTGAACCCAGCCTCCAGTGAGTCCATAGTGGTACGACTCCCCTACCTATGGCTCCGTGGGTGTTCCTTTTTGGCCTCACCATATCCTGCGTTCTTGTGTGGGGAGCGGGAGCAGAGACCCCGCAGGCCTCCCTGCACGACAAATGGCGCAGCGAGCAGGGTCTCGCGTACGACAAATGGCGCAGCGAGCAGGGTCTCCCGCACGACAGAAGTGATAGAAGAAAATGCACTGACCAAGCACATAGTACTTACTATGATTTCAGTGCCACTGAGCTATTATCTCAGTTTTACCTTCTTCAACTGAAGGAAGCTTTGCCTTGGGAGCAGAGAAAACATAAAAACTAAAAATTCAAGGCAGAAACAGTCTCTGCCAGTCAAGAAGTCCTCAATAATATTTTTACCATGGATGCAGAAGATGAAGAAAACAGGAGTGTTAGCAGATGCTGTTGCACTTGGTTCTGGATAAATTCCATGATCCGACGGACAACTTCTCCTCGCCCCCACATATGCTGAAAAGTTCTCACTGAAATTGTCATGACAAGAGGCACAGATGTTAAAGACGCCAAGGTGATAAGTATTTCTACAGAAACAACATGTATTCATGGCAAATACATGAGCGACTGTGGCCTTGCGTTAAATGGCTGCCATGCAGAAATAATATCTCAAAGATCTTTGCTTAGATTTCTTTATAGACAACTTGAGCTTTACTTAAATAACAAAGATGATCAGAAAGGATCCACCTTTTAGAAATCCGAGTGAGTGGGATTTGAAGAGGAGAATGTTCAGTTTCGTCTGTATATCAGCACTTCTCCCTGTAGAGAGTCCAGAATTTTCTCATCACATGAACCGATACTGGAAGAATCATCAGACTGGCTCAGTGACAAGTATCTTTAAGTGTGGTTACTTAATCTCTTTCAGATAGCTTTATTTTGCAATGTTCAAGTACATTGGAATAAAAACATGTGGAAGCTACTGTGAGGTTATCACAGGAAAGTCACAGCCATTCTAAAAGGACAAAAGACAATCATTCTGGGCTTCTCAGGCTTTTTTTAAAAATTAGTTTCAGGTGCACAAAGCAATGTAATAGTTAGACATTTACACCCCTCACAAAGTGATAACCCCCCCAATCTACTACCCCTCTGACATCGTATATAGCTGTTATAGTACCATTGACTATATTCCCTATGCTGTACTTTACATCCTGTGACTATGTGTGTGTGTGTGTGTGTGTGTGTGTGTGTGTGTGTGTGTATATATATATATATATATATATATATATATATATATATATATGATTATAGTTGACGTTCAGTATTGTTCTACTTCAGCTTCAGGTGTATAGCGCAGTGGTCAGGTATCTACACCATCTACGAAGTGATCCCCCTGATAAGTCCAGTACCCATCTGACACCCTACATGATCTTTATAACATTATTGATTATATTTCCCATACTGTATTTCATATCCCTGTGGCAGTATTGTGACTACCAGTTTATACTTTCTTATCCCTTCACCTTGTCCCCCATTCCCACCCCCCTCCCATCAAGCAACCATCAGTTTTTTCTCTGTATCTCTGACTCTGTTGCTGTTTTGTTTGCTCACTTATTCTTTTCTTTGGATTCTACATATAAGTGAATCATATAGTATTTGTCTTGCTCAGACTGACTTATTTCATGTAGCATAATATTCTCTAGGTCCATCCACGGTGTTGCAAATAGTAGGATAAGTGAATCCCTCTGCAAGATTAATCCTTTTTTAGCAGTTGAAAACTGCTCAAGCAGTTATTCATAGAAGAAATTAAAGTCCATACATGGCACCTCCATAGTTTTCTTTCCCTCATGCATGTGTAGTCAGGTCCTGTCTCAGTGGCAGACACTTATAGATGCTGTGAAAGTTATGTAAGCGTGAGCTTTCCAAGATTAACTTTGGGCTGGAGCTTGCTGACTGTCCTTTTGTAAAGCCACTCGTGATATGTCCCCACAATGATAAGTTGCAACCCACAGAGCAAACCCCTCTATGGGTGCTACCAGAACCTGCTCAGGACTCCTTGGAGGCAGTGCCTGGGTTCACTCTTGGGAGGTTGTGACAGATATAAGTGAAATGTACCCATGAGAGGTACTTGATGTTTCAGTGGTGTCTTGCATCTACCTCTTACGCTCTTCATTACTTTTGTTTTGAAATTTTAGTGGCTGACAGTAAAGTAGACAAGAACTTTTAAATTCAGGGGTCCTAAATTCTGAGCACACCCTTGTTTAAAAGGACACAGATAAGGGATTTTTATCCTTTTCAAAATACTGTTTTACTTACTTTTTCTGAGCTCAAAACTAAAACCATAATCCTAAACTATGACGTTTTTGTTGTGGTGGTGGTGGGTTTTTTTGTTTGTTTTTTTGGTTTTTGGTTTTGGTGTCTGTGTACACTCTGCCTTTTGTAGTACTTGGCTACTAGCATGTCTTTAATTTGAGGAAAAAGAAGTGTGGATTCTTATTTGAAAGCATGTCTATTAGAGCACATACTCATAAATTAAGCAGAGAAACAAAAGTCTCAGATCAAATTTTACAGTTCCCTAACCTTAGCCCTTATTTTTTAAAGGAAGACAAAATAGAAAGACTGTGGTAAAACTTGACGGTGGGTAAATTGAAACTGTAGCATCAACGTTTGTTGAACTTTCACTGGCAAGTTTGAAACGTATTTTGCTGTGAAGAAAAAAGTTAGTACAGAAGCTACCTTTGGGATGGAAAGGAGGGTAGTGACTAGGAGAGGTATGGGGTGGGGGGGTGTCTTAGGGTATTGGCAGTGTTCTGTTTTCTGATCTGAGTGGTAGCTACAGGATAATTTTACTATGGGAAAAATTAGCAAGCTGCACAATTATGGTATGTGTCCTTTTCTGTATCTATATCATTTTTTTAATTAACCAAATTTACTTGAAAAAGAGTATTAGTTCAAAAATTAAAACACTCATTTCCACCATTTTCTCTTCCCAAACCAGTCTCATCTACTCATACTATTTATAGTAATTATCACCAATATTTTAAGCATTCTTCCAATGTGTAAGACAAAAATGTATGTGGACTTATGCAATATCAAAACACAAATTTCGCGGGGTGGCTGGATGGCTCAGTTGGTTAGAGCACGAGCTCTGAACAGCAGAATTGTTGGTTCAATTCCCACTGGGCCAGTGAGCTGCGCCCTCCACAACTCTCAACAACAAGATTGCCGGTTCAATTCCCACATGGGATGGTGGGCTGCACCCCCTGCAACTAAAGATTGAAAATGGCGACTGGAGTTGGAGGTGAGCTGTGCCCTCTACAGCTAAGATTGAAGGACAACGACTTGGAGCTGATGGGCCCTGAAGAAACACTCTTCCCCAATATTCCCCAATAAAATTAAAAAAACAAAAAACACAAATTTCGCAGATTGATCCATTACTTTTCACTTTTGGGTAGATACAGCTTTTCAGTTTAAGAGAAGCTTTATTTCAACAAAGAAGCTTCAGAGTCATTAAGAGCCTATCTCTGACCCTTCCACTTGACATTGTACAATAGCAACATTAAGTACTGTGATTGATTTCCATAAAGGAATTCTTAATATTGGCCGCAGATTTGGGCTGGAGTACAGCTTACAATCTTGGAATCCTTTCTTAGACGTCCTTCAACTCCTTTCTGGTATCTCTGGCACAAACTTCCTCCACAAAGTGAAACCAAGGAACTCAAATAATACTGTGCTTTTACTTCCAGATAGAAACAAAGGCGGCGTCTGCTGGATTCCCCATCCATGTTCACGCAGGAAGTCTGCCTCTGGCTAACCTTTGTGTGCTTGTCATGTTGGCTGCAGTGTAGATACTATGCCTTTGTGTTTTCTTTCTTTATTCACCTGAACCATAAACAACCTTGAAATTAACCTGTGTCACGTGGATTCAGCAAGGCAGAAGTACATGGGGGAACCCTGGGGGGTTTCTTTTTGTGCTTCCTGCTGACAGTTGCCAAAAAGGAAAAAATAAAGTACAAGCCATTAAAAATAAATACACTCACATTTCTTAATCATATCTGCAGAAGGTTTGTTTCTTTTATTAAGAAACCCCGTGCTTAGGATTTCAGCATGCTACAGGAAAAAATACTTGACAACTTCACTTTGATTTTTAAAAACTTGTTCAGGAAATACATGATTAAAAAATACTTAAAGTCAACTGTAATACATGAAATGTCTCAAAGTCTTTCCTCAATCTTCAACATTTGAAAATGGGGGAGTTAAGCAATTTGTTAAGGTTAGGGAGGTTGCCTGGTGAATGGTAAGCAGAGTTTGGGGAGCCTGACTGGTAAGTTATGAAATGCTTCCTTTATCGCTGCCTCTTTCTGATGTTAGATGATTCTTTTAACAAAGGTTCATTGAGTGTTTATATATACTGGCCCTTGTCCTATGTGCTCAGGCACTGTTCTATGTGCTGGGAATACAGCAAGAAACAACACAGGCAAAAATCCCTGACAGTGAGGAGCTTATCTTCTACTGGGTGAATAGACAACCAGCAGCAGAGAATAATAAACGAGCGAATATATTAAATGGACAGTGTGTCACATAGGTGATAAGTGCTAGGAGGAGAGAAAAATAGGGTAAGAATGTTGAAGAGTGCCAAGGGGCCTATGTTAAACAGTGTGGTTATGGAAAGCATTACGGAAAAAGTGACATTTGAGCAGACACCTGAGTGAGGAAGAAAGCCATGGAATGATCTGTCAGTAGGGAGCTATCCAGTTGAGAGAGCTTTCGAGTCTGACGGAGCAGTGAGCACAGAAGTCCTAAAGTGGAACTCACTTGGCCTATTTAAGAAACAGCAAGGGAGCTGGTGAGACTGGAAGGAAGGTAGATTATTTTGCTAGGGCTACTGTGAAAAGGTCATTGATGCTCTCACAGCTTTGGAGGCTGAAGTCCAACATTGAGGCATCAGCAGTGTTCCCTGCAGAGGCTGTAGGGGGCATCTGCTCCTTGCTCTTGGCTTGTGGTCACATTGCTCCAACATCTGCCTCCTTCTTCACATCTCCTTCTCCTCTTTGTGACATCTCCATATGTCTCCCTCTGCCTCTCCCTTATAAAGATCCCTATGGCATTATATTGGCCCATTTGGATGATCCAGCGTAAGTTTCTCTTCTCAGGACCCTTAACTTAATCACATCTTTTGCTGTAGAAGGCACTGTTCACAGGTTCCAGAGATTCAACATGGATATCTTTCTTTTAAAAAATTAATTTTTTATTAGTTTCAGGTGTACAAAACAATGTACTAGACATTTACACCCCTCACAAAGGGATAACTCCTCCCAATCTACTACCCCTCTGACATTGAATATGTTACAGTTCCATTGACTGTATTCCCTATTCTGTATTCCACATCCTATGGGGAGGGGGTTATATATATTTAATTATAGTTGAGATTCAGTATTACTCAAGTTCAGCTTCAGGTGTACAGCACAATGGATCTGGCTAAATTTTCAATTGCAGTTGACATACAATATTATACTAGTTTCAGGTGGACAACGTGGTGAACAGACATTTATATAACTTACAAACTGATTGCCCCAATATGTCTAGTGCCCATCTGACACCATATGTAGTAATTACAGTATTACTGACTGTATTCCCTATGCTATACTTTACATCCCTATCACTGTTTTTATAACTGGCAATTTGTACATCTTAACATCTTCCCATTTCACCCAGCCTCCCAACCCATATCCCATCCAGAAACCATCAAAATGTTCTCTGTATCTATAAGTTTGCTTCTGTTTTGTTTGCTCATTTAGTTTTGTTTTTTTTTTAGATTCCCCATATAAGTGAAATCGTATGGTATTTGTCTTTCTCAGTCTGACTTATTTCACTTAGCATAATACCCTCTAGGTCCATCCATATTGTTGCAAATGGCAAGATTACATTCTTTTTTGATGGCTGAATAATATTCCATTGTATAAATGTACCACCTCTTCTTTATCCAGTTGTCTACTGATGGGCATTTAGGTTGCTTCCATATCTTGGCTGTTGTAAATAACACTGCAGTCATCATAGGGGGATATAGATCTTTTCGAATTAGTATTTTGGATTTCTTTGGATAAATACCCAGAAGTGGGACTGCTGGATCATACGGGAGTTCTCTTTTTAATTTTTTGAGGAATGCCCATACTGTTTTCCATAGTGGCTGCACCAATTACAATCCCACCAATAGTTCACAAGTGTTCGGTTTTCTCCATATCCTCGCCAACACTTGTTTGTTGATTAATTAAGCATAGCCATCCTGATAGGTGTGAGGTGATTATCTCACTGTGGTTTTAATTTGCATTTCTCTGATGATTAGTGACATTGAGCATCCTTTCATATGTCTATTGGCCATGTTGTATGTCCTCTTTGGAGAAATGTCTATTCAGGTTCTCTGCACATTTTTAATCACATTGTTTTTTGGTATTAAGTTGTATGTGTTCTTTATAAATTTTGAGTATTAACCCCTTATCAGATGTATCATTGGCAAATATCTCTTCCATTCAGTAGGTTGTCTTTTCATTTTGTTGATGGTTTCCTTCACGTTGCAAAAACTCTTTGGTTTGTTATACCCCAATTTGTTTGTTCGTTTTTTTCTGTTTTCCCCCTTGCCTGAGGAGACATATCCTAAAAGATAATACTAAAAATGATGTGAAAGAGTTTATTGCCTGTGCTTTCTTCTACAAGTTTTATGGTTTCAGCTCTTACATTTAAGTCTTTCGTCCATTTTAATGCATTTTATTCTTGTAAATAGTGTAAGACACTGGTCCAATTTCATTCTTTTGCATGTACCTGTCAAGTTTTTCTAACACCATTTATTGAAGAGATTGTCTTTACCCCATTGTATATTTCTGCCTTTGTCATAGGTTAACTGACCATATAGGCATGAGTTTATTTCTGGGCTCTCTATTCTGTTCCATTGATGTATATGTCTGCTTTTATGCCAGTACCATGCTGCTTTGATTACTATACTCTTGTAGTTTATTTTGATATCAGGTAGTATGATGCCTGCAACTCTGTTCTTTCTCAAAATTTCTTTGGCTTTTTGGGGTATTTTGTGGTTTCATATAAATTTTAACACTATTCTAGTTCTGTAAAAAATGCCATTTGTATTTTTAAAAATTAATTAATTTATTTTTCATTTGTAGTTGACATTCAATATTATTTTATGTTAGTTTTGGGTATACAACATAGTGGTAAGACATTTATATAATTTACACAGTGATCCCCCCAATTAGTCTAGTACCCACATGGCACTATATATAGTTGTTGCAACATTATTGACTATATTCCCTATGCTGTACTTTACATTCCCATGATGATTTTGTAACTACCAATTTGTATTTCTTAATTCCTTCACCTTTTCCCCTCAGCTCCCCAAACCTCTTCCCTCTGGCAACCATCAGTTTGTTCTCTGTGTTTATGAGTCTGTTTCTGGTTTGTTTGTTTATATATTTTGTTCTTTAGATTCCACATACAAGTGAAATCATATGGTATTTGTCTTCCTCAGTCTGACTTATTTCATTTAGCATAATACCCTCTAGGTCTATCCATGTTGTCGCAAATGGTAATATTCCATTCTTTGTTATGGCTGAGTATTATTACAATGTATGTATGTACCACCTCTTCTTTATCCAGTCGTCTATTGACGAGCACTTGGTTGCTTCCATATCTTGGCTATTGTAAATAATGCTGCAATGAACAAAGGGGTGCATATATCTTTTCAAATTAGTGTTTTGGATTCTTTTGGGTAAATATCCAGAAGTGGAATTGCTGGGTCATACGGTAGTTCTCTTTTCAATTTTTTGAGAAACTTTCATATGGTTTTCCAGACTGACTGCAGCAATTTGCAATCCCACCCACAGTGCATGAGGGTTTCCTTTTCTCCACATCCTCGCCAGCACTTGTTGTTTGTTGATTAATCAATTATAGTCAAGCTGACAAGTGTAATATGATTATCTCATTGTGGTTTTAGTTAGCATTTATGTGATGATTAGTGATGTTGAGCATCTTTTCATATGTCTATTGACCATGTGTATGTCCTGTTTGCAGAAATGTCTATTTAGGTCCTCTGCCCATTTTTAAATTGGATTATTTGATTTTTTTGGTATTGAGTTGTATGAGTTCTTTATGAGTTTTAGGTATTAACCCCTTATCAGATGTATCATTGGTGAATATCTCTTCCATTCAGTAGGTTGTCTATTCATTTTGTTGATGGTTTCCTTTTCTGTACAAAATGTTTTTAGTTTGATGTGACCCGACTTGTTTATTTTTTTTTCTTTTGTTTCCCTTGAGGAGATAGATCAGAAAAAATATCAATAAGAGCAATGTCAGAGAGTTTACTGCCTGTGTTTTCTTTGAGGAGTTTTATGGTTTCAGGTCTTACGTTTAAGTCTAATCCAATTTGAGTTTTTTCTTGTATATGGTATAAGAAGGTGGTCCAGTTTCATTTTTATGTGTGTATATTTGTCCACTTTTCCTAACACCATATATGTGTTTCCCTGAAAATAAGACCTAACTGGACAATCAGCTCTAATGCATCTTTTAGAGCAAAAATTCATACAAGACCTGGTCTTATTTTACTATAAAACCGGTCTTATGTAATATAATATAATGTAATATTATATAATACCGGGTCTTATATTAATTTTTGCTCCAAAAGACGCGTTAGAGCTGATTGGCTAGGTCTTATTTTTGGGGAAACACGGTATTAAATAGACTGTCATTACTCCACAATACCCACTGTATTCTTGCTTTCTTTGTCATAGATTAAGTGACCATATAGGCCTGGGTTTATTTCTGGGCTCACGATTCTGTTCCATTGATCTATGTGTCAGTTTTTATGTCAGTTTCATGCTGTTTTGATTACTATAGCCTTGTAGTTTAGTTGATATCAGGCAGCGTGATACCTCCAACTTTGTTCTCTTTCTCAAGATTGCTGTTGCTATTCAGGGTCTTTTATGATTCCATACATATTTTAACATTATTTGTTCTAGTTCTGCAAAAAATGACTTTGGTATTTTAACAGGGATTGCATTGAATCTATAGATTGCTTTGGGTAGTATGGACATTTTAATGATGTTAATTCTATCTATCTATGAGCATGGTATATACTTCCATTTATTTGTTGTCGTCTTCAATTTCTTTCTTCAGTGTCTATTATAGCTTTCTGAGTACCGGTCTTTTACCTCCTTGATTAAATTTATTCTTAGATGTTTAATTTATTTTGTTGTAGTTATAAATGAGATTGTTTTCTTAATTTCCCTTTCTGATAGTTC
This sequence comes from Rhinolophus sinicus, assembly GCF_057876585.1. NCBI lineage: Eukaryota > Metazoa > Chordata > Mammalia > Chiroptera > Rhinolophidae > Rhinolophus > Rhinolophus sinicus. The sequence goes on from NC_142518.1 coordinate 102,095,889, forward strand.
ATTATTCGTGTATAAAAATGCCACCAATTTCTGAATATTAATTTTATATCCTTATACTTTACTGAATTCATTTATCAGTTCTAATAGTTTTTTGGTAGAATCTTTTGGGTTATCTATGTATAGTTTCATGTTGTCCATAAATAATGACAGTATTACTTCTTCCTTTTTAAGTCGAATGTATCTTATTTCTTTTTCTTGTCTGATTACTATGGCTACGACTTCAATACCATGTTGAATAAAAGTAGTAGAAGTGGACATCCTATTCTTGATCCAGTCTTAAAGAAAATGATTTAAGCTTTTCACCTTTGGATGTGAAGTTAGCTGTGGGTTTGTCATATATGGCCTTTATTATGTTACAGTATGTGCCCTCTATTCCAAGTTTGCTAAAAGTTTTTATCGTAAATGGATGCTGGATTTTGTCAAATGCTTTTCTGCATCTATTGATATGATCATATGGTTTTTAGCTTTCATTTTGTTTATGTTGTATATCACAGTAGTTGATTTGCAGATATTGAATCAACCTTGCATTCTGGGAATAAATCCCTAATGATTGTGGTGTATGATCTTTTTAATGAATTGCTGAATTCTATTTGCTAATATTTTGGATTTTTGCATCTATATTCATCAGGGATATTGGCCTATAATTTTCTTTTTTTGTAGTGTCTTTGTCTGGTTTTAGAATCAGTGTAATGGTGGTGTCTTAAAATGAGCAAGGGTGCTTTCCATCTTCTTTAATTTTTTGGAATAGCTTGAGAATAGGTGTTAATTCTTCTCTGAATGTATGGTAAAATTCACCATATATTGTGGTCCAGGACTTTTGTTTGTTGGGGGTTTTTTGATTACTGATTTAATTTCATTAGTAGTTATCAGTCTTTGTGGACTCAAGGTAGGATCCAACTGCCATATAATGGCATACTCCCATCAGAGAGTGAAGTATGAACAAGTAGCCAGAAAACTTACATTCCCATAAGTGGAAAAAGCTCCATAATTTGTGGGGCGCACTCCTAAATGAAAATGCAGGGCCCTTTATTCATAAATTACTAAAAGTTCAAGATTGCAACAGCAACACATTAAACATACTAGTTTGGAACCATTCTGAGCATCATGCCTTGTGCATCTACGTAAATACCCACAAGTTGGCCCTGTTCATAGCATGTTTGGCTGGCCCAGATCAAACCAGATTTTCCTTCAGAACACTTCCCTACTCCCTCATCACTACCCTACCACTTCCCAAACTCACCTTAACCTATAATAAAAAATAATAACTGACATCTTTGTGTCACTGTGCACTTTACATAGCACTTTTACACATTTTGTAGTCAGCGAGGGCTGCTATAACAAACACCATAGACTGAGTGTCCTACACATTTATTTCTCACTGTTCTGAGGCTGCAAGTCTGAGATCAGGGTGCCAGCATGACTGGGTTCTTGGTGCGGTCCCTCTTCCTGGTTTACAAATAACTGCTTTCTTGCTGTATCATCACACAGGGGAGAGAAAGCAAGCTCTGACCTCTTCATCCTTTTATAAGGGCACCAATCCCATCATGGGGGCTCTACCTCTATGATTTCATCTAAACCCGATCACCTCCCAAAGGCCGCACATCCAAATACCGTCACTTCAGGGGTTAGGACTTCAACATATGCTTTCAGGGCAGGCGACACAAATGCTACCTTAGTGGGTTTCAAACCGGGTGACCTGGAAATGTCTCAATAGACCACTGAGAGCAATGAGTGAAAGATCAACTGGGTGGGCTCCAGAGCCCTCCTTAAATTTGTTTTATTGTGTCAGTTTCTATGTAAGCTCTCCTCTTGGGAAAAATCAAAGACTGGACTCCACAAGAAAGTTGGAAAACCACTGCATTATTTGGTTTGAGATAAACAGGGCAAATTGTATTCTTCCTAATTCATGGATGAGAAAAATAGTTTATCATGTATCAAGTGCTTATTATATTCCGGGCACTGAGTGAAGTGCTTTCACATGTTATACGTTGCATTTAATTCTTACAACTCCACAAGGTATGTATAATTGTCCAAATTTCATAAATGAGGACACTGAGGGGCAGATAAGTTAACAGATAAAGCCAGCCAATATGTGGCAGAGCTGAGATTTGAACCCTGGCCGGTTAACAAAACACATGTTTTCTACATAATACCATCTGCTTCACCAGCAGACCCTTGGCCACATAATTTGCTGGGTAGTTTTTGGTCAAACTCTTGGCCACCAACCCATCTCTGCACCTCAGGGAGGCAGTAGAAAGCCAGGAAGCTATTGAGTGCAGAAGCCAGAAGCCAGGAGTCCAGGATCCTGGGCTTGCTGTCTCTGAGCCCAGAAGTAAGCGATGGAGAGGGAAAGATGAGTAACGATCCTGAAGGTACTGCACTGTTTGTCCTCTGACAGCTGGACACTGCATCATCTCAGAGCATTGGAATAACTTCCAACATTCATTTCTGCAAACACAATTTTCAGCATCAAAGAGTCTTCACACGTTTTCGAGATATAGTGTCAAATTAGTTCTATGTAATGACTGTAACGTCTATCAGATGAATGAATCCTGAGGCGTCTCTAAAATGAATACTATTTATTCTATGCTGTAATGTTTCCGAACATTCACATAGTAGATACAGAGTTTGGAACGTAAGTATGAAGCTCCACAGTTGCTTTTGGGGGAAAAAAATACTATACAAACAGTGGGACACAGACAAGATGCAGACATTGTAATAAACAGCTGTGATCTTGCAAGATCAAAGGGAATATTTTCCGTGTCAACAAGAATGAAGAAACTGTTTCCACTGACAGCAGAGGCTGTGCTAAAGCTGGTGGTTTTCAAATAAATAGTATAATCAGACCTCCTGCTGCTAGTATGCACATTTTTCTCATACAGAGTAGAGATAAATTGTTTTTCTGAAACTTCTTTAGATTAAATAGGTTTAAATTGAAAGTAATGTGATCTTATCCTAAGAATGAAGGCATCAGTATTTTTTGCCATAGTCACACGTATCTGTAACAGGATGCAATTGCAGCTGGTTCAGAGAGCCCAGTCATGGTGTTTCTTGGATCTCCTAATGTCACAAAAATAAAAGAGTTGTACCCTTTCCATCCTCTCTGTCCTCTTTTCAAATGAAAAGAATGTGGGGGTGAAAGCACGTCTTCCTTCCCATTTAGTGCCAATAACTGAACTTCTGTCTTTTCAAGTTTGCCTTTTAGGAATTCTAGTTTTAATAAGTGCTGGGACACCAAGCATTTTTATTGAAAGAAAAGCTGTAACTTTTACCAGAAGTGAAACCTTCAAGCTGCATTTAATACACTTGGGAGGCAACAGAGAAAAACTTAATATACTATATTATCCTATGCATATTATAGTTGTTGGACAATAATTTGGCATTATACATCTTCTGTTTATGGGGCAACTTTTATATATATGGAGTATTTGAAAGTTGGAAGAATCTTTCTTGTTAGACAGTCAGTCTGTGGCAAGCTAAATAGGGTCAGAAAGTTGAAAGGTCCTTATTTCAAATGACAATGAGAATCGAATTTTTTATTTAGTACTGACAAAGCCCTGCCAAGCTGCACTAACTTGGCTAGCTCTATGGTGCTGAGAAGGAAGGAACAGTGTTGTCCTAAAGGCCCCCATCTCCTGACATCTCCCCGAATGTGGCCGTACTGTCAGTTTCATGGAAGTAGCCTGATTTTCTTCATCTGGAAACTGAGCCTAATTCCTGACTTAACAGGACTCTTGAAAATTAGGTAAAATCATGATGCAAAGTGCTTACCCCTCTATAAGTAGCTCCTGATATTATTATTGCTGTTGTTGTTATTATGAAGAAGAGAAAGTAAATGTCACAGCATAACAAGCAACAGTATTAGCATCAAGCACGTTTCCATCATAGCAAACTAGAAAGGACATGATGTCAGAACTACGAAGAGGCCAAAAAATTAAAGACCAATTTTCAGCATACTGATTGAGCAGCTGTGGAACTCTGACCTTCTCAAAATAGTGTTGTCTGCCACTATTCTCCTATGATAACACAGGCTCACAAACTCTCCTCTAACATTTGAAAATCACTGTGTTTTAAGGGTAACTTGATAGGCATCTTTATATCACCATCCCTTTTATTTTCTGCATTAGCAGGTCTTTACTCAATTTATCTTTCTTTAATGGAGAGCTTCACCTTCTTTCATGACATTCTTGTTTTGCTACTTGACACGTAAATGCTTTTACTGAAAGCAAAGTACCATTTACAACACCGAACGTTTCTAAATTATAGGTTGTGTGAAACTCGGGTCGTCATTTTAGAAACACGAACTTCAGGACCAGAAAGAAATATCAGAAAACAACAGCAGTCAGTGACAGACATGCCAAGCAAACTAGAGGTGACATTAAGATCTACATTTTAATTCTGTTTTCTTGAATGAATGCTCTTTTCCACTAAATCTCTGTAGCTCTGTACTCAGCTTTTATGCTGCAAATCTGCCGAGCATTCCTCAGAATACACCTCTTTAGAACCAAGACAGACCTGCCTTCTTGCGGGAAGCTGTGCTGTGATTCTGGAGAATATAGCATAGCTGAAGGGCACAGAGTGCTTTGCCAGAGACTTTGGCCAATAGTCTCTTCTGCTTATGTGCATAATGTCCAATGTTTGTCATCAAAGACCAAGGAGACATCAGACTTAGAAAAGAAACTGAAAGACTTTGTAACACAAGTAGTGTTTTCTTTCTTCCCTCCGACTGCTGACTGGGGCCTGGGAAGAGACAGTCAGCTCTGGTTGGTGAAAGTCTCCCAAGGGAAGGAACTGACCTTCGTCAAAATCAGATCACATCACCCTTCCTGCTTAAAACTCTGCAGTGGCTTCTCATGAACCTGGAATGAAATTCACAGTCCCTACAATGACTGCTATGGCCCCCTTATGATCTGGCTACTGCACGCCTCTTGAAAACCGTCTCGTCTCATTATGCCCCTGTGCTTTCCTATTTGTCAAGCAAGCTCAAACTCATTCCCACCTTAGGGCCTTTGCACTAGATGACTACTCTCTCTAGAAAGCTCTTCTCATGGAACTTCCTGTAACTGGCTCCCTATTATTCAGGTATAGCTCCAGTGTCACCTCCTGAGTAGAAATAAAGTAGCCCTGTTGGACTGCAATATCATCCCTTTGTTTTATTCTCTGTCTGGCATTTATTTGTTTATTGTCTGTTGCGAACGCCTGGAAGGGCAGTCACTACATTTCAGTCTCTTCCTGAAAGTCAAGGGGACAGTAACCCCTCGGCAGGGGCCTATGTCCCTGCGTGATACTCGTAACGTGAGTGGGGAACAAAGTCCCCATGCACAAGTTCAGATAGAGTGAGTAACACAGCTTTATTTGGGAGCCAGTGTCCCTGCAGAGGCCAATGCTCTGGTAAGCACGGAACATTATACAGAATAGAATAGAATTTAATAACGAATCAAGTCCCAGAGTCAATCGGGATGGAGAAGGTCCCTGGTCTGGGAGAGGTGACTGGTCCCACAACGGGTCTGAGGCGAGCTAGTGTTGCAAGGAAGAACTTAGGAGCGTTCCGGAGTATGGTGGCTTGCCCCTCACAGAGGGTCTTAGCCGGAGTGCCCAGTCAGACGACTCATTGCACTGCTTGCTCTTGAGCTCTGCCTTTATCCTCTTTTCCTTGGTCTTGTTTACATCTTAGGTGATAACCAGAAGTTGTTTTGGTGAACGTGTTTATCACTCAATTTTGTTATGCTCAGTGTCACACAAAAACATGGTTTTTACTTTTGTGTATTTGCTCTACACACAAACATGTTTACTTTCACTTTACTCTTATCAGTCTCATACATGTGTGGCCCTAGTCTTGTCCCTACTAGTAAACAACTTGTTTAGAAAACCTCAATCCAACATACTAATACATTTTATATGCTCTACACATTGTCCTTTCCTACTACAGTGTAAGCTTTGTGAGATTAAGGACTTCACCTGTCCTACTTACCACTGTATTCCCAGGACCCATAACACTGCCTGCAAACTTAGTGGATAGTCAATATTTGTCTATTGAGGAAATAGGGTATGAATTTCTAAACTGTAGCTTTAGATACGAGATGAATGAGTTCTTTGTTCGAGTTAGAATGAATCTGAAAGGCATAGGAATAAATGTGTTTGCTTAAACTGAATATGATGAAAAAGAAGAAAATATGACCTGATAAACACATGGAACTAGTTACTAAAGGGAACAGAAGTCAATATTAAAAAAAATGAATGTGGGAGGTAGTGCAGATTTAGATAAGAGAAGAATTCTGAAGGAATTTAAGGCTTCAGATATGAATACACCAACATATGAAGCATAGATAAACAGGGTGAATAGTATCAAGATTTGCTCAGATAAGAATCAAGATTAGAATCCAATGATGAAAAGGTCTTCCCAATATGCCTGATATTTTGCAGTACTTGCCAGGAGAGCATTCATGAAAAGGTCAAATGAGAGAAGTGACATCACTGCGTATACTTTTCCAGAATGTAGAAAAATTACTATTAGTGACAAGCAAAATTATTTTAGTATTATGTACATAATCCTTCTCTGCCCAAACAGGTCAGGAAACACAATTCAGGAGGAGTTGGCTCTTGGCCAGTGCCAGGGTAGCTGGCACAGTTGAAACCTGGGTTAGAAGCATCCATAGCCCTGAGAATGGTGTAGGAAGGGAGAAAGGAAGAAACAGGTAGGCAGAGAAAGCAGTAAGTGCAGATTACATTGGTGACTGGGCATGCACCTTTTCCAAGATGAACACTGTTCCTGCTGCCCATTCCTGGGTTCTGAGAAGCCCCAGCATTTAACCCACTTAAATGCAGTTACGGGTAAAGTTGATTTGAGCAATAAGGACAGGTTCTTTTACCTATGCTTGATATGTTTCCTTTTAAACTAAATTTTGAAAGGAGGTGATTATAAAGAAAATTACTAAATAAATACAGTATTTATGGATAATATAATTGAAGTGATAATTTAAAAAATATTATTGTGATTGTTTTTCCCCAATTGACTTTCTGAGTGCAAGGGTTAGACCTGCATTATTGTCTTACAATTTTACCTCGCAGGCGTTTCACTTAATACAGTTTTTGCATGTCTAATTCTGCTTTGGCATTTGATTCTCAGAGGACATAAACTAACCCTTAGTTATTAAATATATTTGTCAAAACAAGGAGTACACACACACACACACACACAGACACCAGAGAGCCAAAAAAATTTATGCACATTTTAAGAGATATTATCTATGCTCAAGCAGTAGTTCACCATAATCAGAAGTGTCTGGACACTGATGGTAACCACTTTGAGCACCTATTGTAATTGCAGAAACCACACGTGACATGTATTCATCTTTTGTTATCGGTATATATTGAGTATTGCAATTTTAATGTGGCTTTCTCCTGCCTCAAAATGTGTATACATTTTTTTTGGCTCGCTCTCTTTCTCTCCATATATATATATATATATATATATATATATATATATATATATATATGTATTATATATATATATATATAATATATATGATATATCTATCATATATGATATATGATATATATATGAGATACATATATCACACAAACACAAATCATAAGAAAACTAAAGTGCCTATATTAATAACAAAGAAATAGACTTCAGGATAATGAATACTATTATAGATAAAAAGAAATAGTTCTTGATGATAAAAATATCGATTCATTAAAATGACATAAAATTCAAAATGCTTATGCACCTTAAAATAGATTAAACAAAAACTGACAGAACTTAAATAGAAACAAATTCACAATAATAGTTGCTGATGTCATCACTCATACTGCACTAATTGATAGAAGAATAAAACACTATTAGCGAGGATATAGCAGACTGGAAACACATCATTAACCAATTTGACCTAGTTGATATATATAGAACACTCCACCATCAAAAAAGAAGACTATGCATTTGTTTTAAAGGCACATTGAAACATTAAACTAGATAGACCATAAATAAAACTCAATATATAATATTCTAAAGGCATAATATCGTAGACTGCATGTTGTATGACTGCAACAGGATTGCATTAAAAAAATAGTAATAAGAAAAAGATATCTGGAAAATCCCCAAATATTTGGAAGTTAAATCTTACCACAAAGAAAACTCTATGCTCATAAGGCAATACTGGTAAATTCTGCCAAACACTTAAGGAAGAAATACTGTTAATCCAACATAAACTCTCATAGGAAATAAAAAATGGAGGGATCATTTCCTAACAAATTCTATGAGGCCAGTATTCCCCGAATACCAAAGCCGTACAAAGACTTTGTAGCCAAGGAAAACTAGGTAAATATCCCTCATGAACATAGATGCAAAAATCTTAATAAAATTTTAGCAGACATGATTCTGCAATATTAAAAAAAAATCACATCATAACCAAGAGGGGTTCATCCCAAGAATTTAAGGTTGTTTTTGTATCTGAAACTGTAATTGTTGTAATTCATCGTGTTAACAGACAAAAATGATCATCTCAACAGACGCAAAAAAGCATTTGACAAAATTCAGCAGTCATCTATGTTAAAAACTCACAGCAAACTAGGAATGGAAGGGAAGCATCACAATTTGACAAAGAACATCTAGAAAATCTACAGCTAATAACATGCTCAATGGTAAGATTGAATACTTTCCCCCTAAAATACATAGTGCGTTAAGGCAAGAAAAAAAATGGCATGAAGATTGGTAAGAAGAAGTAAAACTGTCTTTATTCACAGGGAACATGATCATGTATATAGAAAATTGTAAGGAATCTACAAAAAAAGCTTACAGAACTAATAAGCAAGTATAACAAGGTTGCAACATGCAAGGTCAATATATATAAATAAATTGTATTTCTATTATATACAATATATAATTTCTCTTAGCCATGTTTTTTGATATTTAGTGTACAGATTTTGGACATATATTGTTATATTTATCCCTAAGTAGTTCATATTTTGATGCTGTTGTGAGTAATATTTGCATTTCAATTTATAATTTTTTGTTGCTATGATACAGAAGTACAACTTATTTACATATATTGGCCTTATAAACTACAGTGTTGCTATTTTTTTATATTAGTTCTGAAGCTTTTTTTGTAGATTCCTTACAATTGACTATCTGTATCTCACATGCAAAAAGAGGAAATATAAAGACATTAATTGTTTCCACTAGTGAAATCTATCTCCATTTGATTTAATTTTATATATTGTCATCTGTGGAAAGCTAGCACCTAGCATCATTAATGATGAAAGACAAAACACTTTCCCCTTAAGAGATGAAGCAAATTAAATATATCTTCTCTCACCACTTTTAATCACAATTTTACTGGCCATTACAGCCAATAAATAAGGTAAGGGAAAAAAAATCATTCAAATAGTCAAGGAAGAAGTACAACTCTCTTTATTTGAAGATTACATGTTCATGGACAAAGAAAATTCTGATAAATGCAAAAGAGTACTAAAAGTGATAATCAAGTTTATTTAGCAAGGCTGCAGTATCCAAGATCAATTTATAAATTATTTGAGGTGTATATACTAGCAATGAAAAATTAGAAGAAATTTAAAATTACTATTTATGATAGTATTAAAATATGAAATATTTAACAATTAATTTACAAAAATGGGTGTAAACTATGCACTGGCAAATATAATACATGCCAGAGAGAAATAAAAATAGACTTAAATAAATGGAGATATATGCCATGTTCATAAATTAAAAACCTGAACATTGTTAAGATGTTGATTCTCCTCAAATTGATCAATAGATTCAATACAATTCCAATCAAGATGGCAGAAGGCTTATTTTGTAGAAATTAACAAGCTGATTCAAATATTTTTATTGGAAATGCAAAGGACAGTAGAGTCAAAAATTTTTTGAAGAAAAGAGCAAAGTATGAGGATTTACAGTACTTGATTTCAAGAGACAGTGTGGTACTTATGCAAGGAGAGACATACAGGTAAATGGAAAAGAATAGAGTCCAGAAAAGGACCCACTCATATATGGTAATTAATTTTTGGCAAAAGTGGCAAAGTGATTCAATGGGAGGAAAGGATAGTCCTTTCCACAAATGTCACTGAAATAATTTGATATGAATATGGAAAAAAATAAACCTCAACTCTTTCTTTACACTATGCATACAATTTAATTTGAAATGTATCATATACCTGAATGTAGAAGTTAAAAGCTCTAAAACTTCTAGAAGATCTTGGGATTCAAAATATTTTTATATGAGTTACACAAAGAATGGCTCCTAAAGAAAATTCCTTAATTGGACTTCACCAAATTAAAAAATTGCTCTTAAAAGACATGCTGTTCAGAAAATGAAAATGAAAAAGCTACAGATAGAAAGAAAATTACTTATTACTAATCTCTGCAAAAGAACTTGGGTTTAGAATATATAAAGAACTCTTATAACACAAAAATAAGACAACCAAATAAAAATGTGTAAAAGAATTGAATGGACACTTTATAAAAGTTGATATGTCAATGGCCTGTAAGTGCATGGAAATATGGGTAAAATAATTAGTCATCAGGGAAGTACAAAATAAAACCAATATGACATACCACTATACACCTACAAGAATGGCTAAATTTAAAACTAAAGGCTAACAAGAACTGTTGGTAAGGATGTTCAGCAGTGAGAACACTCATGCATTGCTTGTAGGAATGTAAAATATATAACAACTACTTTGGAGAACAATTTAATAATCTCTTTTAAAGCTAAACTTGAACATCCACTCTGAGCCAGCAAGTTCACTGTTAGATGTTTACCCAGCAAGAAGTGAGAACATATGCCCTCAAAAAGGACTGGCACACAAACATTCATAGCAGCTGTATGCATAGGAGCCCACAACTGGACACAGTGCAAATACTCACCAATTGGTGAACAGATGAAGAAATTTAAGTCTATCCATACAACGCAAGAGTACTCAGCAATAAAATGAATAAACTACTGATACATGCAAAAACATGGATGACTCTCAAAAACATTGCACCAAGAAAATGAAGCCGGAATCAAAGAACACTTACAGTCTGATCCTATTTATATGAAATTCTTGAACAAACAAAACTGCCTGGTTTTGATAGACAGTAGATCAGTGCTCGCCTGACACTGCGTTTGGGGTGGTGGTAGTCTGAATTCAGAGTGGTGTAGGAGCTTTGAGTAATGGTGGAACTGTTCTTTAGCTTGTTACTTAATTGTCATGGGTGTATATATTTCTCAAAACGTATTAAACTGGTCACTTCAAAATGAGCGTATTGTGTTACATGCAAATTCTATCTCAAAGTTAATTTTTTAAAAAGATGTTAGTATTGTTTATGATTTGATAATTTGACTGTCAGTGATTTTTTCTACATTTTTCTATACTTAAAAATATTTTTTAGTACATACACTGGGGGTGCCAAAAAAATGTATGCACATTTTAAGCAATGTTATCTTTGGTCAACGTTGCTCAAGCAGTAGTTCGCCATAATCAGAAGTGTCTGGATGCTGATGGTAACCACTTTGAGCTCCTCTTGTCATTGCAGAAGTCAAACGCGACTATATATTGAGTATTACAATTTTAATACAGTTTTTTTTTCCTTTCTTAAAATGTGCATACATTTTTTTGGCACCCTCTGTAGTTTCACGGTAAATCTACCTCTGGTAGTGGATGATAGATAAAATTTTAAAAGACAGCAACAAAGTACTGGTTATGTAAGTAAGCACAGTCACATCAAGGCCTGAGTTTTCTTTTACAGAATGCTAGTTGTTCTCGCCAAATTCATTATTCTTTTCTTCTTGTGCAACTATCCGCTCAGGTAGTGACTACATCCTCTACTTCCCTTACACGCATAGGTGTGGCCATGTGACTAATTTATCACCAGTGGGATAGAGCAGAAGTAATGTGGACAACAGCCACCTTACTGGCTTAATTTTTTTTTTTTTTTTTGCTCTGGACTTCCTCTTTTCCCCTTTCTCAGGGGCTAGCAAATGGACATGGCAGAGATCTGCGTTGATCATGCAGACAACAGGTGACAAATAACAAGATGGAAAATTCTTGAAGTGTCCCTGAATATCCTTATGTAGTAGAGCTGCTCCATCACCCTAGAGTATTTGTACTGTTACATGAGAAAGAGAAACTTCTATTTTGTTTAAACCAATGTATTTGAGGGCCTCTTTTTGTTAGCCTTTAACTACCGTGTTTCCCCCAAAATAAGACCGGGTCTTATATTAAGGTTTGCTCCAAAAGATGCATTCGGGCTTATGTTCAGGGGATGTCATCCTGAAAAATCATGCGAGGGCGTATTTTCCGGTTAGGTCTTATTTTCGGAGAAACACGGTAATACATTCCCCAAATGTGAGGAAAGGCGTATTCCAAATAGTCTCTAAGGATCTCACAACTCTAAGATTTGATGGGTTTCTATGAATTTTCTAAAAGATTTTTGGGAAAGTATAACTGTGATGTATAATACAAAGCCTATGCTTTTTCAGGTTCCCACGCTTTTTTATATAGCACGGGGCCTGCACTTGGAGCTTTCATTATTTAGGTACATTCCTTGTGTTATTAGTATAGTTGCCTGGAGCACGAGCTCTGGAATCAGATCTGAAAGGTTCAAATCAAGACTCAATCACTTCCTAGTTGCTTAATGTTTAATTAGGTAGACGTTAAGTCACTTAACCTCTATGCACACCAGTCCTGTATCTAAAAAAAAAAAAAAAAAAATGGGAATGAAAATTGTATTGACTGCATCAGTATATTTTTACAAATTAGTTAATGGATGTAAAGTGCTTCCCTCAGAACCTGACAAACAATAAGTGTGAATGTTAGCAAATTCTGGTAACTCATTATTATTGGTCTTTCTTTCATGCTGTTTCCTCAGTCTGGGAAATAATTCCTTTTCTTATTTCTGTGAAAATTCTGTTCATCTTACAGACCTCAGCCAAAATACTTCCTCCACTTTTAAGGCGTTCCTGTTAACACCTCTCCATCCAAACAAAAGTTAACACCTCTCCACCCAAACAGTCCATATAATATGCATTGTTTGCAATAAGAAATTTGTCTAAGGACACATAGGATACATTGTGATACAGACACACACACACACACACACACACACACACACAAATATATGGTTTTTACTCTTGACTGTCTAGACCGTACTTTCCTGGTTTTCCTCCTATGTCACTGGCCACTCCTTTTCAGTCTCCTTTGTTTGGCTGTCCCTCTTCTGTCTCAGCTCTAAATGGTGGAGTGCCCAGGTTCAGTATTTAGTCCTCTTTAAAATCCATTCTCATTTCCTAGGTGATACCATTTAATCTTGTGTCTTTAAGTACTATCTATGCCCTGATGACAACTAATTTATGTCTCTAATGTAGACCTCTCCTCAACTCTAGTCTCGTATATCCAACTGCATTGTCAACGTCTCTAGTTAAGTATCTAATAGGTCTCAAACTTCACAAGGCAAAACTATATCTTCCAATCCATGCTTTCAGCCTAATCTGCTTCTCCTGTGTTGCTCCCTATTTCAATAAATTAAACTACCATCCATCCAAGTGCTTGGGCCAGGCACCTAGAACATATATCCTTAATTTTCTCTATTTCTCTGACTCTCCAAATCCAACCCACCAGCAAATCTAACCAGCTCTATCTCCAGCACATATCAAATTGAACCACTCTCACTATTTCCTCTACTACAAGACCTTGTTTTTCCCCCCCTTCTTCTGCCTCCCCACCCCTACTCCGGTTCAAGCCATTGTTTCTCAAGCCGTTGTTTCTCAGTCTAGTTGTGTAGGACACAGCTCCCAGGGCCCATGCTGGTACTATGAGCCTTGCCCCGTCCCCCCGCTCCCGCCCTTCTGCTCCCCCCCCCACCTGAGGCAGTCCGTGGCCAGTCGTTGACCACTTATAGCAGCTCATGCTGGCGGCTGGCCACTCATGGCAACACACAGCAGCTGGTCGCAGCTTAGGCCAAACTCCTGCTGCTCAGGGCAGCCCAGCTCCAGGGAGAGCCGTTCTTCATAATCTTAGCTGTAGAGGGCGCAGTTCACTGACCTCGGCATTAGGAGCTCGGCGCTCCAACCACCTGAGCCACCCAGCCGGCCCCAGACCTTGTTTAAATCACCATCATCCCTCGATTGGATCCTGCAACAGCTTCCTGTCACTCTGCTTCCTTTTAGTTATTAAAGGGTATTTATTATGGAAATAATATCAAATCTGCCTCCTAATCAAATTCTCTCAAGACTTCATATTGTATTTGGAGAGGTATCCGAAGTCATCTCATGGTCTATAAAGGCCCTACATGATTTCACCTATGTCCCCCTCTTTGATGTCATTTCTAATCCTTTGCGTACTATTATCTCACAATGCCAGCCTTCTGTGCGTTACTCGTACATGCCAAATTCAATTTCACATCAGTCTATTTGCATTTATTTTTCTCTCTACCTGCAATGCTCTTACTCCTGATTTTTTCATGGCTTGCTCCTTATCATTGTTCAGAGAGGGCTTCCCCGACCAACGTAATCAGCCACACTTACTCTTACATTACCCAATTTAATTTCTCTATGTAGCACTCAATATTAGTTGATGATTTACTGGTTTATTTATATTTATTTGTTGTTTATGTGATTCCTGCCTATTTTCTCTACCAGAATGTGTGAACTGCTAAGAAGGGACCTTGACTGTTATGTGCTGAGCTTCGTATCTAGTATCTATTTAAAACAATGTATAATGCATAAGAATTCAAAAAGTATTTGTCGAATGAATGACTTTGCCTTTGGTTTCCCACACAGTACTTCAGTACTTATTTATTCTCCTCAATCAAGTACTAAGTAGGAAAGTATAAAGAAATAATTATACTGCAAAAGCAAATCAGAGTCAGAAACATTTGTGGAAAACTGTTCTGAACAACAACAAAAAAAAACATTATGAAGGCCAATTACTTTCACTGGATGTGTAGCCACAGTATTCATTTCCAACTCCAAGCAAAATGCAAGAATGGTGGTAGGAGAAAGGCTAGTTAGTGGTAAACTATATCTGCAGTGGAATAATCTCAGAAAAGTGTATGTCCTTCTAGCGAGAGCTTGTTCTTCTTTTTCCACTTAAGCTGGCATCTAAAAGGTACTATGTTGGTAACACGTAATTGTCGCATTCTGGTAAGTGCCAATGACCAAGAAGGATATTCATGATAGATCACTGTCATAAAAAACCATCCTATGGGCAGAATTCCTTTTTTTGTGTGAAAAGACAGAAAAGCTGACGTATGACTAATATGATTTATTTTCAGTTGCTTCAGACAGCAATTATTTTGACATTTGAACGATGTTCCTTTATCCATCCTCAGGGAAATACCCAGTGCAGGCTATGTATATAAAATACAAAGATACAGCTATATGTCCAGTGATCCAGATAATCAAAAGTTGAAATGCTTTTGAAAAATAGATAGGAATACTGATGCTGGCCAAAATGGAGTAAGCCCACTACAGCCTATCTCTCCCATTGATTCATAGCTAAAACTTGTGGAGCAAGTACAAGAAGGAACTGCCTGAGAACTCTGAAAAGTAAGGTACCTAATAGCTGGAAGGTTTGCGGAGAAGTCAAAACTTGAAGAATGACTAACATGGTGGTGAATTTCTTAGTTTTATTTTCCTCCTTTATAATAAGTTTTGACCCAAGGGCAGGACATGTTGTAGAGGTACATACCTAGTAAGAATGAATACAAAAAATTCTGAGAGAAACCATTTTTTCCCACTTCCCTGCCTTAGGGAAGACCCAGTGATGTGGCATTGCAAGAAAGCCTGAGGGGATCTAAGACTCCAAGAGAAACCTAACATTCTGGCCAAAAGAAATAGAAAAAGGGGGCCATGAGAGCTATAAATTATGGGAGAAATCCTGGAAAGGAGAACACTAGAGCAAGGGATCCCTTAATTCTATGTATGAACTACTACATGTCTCAGGCTTGCCCCTGAGCAGCACACATGTGGAACAGATGCAAACAGGCCTAGTTTGAGAATTTAACTATGAAATAAAATACCATGTAGTTCTCAGACTAACACCTGAGTGACACATACATGGGGCAGACCCAAATACCATTGCAAAGGTTTTGACACCTGAACTGACATTGTAATCACTGCCTACAGAAGGTGAGGTAGAACTTGTAATTTGAACCTAACCATGTTAATTTTCTCCTAAAGCAAATAAACAAAAATCTGCATTCTACAGAGGATTTGAACAGGCCCCACAGTCTTACAATATAATATTTACAATGTTCAGGATACAATCTAAAATTACTCAACATACAAAAAACTAGGAAAATCAGACCAATTCTTAAAGAAAAATACAATCAGCAGGTGTCAACACTGAGAAGACAAAGATGATGGAATTATCCAAGATTTTAAAGCCTTGTTAAAAATATGTTACATAAAGTAAAGGTGAACTGTCTTCAAATTAATGGAAAGATAGAAGTTTTCAGAAGAGAATCTACAAAAAGAAACCCAATGAAAATTTTAGAACTAAATATGAAATACCTGAAGTTAAAAAAAACACACAAAAACATTGGATGTGATTAATACCAGAAAGAAGATGGCAGAGGAAAGATTCAGTTAACTTGAAGAGTGATCAATATGGAATCATACAATTTGAAGAATAGAGAATAAAAGAATGAAAAACAAAGAACTGAAAAGACCCTCAGGGACCTATGGGACAATATAAGGTATAGCACTGATGTCATTAGAGTCTCAAAAAGATAGGAGAAAGATATTAATACCTAATTTTTTGAAGAAATAATGGCTGATAATTTACCAAATTTGTTTAGATATATAAATTTACACATTCAAGAAGTTCAGCAAAATAAAAATAAGATAAACAAACAAACAATAAAAAAACCTCTAGACTCAGCATAATCAAAGTGCTGAAAACCAAAGATAAATTTTTAAAAATTTCTTGAAAGCAGCCAGATAGAAATGACACATTACCTACATAGGAAAAATAATTCAAATGACTGAATATTTCTCATCAGAAACCATGGTGGTTAGAAGATATGAAATTTCTATAAGGACAATTCTATAAGGAAAAAGAAAAAAAAGGAAAGAAAACAGTGAAGCCAGAATTCCATATCCAGTGAAAATATCCTTTAAGAATGAGAGCAAAATAAAGACATTCCTCGATGAAGAAAAACTAAGAGAATTCATTGCCAGCAGACTTTCTCTTAAAAAAAAAATTGTTCAGATTAAAGGGAAATGATAAAAGAAGAAAATTTGGATATTTAGGAATGAAGGAAGAACAAAAGAAATGGCCATTACCTGCATAAATGTAACAAACTGTTTTCTCCTCTTAAGTTCTTTAAAATATGTATATATCACTGTTGGAAGCAAAAACTGTAATGTTACATGGTGGAGTTTTCTATGTATGTAGACATGATGCATATGACAACTATAATGTAAAGGGGATAAGATAAGTAGACCTACTGTATGTGGCTGTGAGACAAACATTTCACCTGAAGTGGTAAAATGTTAACTCTGAGTTGACTATAAATGATTAGATGTGCATGTTATCATCCCTTGAACAAATGCTGAAAAATAGTGGTATGAAGAGATATCATCAAAAAGTCAATAGATGAATTAGAATATATATACAGACATATACATATATACTCATATATATGTATATATATACATATATATATGAGTATATATGTGTGTGTGTGCATGCATGAGTGTGTAAAATAATTCAAGAGTTGTCAAGGATGTGGAGTAACTGGGACTCTCATACATTTCTGATGGGAATGCAAAATTGTGCAGCTACTTTGGAAAACAGTTTGGCAGTTCCTCAAAATGCTAAACATAAGAGTTACTATATAACCCACCAATCCTATTCTGAGGTATTTACCATAGATAAACAAAAATATATGTCCACACGCACACAAAAAATCTGTGCAGGAGTATTTATGGCAGCATTATTCATAATAGCCAGAAAGTAGAAACACCCTTAATGTCCATTAACTGATGAAAGAATAAACCGTGGTACATCCATACTATTGAGTACTACTCAGCACTAAAATGGCATACTGATATACCGAACCTCATGGATGAAATCCCCAAGTAGTATGCTAAGCGAAATAAGCCAAATTCAAAAGGCTACATACTGTATGATCTCATTTATATGACATTCTGGACAAAGCAAACTATAGGGACGGAGAACAGCTTAGGGGTTTAGGGGAGATGGTTTTACTTTGAAAGACAGCACAAGGGAATACTTGGGAATGATAGAACTGTTCTGTATCTTAATTGTGCTGGTTTTCACATGGCTTTATGCATTTGTCAAAATTCATAGAACTGTATACTAAAAGAGTGAGTTTTACTGAATATATGTTAAAAATAAGTTAAAAAACGGTTGAGCTCAGTCGAATTCCATATTATCTAAGAAATGAAAAAATGTATCTTAACCTATAGGGTTATTAAATTTAAATATGATCAATCATTTAAAGAGAAAAAAAGAGAACTACTTAAAACAAAAAAAGGCTCCAATTAATGCTGTTTAAAATCCCTGAAAGCTGAAGTAGGCAGAATAACTGGGAATTGGACAGCAGGTGGTCTCATCAAAAAGTCATATTAGCATGATGGTCAAAATGACTGGTCACACTCCCAGGACCTTACCCATACAGCAGGCCTGCTGGGGAGGAACTGCTTTGGGTATAAAAGTGGCACAGTCCAGATATGTTCTCCCTTTTAGAAACTTCTTTGGATAACAGTTGGCATATTACCTTTTCTAGGACTGTGAGTTGCATCCAATCACTTTAAAAAAACCACAAAGACAAAAAAACCACCTAATATGTTCAAAAGATTAATGAGAACTGAGCTTCTAAACTTGGTAACATCAAAATGGCAACATGTTTAGTAAAACTAGAGTAGATATGGTAACTGGAAACCAAAATGATATGATTATTAAATGAATTATTTGTCAGTTTTATAAAAATATTTGTAGCAAGGTATGGCTTGGGAGGAAAAAGCAGTGTGTTGATAAGAGGACTCATGTGCAAAATGCTAGACAGAAATGCAACTGTGAGAAAGGGAAATGAACATTTACTGATTGCTCAGTAAGAATTGGGTGCTTCCTATACATTTTCTTATTCAACCTTCAATATTTCTGTGAGGGAGGGCTTATTGCCCCTTTCCATTGATGAAAAATGGGGACTCAAAGAAGTTAGGCAAGTAGCCCAATGTCATAGAGACAGGATTTGAACCTAGATTTGATTTCAATTTCACACTGTTACTTTAAGTATAGGAGTATATCATAAACACTTTCAGTCCTATAGCTGATAACATAACTAAAGATAGAACCAAGGGGAAACGGGCCACACATTGTTACTTTAATGATATTTTTATATGTAAGGAGTAGATTTGGGGACTGATAAAGGGGGAGCAAGAAGGAAGAAACAGTAAATAGTAAAAAGTTTTTAAGATTTTAATTAAATACAGTTGTTATTTATTTATTTAAGCTCCCAAAGTCAGGGAATAGTGGGGGTCTGAGTCCTTTAATCCTTCAGGGTATTTTTTAAAATTGGGAACAGTGTGTTTCTCCAGGGCCCATCAGCTCCAAGTGGTTATCCTTCAATCGAGTTGTGGAGGGCGCAGCGCAGCTCCAAGACCAGCTGCTGTTTTCAATCTTTAGTTGCAGGGGGAGCAGCCCACCATCCCATGTGGGAATTGAACCAGTAACCTTGTTGTTGAGAGCTCGTGCTCTAACCAACTGAGCCATCCAGCCTCCCTACAGTTGTTATTTTTGGTACTCCTTGTTTCTCCCTTGTGTGATTTATAAAAATAAATATATTTCATACTTTTTCTTGCCCATCACATAACTCAGAGAAAATTTTAATTAAAACTGAATTCAGTTTTTAAAATATTTTTAAATGTAACTGCACTTACAAGAACATGTGCCTTATTCCTACAACATGTTGTTTTGTTTGTTTGTTGTTGTTTTTTTGCATTTGATACACCATGGTATAGTGTAGTTTCTCCTTAAACTCCCCCTCCCACTCCATTTCATTTATTTTCATTCTACTCTTGCTCCTCAAGACTAGACTCACTTCATAAACTTTTGTTACAAGAGCTATTTGGGCAGAAATAAGGTATAATGTATGTGCCTTCCTGAGATTTTGTGTTCCTTCTATTTCACCTTCAACTTCACAGTGCTAAGTTCAGCTTTTTTGTGTGTGGTAACTCTGAAACCCAGCTTTAGCAGGACCTAAACCTACCAAGCCTATACCTTGATGATAATCTGTAGAAAAAGTTCTGTTTTTCAGGATACCCACATCCACCTCAAAAACTAGAAACAAATTTTTAAAATTTGATCTCACTGTGCATATTTGTCTTTATATACATAAAATATATATATGCTTAAAAAAGCTAGTCTCATTATAGTAGTAATTTTCATCATGACAAAATTAGAGAGGTAGCAGATGGTTTGCCTTAGTATGTGAACTGCATTTATAAAGGACAAGAGGTCTGTAAGTACTCTGGGAAATTTCCCTTTTTTTGAAAAAAGAAAAATTTATTTAAAATAATCAAATAAACTTATTTTCAATTGTTGAATTTTTTCTAAACAGAAGACAATAATGTATGACCCATACACTTTGAGTCAATTTTTATTCATGATCCTAAATGTAGTCCCCCAGAGTCCCCTGGATAAACCTTATCTTAAGATATTTGAGTGACTGCCATAGCATAATGCTAGAGAACCCAATCTCAGTGGATACTGGAGCTTTCTTAAAGGATACTTTAAAAACAATTGATCTTGAGATTTTAAGTTCTTGCTGTAATTCTGTTGAGGCAGTTGTTCAGAGTAAAAGAATTAAGAAAGGTCACTGAATGTATTGATTGTGGTGGTCCCAATTTAGTCACACAGACAGGCTCATTCCCTGCCTAATAGTGTCATGTCAAATGAATGGGTTCTATTTAATCAATTATGATAGAAAAAGAAAGAAGGAAGGAAAGAAGGAAGGAAGGAAGGAAGGAAAGAAGGAAGGAAGGAAGGAAGGAAGGAAGGAAGGAAGGAAGGAAGGAAGGAAGGAAGGGAAGGAAGAAAGGAAGGGGAGGGAGGGAGGGAGAGAGAGAGAGAGAGAGAGCGAGAGAAAGAGAGAGTTTATTCTTGATAAATAGTTTTTTTGAAGCAATCTAATCAGTTTTTGTGACTGAATTCTAACCCAGGAATATTCTGCAAAAAGTTTTATAAAACAAAATTTCCCCAAAACTATGGAAATATACCTTCCTTATTCTATTTATTTTCTTATCTGATATTCATTTTTATTTTAATTTAAACCAAGGATTAAACAAAACGTCAATTATATTATAGCATTTCTGTTGAATAAAAGCCATTCTGAGCATCATAATGGCAGGGAAATTCTTTTTAGAAACATTATGATTTTTACCATGTTTTTAATTACTGTACACAATTCTCCTCTAAAGTAATTATATGATAGAAAACTAAGAGTAACATATAATTCAAGAAGCTTCTCTTCAAAAAAGACTACTAGGGGATTATTTATGAGTTTGCAGTTTAATATGTCTGACTTTCTTTCCAAGTCTCACTATGTGCATCTTTTGTACTGCAGCTGCAACGTCTATAGTTTGATCTCGTTAAATATCACATGCAAATTACAGCTCTACCCCTACATATATAAAAATAGATGTGAAATATAAAAGGAGACAACTAGCCCAAAGGTCCTAGGATGCCAACAAGCTTGGTATGTTTGAGGAAAAAATATGATTTAGCCAGAGGGTACATCATATAGGCAAGGGGTACGAAATGAGATAAAAGAGTTAATGAGAGGCCAGATCCCATAGTTGGGCCAGGATCAGGAGTCTAGATTTTTTTTTTAAAGCAAACTCATTAAAAACATTTTTTTATTGGGGAATATTGGGGAACAGTGTGCTTTTCCAGGACCCATCAGCTCCATGTCAAGTCGCTGTTTTGCAATGTAGTTGTGAGGGGTACAGCTCATTGGCCCATGTGGGAATCGAACCGGCAACTTTGGTTTTATACGCACCATGCTCTAACCACTGAAAAACCGCCCGCCCAGGAGTCTAGATTTTATTCTGAGAGTAATGGAAGGCCATGAAAGGGTTTCGCACAGGAGAACGGCATGGTCTGACCAGCTTCTGAAAGGATCATTCTGTGTGTTGTACGGCAAATCAGCTAAAAAGTGGTGAGGAGTGGCACAAGGACATCAGTTCAGAGGCTAACACGAGAGCGCAGGAGAGAGCTGATGATGGAGGTTTGAAGTCTGTTTGTAGTTAGAGCACAAAGTGGTTGAGTTCAGGAGGTGGAGCCTACTGGACTTGCTGATGGGTTGGAAGTGCGGAGTGAGGAAGACAGAGGAGAGGAAGGATGACTCCGAGTTGTCTGACCTGAGGACCTGAGTGGATGGTACTGGAAGGGAAGAGGCTGTGTGCGGTGGGTATAGAGCGAGAGTTCTGTTGGCAGCATTCGAAGTTTGAGACGCCTATTAAACACCTAAGTAGAATTGATGATGGTTAGGCAGTCTCGTAGGTGAGTCCAAAGCTGAAGGGAGAGGTCAGCACTTGAGCATATCGTAGAGGCACAGAACCGATGGAATTTGCTCAGGGAAGAATATAGGTGGGTATAGGAACAGTGGCAAAATTGCAGATACCCGAGTATTTGGTTCATTCAGAGGAGAAGCAACCAGACAAAGGCGAATGAGACAGAATAGCCGGTAATATAGGGAATAAAACAGGAGAACATCACATCTTGGAATCCAAGAAAAAGTACAAATATTTTAAGAAGAATGAAATGATCCTTCTAAAAAGGCAATGAAGGATTTGAGGATGAAATGATAGCTCTCCCCAAAAGTTTCGCTTTTTGAGAAAAGGAGCTAAGAACTGACTCTGGGTGGTGAACACACAATGTGATAGACAGATGATGTATTACAGAATTGTACACTTGAAACCTATGTAACTTTACTAACAATTTTCACCCCAATAAACTTTAATTAAATAAAAAAAAAGAAATGGGGCTGAAGCTGGAAGTTCATATGGGATAAGGAATATGTTTATTTTTTTCTTTTAATGTAGGAGACATTAGAGGTTTTAATTTTTTGTATTTTTTTTTCTGATGGAAATGACAGTAGAAAGAGAAAGGCTCGATATAGGAGAGACAAAAGAATGGTCATTGCTGGAGCGATGCCCTCAAGAAGGTGAGGGGATGAGAGCAGAAGCTCAGTTGTGAGGTTGGCCTTAGATAGTAGTCAAGGTGCTGTTTCCATAGTAACAGGAAGACTGTAAAGGAGTATGGAGACAGATGAGGGAGGTTGGGAGTTGGGGTTTGGAAAGCTGTTGAAATTTCTGATTTCGCTGTACCAAGAAAACAGTTAGGGGTATGAAAGATAATTGTAGTCAGTTCTACAAATTGAAACATTCCCTGTACTTGGATTTTGCATGGTGATAACTCAGCACTAAAATCATATCATGGTTGTACACACTCCTACACAGCTTAACCTCCATAACCTTCCAAATATGGGTTAATCAAGGTGGGTATTGAGGAAATTAAGTCAGGAAGATTACTTGTTCTAATTTCACAAGAGTAATTCCAAATTCTCTGGATTTTATTTTTAGTGTGGGGCCTAAAAATGGTTTGCTTCACAGGCATAGGTCCCTTCATTCTTGGTGAAGTTGAAGGTAGAATCAATATTGTTTGATTCTGCCCAGTCTAGGGTTTAGTGGACTATAGAGCTCCCTGACCACTTAGCTAAGCAACCTGAAAGCTTTATTCACTTCATCACTTACCTTCTGTAAGAACTCTTCGTAGGGGCTTCCTCCAGTGTTGCTTTAACCTCTTTCCTCACATCCTAGGCAATCTGTGCAAAGTTCTTTGTGGAGGCAGGGTCTATAGTCCGTATTTTCAGGCACTTATTAGCTAGAAATCCTGAGGGCTGTAACATGATGCAATGTGCTAGGAAACAAGCGCTCAGTCACCAGTCCCATCCAAAACCAAACAACAGTTCTTTCTGTGTTTCACATTAACATAACATTTTCAGAATTCAGCACATCAGAACTCTTAGAGATTATCTAATTCAGCAACTGTACTGTATATATTGGGGGAACTGAGATCTCTAGGAGGCTAGCGACTTGCCAAAGTGAAGCCAGCATGTTCGTGGAAGAATCCAGACTTACTGAATCCTTATGCATCACTTTCTTCACCATGCTTTTCAGCTCCCCTCTCTCAAGGAATCTCTTCACTGTAGCAATCTTCTTCTCAGAGCCAGCAAAGTGGCCAGGTTGACACCTGATATCACAGGTCTGCAGGCTTCTAGAGCAGCGTCCCCAGGGACCATGGCAAAATCCATTCAATGTTGAGGAACAAGAACTAGAGAATAATAAGACAGATGAAGCAGGAGAGTGATGCAAGGGGAGAAATGTAAAGACACAAAGTTCTGGGTAAGCAGGAGAAAAAATCAAGCATGGGGAAAAAGGAAGCAGAAAAACATCTACCATAAGGGAAAATAAAGAAAAATGTCCAAATTGTTTGAAATAGTGGGGCAGGGAGGAAGCTGAGTGATGCAGCACTCTCCCCCAGACTGATTGGGAAGACCCAGCCCCGCTGCCCTGACTCTTCCAAAGGCCACTGTATTTCTCGCTGGTGATTCATCTTCCACCTCACGGAGATAGACCGCCTGCCTGGCTGCTCTTTACCCTGTTCCCTGCTTTTGCTGTCTTTGTATTGTCAAATGACATTACTCTTGGTGTAATCTTTTCATTTGGGAACTTGTGACCTTAGAACTAAAGATTCCATTACAAGTATAGAGCACTGAAAAGTTTATAAAGTGCTTACTCATGTTATCTCCTTTGGGTCTCACAATAAACTCATGAGGCACATACCAGGGGTGCCAAAAAAATGTATACAAGTGGACACTTTGGTCAACGTCGCTCCAGCAGTTGTTTGCCGTGATCAGAAGTGTCTGGACGCTGATGGGAACCGCTTTGAGCACCTCATCATTGCAGAAGTCAAACGTGACTTGTATTCGTGTTTTGTTATCGATATATATGGAGTATTACAATTTTAATAGTTTTTTCCTTCCTTAAAATATGGATATACTTTTTTGGCACCCTCTGTATTATCTGGGACCCTCCAGCAAGACTTGTGAATGGGTAGACAAGGGCTGGAGGCAATGAAGGGTCATTAAACCAAATAACCGCCAAGCAAGGAGGACATTCCAGATGGGACCAGGAAAACGTCAAAACCACAAGCCAAGAGAGGCTAAGTCATATGACCAGGTGCTGAGGTGACAGAGGAGGACAGGGAGGGCACACACCAAGGAAATTGAGATATTGGATGAATGAATATGGGTGAAAAGTGGATGGAGTTAATTGGTTCAGAAACGTTGGCATCTGCAAATATTAACCATGCTGCAGAATGCTCCAGTTAGACCCACTGATTCTTTGCTATACCCACATACTACACTAAGGACCCATGTTCTTTAAAGTCTTTGAACTTTCTGTTCCTTCTGGAATGTTTTCTCACCCTACCCCCATATCTACATGACCTACTCACTCATATCATTAGGTCTCTGCCGAAATGTCACTTTATAGTGAGGTTTCCCCATTCCTTCCTATTCTACCCAGCACACCGTCTCCCGCTTCCCTGCATTATAGTTCTCCATAGCATCTGTCACCATCTGAGTATAGATACAGATACAGATATATCTATGTAGATGTGAATAAAAGTAGAACTATATATGATATGTCTACACACACACACTCATTTGTCATTAGTCTATCCCAATTGTAATATGGTCACAAGGACAGAATTTGTTGTCCCTTTACTCTGTCCCTCTAGCCCCAGAAACAGTGTCTGGCCTGAAGAGAACACTCAAAAATATTTGTTGAATAAATGAATAATTGCATGTCCCTGTCTGTCTGTGTAGCTAGACTGCAAATGTCTCAAAGGCAAAAACTTTGTCTTCATCATTGCATCCCCAGTGCTTTCCAGGGGGCATAGGACACTGTGGGTGCTCACTAGGGATGGGTAGAGTTGAGAAATGGACAATCCGTCACATTCCTATGGATCAAACTGCAGTATAACCTTCAGTTCTTTGTCCAGCCAACCTCAGATTTACCCCTCCTCTTTCAATTTCCCACTGAGCAACTAACAGCTTTGTTATTCTGAGGGCATCCGTTCTCTTTATATGATCGCTTTCCCCAAACTAATCTGAAATGAATATGTCTTTGTCCTCTGAGGACTCAGTTTGCTCACGGTCTTCTGAATCTGCCGAGTTTTTTTGCACTTGATGAGGTATTTGTTAATTACCTTAGAATTGAGGAGAAATAATTTCACATATGTACACACTATCACATAACAGTATCTTGAAATGTTATTTGAAGCAACTCAATTTTTAACTAGAAAGATATAAAAATACCCGCTAAGTATAAGGCTAGCTAAATGAGTTCTCCAATCAAGATTTCACAAGTGATTACAGAAATGGATACATTCTGTAGTTGAGTTAATGGCCTTCCTTTTTTGGGGGTATAAAATCTTTAATATCCATATCATGCTTTTGGTGAGTACTTTATATTGCCTAACACATTTTGACTGCTCAATAAATAACAATCAAATTAAAGCCATGGCAACTCTAACATTATTAAGTCCAGTAAAGTTGTGCTTGGCTCTGCCTTTGTCTTTTACTCACGAGTGCCTGCCAAAGGACTTGCATAACACATTCAGTACAGCCTTAGTCATTGGTGTTTTGTCCTTTTTCTTACAAGAAAGACAATTTAGAAATATTTACAATCTGTAAACAGTGGACAGAAAGATATACATAGAAACAGTAGCAAGTTACTGGAGTTCAGCTCAAAATGACAAAGTAGTAAATCAGAATTACAAGACGCCACTGACTTTTAAATACTCTTGAAAACAGGTTACAGGGTACACCTTGCCTTGGCAGTGGGCAAGAAGGAGCATCCAGTGGCTCCTTTTCACAGGAACTTTCTCTTCCCCCATCAGCCCATCTGCCATAGTAGCCTTCGGTATGACAGAACAATGAGATTGCATGGGGACAAGTACTGTAATGAACAGGGATTGTTGACTAACAACAAAAGGCTACTCTAGTTATGCTTTTGGGGTTTTGTGATTTTCTACATTCCAAGCGATAATTGCACATACACTGTAACATGTACAGATGAAGTCATTAATGTTTCATAATCCATTTCCGAGCATAGGCTTTGCACTTCTCAGCTGAACCTCTGGTCCTTCCAAAGTGCTGAGAAAAAGGTCCACCTTAGTGAATATATGTTCCATTGTCTATTGGGCACCAGATGTTAAATAATAATATTATGATTTTGAACTTCACAATAATTCTGAGGTAATTGGCTACTAGTATCCCTATTGAAAGTAATGAAAACTGACTCTGGGTGGTGAACACACAATGGGATTTATAGATGATGTAATACAGAATTGTACACCTGAAATCTATGTAATTTTACTAACAATTGTCACCCCAATAAATTTTAAAAAAGTAATGAAAATAAGAATTAGTAAGGTTAAGTCACTTGCACGGTGTCATATAATTAGGAATTGCTCAAGCCATGGTTCAAAATCTAACAGGTCAGACTCCAAAGCCCATATTCTTTCCAGAATAGCTGGGTACCTCCAAGTACTATAAAAGAGTATCTGAACTGGGGGGTCCAACCAATGGCTCTTGTCATTGCCCTGGTGCTCTATTTGAGGATAATGAAAATACTTTATTTGTTTGGGTATGAGACCCTGTATACAGTCATACGAGGTGTGGCAATTAAGTTCGCGAACTGGTTGCACTGATGTTGCTAACCTTTTTTGATATCAGAGGGATTATTCATAACGAATTTGTACCAACTGGACAAACAGTTAACCAAGTTTACTATTTGGAAGTGCTGAAAAGGCTGCGTGAAAAAGTTAGACAACCTGAACTTTTCACCAGCAATTCATGGCTCTTGCATCACGACAATGCACCAGCTCACATGGCACTGTCTGTGAGGGAGTTTTTAGCCAGTAAACAAATAATTGTATTGGAACACCCTCCCTACTCACCTGATCTGGCCCCCAGTGACTTCTTTCTTTACCCGAAGATAAAGGAAATATTGAAAGGAAGACACTTTGATGACATTCAGGACATGAAGGGTAATATGACGACAGCTCTGATGGCCATTCCAGAAAAAGAGTTCCAAAGTTGCTTTGAGGGGTGGACTAGGCGCTGGCATCAGTGCATAGCTTTCCAAGGGGAATACTTCGAAGGTGACTGTAGTGATATTCAACAATGAGGTATGCAGTACTTTTTCTACGATGAGTTTGCGAACTTAATTGTTTGATCTCCTATACTTAGTTAATATAATCTTCACACTATCATTGTACATTATTATTCCTGTTTTTAAGAGTAGACAACTAGAACTTGACAAAGTTAAATAACTTGCTAAG
This sequence comes from Rhinolophus sinicus, assembly GCF_057876585.1. Classification (NCBI taxonomy): domain Eukaryota; kingdom Metazoa; phylum Chordata; class Mammalia; order Chiroptera; family Rhinolophidae; genus Rhinolophus; species Rhinolophus sinicus. The sequence goes on from NC_142518.1 coordinate 102,124,338, forward strand.
GGTCACAGTGCAAGAGGCAGATCCAATATCAAACTTCAGCCCTCCAACAGCAAGCTCTATGTTTTGCAACTATCATTATTGCCATCCCAGTGGGTGTGAAGAAGTCTCCTATTGTGATTTTTATTTGCAGCCTCCTAATGACGAGTGATGTTGAGTGTCTCTCATATGCTTATGACTCATTCACATATTTTCTGTGGTGAAATGTCTATTCAGATCTTTTGCCCGGTTTTTAAATAAGATTGTTTATTTGTCATTAAGTTCTAACAGTTTTTGCATATTCTAGACTTAAGTCCTTTATTAGATACATGTTGTGCCAATATTTTCTCCCGTTCTGTTGCTTGCTTTTTAAAAACTTTTTATTTTAAGATAATTGTAGATACATGCACATTTGTAAAATATAATACAGAGAGAGCCCATAAACTCCTTACCCAGTTTCCTCATGGTAATATCTTGCAGAACGACATATAGTATAATATCACAAACCAGGATATTGACATTGATATAGTCATATAACAAAACATTTACTACCACAAGGATCTCTTGTGTTACCCTTTGATGACCACATTCATTTTCCTTCTACTCTACCATTTCCTTAACCCCTGGCAACCAGTACTCTGTTAATTTGTTGAGTACTTTTTTCTTTCATGGTGTATGCTTAATTTTTTTTTTCAAGTTAAAATGATTTCCAAGCAGTTTAGAGTACCCCTTTCAATATTACTATTGTAGCCAAAGATTTTGGAAACCCCCCAAATTGATTTTTAAACATTTTCAATGAAATTAGGTTTTTTTGCTTTGATTTGTTTTTGTTTTTCATAGACCAGATGCTGCCATATGGCTTCAATATGTTCAACTTAAGTATCAGAGACAAAATGAAGTGGCTGCCAGATTTCCCCAGAGTCCTCATATCATAAAAGAAATGGTTTATGAAACCAGAAGTCTTAGCATTGTGCTAGGTCAGCCAAGATGGTTTAGATCAGTAATTGAGGTAGCTGATGGAAACAGAAAGAATATTGGATGGTACCTGGGTAGCCTTCCCACCTAAATGCCTCAAAAGATTGCAGGTTATAGTGTTGAAAGCTATTTCTTTTTGGTGGTCTAATACAGTCTTAATTAAGTTTTAGAATATCTCTTTTTCATGAGTTGCTACAGGTATACCCTTCTATTAGTCAAAGAAGTTTCATTTGTAAATCTGACACCGTGTAATTTATATGAGAATTAATGCTAAACTTCGTTGAGTTACATCGTGATAATAAACAAGCATAAAGACAATTATTCAGGCAACAGCAACCTTCAATTCATTTTTCTTCACATTTATTCTCTTTCATCTGTGTTCTTAAGAAAATGGAAGTGACATCTATCAGTCAGTATATGTGAGGCTATGCTGTGGTAATATACAACTTCAAAATCTCAGTGCTTTAAAACAAGAAATGCTCATACCTTATTCATACAAAGTCTACTGCTAAATATAATATTGAATGAAAAAAGGTGGTCTCCCATCCAAGTACTAACCAAACCCAACCCTGCTTAGCCTCCAAAGTCAGATAAGATTGGGCATGTTCAGCCACAAAAGAACAGGACAAATAAAGAAATAAAAACTCATAGACACCGACAACAGTTTATTGGTTAAAAGAGGGTTGGGGGAGTGGTAGAAGAGGGAAAAGGGGATCACATATATGGTGATGGAAAGAGAACGAACTCTGGGTAGTGAACACACAATGCAATACATACTCATAGATGGTGTAATATAGAAAGGTATGCTTGAAACCTATATAATTTTACTAACCACTGTCACCCCAATAAATTTAATTTAAAAAATTGTGAATAAAAAAAGAAAAAAGGTAAAGTCAAACATACCAGACTTCAAGATCATGCAAAATTTAATGATATAATGTGTAACAAAGCATGTATGTGTATATATATATATATATATATATATATATATATATATATATACACACACAGAGGGTACCAAAAAATATATATACACATTTTAAGAAAGGAAAAAACTATTAAAATTGTAATACTATATACCGATAATAAAAGATAAATACAAGTCATGTTTGACTTCTGCAATTACAAAAGGTGCTCAAAGTGGTTAACATCAGCATAATTTAAAGTTTATTGGGGTGACAACAGTTAGTAATGTTACATAGGTTTCAAGTGTACAATTATGTAATGCATCATCTATTCATAATTTTAATACAGTTTTTTCTTAAAAAATGTGTACACATTTTTTGGCACCCTCTGTATCATATATATATATATATATATATATATATATATATATATATATATATATATATACACACAGTGAGGAGATGGATATATTAATTAGCTTGACTATAGTAATCATTTCACTATTCATATGTATATAAAAACATGTTGAACACTTTAATATATGTAATTTTTATAAAAATATAATGTAGGATAATGGTTACCTTTAAGATGGATAGTGAGTACATAAGAGGTCATTATTTTTTTAATTCTTTGTACCTTACATATACATTGTATATTTTTTTACATGTGTGAAATAGTTGGTAAAAATAGTTGTCCAAAATGGTACATTATCAATGATAAACTTGAGTTTTCAAAACATTTTTCGAGGCCCTATTTAAGAGTCCTAAGTAAGGATAACTACAGATAATTTATAGTACTTAACTGAGATAATAGTCTAACCCTAGGTCCCCTTATTGTACATTTTTATATAAATTCTATGGACAAAAGTTACACGTTTGAATGACATAAAAGGAGGAGTACATGGTTGTAGTTAATATCATAGACTACAGGCAAAATACCCAGGACTTGATTCAAGTTACATCAAGCATACACACGAGTACTGATAAAATGAATGAAAGTGTAAGGGTACCTTAAGGCTGAAAGGTGTGAGGCCATTCTACATTTTAACGGAAATACTAATCTGTGATCCTCACTGGAAGAAAAAAAGTGGGATTCTTTTGAAATGTGGTCCTATATGGAACTGTTTGACCAATGACAATGACACAAGATTCTGGAGCATGGCATCAATTCTTTTGTTGTTGTTGTTGTTGTTTTTTAATTCCCACAACAGTCTAGCATAAATGCAAAGTCATGAAATACATCCACGGGAGTACAGATTTATTGGAGAAATTTTCAAATCTAATAATTTCTCCTTTAAACCCAATCTACAAGAGAACAAAAGGTTGAAAGATCTTGTAATATCTTCTAGACTGGGATGTCCCTGAAGTCAGAGAACTATCTTTTACCTCAGACTAATAGGGTAAAGTACACAGTAGATTTTCAGTAAATGTTTGTGAAATGGCATTAAATTTATCCAAATTAAGACCAATGTTTTTCAAGTTTCTTCATATGTGAGTCTTCTCTATCTATCTCTTATCTCTATCTCTATCTCAATTTCTATCTCTGTATCTATATACAAAATTCTCTGGGCATGGAAGTTGGAAGAACATAGGAGCATGAAAGCAGCCTGAAATTGTTGACTCACAGGGAAATGACTAAGAGTCACCAAAATGCTATGATGTGGGCACTTAAAAGTATCAAACAGGACACTCACTCTCAGGGGCTATAAACCCCCCATAAGAAGTTTATGAACAGGATTTAGGAAGCTAGAAAATATGGCTACATCAGAAAAACTTCAAGGACTACAAGAAGTTGTTCTTTTAAATCATTGCTATATGACATCTAGAATTATTAAATTCTGGGTTTTGCTGAAAAAAATGTAAAAGCTAAAATGTATATATCTATGGTGGACAGATATAAAGTGGAATTTCTTGAAACAAAATTGAAACCAGATACCCTTTCAACTATGATATATGTGGACATACAATATTCCATCCAAAATTCCAAAACAGAACCATAACTTGAAAGTCATCCTCAACGATAATCAAGGAAGACTCTATGGTTTAAACAATTAATTTGGGCAATAGTAGATGAAATGGAAACATAATTCATCCGTTTGCTACATGTTATGCCCTTCACTGGATACTGGACCAAATTTTAGCCATCTGAAATATAAAACACAGAATGTTAGAGCTTCTAGAGCACCAATTCAAGCTACCATCTTTACCAAATTACCATATTACCAAATTACCATAGTTTCCTCGTAGTTCACTGACTTGTCCCAGGGCACACAATGGGTCAACATAGCTGCGACTAGGACCCTGGATTCCAAGTCCAGCTCTTCCTTTTATGAGCTTCATTTAAGTTTCTTTGGATTCTGTAGAATAGGATCCGAAAAGTCTGTTCCGTAGGAAAGTTTTGAAGAAGGAACAATTTGGCCTTAGCCTCCCTGCCCATTCTCTCAGTACCTTCCTACAGGCACTCAGCATGCCCGTTCTGTTTGCAAGCTCAGGACTGCTGTACTCTATGCAGTCCAGACTTTCTTGGCAATGTTTCATATTCTAGATCTTGGTCATCTTCATTTCCCAGGGTTGCCACACTTTTGAAAAAAAAAAAAGAAATCTCTAACTGGAATTTCAGGCCATAGAAAAAGGCTTGGACAGGAAGGGGACATTTGTATATCCTCAAATCACAAGTAGTTTCATATACAAATAGTCTACTCTTGTGGCATACGTATCTCTGACTACATTTTTTTTAAATTTTTTTGCAAATCCAAAGGCAAAATTTAACTTAGTATTTTCCACAGATGCTAATGCAAGCCCTAAGTACAGAATCCCAGATTGGATCACCAGTGAACATTTGTAACAAGGTTATTTCAGGCAACTTTATGACCCAACGGCTCAGCAATCAAATCAATTGTTTAGTGCCTGACCTTTAACTAGAAAAAAATCTATATCCCTGACAAATCCGTCCTCCCTGCAGCCTTCTTTACACAAAAGAGGAAGAAAAAGAGGAGCACAAACCAGTATGAGATCCAGAACAAACTACCTTATAATTTAATAAAATATATAATGACTTTTTATTTCCCACAAATGCATCAGTACACCTACAGATTCAGTTCCAAAGATGACAATCAGACACCTACAACTGCACCAGGAAGGCAAAGACCTCTTTCCTTTTTACACTAAATATAGCTTACTGAGGGACTGTTGCAAAATATGGATTAATCACACTCTTTGCTCCAGTAATAGTGTATGTCTACATTACTACTTGCCAGAAGAGCAATTGTTTCCACCCCAAAATTCTAAAGAGAGAAATATGCTTGTGTCACTAAAACATAATGCCATGAAGTATTTTCTGCCACTTATGTGAATAGAACTCTTTCTGGTTATTACAGTGCTGCTGTTTAAAGTTTTTGTTGTTTTGTTTTTTTAAAGCCATAGCCATGCAGATATTCAAGGTTAAATATATGTTTCATAATGTGTATGATAATGACCTTCCCTTTATGTTCTTTGATAGAATTGGTCAGTAGTGGCCCTGAAACCTATAGCAATAGTTCACAACCAGTGTCCTAATTACCAATAGGGTCCACGTGACCCTTGATGTATCCATGTTTCTTTCAGCATGGCCTCTAAAATCATTCATGCATTTTCCTACAGTGACAGCCAAATATCATTTCCTTTAAAAATGTCTTCCTCTCTCTCTCTTCCTCTGACAGGAAACCTATGCTTTGAGCATTCTTTTTCTGGCTCTGCAAACTGAAACTGCAATTGGCTTACTGAAGGTAGAACCCAGCTTTAGTTTCCATGCAAGTTCTGTATTAGGAGCGCGAAAAAAAGAGATAATTCATCTTGTATCAATTCTGAATGAGGCCTGAGTCCTATATTTATTAATTAAAATTTAAGATGTCAACAGATGTGCTCCACATATGAATGAATAGACGGCTGTCATAGTGTTTATCTTCCTGGTGCTCTCCAATTGCCAGGCACAGCAGTCTCTGGAATATTGAACAAGCTAATGGAGGTGCCACAGTGATGCACTGTTGCAGTTAGGAGCAGAACATTAAGCACAGAGTTCGTTAAGTATTTATTTGTAGGCAAATATCCTCAATCCTAATAAAGAAAGAACGAAACTTCACAATATCTCATTGCAACAGTTAATAGCATTAAATACCACAAACTGCATTGTAAAGTTGAGGGAACAATGCATCACATAAAAACCAAAGGGATGTGGTGATAGTTTATTGTGTGTAGCCCAACCAATATGCCCCTTTCCACAACAATGAAACTTTCTGATTTGAATGTGATTTTGACTTCCTAAATAGTTTAGTACATTTGTTAAAATGTGAGGATACAATCATTCTAATGTAATGCATTTAATGTCCAGTTAATTGGATTATCTTCTGGTTTAAACCCCTGGTTTTAATATGAGAGAGAGAGAGAGAGAGAGAGAGAGAGAGAGAGAGAGAGAGAGAGAGAGAGAGAGAGAGAGAGAGAAACTGCTGTTCAGAACTATAATTGAAAGCTAACAGATTGTTTCATTACTACCCAGATATGGTCCAATTCTACCTATAATTTCACTAGGAGAAAAAAGAGAGTGCTTTATGTTCTATTAATTCTGAAGAATTTTTTATTGTTTATAATATTTTTATAATACACTCTCTAAAGGTAATAAATTGTGTCATTTTCCATTTGGTTTCAACACTATCTAATCAGCTTGCGAATAACGAGGAGCGTTATGAAGTGGCAATGCAATCTTGAGTACACATGGAAACAGACAGCACCACAAATCTGCCTGCCTATTACTTTCTGTGAAGCTAATCATCAGAAGTGCCTCTTATAAAAAGTACTGCATATTATAGCTTCAGAGAATTCAGAGGGCATCTCAGAAAACTGTTATGCATAAGTGTTCATGAAGGTCATAATAACTGATATAACATGGGCTGTACTGCTTAGGGGAAGGGCAATTTTGCCAATCTTGCAGAGACCCACAGGTCCATAACCCAACAGTATTCAAGCCTAATAGGACAAATGCAAGGGAAGTTAGCTCAAGAGAGGAACTGACCTAAACAATTACAAGAAGTCACTAATGTTGATCAGCTCTTTGACATACATTATTTCAGTGGTTTCCAACTGTACTCTTTAGAATATTGTTCAGTTGTTGTAACCGAAAAACATAGAGTAATAATGGCGTAAAATTGTTTTTTTTCACGTAAAGGTCCGACTTGGTGGATTCGCCTGACATGGGTGCTCCGCAACGAGTGTTCCAGGATCACATTATCGTTGTTCCACGTTTATCAGCATGGTTTTGCAATTCATGACCCAAATTGGCTGCTCCAGGCTCAGACATAGTTTGTGCACGCCCTCCATCAGTAAAGGGGTGATAAATGAAGAAGAGGTCATGCTTGTTCTTTATTGATTGGCATTCCCAGATGTTGCACATTTCACTTATGCTTACATCCCATTGGTCATAACTTAATGACATGGCCACTCATACTTGCAGGTAACTGTGTGGCCAACTAGAAGTTATTTGATCGTATAATAAGGTGAGAATGGATGTTGGAAGCCAATTAGCAGTCTTTGTCACAGAAACAAGTGGTCTGTGAAGCTCAAGTCACCATAGAGTTATGGCAAAGAACCACAAATTCATGTGTATACCAAGTATCAACTGCAAATGGAACAAACAATATATCTCATAGGTATATGCACTGTTATATAGGAAAATGTATTTACAAGTGTTCTTCAATTCTGGACAGCATTTTTATCACTGCATATTTTCCCAGTCAGTAGATACTAATGTATACCTACTTAATGTTGGGAAGAGGAAACCGAAGCTTAGACAGGTCAAAAGACCTGCCCCCAAATGGGACAGCTAACCAGTAGCGGCCCTATAATAGGACTCCTACCTAGGTTTGCGTGAACACAAAGCCAATATTTGTCCACTGTGTCACCCAATTTCTAAAGAAGCAGTGCTGGTAGTGTCTCATGAGTTCAACAAAGATGGTGAAAAATAAACATAATGAACACCGAGCAATCTCACTTATATAGCATCTTCTGTACTAGGCTAACTAAAAAGAATTTGGGACAATGTTTTTAGTGCTTGGTCTGAGGAGGTAGGCAGGAGAGGGCAAGAGAGACCAAGGTGAAGATTATGACTAGAACGAGAGTTCTAACTTTGATCATCAACAGCTCCAAGCCCCAGGCTGGGTCTGAGGTACTCACAGAGGTTTGTAAGGACTAACAGGCTCCAACCAGAAGAGCTAGAGACCCTTAATCTAAGGGCTAAGGGTCTGGGTTCACCACTTGAAGGCCCAGTTTTATGTTCCCTGCTCACCCTGAGGTCAAAAGTCAGCGTGTTATACTGGACGGAATCACCCTTTAGATTCAGACACCAGGTGTGAATCATTGAGAAAGAATTTAAATTTATGTCCATTGGACTTCAAAGCATGAATCTGTACTGTTCATCCCTGAGGGTATTCGATGAGGTTTGTGGCAGATTCTAAGCTGTGTTTCAAGAAAAGCATGTTTTTGGCAGCATGAAAAATGGAGTATAGCTAGACTCGAGATTAGGAATCCAATTGTAAGGCTGTTGCAATAGAATGACGGCAGTGGCAGTGGAGAAGGGGGGGAAGGAAATGTACAGCATTTGCTGATATACCTGCTACAGAATCAGGTTTGGCTCAAGAGGGCATGCATGGTAGAGAAGGGGTTTCTGTTGGACAGTTAGGGAAATGGTGACAAACGAAGTAACACCCAAGGAGGAGGATTATTTTTGGTATATGTCAAGAAGATGGTAAGCAGGTGGTGGAGAGGTTGGGGAGACAGTGAGTTAGTTCAGTTCTAGACATATTGAATTTGAGGTGTTGGTGTTGGACATATACACTGATTACATGTGCAGCTATTTTGCAGTTACTGTAACCGGAAGTTAACAGATTATTTAAAAATTTCAACTGTCTGTGAAAGTAAAATATTAATGCAGAATTAACTTTGCAAAAGTGAATATAATTGAAGAGGGTAGATAATCCTAGTCTAGCCTGTCTCAGAGGGTCATTGTGAAGATTTGAGGAAATAAATATGAAAACGCTTTGTAAACTACAACATGGTATACAAATAGGAGTAGTTGACATGTTTTATGGATGTCTAATATGCATGTGGATACTGGACACCTGCTGCTAAAGGTCAAAATCAGCTCCAATGATAAAGATCCGAGAGTTGTTGGCGTAGAGGGACTATTAGTGATGGAACACATTTGATTTTATAACCACCTTGTTGGCATAACTTGAAAATGAATCAAATCGGGGCCAAGAAATACAAATTGAACTATCACCCGATTGCAAAACTGATTTTGCTCTTAACCTTCAAAATGTAGCACACCTCCTAAAGTCACACAGGGTAGAAAGCATTCCATTTGCACTGTCTATTAGGAAGAAATTTATCTTTTGTCGCTCACTGCCTAGTGCTTCACGCCACAGGAGTTACCCCATTATGGCGCTCTTTCTTTTGAAACCCTGGGTAATGAGAATGAACTAGATATATCCCATAAAATGGCTTTTGCAGATTTAAAAATAAGGATTGCTTTTGGCTCATTAAAAAAATCTTTGCGGAAGACTTTCCACTGAAAGAAGTATATTTAAAACAGTTATGTGAGAGAAGTAATATGTGAAAATTTTATTATTCCATAAGTACACATAATATAGTTCAAGAATGTTAGAGAGAAAATTGTTACATGGGCAGAAGGAGTTAACATGCAGTTGGAAGTACATCTCCTAGCTACATAATGAAACAGTAGAAAGTAATCATTATTTAAAAGTGCATGGCATAGATAAAATGAATTGGGTCATTTTCATAATGTCTTTGTGCGTTATGAGCCAAATCTTCCCTAACAATATGAAAAAATGGAAATGAAAAAGTCACTCAGTCTCCTGAAGCTTCTTTCATATGTAACTGCACAATTAGCCAGGGATAATAACCATTTTTTTCTAAACTACCTGTATCTTTGCTCACTAAAATACAGCAGTTCACAGAAATACAGCTGCTAGCTTGGCAAAGGTACTTCCTTCAGAGATCATCTATTCCAAACCTTGCTTATAGATGAGAAAACTGAGGCTCAGAGAGAGGAGGCTACTTGTCCAAGAGAAGAGTAGAGCTGGAACTAAAGCCCAGTGCTATTTTCAACCCCCCACACATAGTCATAGCTATATTTTTGGTCTTACATATTGTTTTTGTCTACCAAACCCTCTGAAATCTGAAATGTCTCCTTAAATGTATTCTTCAACAAAAGTAGATGTAACCCAAATTTGTCTGTCTGTCTAGTAGGTCCCCCACCTAATCAGTAAGAAGAATGAGCAAAATTGAATTGAACCAATGTCACCCCAATAAATTTAATTTGATAATTGAAATAATCAAAAGTTATAAACTATGAGGAACTATGCCAGCTGAGACAGCTGGGTCATCATTTGGTGCTTGTTCTTGGTACAATGGGGTGCAAGTAACAGAATGTCGCTGCAAGTAACCCAATGAATTTACCAAACGATGCTGCATTTCTCAGTGGTTTCTTATATTTCAGGATTATTTCTCCTTTTGAAAATCTGCCTGACTGAGCATGTTGTTTAAAATCCTAGGTTACTTTCCTAATTTATAAAATATCTATAAGGACCAAGACCAGACAAAGGAAAACAATTCCTCACCATTTCTAAAACTAGAGCGTGACCTGATTATAATGGTCTACGTATTTTAAGAAACTAACTTGAAAGATTAACTAGGATAATAACAATCTCTTAAAAACCATTCTGTGAGATGTACTTGAGAAAATTTTATGTGAAGTTCTATAGTTGTATTAATTTTAAAAGAGAAATAAATATTTGATTTCTTAGGGGTCAGCTCTGCTTGACCCTTTAAGAACTGATTGAAAGACTCAGAACACAACCAGCCTCGGAAGGACGTTACTATTAGACTATGAGCTGTAATATCTGTCTAAATACCAGAAGTGTGGTAACTCTTTTGCCTCCATGGCATGATGGAGTACTGCTATAGTACTTACTTCTGGGTGTGGCTGCCTGACTTATAATGATTCCTGAAATACACGTGGGTGTGTGCTCAATACCGGTGATATACTCAGTCATCTTACCACATACCTTCAGTTGAGTGTTCCAGGGTCTAATAACAGACCCAAATTAGACCATAGGCCTTGCCTGGAATATTTCCAACCTGAATGTTGAGTTAGTTCCTCTTTGGTAAAAGGAACTACAAAATGTAAATCTTGAGATCTGGCAAGATACTATGATCTCCAACACATGCAGGAAGCCAGTATAAAGTAGAAAAGAACAGCCAGACCTGTAGAAAGAAAAACAAACAAAAAGCAGAAAGAAACTACTGCTTCTAGTTCTGAAGCCTTGTCTGTACTATGATTTAATTAATATACCCTTTCATTAGCTTTGTGAAATACCCCTATTTTTTTCCTATATATTACTTTTTCAGCTTATGTTGATTTGAATTTGTCATCTGTAAACCAAAGAGTCTTAATTAATATATCTGTCTCTTAAGCAGAGCTTTTCGTAAAGATCTCAGTGAAACCTATTCACTAGAGAAAACTGGACATTTACAATAATCTGAGATTTTAAAAATGTCACATGAGTAAATTTCCCCATGCTTATAGGAGGAAAATCAGAATGAGATGATCTCATTTGATATTTCTCTTTTATATCTTCTTCATTCTTATACAAATGTATCTAAAGTATAGATTTTATTTTATCCATTTTTTTCCTCAGAGTTCTTTGGAGAAGGAGAGAGGGAAGTTCCATCTATCTGAGAGTATAAAACATGGGAGAATTTGAGGAGAAACATTTAGCAGCCCATTTTTTGCCTTTTTGTTCAAAATGTTATCAGATTATAAATCTGTGAAGTGTCTCTACTAAATTCTTATGAAAATCCTAAGGAAGGCAGAGAAAGAAGGAAAACCAAAAATAAACAATTTAAAACAATTAAGTGCAGTTTGGAATACCTACAAGGTCAGTACATCGTCATGAAGAAACCCAATTAGTGGCCTATACATGCTTTCCCCACTCCACCAGAAATAGGGCAGCTCCAATTGCTTAATAGCAAAAAGGAAGTCGCTTCTGAATGGTGTTTTGATAAGCACTAATTCTGGAGGGATCATTTCTTCTTTGAAGGTGAAAAAAAGGGGAGGGGAGGGGAGGGGAGGGGAGGGGAGGGGAGGGGAGGGGAGGGGAGGGGAGGGGAGGGGAGGGGAGGGGAGGGAGAAAAGAAAAGAAAAGAGAGGCCCATGAAAAACGATTGAACAAGAGAAAAAAAGAAACTTAGTAAAGACTCAGAAGAACATGACACTACTGAAAATTATCTACTGCAGGATCCTAAGAAATTGTTAGGAAACAGTTTGGCAACTTTTATAGATGACAAGCAAGCATGGCTTCTCTCTCTCATATATTCACACACACACACACACACACACACACACACACACACACACATCAGCACAAATGAGTTTGAAGTTAACAAAAATATATTTGATTCACAATCATAATAAAAGTATAAAATACCTACAAATAAATAAAACCAAAACAAGAATGTTCAGGGTATATGTGAGTGAACTACAAAACTTTTAAAGGAAAATAAAAGACATTTTGAAAATTGAGGGATGAGTGCCATGCTCCTGGGTGATAAGACTCAATAATATAAATCTGTCTAATCCCTTTCAAAGTAACTAATAAATTTAATAAGTGGCCAAGACTTACACATAAGTTACTTTTTAAAGCAAAGTAACAAGTGTTGGGGAATTCAAGTAGGGTGGTAGATGAGGGTAAAGGGGATCAAACATATGACGATGGAAGGAGAACTGACTCTGGGTGGTGAACACACAATGTGATATATAGATGATGTATTACAGAATTGTACATCTGAAATCTGTGTAACTTTACTAACCATTGTCACCCCCAATAAACTTTAATTTAAAAAATTTATTTTAATAGACAATATTTAAATGGTGTGATACAGTGCAAATTGAAGAGACATAGAAACACTAGTGAATATAGCATATATTTTTGCCTTTCAAGTTTATAAAACTTTTCCAAAGGATAATATTTAATGCTGGAAAGTGTGGAGTAAGATGACTATCTCATGCAGTGCACAGAAAAAAATGGTATACTCTTTCTGAAATTCGATTTGACAAAATGTATTAAAAGCCTTACAATTACACATATAATCAGATCCAGGGTTTCCAATTCTAGGATATGTCCTAAGAAAGTTGTCAGAAAGAAAACTACATATTTATGTGTAAAAGTATTTATGTGAGCCTTATTCATAACAGCTAAACACTGAAATAATCGAAAGGTCTAACAATAATGTCTTGTTAAATAAAATATGGCTCATTCATATATGTAGACTCCATAATAAATATTAATTGAACAAATGAATTAGTATCAATTCAATAAAAGTCATGGTGTAGAAAAACATTTAACAGTGCGAAAATAATGAAATAATAAAAAGTGAAAAGGTAATTATATTAAAATATAATACTATTTGTACTACATATGTAACATTGTATGTATTCACAAGAAAAAAATCTGGAAAAATACACAAAAATTGTATATAGTACATTATCTGTGGTGGTAAATTACTTTTCTTTATATTTTCTTTATTTAAGAAAGTTCATATAATTATTTTGCATTATTTTAACATAAGTAAAAAACAATGAACATTATTTTTAAATTGTCCATTGTCTCACATCAAGGAATTTTTTTTCCATGGGCTCTGTTCTATTCTTTTGGATTTTTTTTTTAAATTGAAGTTTATTGGGGTGACAACTGTTAGTAAAGTTACATAGATTTCAGGTGTACGATTCTGTAGTACATTATCTATATCTCACATTGTGTGTTAACCACCCAGAGTCAGTTCTCTTTCCATCACCATACATTAGACCCTGTTTACCCTCTTCTAGAACCTTGCTCCCTCCTTACCCTCTGGTAACCCCTAAACTATTGTCTATGTCTATGAGTTTTTGTTTCTTCATTTGTTTGTCTTGTTCTTTTGTTGTTTTCTGTTTTATATTCCACATATCAGTGAAATCATATGGTTCTCTACTTTTTCTGTCTGACTTATTTCGCTCAGCATTACACTCTCAAGATCCATCCATGTTGTCACAATGGTATTATTTCATCTTTTCTTTCCGCCGAATAGTATTCCATTCTTTTGGAATTTATACACACAGACACACACACACAAACACACAAACACAAACGCACATGGTGCCAAAAGAATGTACATGCATTTTAAGAAAGGAAAACTGTATTAAAATTGTAAGACTCAGTATATACCGATAACAAAAGATGAACACAAGTCACGTTTGACTTCTGCAATTACAAGATGTGCTCAAAGTGGTTACATCAGCATCCAGACACTTCTGATTGCAGCGAACTACTGCTTGAGCAACGTTGACCAAAGTGTCCACTTGTGTACATTTTTTGGGCACCTCCCCCCCACCCCCGGTATATTTAATTGGCTTCCTATCATTGTTTACTTTGGTTTATAAATAGGGTGACTGCAGCTCTTGGTTAGTCCTAATTTATACCTGTTTTCCCAGTGTAATTGTCAGTAACTGCATTTCACTCCTCAAAACGTGTCAGTTTGCACAATGAAGTATATGATCGGTCACCCTGTTTATAAGATTACACTTGTTGTCAGCACCATCATCCATACCTCACAGGGTTACCTCACCAACACCATGTATTAAGGGTGGTATTTCTCCAACCCTGTTCAGTGTTAGACAAACAATTAGAGAGCACATATAGAATATGGCATTCGCATTCAAGCTAAGATTTGTCTGGCATAAAATATATGATGTGCCACGTCTGCAAAGAATTGTAAAGATATTTTAAAGAGGCAGACAGGGATACAAATCCAAGAGAAGACTGTGGTGGTGTTCAAGAAACGGGTAAGGACAAAGGAGACATTTTAGATTTTTCTCAACTACAGTGAAGGATAACGGGATCCAGGGTAAAGTAAGGTGTAACTTATATAAAAGTAAATGCAATCTCATGACTACAAATACTTTCTGGAGGCCCCATGGACCATGTTAATCTGCCTTCATTGTCCCTGAAGGTGAACAGAAGTGATAAAGTAAAAACCTCTTTGCAAGGTAGTAATTGTTCCCATTCGAGGGTGGTAACCACAAAGAAATCTATTTTTCAATTGTATCCTCTTATTTTTTTTCTTTTTCACCTTCACACTAACCTCAATGCACTGCTGCCTCTGTTACATCTTAAATACAGCAACAAACTACTATTTTAGCTGATTTCAGCTTTCACTGCCACTTCAAAAGCTCGTGTGCCATTTCTATCCTTGGGAGTTTTTCTAATGGAAGAGATGATTAGGAAGAATAAAAGCCTAATCACAAAATTACTCTTTCTCTCAGACCTCTTTCTTCAGTATCCCTTTACTATACAACGTTATTCACCCTGCTGATAATTAATAAACAACAAAAAGATGGCTCTTTTTTAAAACCAAATGGCAGGACATCTTTCAAAAACTACCTGTGAGGATTCACACATCAGGTTAATACAACTAATTTTTCCTAAGGGTTTCATACAATTTAGGGTAATTATTTTCATTTACCTGGCTAGAAACAACTCAAAATGTTCAAGGTTGATAGCTGGTGGAGTGCACTGAGTGAATAACTATGATGCAATTATGAAAGCACCCTAGAGTATCCTATTATTTAGCAAACAAAAGTAGAACATGCAGCACCCCACATAATTACTGGCCCATCTTCACTAAAGGGCCTTAGTTTGAATCCTATTATTTCCTGTCAGTTCAGAATTATGGTCTGTGAACCTGAAAGTCAGTTACTGAATTTCAATGTGCTGACTACCTGTTGCTCCCACCTCAAAGTCGGTTGTCCTAGGAAAAGGGAAAGTGTGTTTTGTAATTCCTCTGAGTTTTTTGTTTTTAATATCTTTGGAAGAAAAACACATATCAGTACAGAAACTTTTTCCAAACATATCTAGTCTCACAAATGATTTTTGTGTGTGTACTACTCTAATTAAGTTCAACATACAGATACTACTATGGACTGAATATCTGTGTTCCCCACCCTGCCCTAATTCATCTGTTGAAACCCTAACCCCCAATGTAATGGTATTTGGAGGCGGGACCTTTGTGAGCCAATTAAGTCATGGGGGTAGAACTAAGTGGGATTAGTGCCCGTATAAGAAGAAGCTAGGGAGTAAGCTCTCTCTCTTTTCACCACGTAAAGATACAAGGAGAAGTCGGCAGTCTGCCACCCGGAAGAGGGCTCTCACCAGAACCTGACCATGCAGGAAGCCTGATCTTGGACTTCCAGCCTCCACCACTGTGGGATATGTTTCTGTTGTTTCTAAGCCACCCAGTTTATGGTATTTTATTACATAAGCCTGAGCTTGATAAGTGTATATATGTTTAAAGAACATAACTCTGGGAACATGCGCTGGTTCCTCATCATTACTTTCCAAATTGAGCACAGACTCTTCAACCTGCTATTCAAGGAACTTTCTCAATAAAACTATATGTTACCAGTTTACTGCCACTACTGGCTCAAACCCTATAGAAAATAATTATAAAATCTAGGCCTAATATAGAAAGCAACTACTGGAAGGTACTGGAGTGTCAACAGAAGCAGATTCTGCTAAGGGGTATATCCTCCGAAGAGGGGAGGTGGTAGCTAAATGAAGTAAGTTATTGCTTTTATGGATTTTACCCTGATATTAAGTGCAGTTGTTTGTGTGGTGCATAAACTGGTGGTGGAGGCACTAGTGAAAAAACAAACAAACAAAAAATCATACTCTTTCTGGCTAAATAATCCAGAAAAGTGAAGGCATGGAAACTATGGCTGCTGATTAGAGGGCGAGAATCTAAAAAGGGGAAAAACAGAGTGAGGAAACCCAAATTTTCTATACCCACATCTCTCCCTGAACCAAGCTGTGTGGAATAGAATCAAAGCTGCTTAAGCAAAGACAAAAGATTGGCATAAGACCAGAATTGCTACTCAGGAAAGAGAGCTTGATATTCCATCCAGCCAAGTTAATTGCATGATAAAACAAGAGAAGGAGTACTCATCGAAAATTAATAGAATGCAAATTCTCCACAATTTAATATTCATACTGTCCAGAATGCAATCCAAAATAATCTGCATACAAAACAAACACAACAAAATCTGACATTATCAACAGAAAAAAATCAAGCAAGACATTCCAAGAGAACCCAGACATTGGTACTAATGAATATGAATTGTAAAATAAGTCATTATAACAATCCATAATAAAGTAAAACAAAATATGTTTGTAATGAATGAAAACTTAAGATATTTCAGCAGAGATACAGAAATTATATATATATATATACCAAATGGAAATTCTAGAACTGGAAAATACAATATCTGAAAATTTAAAAATTCAGTAGGTGGATTTGATAGCTAAATGGAGATAACAGGAAAGAATACGTGAATTGTAAAATAAATCAATAGAAATAATTCAGTGTGGATAAAGAGAAATAAAAGATTAAAAAATAAATAGAACCTCAGTTAACTAATGGATAATACCAGTCTTTCCCAACATATGTGTATTTGGCATTCCAGAACAAAGGAGAGAATGGGACAGAAAAATAATTTGAAGAAATAATGGCTGAAAACTTCCCAATATGACGACAAGCAAAATTTTACATATACAAGATGCTTAAAGAAAACAAAGCAGAATTAAAATGAGGAAGCCTGTGCTATGACACATAATAGTCTTACTGCTGGAAATCAATTAATAAACAACAAAATTTGAAAATAGCAAATGAAAACTGATGAGTCAATTTGTACTTTGTGAGGGGTGTAAATGCCTAACTAGTACATTGTTGTGTACATCTGAAACTAATAAAAAAATAATTAATTATATGAAAGGGAAGAATGATCTGATTAAAAGCTGACTTCTGATGAAAAACAGTGGTGGCTAGAAGAGATGAAACATCTTTAAATATGGAAAGAAAAAGTGTGAGGATAAAATTCTGTATTCAGCAAAAGTATTCTTAAAGAATGAAAGCCAAATAGGGGGATTTTCCAAGAAAAGGAAACAAAAAGAATTCATAACCAGCATATCTCTACTAAAAGAAATACGAGTGAAAATTTTTCACTCTGAAGGGAAATAATACCAGATAAAAAGTAATATTCTTGGAAGGAAGGAAGGAAGGGAGGGAGGGAGGGAGGGAAGGAAGGAAGGAAGGAAGGAAGGAAAGAAAGAAAAGAATAAAGAAAATCATTAATGGAAATGTCAAGATACATGCAGAAGACTATTATTTGGGCTTTTTCCTCCTCTTAATTTCTTTATAAGATGTATAATTATTTAGAGGAAAACTTATAACATTGCCTTGTGGTGTTATAATGTAAGTTAATTTAATGCGTATAACAATTGTACAATAAAGGAAAGAGTGGTGTTTGTGGTCCTAGACTGTTGCAACATTTTTATATTTTCTGTGAAGTGGTATGGAATTAACAGAGAATGAAGTGTGAAAAGTGAAAAATATTTATAGAAATCTCTAGAGGAGACTAAAAATATGCAAAGAAGTCTAGCTAAAAATCCAGTAAGAAAAGTAAGGTACAATCCTGAAAATATAGTAAAAAAATCTAATTAAAAGGCAGGACAGGAGTAACTGAGGAACAATAGATCAAAGAAGAGAAAAATAGTAAAAGGATGTATTCAAACTAACTGTATTAGTTTGCTAGGGCTTCCAACACAAAGTAGCACAGACTGGGCAGTTAAAGCAACAGAAATTTATTTTCTCAGTTTTCAGGAGGCTGGAAATTGGAAATCAAGATATCGGCAATGTTGTTTCTTCTCAGGCCTCTCTCTTTTACTTACAAATAGCATGTCCTCCCTGTGTCTTCGCATGGTTTTCCCTCTACATGTCTGCATTCTTATTTTCTTCTTCTTATAATATCATTCATAACTGGAATAGAATCCATCCTAATGACCTCATTTTAACTTGATTATCTCTAGGAAGACCCTATCTCCAAATACAATCACATTCTGAAGTTCTAGGGATTAGAAATTCAATGTATGAATTCTGAGGGGACATAATTCAGCCTATAGCATTTACTTATATTGATAGTTACATTAAATATTAATGGACTAAACACCTCAATTAAAAGAAAAACTGGGTGAACAGATATTTAAAAAGACACGTTTATATCCTGTCTAAAAGAGGCGCACTTACATGTGAAAACAAATATACAATGAAAGTAAGTAGGAAAGTATACTATGTCAAGGATAAGGATAAGTAGGATGAAGTGGCTATATTAATATCAGATAAAATCAATTTCAAGAGAAAAAGTATTACCAGAAATAAAGAGGAATATTTCACAATGATAAATGTGTCAATTCATCAGGAAGATCTAACAGCAATACATGATCATGCATGTAATTACAAAGTTTAGAAACAGTTGAAGGAAAAATTGACAAAAATTAGGAGAAAATAGACAATTCTGCATTCATGGTTGGATATTTTAACACACCCATCTCCTGGAATTTGATAGAACAACTAAATAAATAAAACTAAGTAATGACATAACAGTTCTGAACACTGTCAACCACATTGACTTCATTGGTATTTATAGAACCCTGTGCCCAACAATGGCAGAATAATACACTCTTTTCAAGGGCACGTGTTATGCTAACCATGGTAGGTATGATTGGCAATGAAACAAGTATAAATAACAGAGGCAAATGTTATTATTCTTTATCTAGTTATAGTATCAGTTGTGGTTATTTTAAAGATTTGTTTCTTGTATTTTAATGAGCAGCTAGAGACAAAAGCTCTGAGTGAAGCGAAGGTGAAACTTTACTGGGCTAAGGCATTTTCTTAACTATCCTATCTTCCTACTGAGGTTCCAAGAACAAGGTGAAACTGAGGAGATTTTTCTCTCAGAAGCAATCTCTGACCTGCAGGTTAGTCTGTTGTCAGAAGCAGCATCATGATGTATCATTTGAGGATTCAAATGGGGTCTTCGAAATGGTTCTTAACTAGCTGTGGCCTTGATATAAGGCAGCATACTTGGTGTGTGGCATTTTCTGTGGCGTTGCATGCTGTGGGACACAAGTTTCCCTGAAACAACGTAGGTTTGAATCACAGTTCTCTTGTTTACTGGCTGGGTGGTATTGGGCAAGCCATTTTATATCTCCAAGCCTCCATTTTCTCATCTGTAAACTTAGACTAATCAGTAAATAACTGCCCTACCTGCTTACAGAGGATTTTGGTTTTAGCATTCCAAATTCTCCAGTTTGAAAATCATTTCAGAGAAGGCTTTTTTTTTTTCTTCACAAAGGTAGTCTGGTAAAGTTTGGATCAAAAAAAAAATTGTACGGCTTAAAGACCCAAGAGAATTTCCAGGGATTGGGGGATTATAGTCATTGCAGTGATTTGAAAATTCTTCCAAGCAAAAGTTGCTAATGGCAGAGGGATGAGAATGTATACCCCTGTTGGAGTTACATATGGCTTGATGCAGCAGCTGCAAGCCCCAAACTTTTTGAAGACTTTTAATTAATTTAAAAATATATGATTATATGTACCACATCTTTTTTTTTTTTTTTTTTTTTTTTTTTTTTTTAGGGAGGGCGTTCCAATAGTTATTTGTTTATTGGCTAAAAACTCCCTCACAGACAGTGCTGTGTGAGCTGGTGCATTGTCGTTATGCAAGAGCCATGAATTGTTCGCGAAAAGTTCAGGTCATCTAACTTTTTCTTTTTTCTTTTTCTTTTTATTTTTTTATTAGTTTCAGGTGCACAAGACAAAGCAAAACTTAGACGTTTATCATTTATATCCCTCACACTGTGTGAACCCCCCTCCCCCGATCCACTATCCCTCTGTATGTTCCCCAAATTAATTTTCAAAACCCTGTGGTCATCTTGTGGTTACCGACTATTTTCTAAACCTCTCACCTTCCCCTTATCCCCACCCCCCCGCCCCTCTAGCAACCCTCAGTTTTTCCTCCATGTTTCCAAAACTGTCTCTGATTAGTTCATTCACTTATTCTTTTCTTTAGATTCCGCATATAAGTGAGATCATATGGTATTTGTCTTTCTCTGTCTGACTTATTTCACTTAACATAATGTTCTCTAGGTCCATCCATGTTGTTGCAAATGGTAAGATTTCTTTCTTCTTTATGGCTGCGTAATACTCCATTGTATAAATGTACCACAGTTTCTTAATCCAGTTGTACCACATCTTCTTTATCCTATAATCTATTGAAGGACACTTTGGTTGTTTCCTTGTCTTGGCCACCGTAAATAATGCTGCAGTAAACATCAGAGTACATATATCTTTACAGATTAATGTTTTCAAATTTTTTGGGTAGATACCCAGGAGAGGGATTGCTGGGTCATATGGTAATTCTATTCTTAATTTTTTGAAGAACCTCCACACTGCCTTCCATAGCGGCTGTACCAATTTACATTCCCACCAACAGTGTATGAGGGTTCCTTTTTCTCCACAGCCTCTCCAACACTTGTTATTATTTATCTTGTTGATGATAGCCATTCTGAGCAAAATAAGCCAGACAGAAAAAGTCAAGAACCATATAATTTCACTCATATGTGGTATATAAAACTGAAAGCAACAAAAGAACAAGACAAACAAGCAAAAACTCATAGACACAAACAACAGTTTAGTGGTTCCAAGAGGATAAGGAAATGGTGGTAGAAGAGGGTAAAATGGGTCAAATATATGGTGATGGAAAAAGGATTGACTTTAGCTGGTGAGCACACAATGCAATATATAGATGATGTATTATAGAATGGTACACTTGAAACCTATATAACTTTACTAACTGATATCACCTGAATAAACTTAATAAAAATATATAATTTTAAAATTTTGTCTCATGATATATCTGTTTTTATTTTAATATGAAAATGCTTTTCCATTTCAGACCTTCAAGTTAATGTAACGTTCTATGAAGTTACTTTATATTTATCTTTGAGGGTCATGCCCAGGTATACAATTGTGAGAGGCATTGTTTTAATGTGTTATCATTAGGGAATGATGCAGAGAAGAAAAAGGCTGTATATAGTTACTTAAGCTAGATTCAGGAAAACTGTGTATGACTAGAACGTGTGCTGTGTGTTTTTCTGGCTCATCCATTTGATCACTTCCTTTGAGCATCTAAATAGCTCTTTCATTTGCCCTTAATAGGAGAAGGCAGAAGTATAATGTTGTTTGTTTGTACTCTGATGTGGAGAATGCAGCATGTTTTGTCAGATTTGGTTTTGTAGCTGGTTTTATGATCTAAAAACTCACCATGAATCCTTATTTGTTTGGGGCTAAGCTTTAAACTAGAGAACTTAGACCTTTAAAGTGAAGTTCTTCATTGGCTTTGATGTGGGACCATTGAGGTAGTTTTTCCAATTTGCCACCTCCCCACCACCTACCTTTGCCACTGGCTTGAGAGGCAGGACCGAGAAGTTTGGTAAAGCAATTTTCCAGTCTCAAGGTACCAAGATATACAAGGTCTGCCAATTAAGTTAGCAAATTCATCCTAGAGAAAGTGCTACACACCTTATTGCTGAATATCACTACGGTCACCTTCGAAGTACTCCCCTTGGGAAGCTATGCACCGACACCAGTGCCTAGTCCACCCTTCAAAGCAATTTTGGAACTCTCTTTCTGGAATGGCCATCAGAGCTGTCGTCGTATTACCTTTGATGTCCTGAATGTCACCAGAATGTCTTCCTTTCAGTATTTCCTTTATCTTCTGGTAAAGAAAGAAGTCATTGGGGGCCAGATCAGGTGAGTAGGGAGGGTGTTCAAATACAGTTATTTGTTTACTGGCTAAAAACTCCCTCACAGACAGTGCCGTGTGAGCTGGTGCATTGTCGTGATGCAAGAGCCATGAATTGTTGGCGAAAAGTTCAGGTTGTCTAACTTTTTTACACAGCCTTTTCAAATAATAAACTTGGTTAACTGTTTGTCCAGTTGGTACAAATTCATCATGAATAATCCCTCTTATATCAAAAAAGCTTAGCAACAATGTTGCAACAAGTTCGCGAACTTAATTGTCCGACTTCATAAATGCTGACATTCACCACACAAAGATTTTTCCATTGATCTTGCATTAAAGCAAGGACCAACTGCTACTCAAGAAGGACCTTGGAAAAAATATATAAAACCTTCATAAAGTAAAAAGCAAGTTATCTATTCCATTTTCCCAAGGTCAAGGCAAAATATCTCTGAGAGAGGCATTTGGGCTGAAAGCAGCACTTTGCTTTGTAATTGCACATCATTTATCTACTAGTGGTGCCAGAGTCTCCACATCTGGTTGAGGGTACTGGATGCAACACTGATAAAGAGAAGCATTGGGAAGAATCTTTGTCTGCACTAATGAAATGTCAAATTTCTTTCTTGGAATCTCCCTTCTAAGTTAGCATGAAGTAAGCAACTTCTGGGCCCTGGAGCTGGCTGGTTCTGAAATGTTTTGCATATTCAGTAGCACATGCTCCTATGTGCAATTCATGGAGGCAGGTGCGCCAGCCTCTATATGGTAACCAGCCATCTGTTGGGTACGTTTTTGGACATGGTGCGAGGAGGCAGCAACATGATGGCTGAATGACTTGCTGATTGGAGTCCTGTGTTTGTGCTATTTGACTGTGTCTGAGACACTTCCGGTCATGCTGAACTGAGCTTGCTGCTGAGGTGTGACTCCCTGTCCCGTTGCTTCCTCATGGCCTGTCAAGATGCTCACTTGAGGATTGTGAAAAGACTCTACAAATTTCCAGATGAGCTTTTTCAATGTGACCTATTTGCAAAGGTGACAATCTTTGGGTTGAGATCCATAAATATCATTTTGGGTGGGATGGTTGAAAAATGAACAAAACTTGTCCATGCAGACTTAGAGTTTTCACTCCCTTCCCTAAATGCTGTTCAAAGATTTTTCCTCTTAGGAACTGTCATTTTCTTGTTACTGATGTGACAAAGCTGGGGTCCAGACAATAAGAGGTGGGGAGCAATACAGAAATTCTAGGTTGGGTGTATATCTCGAATCCTCTTGGCATCGATGCCAAATCTGTAACAAGGCCCACCTGTTTGCTAGTCTAAGTAAACTTCACATGATAGCATTTCCACATGGCTTTTAAGCAGCAGTTTGTATGAAAATAAAAAAATACAGTGGTCCCATAAGAGTATAATGGAGCTGAAAAATTCCTATCGCCTAGTGATATACTAGCACTCTAAGTTCATAGCACAATGCATTAATGGTTTGTACTATCAGGTAGAAATGGGGGGGGAAGGGGGGCACTCACCTGGGTCCCAGTGAGCTTCCCACAGACATCAATCTCCCCTTTCCAAATCAATGGTACCTCTGGACTGACCCTTGTGGTTCTTATTATGATGGCAAGATGCCCTTCAGCAATAACCATTAGGAAATTTGAAGAAAAAAAACAGAGTTTCTTAGTTACACGCCCTGGAGCACACAAGGCACACCAGGGAGCTCGCAGCAAGGTGTATGGGCAAGTGTCTGTGGGGAGACAACATGGGCCTGACACTGCTTTTTTGGGTTCAGGATGGGGGCCTAGGGCTTTTCTGGCTGACTCTTTATTGGTGAATTTAAAACATAAGAGTGAGAATTTAAAGCACAGGAAGAGCGGGGGGGAAAAAACAAGCAGTCCAAAAGGTCAGTTATAGAAATCATCCAAGATCTCTAAAACAAAGGGGCCTGGAGAAGGGTGGGGAAGGCAGACTGGTTCTTTATCTGGTCCTGTGGCTGGCAGTGGGTTTGTCTGAGATAGCCATCTTTGAAGTGGATGCCTCTTTGAAGCGGGTGCCTCCAGGGCAATCAAAGCTTAAGTCAGGCACCTGCATTACAAAGGAGAAAAGCCAACTGTGAGGGCTCATACTACAATTATCCATTTGTGGTGATGCTAGTGTAAACAAACTTACTGTGCTGTTAGTCCTATAATAACGTAGCTCATACAGTTATAATAGTAGACTATACCATCTAGGTTAAGTACACTTTGTGATGTTCACACACAGTGAAATCACATAAACACACATTTCTCAGAAGTATTTCCATCATTAAACAGTGCATGACTACACTAATAAAACCTGTGTGGCCCCCCAGGTTAAGAAATATTATAACGTTATCGTGAGCGGGACGTAACTATCAGAGTAGCAGTCTCACACACGTCTGTGTCTTTCCACAATGGCAGATTTTGTTAGAATAAAGCCATGGATCTAGTCCTACTGTCTCAGTTTCCCACGGACGTTAACCAAGGCTCCGACCAGAGCACAGCCTCCAGTAGTCAAGGTAGAGCGGTTTCACACAAGAGGGTCATCACACAGGTTCGCAAGCAATAGAGTTAGGCAGGCGAACAGAGTCTTAGGAAAGAAGGATGAGAGAGTCCGGTGTTCAGCCAGAGTCCCTACCATGTTGGGGTGCAGAGTGTCAGGCATCAGGCCGGGCTGGTGAGACGGTCAGGAGACCAGGCTTCAAAGGCTCCGTCTAGGATGAGTGCGGGTGCGGCTGTCAGCTCGTCAGTTGAGGCCTGAGCCAGGAGTCCTCAGAGAGTTCTGATTTTATGCTTGAGACTGGGTGCGGTGCCCCCATCTGCAGTCTGATAAAGCTGTGCACATGGTCACACTCCAGCCTGTGTCTGGAGTTATCTGGTTAGGGCGTTCACTGGGTACACCTTTCACGTGATGCTCTGGTATGATTGTCACTTTGTGACTGACATAGCTCTCAGAATTGTCATTCCATTTTGTGTTCATAATTAATGCTCTATACAAACATACATTTTTATCCTCAGAAAAACCCTTAAAGATAGGTTTGCTTTCCCTATTTTACTTAAGAGGAAACTCAGGTTCAGGGAGTGAAGTAACTGGCCATGCTCATATTGCTAGTAAATTGAAAAGCTGAAAATTGATTGTGAGTTTGTCTAATTAAAAAAGAAAAAAAGACATATACAGTCAATGTTCTCAACAACTACTCAGAAGTTGGGGATAAAGATTTGACTTTTAAGCTGCTTTCTTTACCTCTCACTGACACTGAAATGAGTGTGCTGTATGTTTTAAAAAATCAAGCAACTCCTAGAATATTTTTAATGGAGAACTATTATAAAATAATCCTTTATCTGTTTCTCTCTGAGAAGACAAATGACATCTGGACTATAAGATCCAAAGAACAGGTCACGCCATATCGCATGACTTGTTTTCTAACTTTCTTTTGTGTTTTTTCATCTGCTTATTCTTCTACCAGATCACCAGCCAGCCTGTTTGCAGTGTTGGAGAAGCATGTTTGCTGTTGATATTATCAAATAAGAATGATTAAAATTTTTAGGAAAAAAAGCTTTTTCAATGCACTTCACAGTCTCTCCTCAAAGAGAAACATATTGTGTATCATGATTGCCATTGAACAAAGAAAGGATAAGGTTGGCTTTGGAAAGCATGACTCCCCTGGAGATCATGACGCATGCCCAGTTGGATCATTACCTCCCTTTTGCTCTCACAGCAGACAAAGCTGGGAAGACTTGTAACACAAACCCATCAAGGGAAAAATGAACTGACCAATGAGATGAAAACTACTCCACTGCAAAATATGGATGGAATGAAGTTATATCTTCTGGAAAATGATGACAATCTCTAACTCCTGGAGGAAAAAAATAGGCAAACTATTAATATGCAAAACAGACTTCTTAGAGGTAATTGAGCACTTTGCAGTACAGAGGTGCTAGAAAAATCAAGAAAATCTTCATGACTCATTTTCTGTAGACTCCAGAGGGAGCTGGTCATAAAATATGACGTGGTTCTTTCTGAAATTCCTGAAAACATTGGCTAAAGATGACTTTTTTAACCAAGGGAAGGATTTAGTAGAGAAGCTAGGGAAAGGAACCCAACCCAAGGCTGCTTGTCATGATTATGTGTCATCACCAGACACTTTTATGGTGAAAGAATTTAATAAGTCAAAACATACTTTTTCTAGTCAAGAAATTCAGGATATTTAGGGAGGGAGTTGGATATAAGGAACTCCAGAATTTCAACAGAGTTGCATTTTGGCCTAATAACCAGGTGTCATAAAAGGGGTTTGGAATGTGAACATATCTATGAAAACCAACTAATATGCAAGTATTTTGAGATCTTTATTTAAATGGACTTGACTTGTCTACTTACTGACTTTTGAGGTAGTTGTCCTTATTTAGGAAATAGGACGCTAATATTTGTTCTGATTTAATATTCACAATGACCTCTTGTGGTTAAGGGAACTATTATTATAATCCATTTTACAACTGAGGAAATTGAAGTTCGGAAAGAGCAAGTTATTTGCCCAAGTCTCAGAGTTCTTTTACTCAAGAAGCATTTTTGAACCTCTGATATATACAAGAAACGGTGACATGAATACATGAAGATGAATGACTCCAAAATGACTCAACACAGTGCTTAAAATGTTTGTTCTCCAGGAGATCATCTTCTACTGGGAAGGACAAACAGGTAGAAAAATAATTGCAATACAATAGATGCTAAGATGGAGATATAATATACAGGGAGCAAAGAGAAGTGGGGGTACTTAGCTCTGTGCTGGGGGGAAAGCAAAGGGCCCTTTAAAAAGATTTTACAGAAGAAATGAAACCTGAGCTCAATTTTGGAGAACAACAAGACAATTGTCAATAAAACGTAATAGGGTAAGGTATCATAAATGGAATAGCCCTAGAGATCTGTGCTTCTTAAATTTTAATGTGTGCATGAATCATCTGTGGAGCTCATCAGAAAGCTGCTTCTGAGTGTTTTAGTGTGGGGCTCGAGACTGTGGATTTCTAACAAGGTCCCAGTTGATGCTGATGTTGTCTGGCTTGGGAACTCACTTGGAATAGCAAGGCACTTAGAGCACAGCAGTAGACTTGAGAAGTCCTCAGTGAGTTTCAGCTTAAGGGCCACCAGTGGTAGACTTCTGCATAAGGGCAGAGCCCCGGGGAAGAATAAAATGCAAGGTTTGTGAGGAAGAAGATACTAAGAAGCAGGGAATAGGTAAGAGGAAAACCAAAAAAGAATGGTGTTTTAGAAGCTAAAGGCAGAGTTTTAAGAAGGAAGTAGTTAACTGTCTTAACTGTTGTATAACTTTCAGTGAAGTAGGGATATTAAAAATGTTCGTTGGATTTAGCATGTAAGTAATCAATGTTGTGGTTGCTCGCTCACAGGTTGTGAAAGCATTCACGGGGCACGAAGAAATACAGAAGGAAGATTTATTAAAGTAAGAGGAGGGTGGGCTGGGCAGAGTCTGTTGGAAACTTCTGCTCAAGTCTTTGTTTTGTCTGAGTCTTTATATTTTCTGACCAGGATGTAATCTGCTTTGGCCTGTAGTGGAATCTTCTATTGTGTTTGGCTTTGTCTGTTGGGGTGGGGGGAAGTTTCCATAAAACTGCTTATTGAAACCTTTGCATATGTTATGTAAACTGCAGTTGGAGTCACCCCACTCCCCCAGTCAAATGGCTGTCCCTTCTGAGGTCTGTTTACCCATACCTGTCTTATCAATATTGACCAACTCTAACACAGTTACCATGGAGTGCTCTTGGCCTGCACTGTCCAATATGATAATGACTAGATAGATGTGGCTACTGAGCACTTAAAATGTGGCACATATGAATTGAGTCATATTGCAAGTGTAAACACATGTTGGATTTTGGAGACTTAGTATAAGGAAAGAAAAGAATATAAAATGTGTCTGTAATAATTTTTATATTATATAAATGCAATCTATAGGCAGTTTTCTTTTTCTGTCATTGTCAGGTTTCAGTATCAAGTTTTTATTCTCTTCACAAATGGAATTGTTAATAATAATTGCTCTCATTTTATATTGTTACCATATCTGGGAAAAACGTCTCACCTATTTAATCTGTACAATAACCTTGGGAGGTAAGTGTGTGAGAGAGAGAGATAGAGAGAGAGATAGAGAGAGAGAGAGAGAGAGAGAGAGAGAGAGAGAGAGAGAGAATGAGGTATGAGGTCTAATCCCTATTTAAGGATGAAGAATATAAGGCTCAGAGGCATTAATTGACTTGTTCAAATTCTCACAATTTTAGTCGCTGGCAGAACTAAGAATTGAATCCAAGTATGCTTGACTCCAGAGTCAGGACCTCTAAATCATTGTGATATATAAACTATTCAAATTTGAAAAGAAAATATACATATATGCAGATGCTCTGAAACAGTGTAGTGGCATAGAAACTATGTGTATTGAAGATTTGAAACAAATTGTAAAACAATTGGGATCTGGTGCTTTTACTGATGTAATACTTTGACAACTTTTACCATTTCTTCCATGTTTATTGTATATTTTCTACTTCTTGAGCCAGTGTTAATAATTGTTTTAAAAAATAATGATCTATTTCTTTGTGAACTTTATATTTTTTAACATTACATATGAGTAGAATTCTTTTTTAATGTGGTATGGTGGTTATAACCTGTCCCCTGACCGTTTTATTGCTAATGCTGAATGAATTGAACATGCCAGAGATTTGTCTATTTTACTGGAATTTTGAAATAACCATTTCTTGGATTTATTAATTACTGCTGCCCTTTTCTGTTATTCAGTTTACTACTCTCTGCTTTTATCATTATTGTCTCCTTTCTCCTTTTTTTTGTTTTGTTTGGTCTTGTTTTGCAATTGCATTTATTATACACTAAAATTAAATGTACAGGGTTTAGTAATTCAGAGCTCTCTTCATTCTGTACATGGACTTAATATTAAGTGCAAAGTGTAGGTCAGAGAAGAAAAGTATTGGCTAGGACAGAGGGAAAGCATTTGGGTTATTTACCATACTTCCTGGAAAATAAGATCTAGCCAGACCATCAGCTCTAATGCGTCTTTTGGAGCTAAAATTGATACAAGACCTGGTATTGTATTGTATTATATTATATTATACCCGGTCTTATGTTTATATTATATTATATTATATTATATTATATTATATTATATTATACCCAGTCTTATATTAAAATAAGCCTGAGTCTTATAATAATTTTTGCTCCAAAAGATGCATTTGAGCTGAAGGTCCAGCTAGGTCTTATTTTCGGGGAAACATGGTAGTAGAAATAGAAGTACTTAAATTACTAAATTGAAGATGAACTATTTAGGTCCGCCAGACCTTGAGGGAAGAGAAAGATTTTCAGGGGAGAGAAACAAACGTAGAATAAAACACAGAGCTGAAGAATAGCTTGAGTTCTTCTAATGAAAGAATGCTGATGGCCAAGAGCAAAATAAGAATCTGAACAGATGAAGGTCTTGGTCAAAGCTGCACTGCCCATAGTCCATTTTCAGTGACTGAGCACTAGTTCGCCTTCTTTATGTTAATAGCATTAAAATAAGAAAACTACAGGTAAATAAAGTAAACAATACTAGGGGCTGGAGTGACATGTCTTAGCTCCTCCTTGAGGGAAGTTTGGGAAAGAAGTTTTGATGAGGTACATGGTGCAAAAAAATGGTGTATGAGAGGGGGTTTAAGTACAAAAAACTTAGTTTGGGCTTACACTTGCGAGAGGACTTCCACATACTTACTACACTGTTGCTTCTCACTCTGATTTTGGTGGAATCAGTGTTGGGTAAAATTTATACAGTTTTATATCCACATTGTGTCACTGGTTACTATTTGGGAAGAAATTCAAGAAATTAGGGAACTTGGTCTGTGAAAAGAAATGCTAGCTCTCTTGATACATTGCATAAGGTTCACAACAGTTTAGATAACCTCCTCTTTAGATTTCTCTCCATGCCTATCACCACCCTGGGACTGGCCATCCAGACAGAGGAGTAGGGAATAGAACAGCAAATCTACACGTATATCTTTCAATTAATCTTTATACAAGAGTGTTTCAGAAGACTGGTGCTATTTAGGCACCAGCAGAAATGCATGTACCCAATCCAGCTGTGAGAAAAAGAAAAAAAGAAAATAACTGAAGTGTGGCATAGCATAAAGTGCTGATATATAAGAATCCAAAACAAAATTCATTGAAGTTGTACCCCATGATGTTACAGTAACATTGCCATTGTAGGTACAGATTCCTATATGTAGCAATTACTAAATGATTACATATGCATTCCATACAAACTATGTCATATGACAATAAATGAATACTAGAGCTTTTCCTCTCTTTGTTAGGCATTCATTCTAGCTAGGGTAGAATACTACATTTATATACAATAATTATTATCGATTTGGAGGAGAAAATCTAGTTTAATCAATCAAGAGTAAATAATTGTAAAAATATATGCACCCAACATTGAAGCACCTAAACATATAAAGAAAACATTAAGAGATGTGTAGGGAGAAATAGACAACAATACAGCAATAATGGAGGACTACAATACCCCACTTTCAACAACGAATAGGTCATCCGGACAGAAAATCAACAAAGAAACATTGGATGTGAATCATATTTTAGACCAAATGGAACTAACAGACACATACAGACATTCCATTCAATAGAAGCAGAGTACACATTCTTCTTAATGCGCATGGAACATGCTCCAGGGTAGATCATATGAAGAGTCACAAAACAAGTCTTATCAGATTTAAGAAAATTGAAATCATACCAAGTATGTTTTCTGACCACAGTGGCATGAAAATAGAAATCAATAACAGGAGGAAAGCTGGACAATTCACGAATATGTGAAAATTAAACAACACACTGCTGAACAAATAAAGAAGAAATTTAAAACTATCTTGAAACAAATGAAAACTGAAACACAACGTACCAAAACCTATGGGATACTGCATAAGCAGTTCTAAGACAGACGTTTATAGTGATAAACACCTACATTAGGAAAGATTTCAAATTAACTTTTCACCAATTTCACCAGGAAGCAAATCGAATCAGCAATCAAAAACACTCCCAACACAGAAAAGCCCAAGACCCGATGGTTCCACTGGTGAATTTTACCAAATATTATAGAGAAATGAAAGCCAATCCTTCCCAAACTCTTCCAAAAAAACTGAAGAGGAAGGACGATTTTCAAACTCATTTTACAAGGTCCAGCATTACCGTGATACCAAAGCCAGATACGGACACTGCATAAAACAAAACTGCAGATCAATATCCCTGATGAATACAGATGCAAAAATTCTCAACAAAATATTAATGAAATGAATTCAACATTACATTAAAAGGATTATACACCATGGTCAATTGGGATTTATCCATGGGATGCAAGGTTGGGTCAACATATGCAAATCTATAAATGTGATACACCACATTAATTTTTTTACAGAAATTCAAAATGATCCTAAAATTTTTATGGAGCCACAAAGGACCCCAAATAGCAAAAGCAATCCTGAGAAAGAAAAACAAAGCTGGAGGCATCACACTTCTAGATTTCAAACTATACTACAAAACTATAGTAATCAAAACAGTATGATACTGGTATAAAAATAGAGAAATAGACCAATGGAAGAGAATCAAGAGTCCAGAAATAAACCCTTGCATATATGATCAACTAATATTTGACATGGGAGTTCAGGATACTCAGTGGGGGAAAGGATAGTCTCTTCAGTCAATGGTGTTGGGAAAACTGGATAATCACATGCAGAAGAATGAAATTGGACTCTTATCTTACATCACTCACAAAAATTAACTCAAAATGGATTAAAGACTTAAAAATAAAACTTTTAGAAG
The DNA here is from genome assembly GCF_057876585.1 of Rhinolophus sinicus. Taxonomy (NCBI): domain Eukaryota; kingdom Metazoa; phylum Chordata; class Mammalia; order Chiroptera; family Rhinolophidae; genus Rhinolophus; species Rhinolophus sinicus. The sequence continues at coordinate 102,156,842 of NC_142518.1, forward strand.
AAATCATAGAGAAAAGCCTCCTTAACTTTGGTCTTGGCAATGATTTTTCTGGTTACGTCACCAAAAGGACAAGTAACAAAGGCAAAAATAAATAAGTGGGACAATATCAAGCTAAAATGCTTCTGCACAGCAGAAGAAACAATCATAATGAAAAGGTAACCTATGGAATGGGAGAAGATATTTTCAAATCATACATATGATATAGCATTAATATCCAACATATATAAAGCACTCATACAACTCAATAGTAAAACAAACAAGCAACCTGAATAAGAAATGGCAGAGGAACTGAGTAGACATTTTTTCCAAGGAACACGTACAGGTGGCCAGCAGGTACATGAAAAGGTCTCAACATCACTAATCATCAAAGAAGTGCAAATTAAAATCGCAGTGAAATATCAATGTCACACCTGTTTGGCCAACATCAAAAAGACAAAACATAACAAGTGTTGGTGAAGATATAGAGAAAAGGGAACACTAGTGCACTATAGGTGGAAAGGTGAAAAGGTTACCTTCCTACCTTGATCAAAAAGAAAGTTTAAATATGGTGTTAATAAATTGGGGTGTGTGTGTGTGTGTGTGTGTGTGTGTGTGTGTGAAGTCTAATTCTAATTAAATTGTGCATATATTTAGATACCAGTTTGTCGATTTCATTAAGTGTCAGTATTTTGCCAAGTAAAACTTCAGGAGTAAAGAAACAAGATTGAAAGAACTTCTTCTTCTCACATAGAAAGGTATCTGTTCCTGTTTTTTGATCCAGTTTTATAGCGTGACAGCTAAACTCAATGACAAAGGGGTGTAATCTGAGAATAATGTGGCACAACTCATGGCTTGCATGGCACACTTCATTGAGTCTTCCCTGTACTTACATAATCACACTTTATGCTTATTGAGTCTCCACGTTTAATATTCAGGGTATACACTTTGCTACCTTTTCTGCATATTTTATTAACAAAAAGTTAAACCATGCTGATCCAATTTCATATTTCAGAGATTCAGCTGCAGAGTTGATGAACTACACAACATATTAGCTTAGCTGAATGCATAAACAAGCATTTAATCAATAATCAGTTTGCATATTTTAATAGAACCAGTGCAATGACTGTGATAAGCAAAAAGTACATATCAAACAAATTTGTGTTTTTAATTTATTCTAAAGAGTGAGTTAGTGCTATTTAGGCTGGTATTTTCAAAGAAAACAGATATTTGTGAACTTAAAAAGAAATAAATACCAGAAGTTTTCTTTGTTTTTTTTTAATTTACTTTTCCTCTTCTCCCTGCCCCACCCCCCAAAGTCTCCAGAAAGTAAGAGTTACCTACGTTTCATACAGAAAGTCTTGTTTACCAGATGGGTAAACCTATCCAATCATGAATTTGTAGAACAGCAGCTGGGAATCTTCTAGAAGGATATAATTGACAGAGACTCAGGGATGTAGACCTCTTGGTTTGCACTGCTGCCTACTTGGACAATGGCTGATTGGTTTCTAATTAAGAGGGTCAGTTGTATGGTTCAGAAATCGTCTCTTCCCTACACACATTAATGCAATCAGTTTTCAGTGTGTTACTGTAAAACTCTCAGGGTGATTGGCTTAAAGGAAGCTTTAAATCCTGGCATTTGATTCCACAAGCCTCTACTGAGTGCTACTATGTGCCAAAAGTTCTTTAGATATTGGAGGTAGGGTAGGGATCCTAGTACCTGTCTTCCAGTACCTTCTAATTTAGCAAGTTATTTAGGAAGACAGATGGATTCTTGCATAGCTAATAGAGTGCAGAATGATAAGCACTCGAACATAATCCAGAGTCACAGAAAGCAAGAAAAGGGGAAATTCACTGTGACGGGGGTTGAAGGAAAAGGTAGAATTTGAGTCAGCTTTGAAGGATAGAAAGGACATTTATCTGGAGAGTTTGCAGTGACAAGCATTCCAGGCAGAGTGGTATTCTTTACATTTCTTGAAACACCAGAATTCTTTTCCATTGAAACAGGAAAGAAACTTTGTCAGGGTTAAATGTACATTTAGAGATACTTTCATCATTTTTTCACTTTTAAGAAAAGTACGCTGAGTGCTGCTGGAAATCAGTGTCGTGACATATCCACCATTTTCAGGATGGTGGATGGAGGGCATCGCTGCCTGTGTTGTGTGCTTGGATCACTCCATCTCAGACTGGGAACTGTGCCTTAGCCATGTAAGCAAGAACAGAATAAATGAGGCAGATGTTTCACTGGCTTCTGCTCTTTTGAGTCTGCTCCATGCAGAAGGGAGACGTTGTTTGCCTCAAATTATTTAAGTACAGAATTTGTCATTTCTGTAATTCACTTACCACCACCAGATATGCAATTACTTTAACTGTGAGCCACTTACATCTTAGTTCTACCGTCTAAAAATATGTTGGCTTTTATTTGAAGAACTCAGATTGAAACCCTCACTTGGGGCCATTCCAAAACTTGACTAATTGTGCATTTCAAGCAGAGCAATAGTTGAAATAATTTTCCTCTTGAATTTTAAGAAAAATAATTACTCATGTCATGTTTTTATTTGTAATGATCATTTTGCACATATAACAAATTGCAGCACGTAAGTGCACCTTGTTGACTTCCTTATTGTTCAGAGCCCCGAGACTCAGAAAATGATATAGCTGTTCATTGAATTATGTCCCTTTGCATTAAGTACGGTCCTGAGAGATTGCATCCACCATTCGTGACTGAAAAGAAAACTTCTAGACAACAGTTTTCTTACCTTAGAGTTAGGCAGGGTGACCCTTCTAGCTGTAGTTCAGGTGATGGATACTCAGAGTAGGACGAAAAAATAGACACGATGAGAAGGAAGTTGGGCGGCTTGCGTCTCCCATGTGAGGGCAGAGCCTTGATGTACACTGGGAACATGGGATGATTTTTGAGGACTCAGCGATGTAGGGCCCAGACTTCTTTGCCATGTTGGGGTCTTTTCCAGGGTAAATGAACTACGGCATGTGCTCCCTTGCTGCCTCATCTCAGCAGCTGCCCCTGTTTTCTTTGCAACAAGTGTGGCCATGTTCTTGACCTTTGTTGGCTGGACCCAGTGCTGACTTGGAGAAGCTTCACAATGAAGAGACAGAATGCCCACCTTTGTCGGCATTTTTATCTTCTTTGAGTTCTAAAGCTATGTTCTTTCCTGCCTCAAAGGGTCTTCACAGCTATTCCCACTGTCCGAAACTCTCTCTTTCCATCCTTTGCCCGCCCAACCATTTGGCACCCTCCAGATCTTACTTCCAAAAGTTACATCCTTAGGGAAACCTTGGACCTCCAGAGAAGGTTGAGCCCACTTCCTATAATCCAGAGCATCCTGGGTTTCTCCTTTGTAGCACTGACTGAAAATGATAATAAATAATTTACTTTGTAATTATTTTTAAATTCTCCCCCCCTCAAATGTACAAGGTCAGACAATTAGGTTCACGAACTCACCCTAGAAAAAGTGCTACATACCTCATTGCTGAATATCACTATGGTCACCTTTGAAGTACTCCCCTTGGGAAGCTATGCACCGATGCCAGTGCCTAGTCCACCCTTCAAAGCAATTCTGGAACTCTTTTTCTGGAATGGCCATCAGAGCTGTCGACGTATTACCCTTGATGTCCTGAATGTCATCCAAATGTCTTCCTTTCAATATTTCCTTTATCTTTGGGTAAAGAAAGAAGTCATTGGGGGCCAGATCAGGTGAGTAGGGAAGGTGTTCCAGTACAGTTATTTGTTTACTGGCTCAAAACTCCCTCACAGACAGTGCCATGTGAGCTGGTGCATTGCTGTGATGCAAGAGCCATGAATTGTTGGCGAAAAGTTCAGGTTGTCTGACTTTTTCACACAGCCTTTTCAGCACTTCCAAATAGTAAACTTGGTTCACTGTTTTTCTAGTTGGTACAAATTCATAATGAATAATCCCTCTGATTTTAAAGAAAGGTTAGCAACATCAGTGCAATAAGTTTGCAAACTTAATTGTCAGATCTCGTGTATTTCTTGGATGCAGTGACTATGCTAATCTCTGAACTTGCTATACCCCAGCTCCCAGCATAGTGGCTTGCTCAGTACCTATTTGTTGAATGAAAAGTACAGATTGAAATTTGAAAACACATACACACAGATTAGATATCAATCTCTTTGTTGCAAAGTTTTATCTCATACTTTATTTTCATTGTTTTTCTTGATACTGGGAAAGGATTATGAGCTCTAAAGTAGGTGATGCAGTTAGTTACTGGAAAGTGTATATCGTCTTAGTGGCCATCAGACTTGGATTTGAATCCTGTCTCTTCCGCTTGAGGTGAGTGATAGTGAGAAATTTACTTCTTTTTTTGACATTTGTAAAATGGAAATAGGTATCATGGCTTCACTGTCCTTAAATCCATGAGGCCAGTAAGGCCTGTATTGTTGTGTTATAATTAGGACTTAGTGGGATCTCAGGGAATGCTAACTGACTTCCTTCCCACCCTCTTCCTTTCATTCCAAAGCACTTTTTGGTGTGAAAAAGTTAAATTAAGTTTAATATGTTATCTCTGTCTTCTAAAGAGCACAAGAAAACATCTAAAGGCATCACTTTTCAAATCAAAATGAGTATTTGTACTTCCTGAATGGTGCCATGTTTACCTTGAAGACATGGAACTAACTAATTAATTTCTCTTGAGAATTATCAAATACTAAAAGTGATTGATTACATTGAACCATTTCATCGGGAACTGACAAGGGGAAGCAAATATTTTGAAGTCAAGACACATACTATGTACAGCCTTTGCTGGATAAAGGAAATCCTTTTTAGGATCAAATAAGATTTCATGACCTTTACAAAAGAACACCATGACTATGGCCAGTTATTAATTTGATAAGTACCTATTGAGCACCTACTATGTGGCAGTTATTGAATGTGTAACGTTGAGTAAAACTATAGGTCCTCAATTAACTATGATGTTAAACTCTGATATTATCACAATAGTAGTGCAAAGAGACAAGTTATGTATCAGAGGGGGGACTTGGAAAATGAATCGAATTCTGTCATGTGGAATAAGTGAACTTTATGGAGTTGACGCAGCATGCGTGAAAGCCAGCAGGTAAGAGAGCAAGGGATTATGCCTGGATCAGTACATGGATGTATTAGTCAGGGTGCTCCAGAGAAACAGAGCCAGTAGGATGCATATATGAAAAGACTTATTATAAGGAATTGGCTCATGCAATCATAGAGGCTGAGGAGTCTCCCAATCTGCCATCTGTAAACTGGAGACCTAGGAAAGCCAGTGGAGTACTTCAGACCAAGTCCAAAGGTCTGAGAACCAGGGAAGCCAATGGGGTAGACTCCAGTCTGAGCCTGAAGGCCTGAGAACCAGGAACACTGAAGGCAGGAGAAGATGGATGTCCTCGCTGAAACGATCAGGCAGCAAGAAAAAGGGGTGAATTTCTCCTTCCTCTACCTTTTGTTCTATTCAGGTCCTCAATGGATTAGATGATGCCCACCTCCACTGGGAGGGCAATTGACTTTACAAAGTCCACTGATTCCAATTCTAATCTCATCCAGAAGCACCCTTACAGATATGCCCAGAAATCATGTTTAATCTGGGCATCCTGTGGCTGGTCAAGTTGACACACAAAACGAATTATCGCAGAGTTTGGCTGGAATGTGGATGTTTGAATGAGTACAATTGAGTTCTGGCCAAAATTTGTAGGGCACCTATTATGTGTGAGGCACTCTGAGTCTGAAGATTGTTAAGACAATGCCCTTGCCTTCCAAGAACTCACAGTCCAGTGGAGGGTGGAGTAATGATGGGATGTGGGTGAAAAGTTGTAAAAATAAAGAAATGCAGTTTCTTTCCGTTAAATGCAATAACAGAATGATGTAGAATAAGGATGGAGAAAAAGCAATTAACTTTGTCGGGGGACTGTGTGTGTGTGTGTGTGTGTGTGTGTGTGTGTGTGTGTGTGTGTGCTGTAAAAGCATTATAGTGTTGGTACAGGGCATTTGAATAGGGTTTTTGAAGAATGGATATTCACTAGGCAGGCAGAGCTTGAGCAAAGGCATGGAGGCTTGCAATGGCATGTACAGAAATCTATCAGTAATTGAGTATTACTGTAATAACAGGGAACAGTAAGAGATGAGGGTGGACAAGCAGACAGGTGTCAGGTCCTGTAAGACCTTACAAGCCGCCTTAAGCATTTTGGACTTAAACCTCCGCGTAATGAGAAATTGGAAGGTTTTCAAGCAGAGAAATGAAGTGTCAGATCTGGATTTTACCGTATTTCCCTGAAAATTAGACCTAACTGGAAAACAAGCCCTAGCATGATTTTTCAGGATGCTCGTAATATAAGCCCTACCCCAAAAATAAGCCCCAGTTAAAATCGTCAGCCAGACGGACGCATTTAGTAAGTTTGTTGCAACACACGACAGACGTATTGAATTATAAAATAATAATATTAATATATAATTAAATATAAATAAATAATATTGTTGACATTAATACTTAAAATAAATGATAATATAAATTATAATTAAGTATTTGTTAATACCCAAGCAGGTGCCTTTGGACAAGAGGGAAACACCTATACAAACAGATGAACTCGAGACTTATTGCCAAATGACCAACCAGAGTACAGACACAACACACGAATAACATGCGCACTTGATAACGAACGGACGTGGTTGTGTCTAATATGAATCTTCATAATTCAATATGTCATGTGTTGTAACCAACGTACTTAATGCACTTGTGTGAAATAAAGAAACATTTGCTGAATTTTGCTGCCTGCAATTTTTCGTCGCTTTTGTGTGGACCATCATTCTTAACTGTCATCATTTTTGTTGCCACTCCTGTCTCGTAAGTTTTCAATTGACACTTGGTTTAATGGTATATTTGAAGGGAATAGTATTTTGACCCCCAGACAAGATGAGTGCAAAAAGAAAGAGCTATTCCGTCAAGTACAAGAAAGGAATCGTGGAGGACTCCCGGGGCAAGAATCTTATGGCTTTCTGCAAAGAGAAGCTGGATCTCCAAATGGTCCGAAAATGGCGAGCAGAATCCAATAACCTCAGTCAACAGGTGGACAAGGGAAATGCTAAGAAGCGCAAGTGTGGATCAGGTCGGCAACCATTATTTCCTGAGCTGGAAGACATCACCTGTGAATGGACTGCTGACAGGAGAGCAAAGGCTTTGGTTGTGCGCAGGGCTGATATTCAAGCATCTGCCTTTGCAATGGCACCACAGTTAGAAATATCCCCAGAAGAATTCAAAGCATCACAACACTGGCTGGATGGCTTCCTTCAGTGATATGAACTCCGTCTATGATTGACAACACTGTTCAAGCTGGAAGATACTGAAGTTATTAAACGTGCACTTGTATTCAAGTCCTTTGTTGATGGCATCGTCTTTTCTAAATACCAACTCTCCAACATGATTGCTATGGATGAAACTGCAGTGTTTATGGGCCAAGGATCTCAAATGACAATTGATCAAAAGGGTGCCTCGTCAATCTCCATTCCCTCCATTGGTAACAAGAAAGTGCACGTGTTACCTGTATTTTGGCAATTCGTCTGGATGGAAAGAAAGCCCCACCTCTAATCATCACTAAGGGCAAGAAAGATAAGGTTGAACGTATTTCAGGCATTTATGTTCTTGAAACGGAAAAAGCCTGGTGCACACAAGCAGTTGTAAGGAAGTGGGTTGATTTAATGCTACCACTTGTTTTATGAGGTGGTCAAAGAGGTCTGCTAGTCTGGGATTCAGCCAGCACTCACCGCGCTAAAGACATGAAGAACTTCCTTGCAGAGAGAATAGATCAAATAATGATTCCTGCAGGAATGACAGCCTATCTCCAGACTCTTGATATTGCAATAAACAAGCCATTCAAGGACCGTTTGCGCATGCAAATCAATCATTACATTGAAAATAGAATGGAGAGAAATCAGCGTGGAAACTTTGTGAAGCCTAGCCTGCAAGAGGTCGTGACTTGGGTGAAGAATTCCTGGGATAAAATCACTGACAGCTGTGTTGCAAATGCACTACGAGCAGGCTACACGGACAAGAAGTGCTCATTGAAGGAGAGCTCTATTGCTGGACATGAGAGATCGGGGCCAATGGTTCTACAGGAAATGGAATCGCAAGAAATTCAAGCTGGAATTCGGGGTTTGGAGAGTTATGACGATGTTCCAGAAGAAGATGACATGACTGTATTTGAATAAGTGTAGATTTTTGTGCCTGAATAAATGAATAGATGTAGATTGTTGTACATGAAAAAATAAGACATCCCCTGAAAATAAATCCTAATGCGTCTTTTGGAGCAAAAATTAATGTAAGACCTGGTCTTATTTTGCGGGGAATATGGTAGGAAGGTCTTTTCAGCTGCTGTGCAGAACAATGGTTCTTGAACTTGAGTGCTTTACATAATCACCTGGGAAGCTTATAAAATGCAGATTCATGGACTCTACTCCCAAAGAACAGAGAATGGAGCTTGTGCATGTGCATTTGAAGAACTCCCAGACTTTTTTAGATGAAAGTGGTCCTCTTATAGATTTGGTGGTGGTTATTGGAGTTAGGGGGCAATTCCAGGGTTAGGGAGACCAAGTAGGATGGTATTGCTGAAAGTAGCAGGATCACAAACTCTAGATTGAGGTTCAGTGGTTAAACTTCTCTGTCTCTGAGTGTGGGATAGAACAAGACAGGGGCCTCTGAGGGGGCTGAAGTCCTTGAAACATTATTAATATAGAGCATCAACCATAAATAACACAAGAGCCAATTATGAGAGATGGCTGTGGCATAGGTCAAGGGTACACTGGCATTAGGTACCTTGCTGAGATGTTTCAGTCTTGTTTACATTCCCATGCCTGAAGTCAGATTTGGTTTGTAATGGCTGATTCTGTAGGTACAGAAGCTGGTGACACTATGTATTGGAAGAAGAGGCCTGAAGAAGCTGGGAGCCAGATAGGATTCTCTAGGCATGAATAAAAGTGTTGCTAAGCTGGGACAGAGGCCCAGCTACAGTGCTGGGGTTCAGCAACATGAGATTTTCCACTGTTTCCGGCCATGAAAGATGAATTCTTCAGGGAAGAAAAAGTTATTAATCCAACCAAAAAAGTTAATTTACCATGTTTTAATCATTAAATAGATCACCACCAAGAATTGACCACATCAGTAATGACAACAAAGATGCCAGTTACAGCACACAAAGGCATTGAAATTGTGTGAAAGATGGAGAGAGAGAGAGAGAGAGAGAGAGAGAGAGAGAGAGAGAGAGAGAGAGAATTAGGACACATTTAATCGCAGATACATAGTCTGCTGCCACTAAGTCTGTTTTTCATAGATGTTGCTGCAATAAACATGTGACACACATTTTTCCTTCTCCGATTTAGACAAATATTCTAGTACTACTCATTACCTATTAGAATGCATGTTTCAACAAAATTTGCTGTCACTGTGGCAAATTTTTAAATTGAGTAAATGTAGCTATTGCAGCATCTGACAAGATAAAGGAATCACCCATACCACACTTCCATAACTAACTAGAACATTTTGGTTTTGTGTATTCACTTTTCATCTTTGTTGACATATATCTATATTTTAATAGTTATAGTGCACTCACCACTTTGAATTTTGCCTCTGTATGAGTTTGCTAGGGCTGCTGTGACAAAATACCACAGACTAGGTGGCTGAAACAACAGATTTGTTTTCTAACAGTTCTGGAGGCTAGAAGCCCAACGTCAAAGTATTGGCAGGGTTGGTTCCTTCTGAGAGCCATGAGGGAAGGATCCATTCTAGGGCTCTCTCCATGGCTTGTAGATGGCCACCTTCTCCCTGCGTCTTCACTTTGTTGTCTCTTTGTACATGTCTGTGTCCTGATCTCCTCTTCTTATGAGGACACCAGTCATACTGGATTAGGGCCCAACCTAAAGACCTCATTTTACCTTAAGTACCTCTTTAAATGCCCTGTCTCCAAATACAGTCACATTCTGAGGTACGGGGGTTAGGGCTTCAGTATATAAATTTGGGGTGGGGAAACACAATTCAGCCCACAAAAGACTCTTTTTGCTCAGTTTTTTTTCCCAGCCTCTTTCTTTTAATATGTGAAATTCTTTTCTCCTTTGTTGCCACATCCGTAGAAAGCATGTTTTGATGGGAGCAGAGGGTTCCATTAGGTTGATGCACTGGAATGTGCTTAACCAGTTCTCCAATGTTGGGCATTTTTGACTTCCAGTTTTGCTGCTGTTACAGATATCGCTTCATTAAGCATCTTTGTGCGTCTGGCTTTTTGCTTCTCCTCAATTATATCCTCAGGATGAATCCCCGAGAGTGGGATTACTGGGTCATTTTTATGGCTCTTGATACATATTGCAATATTGCTTTTCAAATGGGCAATGGCAATTTATACCACTACCAGCAGTATTTGAATATACAGCTTTGCTACAATACCAGCATTTGGTGTTATGGTTTAAATTTGTTAATTTAATAGGTGTAGAATGTTACAGCATTGCGGTTTTAATTTGCATTCCTTAAATTACTACCAAGGTTGTTCACTGTGGTTTTTTTCTGTTACAAATTAAATTGGTTCACATAAAACATCAGAAAACCTTTATCCAAGCATCAATTGCAGAAGTCAAATTAATTAAAATTAATTTATTCATTAACAAAATTCTTTTAGCACACCTTTGATGAGCACCTGTTCTGTGCCAGGCACTGTGTTAAGGGTAAAAGATCCAAGGACAGATAGAATCCTTGTTGTCTAGAATAGGAGGTTCAGGCTGGCCCTTACTGTCATTTCGAAGTTTTAAGCAAAAGAGAAGCATAATAGGGGCCCAACACTGACACAGTTAAGTTAAAATCAATCAGTCCCTGTGTTGGAATCCTACGAGAAAGAGATGACACATTCAAAGAGGGTATTGGAAGAGATTTGAACGAAAGAACTATTTAAAGGCACGGTAACCAATAAGAAATAGTGAAGTATCCTAGCGTTTAGTAATGGTGGAAGTCTTGGAAGCTGTAATCAGCCCTAGGCCTAAAGGGATAACGGGAGGCAATCATTACTGGAATAGAGTGAGAGCTGTAGAAGATGGGCCATCAGACAGGAGCTGTAACCTCAGGTAGAGGAACACAGCCACTGCCCCACAGTGCCCCGCGTCAACTCTCCCTCATCGCTTTCTCCAGTATTCTGCTGGAGCCTCTCAGGGGCTGACCCCAAATGGAAGCCAGAGGATAATGGAGCCTGGATGAGCCATCCTATGATGTCAGTCTACCAGGGCTTAAAGAAGGACAAAGAAAGGCAGAAAATGGGTCCAGATGAGCAAACAGGAAATATCTGGCACTGTCCAAACCCCCTTCAAATGAAGGACTAAAACTCTTTCATATCCAAACAGGTAAGCTTAAAACATCTACTCAGAAAGTGACCTAAAACAATTTGCTTGACACTAATGATGTACAGCATCACTTGAGGCAGATTTCTTTAATGCTGCAAGTCACCAGTAAGTTTTCTGCTGCTAATGAAATGTTCTGATTTGGCAAGAGGTGGGAATGGCAAAACAGAGAAATCTAATTAGAGCCTGTGCTGCTCCTGACCCAGGTGTACATCTTGGCAATGTAATGACAATTGGGATAATTTAGGTCTTTTAATGAGAAAGTTACAGTCTCACTCATTATCCTAAATCATGGAGGTATAAGCTGCCATAGTAATTCTGCTCTGGTGCTTTGTTTTTCTGGGCCAACAAGGTATCACAGTTTATGCAGGGCTCTCTCTCTCTCTCTCTCTCTCTCTCTCTCTCTCATTGCATCTTGACTTTTCTCTCTTCAATTCCAAATAGAGTCGTACTTTGGAGTTATTTTGGGTTCGGTTCCAGACCATCACAATAAAGCGAATATTGCAACAAAATGAGTCACAAGAATTTTTTTTATTAGCCGTGCCTATAAAAGTTATGTTTACATTATACTGTAGTCTAGTAAGAGTGCAATAGTATTACATGTAAAAAAACAATGTACATGCCTTAATTAAATTTTTAATTGCTAAAAAATGCTAACCATCACCTGAGCCTATTGGGAAAATGGCACCAATAGACTTGCTTGAAGCAGAGTTGCCACAAACCTTCAACTTGTAAAAAACAAATGCAATATCTGTGAAGTGCAATAAAGTGAAGCACAATAAAAGAAGGTATGCCTGTGCATTTGCTTCCACTTCCCAAAGGGCAATAATCTTATCATCCAAATAATTGCTGGCGAGAAAGAGTTTGAGAGTTTGATTGGTCTAATTAATTACCTAATGGGATCAGCCATCTTTGGGTCAGGCGGTCCATTTGTGATACAGTAAGTGCTATCTCTTGCTCAAGAAGCAGCCCGATGAGGCTTTCATTAGCAGGGGTAATGGAAAGAGCAGTTTCCCTTAGAAAAGGACAGTGAGAATGGCAATATTAGTACAAAGTACTCAGAGCTAACTGAAAAACCGTAAAATTATTTATCTGAGACAAATCTCGCCCATTTGCACACTAGTCAGGATTAATTGCTCCTTCCTATGGGCTTCCATAACATTTTTTTCAAGTTTATTGAGGTTTAATTGACATACAATATTGTGTACATGTTTAAAGTGTAAAAGCTGGTCATTTTTGACATACGCATACAGTCATGAAATAATCACCATAATCTAGACAATGAATATTTACATCAACATGAAAGGTTTTCTCTGGTATCCTGTAGAGGGATATATGACAAGGACCCTGCACTGAAGGAGATTAATGTCAAGTGAAAGACATGTAAAGAACTCACTTTAAATGGGCTAGGCAGAATGAAATAAGGCTTAGACACTGAACAGCATGTAGTATATGTGCCTTTCTGTTCAAGATTTTAAATTCCTGAAAGAAAGAATCTTACTGACTTGGTTTGGATCCTGTGCCCACCCCTGGCTCAACAACCATGCCCAAGTGGTCAGGATCCCATAGTATTAACATAACCATTGGTGGCCAGTCACCTCTGCATATTGGGGCCATTCTCAGAAAAAAGAGAATTGGAGAATTGTAAGCTGGGGCACCACCCCAAGAAGTGTTTACTATAGGAGAATAGAGAGTTACCCAACATTATAGAAAATATAAACAGTATTTCCCTCTTTTCCACTCTTCTCACACCTACGTTAATACTGTTGAACTTTCTGTCTGGTAGGCAATTTGATTGATAGTGATTTGCCTTTCTCTAGGAATTGGAAAACACTATTTTTGCCATCAAATTTATATTTTTAAATTAGCTGCCCTTATTTTCTCATCATTCGTTTTCTTGAATTGTCCATTTCAGAGTTAATGCCACAAAATTTGCATGTCTGCTCAATTCTAACACTTAATGAAACACACACACACACACACACACACACACACACACACACACACTGCTTGCCTCTCTTCAGGATTCCTTGTATATCAGTTGTTGTTGTTGTCGTTGTTGTTTTAATCAGGAAATTACCTATGGGCATTTGTTGACATGCTGTAATGACACTGTGTGTTGGAGGATCCAGTTTTTATCAGTCTCCAGTAGTTCTGAGAACCAGGAACATAGAAAGTAGATTCTGTAGCTGTTCCTGTTTTGGTCCATAAACAGGATTGAAGGGATAAAATTTAAAAAGACTGAGAATGGAATGAACTAAATTTTGTCTAGCCTGGTGATTATGAGGATCATGGTCATCTTATTTATGGTTTTAAAGGGCATGAGACATTCCTACAAAAGGAGTGGGGATTAATTGTTCTCTTTGCAGCAAAACATCACAATACAAGGAACTGAATTTACATCAAAACAGGAAAAGTTTTCCTTAGTTATAGGTAGCAACTTTTTGCTTGTTGATGTGTTCAGTTGCCTGAATGGGTAACCAAGGATTATGTGGCATTTCTGTTTTCTGAATTGTGGTAGAGAAGGGCGCATAATCCTACATTGCACCAAAGTGTATCAAATTGCACTGATCCTACCTTGTACCATACTAGACATTTTCTCAAGCTTCTTCCAACTCTTCAACTCTAAATGCTAGTCGGTTAGTAGAGATTATCATGTAAAGACTTCTCTGGAAAGAGACTTCATACATAGGCTCTCTTTCAGTTCTTTTGTAGTTTAGTTGTAACTCAAGTCAGGTAAATATTCACTCATTGGATTCACTCAATGGATATTATTTGTATTCATTTATTTGCACCATGCATAAAAATTAGAGGTATTTTCAGACCTAATTTTACATCATTTGGGGGACTTAATTAACCTGAACTTTGAACAAATAATAACATTTTCTTTTATTGCTCTCTGCTTTGGTGACTGTAATAATTATTAATAGCAGTGAGGGACTTCAAATAATGAAGATATTGGTTTAATAATAACTCAGAGTTTTTAGGGGGACTCAGAGAGTCTGCAGAGGTTCTCTCCTCCCCTCCCCAAAGTCATAAAATGACACTAGGAAAGGAATTGGAGTGTAAAGAAATTTAAATTATTGTCTGGGGAAAAGCAGAGATATTATTGTGGGTAAGTCTTGGGTGGGAGTTTCTACAGTGCCCTCCCCCAACCTAAACAATTACAAAACAAAATAAGGGGCTGGCCCAGTAGCTCAGGCAGTTGAAGTTCCGTGCTCCTAATGCCAAAGGCTGGCGGTTCAATTCCCACATGGGCCAGTGGACTCTGAACCACAGGATTGCCTGTTCGACTCCTCGACTCCCCGACTCCCGCAAGGGGTGGTGGGCTCTGCCCCCTGCAACTAAGATTGAACACGGCACCTTGAGCTGAGCTGCCGCTGAGCTCCCAGATGGCTCAGTTGGTTGGAGTGTGTCCTCTCAACCACAAGGTTGTCGGTTCGACTCCCACAAGGGATGGTGGGTTGCGCCCCCTGCAACTAACAATGGCAACTGGACCTGGAGCTGAGCTGCGCCCTCCACGACTAAGATTGAAAGGACAGCAACTTGACTTGGAAAAAGTCTTGGAAGTACACACTCTTCCCCAATAAAGTCCTGTTCTCCTTCCCCAATTAAAAAAAATATTTAAAAAAAAAAGAAAACAAAATTAAACCAGGCTATTTGAGGAAGAAGAGGCTTCCCCTTAACTCCCACCATATTCAGATGTCTTTCAAAAGACCTGACCAGCCCGTGGGAATAAAGTATTTGACCTCTGAGATACCATCACAATAGTGTTTGAAGGAGCTTGCTAATGTTAAGGATCATGCCACACATCAAAGGAATAGTAAAATGGCAGCTCCTGACAAAGTACTCTGAGGAGAGGCTACCATGTGACCTTTAGAAAGGTAACATTTGTCAGAGCTTGGCTGTGAGATCCTCAAAGGCAGAGTAGTTATTTGGTCTTCCTACCCAGAGAGAATTATGGGAATGCAACATAATGATTAAATTATCGACTGAGCAAAGCCTAATTTGTGAGATAAGGCTGCAGCTAACAGGGATGTCCTCATGTTTTCCAAAGGCAAATGGCTACATTCACTCCTCACTTACTGAGCTCTTATTTCTGTTCTATGCAGTGTGGTAAGAGGTGGGGATTCGGTCGTGATTAAGACATTATTCCTGTCCTGGAAGGTCTCACATACTTAGAGGAGGAGGGCAGGGCCTGGCCAGTAAACAGGTTATTAAAACATGCTAGTTCGGTATTGTGGTGTGGAAACTATGGGTGCAGTGGAATGGAGTGCAGAGCAGGGGCAGTGACTTCGCCAGGACTGGACAGGGGGAAATAGAGGTGGGCATTGATTTTGGAGCAGCTGCTATTTTTTATGCCCCATGCCACAAGCCCTCTCTGTTAGAATGACTAAGAAGTATTGAATGAATTTGAATTTGAATTTTCTTGAATGTTTCAGTTCTTTTTTATATTTAAGTGAAAATTATGTTTTGCAATGCATCATTGCAAAAAAAAAAGAAAGGCAACTTTTTCCAACTTCTCATTCAATAGGTCATTTCCTACATGAACGAGATAGTGTCAAATAGAATACATTCATTCATTCAAAAAATTACATGTTAATGCCTCAAGAAGAATTTGAGCAAGAATTCACCAGACAGAACTTGGAAAATACTCCACTAAGGCCCACTGAGCTGCCCTTGCCAAGGCGAAGGACAGGTAATTTGCCATGACTAATTGAAAAACATAAAGAACATTAATATGAAAAATGAAAGCATAATCCATGCTATAACAGGCAGTGAAACCATTCGCATAATTGATTAGTCTTCAAGGTAATATGTTCTTCCTCTCAGGAATCTTTTTCTTTGGCCAAGTCTGTTTTAAAAGCCTGCCAAAGTGACATCACTTGAGAGGTCATGGGAGCAGCTGTCTCCATCCTAGTGGCTCAGAGAGTGATACTGGATGCTCATAATTTGGGACAAGGATTATTAAAGAAAATATTTAGAGACCTTGGTGATGCTATATGCTCCATCTGAACATCCTGAGACATAACATTAGGAAACAATGATTGTAATGTTGGTGGCTTTCAATTTGAAAATTAGTAGCAGGCTATATCAGAGCACCTAGGTTCAATCTTAGCTTCACTATACACCAGCTGTGTGACCTTGGACAAGTCACTTATCTCCTGGTGATGCACAGTTTCTTTATCAGTAAGGTAGGGATAAAAGGATCTCCTCTGTTTATCTTGCAAGGCTGTGAGGGAAAAAAAGAGAGCACTGGTGAAAGCTTTTAAAAACCATAAAGATTAAACATAAGAGCATAATTAGGAACATCCTGAATAATTTATTTGTTGTTAGGTTAGGATATGCCAGCTTATCAAAATGAATTGTTTTGCATATGTTGTTCTTTTGGAAGCTCAAAGCAGAATAGGGCAAGTGGTGTCACTTTATCATATGGAAGCTTTTGATCTTCTGAAGATAGGTATTTTCATGGAAATACTAAGTTGGCTGTAGGAACTTCTGAAATGCTTGTTCTTCCCCCCCATCACCCCCCCAAACCCCCACCTCCCCGCCATGGCTTTGGGAGATAAAACATACAAGCGGATACAGAACAGAATTGGGAAAACACTCACCATTGTGTGTTGACAGGTTAAGGGTAACTACCTTTTTTTTTCCAATGTGTTATGGCCTGTGATAGCACATTAGTGACTGACCAGTGTCCCTAACTGACCCTGTGCAAACCTGCAAGGACTATCCACCTGAAGCCTAGATGGTGGCATATTGTGATGGTTAAGAGCAAGAGATTTGGGGGCAGGCAAACCTGGCTTTTGATCCTGTCTTTGCCATTTAAGAGCTGTGTGATACAGAGCACGTTACATAGACTCACTGATCCTGAGTTTGCAAATTATTAAAATGGAGATGACAATAATATATAACTCATTTAGGACTGCTGAGAGGATTGAATGAGTTAATATATGTAAGAGGCTGAACCCTTTGGTATTTAAATATTAACTATTTTCATTAGTTAGACCTCAACAGCTGAGATGGAAGGGAACAGTAGGAGGTTGTTTCAGGTGAGTGTCATCACAGAGCATTATGGAGATAAGAGTAATGGAGTTACGAGGAACAATGGATATAGTGATTCAAAGCCTAACTGGCATCATAGAGTCTAGGTTCAGATCCCACCTCCTCCAGTTCTGTGTGACCTTAGCTCTTTTGCTGTGTTAATTGGGTTCAGTTTTTTTCCCAAAATGTGTCAGAAATCCACGAAAAAACAAAAAGTTGGTATTTTGACTATTTTGTGCGTTTAATAATAACAATTTGAGCTGCTTTGTATACAAGGTTGGACAATTAAGTCTGTGAACTTTCCACCATGTAAGTGCATGGTGGAAAGTTCGCGAACTTAATTGTCCGGCCTTCGTATAAATGACATTATTTTATGTATAAAAATTTCCTATTGTTATTCATTCTTGAAAAACACAATAATATAAAAAAAATGTACCTCTGTTTTCCTAATCTTCCTTTCTGGAAGTTTCCATCTGCAGTCAGCAGATGGAAATATTCATTTGGATATATCCTTCCATTGCGGCAAAAGGGTTAGACAAGTTACTTACCTCTCAGAGCTTCACTTTGAGTCATGGGGATCATATTAATTGCTTTTTCACAGGGTTGTTTTGAAGGGTCAATAATATGATGCATATGAAATGCAGAAAAGGATTGTCCCACTTCTGTGTATTTGTTGTAATTACTATGCTAAGTGGCCTGCCATCCTTCCACCCTTCTTTACCCCTGGGCGGAACCGTGAAGTCCTAGATAGTCAGACTTCATGAGTTGGCCCAATTGAGTAGGAATTAGGGGACATGTACGTGTAGACTCGTGTCCTCCTTTGTACTGTCCTTGAGGAATAGGTCTGCTAACAAATGAACTATGGCATACGTCATGGTCAGATACCAAAAGATACCAAAACAGTTTAAAGATTAAAGATACCAAAAGAGTTTAATGGAGGGAACAATAGTCTTTTCGACAAATAGTACTGGATCAACTGGATAGCAATATGGAAAAATGTGAACATCAACTTTTATCTTATGCCACACAAAAAAAATCAGCTCGGGATGGATAATAACTGTAAATGGACCTAAATGTAAAACCCTAAACTCCAAAACATCTAGAAGAAAATGACAAAATCTTTGTGACTTTGAGGGAGGCAAAAGGTCACAGGGCACAGAAGTGTAAGAATGATAAATTTGATATTATCAAAATTAAAAGCTTTTGCTGTTTGAAAGATATTGCTGAGAAAATGAAAAGGCAAACCTTGGAATGGGACAAAATATTCACAGCACTTATATCAGATAAAGAACTTGTATCTAGACTACATAAATGCCTCATACAAATCATTAAGAAGAAAACAACCAACCGATAAAAGTGGGCAAAAAATTTGCACAGATATTTTACAAAAGAAGTTGGCCATAAATGGCCATCAAATAAATGGGCACGAATGCTGCAACCAAGGCTGAATTTAAGAGTGGCATTTTCTGGGCTTCGTAACATGCTGCTAGTTATGCTAATAATTGAGGGGGGCAAGGAGAGAGGACAACCCATCTCTTCCTATACATTTCTCCATTTTCTCCTCTCCTTTAGCGTCTTATCCCCTTCTCCTAAGGAGTAAAGGTTTTAGAGGGCTCAGGTCCAGTGGTCTGTCTATATTTGTCCCGAGGTCATACAGTTAACTCTAGACAGAACCAGAAGCCAAAGCGAGGCTTCCTGAGCCCCTGGATGGAGACTCCTTCATGGGCCAGTGAATGGAGTGTGGCCTGGGGTGCCTTGTCCCTGGCTAGTTTCCCTTTCTCCCCACCCTCAGATTAAAGCTGTGTGGTATTTTCAACCTGGTGGCTCAGGAGAAATAGAGCCATGTTTACGTTTGAGATGTGTTTTCAAAGCAGACGTGCAGTGTCACATGCTGAGATCTAGTACGTATTTCTATTCGACCCTGAGTGGCAGAATTCTACCTCAGTACATTGGACAAAGACGGATAATCAGCATTGGCTTTGGGCTCCCAGAATCAAGGTGTAAACATATTACTGTAACACAGTTATGCTTTCAAGCTGATGTTCTCAGCGATTTGTAAAGTTTTGTGAAATGTTCCCCTACTTCCCAGTGTGGAAAAAAAGTGTTTCCCTGGGAACTGCCCAGAATCATCTGCCACTAACTAGCCGTGTGACCTTGGGCAGCCACATACATCTCTGGGCCTCAGTTTCCTCATGAGTAAGACTAGGGATTGAACTAGTTGATCTTTGACATTTTCTGCCTTCTCTAGTTCCACGATGGTAAGTCTGCCTCACATCTGCCTTTGCATTGAAATGCCACAGACATATATTTAGATATGGTTTTTGCTGTTGATTTGCAGTCTCTGGGATTCCTCTGCCTTGTTTATTGCTTCCTCAAAGCTGCCTTGTATAATTTGCCTGCTTACAATTTTGCTGTTTCCTACAGATGGTTTCATGTTTGAAAGGTGAAGGCGAGAATATTCAGGCAAGAGCCCAGCCACAGACCCAACCCTTTCTGACACTAAAGCTATGTGTTTCTCCTGTTTCTTGTCCTCTGCCCTTCTAGTTAATTCCATTGCTACATTTGGGGTTTATGATTACGAGTACATCTGCCGTAGCAGGCACAGATGTTTTTCTCACTCAATTGTATGGTTAATGGTGAAATGGATTTTTCCAGCAGATGCTCGCATGTGAGTGCTATTCTTTTCTCTCCTGACACATTCTCTACACAAACAGCAGATTGTGTGTCTGGTGTGCTTTCAGCCTAGCAAGAGAAGAATTAAAGCTGAATAACACTGGGCTGATTTTCAACCTCCTAAAAAAATAATGTAGGCACTGAACTTGATAAACTTTTCACAGCTCCCCTGCAGCCCAGATCCAGACCTGTATCTCCAGCCTTTGCCTGTTTTAACCAAGCAGGACGAGAGCAAGCAGTTGTCCTTGGAAGGGTTGCCTTATGAGGGGAAAGTGACATCAGATTCCATTTTAAAAGAGCTGGACTCTACTGCTCTGTGACTGTAGTTTCCGAGACTCAAGTCATGTTATTTAACCTCTGTGTCTTCATCTGTGAGATGGAACCAAAGATACTGAGAACTGCCAAGGAGCAGAGTTCCCTGCTTAGTCTGTGCCCACTACTGGG
The DNA here is from genome assembly GCF_057876585.1 of Rhinolophus sinicus. Lineage (NCBI taxonomy): Eukaryota > Metazoa > Chordata > Mammalia > Chiroptera > Rhinolophidae > Rhinolophus > Rhinolophus sinicus. The sequence goes on from NC_142518.1 coordinate 102,177,352, forward strand.
CATGTATGCCTAATTGGAGCTGACTGATCAGCAGTCTATTTGCACAAAAGACTGAGAAGCCTCCAGGCAGGGAGGCAGCTCTGTGGAAGGGTTAAGAGTTTGGGCTTAATCTAAATTTCAGTAGTGCCAGGGTTTTGCCACCTTGGAACGATTGAATTTTGGAGCCAGATAATCAGTTTCTTCTCTGAGATGGCTGTCCTGTGTATTGTAGGATGTTTAGCACCGTCCTGGCCGCAGCTCTGTAGCGCACCCCCGCCCAAGTTGTGACAACTAAAATTGCTTCCAGAGATTGCCAGATGTGCCTAGAGGAAGGGGTCCGATTGAAAACCACTGCCTTAGAAGCCCTCTTTCTTGGCTTTAAATTCTAGCTCTGACACTTACCAGTTTATGCAGCTAACCCTATGTGCTTGTTTCCTCACATGTAAAATGGGGGTCTTCCCTACTTTGCAGAAAGGATTGTTGAGAAACTGAAAATGACACATGTGTACAAACCTTGGCACATTGTAACATGCTATGAATACCTCCCGACCACGATAGGACCTTTGCTTGTTCCTTTACCCTTTCCTAAGACACACCCTTCCTTTCACTCCATCTCTCTGTCTTGTTAACGCCAAGAAAAAACGTTTTGCATTAATATCATTTAGTTAATGAAATAGCCCATTGCTATGGGTAAAAAAGGTGAGGCCCAGAGATATGAAGTGTCCAGGTTCACATAGTAGTAAGTGGTAGAGCTATGACTCCAAAGCACATGGTTTTAACCACTGTCTACATCCCCTTTCACAATGCCTTCAAGGTGCTTGTAACAATCCTATGGGAATTCCCGTACTTTTCCACATTGTCTGACAAGCTGATATTTCACTAATTCCATATTCTTTTTCATCTTAAAAAATTCCTATTTATCCCCTTATCGCCCTCACTCTCAAACGATACTATCATCTCACACTTTAAAAGAGGACAATGGTATGAAAGTCTCCATTACTTTCCATGACCAAATACATTCATCTACCTGTATTTACACCCACATTCTCTCTTTGCCCTCCTATTTCAGAGGAAGAATTGGACCTGCTCTTATTAAAGGCTCATATTCTACCTGAGTTCTGTGTCTTATTCTTCTGTCCACTGTATTTATACAGTTGGCCCTTTGTATCTATGGTATCCACATGCACAGATTCAAAGGTTGGTTGAATCAATCCATAGATGCAGAACCCATGGATACAGAGGGACACTAAGGGACTTGAGTATCCATGGATTTTGGTATCCGTGAGTGGTACTGGTACCAACATCCCCCCCACCCCCGCCACCCATGGATACTGAGGGATGACTGTATTTCTTTCTTTCTTGAATCTTTAGTAGATTATTCCCATTGGCGTATAAATATGGTCTGGTATGTTCAATCTTAAGATAAAGAAAATAAATCCTTGACATCTGAAACACTCCTAAAAACTCCTCATTTCTTGGTTCTCCTTTCCAGCAAAATGCCTTAAAAGTCCTGTATGTACTCACTTTGATTCCTCACCTTCAATCATCTTGTCAACCTTTTTTGTCAGACTTTCATATCCACCATTCACCTGAGACACTCTTAGCAAGGTTACCATGACCTACAACTTGCAAAAACTGAGTCAATGTTTTTGTCTTCAGTGAGACTTGACCTTGTAGCAACTTTTGGCTCAACTGATCATTCCTTTCTAGAATAACATATTTTTTTCTTTGCTTCTCTCTTCTCATTTTTTCTCTTACCTCATTGGTTTTTCTTTTTATTTAGTCTTTGTTGGCTCCTCCTCTCTCCTAACTTGGTCCTGGGCAACCATCTCTATGTATACTATCTCCCTGGATAATCTCACTCCGAACCATACCCCTCATAACTTCTTTATGGTGGTGATTCCCAAACTTATGTCCCCATTTATGACCACTCCCTTGAGCTCATGTACCCAACTGTTTACTTGCCATCTCCACTTAGATGTCTAATTAGCGTCTCAGACTTGACATATCCAAAACTGAACTTCTGATCTTTCCTCATCTCCACTAAAGCTGAGCTTTCCACATTCTCTGCTATCTCAGAATTGTCAGCTCCATTATTCCAGTTACTTAGGCCACAAACCTTCTGGACTTTTCTCTCTTTATCACACACACCAGATCCCATTCCTTAGGAATTCTAGGTTCTATGTGGGGAAAAAGTTGATGCAGCAGATCTGTTTGCTTATTTCTTGTGTGTCCAAGGGAACTTGGAACCATGATTGACTCTTCGTCAACCCTTGGAAATGTGACCCTCAGAATGTTCTTTATGTCAGTGATGAATGATTTTATTGCATTCCCCTGGAGCAATGGACTCTGCAGTACCAGCTTGTCAGGTTGCTTTGCATAAACATCAAGATTAATGGTGTGCACCTGGTTTCATCGTTAGGCTCTTGAGTTTCCATTGCTATGGCTGGTTATGTAGCTTGATGTGCGTATGTGACCAGTTCTTAATAAAAAGCCTCAGACCCAAAGACTCAAATGGGCTTCCCTGGACCAATACATTCCGCACCTGTCCCTGAAGTTTGCTGCTAGACAGAAAGAATGTCCTGTGTGGCCCCACATGGGGAAGGACTTGGAAGCCTGGGTTTAGCCTCTCTGGACTTTGCCCAGTGTATATCTTTTCCTGTTGCTTTTTCCCTGTATCCTGTGTTACAAACCTTACCGTTCACATTAAACTGTTACTGAGTCTTGTGAGTCCTCGTAGTGAATCAACAAACTTAAGGTGGTCTTGGGGCCCCTGAAACACTCTACCCTCAAAATATATCCATAATGTAACTCCTTCATACCATCTTTGCTGTTCCCACTCTGGTCCAAACTACCATTGTCTCTCATCTGGGATAATGCAATACTAATTCCACCCTTGCCTCCATATAACTGATTTTCTAAAGAGCAGCCAGAGTGATTTCCAAAAAAATGTAAACCTTATTCCATCACTTCCCTCTTAAACATCTTCCAATGACTTTATACCATGTAGCAGTAGTCTACAAGGTCCAACATGATCTGGCCCCCTGACGCCCTCTGAAATCATCTCTTACCACTACTTCCAATGATCATTTTGCTCCTCTGTTCCCAGAGCACTGTAAGTTCATTCATTCTGACAGAAGCTGTTCCCTCTGTCAAGAAAGATTTAGCTAAAAAAAAAAAAAAGAAAAAAAAAGAGAAAGAAAGAAAGATCTAGCTCTAGCTCTTCATTTTTATCTTTTTATAGCTGGCTCCTTTTGGTCATTCAGGTCTCAGCTCAGATGTCACCTCCACAGAGTACCCTAGCTTTTAACCCACAATTGCTTTTATCCTATAGCCCTCTCTCTTTTACTCATGTCACTTTTCAATATTTGAAATCATCTTGTTTGTTTTTAGAACACAATCCCCTTGAGGGCAGAGACTTTGCTTTACTGACATTTCTCCAGTGCCTAGAGCAGTCCTGACTCATAGTAGTAGGATATTACGTGTTGATTGAACAAACAAAAATCTAAAACAACTTGCATCTTTAAGGAAGTCCCTATTGGAAGGTGTGTGTGTGTGTGTGTGTGTGTGTGTGTGTGTGTGTGTATAAGGGCTAGGAAATTTCTGACAGAGTGAAAGTTTCATCATCTATGTTATTCTTTGTTGTGTCCTTAGTTCCTGGGACACTGCCTAGATTATAGTAGGTGTTCAATAACGATTTGTTGAATAAATGAATGGTACCTGACACAAAGTGTGCATCACAAATATTTGGAGAAAAAAAATTAAGAAGTTAAGATATATCACAAATACCTAGGTGTATGGTTTATGTCTTCCTGCTTCCTATGTTCCACATTTTCCTCCTCTTGATAAAACATATTTGCTAGTTCTTTCAATCAATATTTATTGAGGGTCTAATTTGTACTAGTGATATTATAACTAATTATCTAAAGTAACTTATTGAAAGCATTACTAGACAGAACTTCTTTAATAGTTGAGTTCATCTTTTGTCTTTGTCAATTGGGCAATAAGAAAATTGATGGAAGACTAAAATCACACTATGTTATGCAGTATCATAGATTTTGACTCCATATCTAAAGATTTATGCATGAGGAGAGAATGATACTGGATAAAAGAGCTAACAGTAGTACAAAGTAGACTGAACAGTTTTTTGGTCTACGCCTATTGCCCATATCTACTGCTGGGATTTTAAGAAAGTGTTTCCATGAAGTTCAATATACTTTAATAAATTTTACAAAAGGATTAACTACCTTGGTCAAATAGATGGTTGTGCGAGTCTGAAAGCGTTATTCAGATGCCTGCTTTTTGGGTAAAACTTTACAGGTCAATTATTTTGGCTTAGAAAGACAAATTATTTCAAGTGTTTTGGGACAATAAAGAGTTTTTGTAGTGTCTAGAAAACTCAAGGGTGGTAATGAGCATCCATGTAGACATACCCATTTTTACCGGTGGGGTAGATTCCTATAAGTGAAATAGCTTGATCAAAAGGTATGCTTTCTTGAAATGTTCATAGTTACTGCCAAAATACTTTCCAAAAGGGTTAGAGCAAATTTATACTCCTGCCAACATATGTGAAATATCGCCCTTTTCCTGTACCCTCTCTAGCACTAGGTATTATCAAGCATTCTAATTTTTCCACTCTAATTTTCAAAAAATCTTATCACCTTGATATTTTGATTTCCATTTCCTTGACAACTTTTGAGATTGCACATTTTCATATATTTGTTGAATATTTTTAATTCTGTGAATATTGTATTCACATTCTTTGCCTATTTTATATTGTATTAATTATATTTTCTATAACTGCTAATTATTGATTTGCAAAATTTTTTGTATGTTAGAGATATGAATGTTTTGCTTGTTGAATTTTAAAAATGTTTTACCCTTATTTTTATTATTTGAATTTATTTGTAGAATCTTTTGATGTATAGAAGATTTTAATATTTATGTGGTTAAAATGATCAAGTTTTCATTTTATCACTTCCAGATTTTTTTTTTTTTACCTTGCTAGGGAACACTCACCCATACTGAATTTACAGAATATCATTCTCTTACTACTCTGTTTTTTCCACTTCATTTTTAATCATTCCAAAGTATGTGCAGGTAAGAATCTAAATTTATTTTATTCCAAATATATTCCAATGGACCCAATTAAATTTATTGAATAATCCTTCATTTCCTCACTTCTTTAATTACCCCCATTTTAATATATTTCATCCCTGTATATAATTGTATCCATCCTTTGACTCTCTTTTCTGTTCCACTCATCCATTTGTCTATTGTTCTGTCAATACCATAGTCCTTTAATTATAGTTGCTGTATAATATATTTTGATATCTGGTAGGTCAAGTCCATCCACAGTAGTCTTCTTCAAAAATTTCGTGGCACTTCTTGTACGTTTCTTTTGTCATGAGGATTTTCATTTATTTTTTATAATTGCAAAAAAAATTCCAGTTTGATTATTTTTTAATTTTTTAAAAATTTTATTAGTTTCAGGTGCACAAGACAAAGCAATACTTAGACGTTTATCATTTATATCCCTCACACTGTGTGAACCCCCCTCCCCCATCCACAATCCCTCTGACATCGCACAGAGCCATTACATTTCCACTGTCCAGTTTGATTTTGATCGAAGATAAATTAATATACTAACTCTATTCCAAATACATTCCAATGGACTATTATCAACTATCACTAAATATATATACATCTTAGCTCTTTTAACCTTAGACATTTTTATTCAGGTGAGAAAATCATCTTGATTGCAGATCAAAATTTGCAAGTCATAATGTCTGGTCCTGTGATTTTTCTACTTATGTATTTTCTGTATCTGTAGCCTATTTCACGTCATCACTGATGAGTAGTTACATGGATATTTTGTGCTTTGGTGTCAACTGCTCTAGAGGGCACTTGCCCCAGAACATTCCAAAATGATTTTCATGTAAGCCACATTGTCTACATTTTGTCTCATGCCATATTTTTGAAAATCTAATCCAAACACTAGAAATTTAACTTAGATTTAGGGGTATATTACGTCTTTAAAGTATTGTCTTCCTTGCCAAGGACGATGGTATGTCTATCCATTTATTCAGGTACTTTTATATAGTTTCAATATGTTCTTATACTTTTTCATTATAACATTTTTTCTCTGGTACTTTATAGATTCTTATTGCCATTATGAATAGAATTTCCTTTTCTTTTCATTTCAACTTCTAACTGTATATTGTAAGTATAAAACAAAACTCATTTCTAGCCAATTTCTTAAGTTTTCTTATCATGATAGTGGATTTACGTGATGATTTTGGATTTTCTAGGTACACAGTCATAATATCTGCAAATATTATTAATTTTGTCTCATGTTCTAAAATGCATACCATATATTTAATTTTGCTGTCTTATTGCATTAACTAGGACTCCAAATGATAATTACAGATAGAGGAAATGTTTTTTATACTAATGCTCAACAACTATAGAGAAAATCTGAATACCATGTAGCTATTAATGATGACATGTTTGGAAAATACTAAATGACATGGGAAATGCTCCATATTATGCATTAATTTTAAAAATATACAGAATTGTTTTTGGGATATGAGCTAGTTTTAAAACACAGACAACACACACAGGTATGAAGGTACACACACACACATACACACTCACACACTACATACGTTCTTTTTTTTAAAGACTTTATTGGGGAAGGGGAACAGGACTTTATTGGGGAATAGTGTGTACTTCCAGGACTTTTTTTCCAAGTCAAGTTGTTGTCCTTTCACTCTTGGTTGTGGAGGGTGCCATTCAGCTTCAAGTTGTTGTCCTGGCCCATGTGGGAATTGAACCGGCAGCCTTCGGAGTTAGGAGCATGGAGCTCTAACCTCCTGAGCCACCGGGCCGACCCCATACGTTCTTTTTTTATTAAAATTTATTGGGTTACTATTTGTTTTGTTGATGATAGCCATTCTGACTGGGGTGAGGTGATATCTCATTTTGGTTTTTATTTGCATTTCTCTGATGATTAGTGATGTTGAGCATTTTTTCATATGTCTATTTGCCATTTGTATGTGGTATATAAACCGAAAACAACAAAAGAACAAGACAAACAAATGAGAAACAGAAACTCATAGACACAGACAATAGTTTAGTGGTTACCAGAGGGTAAATGGGGAGGGGGGTGGTAGATGAGGGTAAAGGCGATCAAATATATGGTGATGGAAGGAGAACTGACTCTGGGTGGTGAACACACAATGGGATTTATAGATGATGTAATACAGAATTGTACACCTGAAATCTATGTAATTTTACTAACAATTGTCACCCTAATAAATTTAAATAAAAAATAATAATAAAAAAAATGTATTGGGTTGACGGTGGTCAACAAAACTACATAGGTTTCAAATGTATAATTCTATAATACATCATCTACATATTGCATTATGTGTTCACCACCCAGAGTCAGTTTTCCTTCCATTACCATATATTTGACCCCCTTTACACTATTCTATCATCACACTACATACTTTCAAGATGAAAAAATAAAAAAAGCCTGGGAGAATATATGTCAATATAGAAAATATATTATCATGTGATAGTAGAATTTTTCATGTTCTTTATATATTTAGGTATTTTACAGTTTCCATGGTAAGCGTACATAGTTCCTGCGATTAGAATAAAACCATACATGTTATTAAGAGCAAGATAGAAATTTTTACATGAACTGCAACAGACAGTGAGAAGGGGCTCCTTATCTGGTCTGCAAGTTCCAATGATTAAGTTCTAAATATTAATTGCAGAGAGTTTTTAATATAATGGCTGTTGCTCAACATCCTGGCTTTATATTTTTATGACTCTACTTGCTATCTTCACAGAGTTGTGGAATGCTGGCACTGCAACTCTCCCTCAGTCAAACTGGCTCTGCCAATGCCATCTGCAAAATACTTGCTGCATAATGTATTTGCAAAATGGCTACCTCATTGGCTATGGGGAGAAGAAAGAAACAGTTCTTTGCTGAGTGCTGTGTAGAAGACTCTCCCCCATTACTTAGAGTCCCTTTCCCCCTAGAGATCCCTTTCTGCTCTCTCTACCGTCAGTCATCTCCTTAGCTGACACAGTTCCAGTTAAAGCTGGTCCCCTTGCAGATTTGCTGGTGCTTTATTCTATTTCATGCAGGTTATAAAAGTGGTTGTAACTTTTGTACTTGAGGAGAATTAAAGAACTTTCAGACTCATCTTTTATAGCCTTTGCCCACTCTTCCTACAGAGGTTTTATTTAGGGAAGATGTTCACCTGAATTTGCTATTAGCTGTGAGTCAGCCAATCTAAGCAACAGGAGCATCTTAAATCCTGAGAATTGAGGCTTCTTAGGTTTTGTTGTCTGTGGCCTTTGATTTCTTTTCCTCCTGGTGGGAATAGAGTAGAGGGCGAAAGAGGTTAAGAAAGCCACATAGAGTAGAGGCTGTCAAAGGCCCATTAGGTGAAATCTAAGACAAGAATTCCAAAGCTCACCAAGTTTGAAAGTATAAACTTTCCTTCAAACACTTAGAATGTGGATATATCCCTTAAGCCATTTGGTTTTATGTTAGAAAACCCAGATTGTTTTATCTTGTTAAAGAAGACTGTCATGAAAATGTTAATTCTTTCTTATTTTTTTTTAACTGGATTGCTATATACTGAGTGTGTGCCCTTGGTTTGAGCAAATCAGGAACATCCCACATTTTGATCCATGCTTCAGGATTTGGATGATATTTTCTTCCTTTCTTTAATTTCCTAACAGAGATGCTGGTACTAAAAACAAACTGTTGCTTTGTCAAAGCCCATATTCTGTTACTCTGTTATTTATACAGAGTCTAATAAAACATTATGCTACTAATCAAAGGTGATAGATACAAAGCATTGTTTTGTCTTCTGGCATTATGGATTATGCTAATGGCCATCTGCCCATAATTGATATTTTGTTCTCCACTCACAGAAAAATAAACAGACTCAACTATAAAAGACAACTATTTTATTGTTATAGATGCTGTTGCAGTTGTCTTTTATTCTCCATTATGTTTTTCATAATTTCTTAGTTAACTATTTAGTAGTATAATAATTTCACGGCACTAGGGCTGTCACTGCATTCCAAATGGGGATTTAAATGTATTGTATATACACAGTGATGTCATCCATGATGTCTTCACTGTGTAGCTGGGAAAGAACAATCAAGCCAATAACATTTAAGACATATTGGGGCTACTACTTTTCTTTTCTTTTCGCACATATTGGAGGGTAACTCACACTTTAGTGTTCAGTGGAGTAAGAATTAGTAATAAAAAAATCAATCCAGAAAAACACGGGCTCAGTGGTAATAGCGGAAAATCAATTGAGCCAAAATATCCTTGGATTTTGCACACGTGGCCCTACATTTAGAGGGAAACTCATTTCTTTTAAGGAATTCATCTACAACTTTACTCTCCATTACAATCAAAAGTTTCCTCTTGCAGTTGTGCTGGTAAGTAGATGCGGATATATGCAGTCACAAAGCATTCATGGTGTGTGTGAAGAAAACTCCACTAAATCTGACTAAATACTAGGAGGAAATACAAAAGAAGTCAAAGATGTGGTACTTGCCCTAGAAATATTTATGATCCAGTTGGGAGCTGTACTCTACAACTTAGGAACATTTATAAGCAAAGCATCCAGGGTGAATTGATAGAGGCTTTAATTGCTAGAAGGTAAGGATTTGTGTTTTATAACAAGATTGCCCACAGAAATTGCTCACTATTTTGAAAAGTCTTCAGTAGCTAAGAAGAGAAATTAAAAATCTTTCCTGAGATCTCTGGAATCTACATTCACAGAGTAAATAGATGTCATTTGAAGGTCATGGTCTATAGTCCCCTGGTGACAAATAGCCCTGAATTGAAAAATAAAATGGCATCACTGGTGGTTTATGTCTTCAAATTAAGCACTTCCTTCCCAATGAATTAGGTATGATTAGTATCGTAGAGAAGTCAGGTGGTGTGGTTTGGTATAATAAATGGCAGAGCATGTATCTTTATACACAGCTTCTAGTTATAACACCATACTCTTCTGAACTTCAAAAGGAGAAAGGATGGTACATAACTTCTGCTCATTTTTCTGTGGGGTTTTCTTTTTCTTATTGATTCCTAATACATCATTGTATATGGTATATTAACCTTTTGTTTTTCATATTTAGGACAAATATTTTTGCCTATCTGTAGTTTGTCGTTGTTACCTTATTAAGGTACCTTTTTCCTTACTTAAATTTTAATTTTTATGTTGTCAAATATGAGAACTTTCTCATTATATAGTAACACATATGTTTGGTTTAATGATTAGGAAGGCCTTCTCTAAGATTATAGCAAATAGTTTCCTTTATTTTCTTAAATTTCTTTCATAGTTTGAATTTTGTATTATTATTTTTTTTTTTTTTTTGGATTTTTTTGTTGATGTATGGTGGGAAGTAGAGAATCTAACTTTGTTTCATTTCCTGCCCCCCCCCCCACATAACTACCCTGTTGTGTCATTATTATTTATTTAATAACAATGTAAAATGAAGTTTTATCATATACTGAATAATATATACATTGTTTTTTTGTTTACGGAACCTCTATTTGTTTAATTGATCTGTTTGGCTAGTCTATGCATTGCCAGAATCACACTTTTTTTCATTCTGCCCCATTGGCCACTCTTTCTCAGTCTCCCTTGAGCCTCATTTCCCCAAACTCTTAACATTATAGTGCCATAGGTCTCAGTCTTTGAGGCTTTTATGTCTATACTCACTTCCTAGGTGGTCTCGTGCAGCCTGAGGTCTTTATATAATATCTATAAACCAATGATTTCTAAATTTATGCACTCCCTCCAAGCTATCCCCTCACCTCTGGACTCTTACATCCAATTGCCGAACCAATGTCTCCACTTGGTTATAAGCATCTCAGTTTTTTACATCCACAACTGGACTCCTCATCTTCTCCCATCTCCCTATCATAAACCTGCTTTTCTCATTCTTTTCCATCTTAATGAATGGTGATCCCATCTGTCTAGTTGCTGGCAATAGGTACTTAGTACTGTGTGTTGAATATGTGGACAAATCCATGAATAAATGTTCTTGTCCGTCCAGGAGATGGCCTTACCCAGCTTGTTGTTAATATTGATATCATCTTCTTCCTAGAAGAATTAGACAACTTTCCATCCATGTTTTTGCCTGAAGTACTTCTAGTTCAGATTCCACCTCAGCAATCTATACAGGCTGATTCTAGAGCAGGGGTGTCCAAACTGCGGCCCGTGGGCCAACTGCGGCCCGCAATCAATTGTTAATTGGCCCGCAGCAAATTCCAAAAATATATTTAGTTTGCTTAAATAAATCAGGTGAGGCAATACGTACTTCACCTCGAGTGAGTGGCCTGGCTGTTTGTGTATTTTACCACATATGGCCCTTGGTGAAAAACGTTGAAAAAAGTTTGGACACCCCTGCTCTAGAGAGACAGGATGACGAAAGTTGACAAAGCCACAGTGAGTGATGGCCCTCTTTTTCATCTGGGAAGACTGAGTGAGATGAAAAGCTCCAAGAATCCTGTCCCCAATGGGCTGAACCTTCAGAAAGGGAACAAATATTGAATATGAACATTGTTCTTTAAGTCTCAGCACACATAAAAGCTCCCTTCCTTCTGAGGTATTATCTGGCCCTCTACCTATAACTATGGCTTTTCTCAGGTGAGCATGATTTGAGCTCTGAAATAGCAACTCTTCTCCATCATTGTTCAAAGATAACCACTGTTCCTCTCTCCACCCCCAAAACTTACACTGTTTTCTTCCACCCCCAAAACTTACACTGTATTAGCGATAGCTCAGGTGTTATAAAATCGCTGGTTTCACCAATGATAATATTGATACTGAAAATCCAATTTTGGGAAACTGAACTTAATCCTCCCCATAAAGTCATTTGTATGGAAACTAATTGGCCAGAAGAAAAATGAGAACTTTTAAATCATGAAATAATAGAGAGTCTTCATTCATCTGGCCAAACTTATCATAAGGTACAGATAGCAATAGATGAGGGAGGAAAACAGATTATTAGCTTAGTAAAAAATTATCATATAAAGTGTTCTTTGGTTGGCTAGGATGTTTGCTTCCCTCACATTCATACTTGTCTAATATAGGACATTTTCTGCTCCTAATCATTGTAACTGGTTTAATACTATTGCTCTTGCTCCTAGTTTGTAAATGTTATACTAGATGCAAAAAACAAAAAACAAAAGACAGAAAAAACTTGGATTATGATAGCTCATAGATTAGAAATGATCCAGAATATGTTTAATGAAGACATATAGGGTGTGACTGCCTCCCATTTGTTTGCCTTTTCTAGAAAGAAAGAGACAGAGACAGAGAGAGAGAGAGAGAGAGAGAGAGACAGAGAGACAGAGAGACAGAGAGAGAGAGAGAATTCGGCCTTGACTGCCATCTAAGGTTATGGTCTTGCCCCATCCCCAATGGTCCAACATTCAACAGGACAAACACTGACACTAAGACTTTCTAGGAATGAGCCTTCCTAGCATCCTGGGACCACACTATCCAACCAAAAGGTTGGTCATCAGTGCATCCTTTGGATTGATTTATGATCAAAAGGGGAAACTGTGGATGGAAAATGGGCCACAGGTGAAACTTGGTAAGCTCAGCTCAGGAGACTGAAAATAACCACATAGGATGGCATGAACATAAAAATTCCTAACTAAGGTGGACCATGGCTAGTAGTCACATCTTTAGCCTGTGGTTTCCTTGACAAAGGTCAATCTTTACCTTAAGTGAGCCTGTCTATTGTCTTTTTGCATGTAGGATAACTGCCCTTGGAATGTCAGTAATACCTTCTTCAGGACCAGAGCGGGAAACTATAGAACCCCTCATTATTATTCTTGTCCCCTGATTACCATCTCTATGTGCTGTACAAAGTGAACTATTAACTATCTTGTACCCACCTATGTGAAAGAAGTACGTGTCTCTCCAATTTACTTTTATCCAGTCCCAGAGATTTCCCCCTACTTTCCTTTCTCCCACCCCCTTAATCTAGCACCAATGGATTTCATGTAACTCTCCTCCTCTGATTCTATGTATAAAATAAGCTGCAAACCACCATTTTGCAGAGCATTTTCACAATCCGTTGAGATTTTGCTTCCTGGCAATTGTTGTCAGTTTGGCTCAAATAAACTCTTATAAACTTTCCCTTAGGCTGGATGTTTTTCATCACCACACCATAAGATGAAGCAGTGTAAAATCAGTTTTGCTGTTTAGCTGGTTTCAAAATAACTTTCTAGGCGGTGATGTCATTCTTACATGTGTCCCAGTCACCCTGTTGATTAAAGTGCCTGAGTAACTAGTAAAAGGTAATGTGATCTTTATGTATCTGAATTAAAGATGTGGAGAAATTTATGCTATATATTTCTTTTTCTACTTTTCAATAGACTTTGAAGGAAATGTACCAAGGGAGCTGAAGCATTAAACCAGTAGAAAAAGGGCTGGTGTCCAATTGGATTCTATCCCTCAACCTTGAAAAATAATGCTTTCTCCATTTCTAAGCAATGAAATGATGGGACAGGAAAGGCAAGAGAGTAGCATGTTGTTTTGCCCACTTCTCACCCTTGAACAATGCCAATGTGTTAGGAGAATTCAAAAGTTGGCCTGTTATCAATCGCTCCCCTAATTATCAGTTAACATATTAATTTTCATCTAACTGGTAACTAATACTTAAATTTTCAGTCAAACTTTTGTCAGGGATTAAAGGATAGTCAGCAAGAATGGGTGCCCCTGCCCTGCCTGCCCACTCCCTTCAAAGGGGATTTTTTTTCTCATTCAAAACACTTTCATGAGGAAATTCTGACCATTTTCTTATGAAAAGCACATTTTGCATTTGTGGAATAATTAGCAGCAGAGTGTGAGGTGAAATTTATCTTTCTCAATCCTTTCTATTTGAAATCCTTGGACATAACAAATGCTCAATAAATGCTTTGTGAATTAATGTTTAAGCCCGCACTCAGACCTAAGTTAGTGGTAACCCACTCATTTTATTTGGGAGGAAACTGAAATCCAATAAATGGCCACACATCTAGGCCACGGTTGCCTGTTCCCAATCGAGTTTTCTTCCCACTAAGCGTTCTGCTGTCATGAAGTAGGAATTACATTAAATATCCTGCCACTCTTTAAGATAGTAAGCTAGAAAGAGCTTTGTTACAGCTAGGACCTAGAAGAATTAAATTTTTTTTTTACATTTTTATGAATTAGCAAATTAAAATAAATGCAGTTACTGAAGGGAAATTTTAAATCCCATATGATTCTGCACCACCTCCATCTTGTCTGTTTCTCCGACCTTTCCCCCAACTTCTGAAAACCTTCTGCTATGCCCTCTCCTCATCTGCAAAACCCACCATAATCTTAATCTGTTTTCTGAAATTTTCCTTTCTCCCTTGCTCTATCTAAAACCTAGATCTCCCCCGAGGACATTGCTTCTGATGTCTTCACATTGTGCCTCATTTTTCTCCCACTGTCTTTTTAAATACTACATCTGTAGGTCAGAGAGTTCTCTACTTGATTTCTCATTACTGTTTCCAACCAGTCCTCGTCCTCTTCCCTAAGCACTGTCAGTTTTGATTCTCATGTCATCAGGTGAAATGACTCACTGTGCCTCATTGTTGTAATTTCTAATGGCCCCTGGGTCATTTACCAAAGATGTTATTTCCTGGTGCATTAGCATTTTCTCTAAAATGACTCCTGTCTTAATTCTTTGGAATTTCATGATAGACAGAAATGATACTCCAACATTCCAATGTCTCAATTCCTTGAACATTTCCCCTTCAATGATTTTGTCTTTACTCTCATTCAGATACTTGTTCCCATGGTCATAACCTTGATTTTGTCATCAGTAATGATCAACCCCTCCATAATCTCAATCTCAATCTTCACTCTCTGTCCAGTGCCTCCTATCTGTCCATCAAATTCCTCCTGTTACACCAACTCAACTAATTCTTCAACTCATCTGGATGTGAGTGGTATTACCACCTTTGCCACTGTCTTTTAACTCGTGCTATCCCTTACCTCCTTGACCAGGTAAATGCCAGGGTCAAACATTAAAATCTCTTTGCATACACCCTCAACACCCTGTTCCTCTCTTGCTTTGCTGTACCATCTTGGAAAAACAATAACCTGGTTAAATCCAACTTCTCATGCACCAGTATCTATGAAACTGAATATGGCTGGATAAAACCACACAGCCATACTTATTGGAAGTCCTTTAAATTCATTCCCAGTAATCTCAATTGGAAATTTAATGTCATCCATGTACTGTCTCACTCTCCATCATTCATACTTCATACTATATCCCATCTCTTTAAACCTCTGAAACTGCCTACCCCACTTCTACTGTTAGCTGATGAGTTTGCGTACTCTATCACTGAGAAATTTGCAGTGATCAGAAGTTCCACATCACATCTACTATCGCACCATCACATCTACTCACGTACAAGGATCTGCCCTCACATACATCATATTCCCACCTGTTACTATAAATCAACTATACATGCTTCTATGTCAAGCCACTCCTTCTGATCTATGCATTGATTCTCGTTTCTTCTTCCTTATTCTAGACATTGTTCCAGCCGTTCTCCTTGCTCTTTCTGACATTATTGTTTGCTCCACTCTACTAGATCATACCCATCAGCATACAAACATGTGGCCATTTTTCCTGTCTTTAAAATGTAATCTTGGCTACACTTTGTCCTTCAGCCACCAACCTACTTCCTTTTTATCCTTGGTAGCAAAATTTCTTGAGTTTTCTGTATTTGCTATATCCAATTCATTTCCTTCTGTTCTCTCTTCACCATAGTCGCATCAGGCTTTCATTCCCATCTCTTAGTACTAAAGTGCTTTTCTCATGGTCACCAATGATGACCACATTGCTATTCCCAGTGGTCAAGTCTCAGTTCTCACCCACCAGCAGCATTTGGCACAATGCTCCTTAACAGTTTCTGGCTTAAATATCTTGATACTATAATACATTTTCTTTTTTTTTTTTCCTTTTAACTCACATGCTTTTCCTTCTCAGTCTCCTTTGCCATCTGCTCCGTTTCTTCCCAAACTTTACAAGAAGAATACCCAGGGATCCTTACTCATAGCTCTTCTCTAAAATACACTGACTCCCTTGGTGATTTCATCCAATATCATGTCTTTATATACCATCTATATGCTAATGACTCCCAAATCTATATCTCCAGCCTCAACTTCTCTCCTAAACTTCAGACTTGTATATGTAGCCTCCTACTTGACATTTCCACTTGGATGTCGAATAGATATATAATAGATATCTCAAATTCAGAATTTCAAAATAACAGCTCCTGATCATCCCACATGAAAGCCTGCTCCTAATGCAGTCTTGCCTATCTCATTTAATGTGGTTTCTCTGGCTATACCTTAAAATATATCCTAAATCTGCCTACTTTTGATCTCCTCCACCAGTGCCACCCTTAGACCCAGAGAAGAGGTGCCTTTTCTCTTGGCTGACTTCTTTAGAGGGCCTGGCATATCTCAAACACACAAAAATAAATTTATTAAATAACACATGGACACTTTTGGTATATGAAAACAAATGTTCAGCACTGTCAAAATATGATCTGTAACCCTAAACTTCCACTTTCCTCATGAATGTCATTCAAGCACCAGAGAAACACATCTCTTGCTCTGTATTCTTGAAAAACTAAATAATTATACAAATGCTCTGAAGACTCAGTTTGTATAGCTGCTGAAATTGAAGATGGACACTGCATTAGAGTGTGGGAAAGCTGTGAGAGGCAGAAGCTCCTAAATAATGAAAAGAACAAATTACCTTATTGAATCCTTCCTCTCCAATAGCATAAATGCAGTAGAATCTTGAATAACAAAGTATCATTTCCCAGTAGCGCTATGTCCATTTTCTAGCTTTCTTTTGTGTTAACTGGAGGGAGTTATGAATTAGTTCAGTATTCATGACCATTGGACATGGAAGCTGAGGATTGTTTTGTCATATTAAACAATTCATATTTCTTTAAATTTAAAATGTAAATTTCATTAAATTTCCACATAATTTGTGGGAAGCACTATACCAGTTTTATAAATTATGGTGTGCGTCTATACATTGTCTATAGAATTTGTATGTGTCATGGAGAATGAAATGATGAAATTTAAATGTAATGTAATAGCTTCTGTAATAATGAACATTTATCAAATGCACTGTATTACACTATTTGAACGTGGTAAGTGAAATTTATGGTTTATTTATGTATCTATGTATTGTTTTAACAGTTTTATTTATAATTTCAGTTGGTACTGCCTCACAGATAAAGTTTCCCCATTATTAACACTCTATTAATACTACAATGACTCAAGAAAGTACATCTAATCTGGAAGTGTCATGAACAGAGTAAGTATTATGTAAAAATGTTGATTTTTTACATAAATCAAAATATTTGATTTATGTAAATAAATATCAAATCATATCAATCATATTTTTTTACATAAATTTTTTTCAGGCAAACAATAATTTGCCTGAAATAAAGACAATAAAATTTTTATAGAATAGACGTAAATAAAATATGAATTATGTGTGTTTTGTTATTAATCATGCATGCAATGTTAGTCGCCAACAGAACACCCAGACACATACAATAATATATCAATTCAGTCATATTAGATATTTTTCCACCTTTCAGTTATATAAAATATATATGTTTATACGTTTAAAAAATTCTCAATGTGAAGGCATATTTGTAAGACAAGAAGGTACAATATATCGTATTTAACATGTGTCGGTTTCATTTCAACTCTTTCCCCGAGCACCACACATTTTAGGTATGAATCTGTCTAACAGTGCTCCCACCGAGATGAAAGCCACCCTCATTTCTCACCTGAATTATTGCAGTAATATTCTAACTGGTCTATCTACTTACATATTGTCAGTATTATTTTTATTATGTTTTAATTTTTCAATTACACTTGGCATTCAATATTATTTCGTATTAGTTTCAGGTGTATAGCATAGTGGTTAGACATTTATGTAATTTACAAAGTAATTCCCACTATAAGTCTAGTACCCACCTGGCACCATGCACAGTTATTACAGTATTATTGACTATATTCCCTATGTTGTACTTTACATCCCTGTGACCATTTTGTAACTATCAATTTGCACTTCTTAAAGCCCTCACTCTTCTGACCCAGCCCCCAACAACCCTCACATCTGACAAAGATCTGTTTGTTCCCTGCGTCTATAAGTCTGTTTCTGTTTGTTCATTTATTTTGTTTTTTAGATTCCACATACAAGCGAGATCGTATGGCATTTGTCTTTCTCAGTCTGACTTACTTCACTTAACATAATATCCTCTAGGACCATTCATGTTGTTGCAAATGGCAAGATTTCATTCTTTTTATGGCTGAATAATATTCCATTGTATATATGTACCATCTCTACTTTATTCAGTCATCTACTGATGGGGACTTACGTTGCTTCCATATCTTGGCTATTGTAAATAATGCTGCAATGAACATAGGGGGGAATATACTTTTGTAATTAGTGCTTTGGATTTTTTCGGATAAATACCCAGAAGTGGAATGGCTGGGTCATCTGGTAGTTCTATTTTTAATTTTTTGAGGAAACTCCATACTGATTTCCACAGTGGCTGCACCAATTTGCAATCCCACCAACAGTGCATGAGGGTTCCCTTTTCTCCACATTCTTGCCAACAATTGTTTGTTGATTTATTGATAAAGGCCATTCTGACAGGTGAGAGGTCATATCTCATTGAGGTTTTAATATCCATTTCTCTGATGATTAGTGATGTTGAGCATATTTTCATATGTTTATTGGCCATTTGTATGTTCTCTTTGGAGAAATGTCTATTCAGGTCCTCTGCCCATTTTTTAATTGGACTGTAGTTTTTTTTGGTGTTGAGTTGGGTGAGTTCTTTATGTACTGGCTATTAACACCTCTGTGGATGTATCACTAGTGAATATTTTCTCCCATTCAGTAGGTTGTCTTTTTGTTTTGTTGATGGTTTCGTTTCCTTTGCTGTGTAAAACCTTTTTAGTTTGATGTATTCCCACTTGTTTATTTCTCTGTTTGTTTCTCTTTCCCAAGGCTATATATCTATGTCTATATCTATATATCTATATCTATATCTACATCTATATCTATATTATTTAGAGAAACGTCAGAGAGTTTGCTGCCTATGATTTCTTCTAGGAGTATTATGGTTTCGGTCTTACATTTAAGTCTTTAATCCATTTTGAGATTTTTCTTGTATACGGTGTAAGAAGGTGGTCTAGTTTCATTTTTTGCATGTATCTCTCCAGTTTTCCCAACACCATTTGTTAAATAGACTGTCTTTACCTCATTGTGTATTCTTGCCTCCTTTGTCATAGATTAAGTGACCATAAAGCGTGGATTTATTTCTGGGCCCTCAGTTCTGTTCCATTGATCTAAGAGTGTGTTTTTATGCCAGTACCAAGCTGTTCGGATTACTATAGCCTTGTAGTATAGCTTGATGTCAGGTATTGTGATACCTCCAACTTATTCTTTCTCAAGATTGCTGTGGCTATTTGGGGGCTTTTATGGTTCCATATCAATTTTAGGATTATTTGTTCTAGTTCTGTGAAAAATGCCATTGATATTTTGATAGGGATTGCACTGAATCTATTATAGTACTTTGGGTAGTATGGACATTTTAACGATGTTAATTGTTGCTATCCATGAGCACGGTATGTGCTTCCATTTATTTGTATCTTCTTCAGTTTCTTCAGTGTCTTATGGTTTACTGAGTACAGGTCTTTTACCTTTATGGTTAAATTTATTCCTATGTATTTCATTTTTCTTGACGCAATTGTAAATGGGATTGTTTTCTAAATTTCTCTTTTTGATAATTCGTTATTTGTATATAGATGCAACCAATTTCTGAATCTTAATTTTGTATCCTGCTACTTTACTGAATTCATTTATCAGTTCTAATAATTGTGTGTGTGTGTGTGTGTGTGTGTGTGTGTGTGTAATCTTTAGGGTTCTCTATAAATAGTATCATGTCATCTGCAAATAATGACAGTTTTACTTCCTTTCCAATTTGGATGCCTTTTATTTATTTATTTTTCTTTTTTGAATGGTGTGGCTTGGCCTTCCGATACTATGTTGAATAAAAGTGGTGAAAGTGGACGTCATTGTCTTGTTCCTGATCTTACTTAAGGTAAATCCTTTTAGCTTCTCCCCATTGAGTATGATGCTAGCTGTGGGTTTGTCATATATGGTCTTTATTATGTTGAGGTATGTTTCCTGTATTCCCAGTTTCTGAGAGTTTTTCTCATGAATGGATGCTGGATATGGTTAAATGCTTTTTCTGCATCTACTGATATGATCATATTTTTATCTTTCATTTAGATTATGTGGTGTATCACATTAATTGATTTGTGGATATTGAACCAATTTTGCATCACAGCAATAAATCCCACTCAATCATGTTGTATGATCTTTTTAATGTATTGCTGAATTTGGTTTGCTTGTATTTCATTGAGGGTTTTTGCATCTATGTTTATCAGGGATATTAGTCTATAATTTTATATATTTTTGTAATGTCTTTGGCTTTGTAATCAGGATAATGGTGGCCTCATAAAATGAGCTTGGGGGCTTTCCACCTTCTTGAATTTTTGGGAATAGTTTGAAAAAATAGGTGTTAATTCTTCTTTGAATCTTTCGGAAAATTCCCCTGTGAAACTATCTGGTCCAGGACTTTTGTTTGTTCGGAGTTTTTTTTATCACTGATTCGATTTTGTTAGTAGTTATTGGTCTGTGCTGATTTTCTGTTTCTTTTTTATTCAGTCTTGGAAGATAGTATGTTTCTAGGAATTTATCTATTTTTTTCCAGATTGTTGAATTTGGTGGAATATGGTTGTTTGTAGTATTGTCTTATAATCCTTTGTATTTCTGTGGTGTCCATTGTCACTTTTCCTCTTTCATTTTTTATTTTATTTATTTGGGTCCTGTCTCCTTTTTACTTGAAGAGTTCAGTTAAAGGTTTATCAATTATGTTTATCTTTTTAAAGAACCAGCTCTTGGTTTCAATAATCTTTTGTATTGTTATTTTAGAATCTATTGCATTCTTTTCTGCTCTTATCTTTATTATTTCCTTCCTTCTACTTTGGACTTTGTTTGCTGTTCTTTTTCTAGTTCCTTTAGGTGTAAGGTTAGATTGTTTATTTGAGAATTTTCTTGTTTCTTGAGGTAGGCTTATATTGCTATGAATTTCTCTCTTAGGACTGCTTTCGCTGTCTCCCATAGATTTTGGGTCATTGTGTTTTCGTTTCCTTTTGTCTCAAGGTGTCTTATGATTTCTATCTTGCTCTCATTGTTTAGTATGTTTAGAATGGGTTAATTCATTGTTTAGTACCATGTTATTTAGCCTCCATGTGTTTGTGTGTTTTTCAGGTTTTTTTCTTGTAATTGATATCTAGTTTCATAACATCGTGGTCAGAGAAGATGCTTGATATGATTTCAATCTTCTTAAATTTATTGAGACTTGTTTTGTGGCCTAACATGTGGCCTACTTGAAAATACTCCATGTGCACTTGAAAAGAATGTATTTTCTTCTGCTTTGGGGGTGGAATGCTCTCAAAATATCAATTAAATCCATCTGGTGTAGTGTGTCATTAAGGCTGCTGTGTCCTTGTTGATTTTCTGTCTGAAACATCTACCCACTGGTGTCAATGGGGTGTTAAAGTCCTCTGCTATGACTGTATTACTGTGGATTTCTCCCTTTGTGACAGTCAATATTGCTTTATGTATTTAGGTTCTCCTATGTTGGGTGCATAAATGTTTACAATGGTTATATCCTCTTGTTGGTTTTAACCCATTTATCATTATGAAATGTCCTTCTTTGTCTCTTATGATAGACTGTTTTAAAGTCTATTTTGTCTGGTATAATAAGTATTGCTACCTCAGCTTTGTTTGTCATTTCCATTTGCATTAGATATCTCTTTTCATACCTTAAATTTCAATCTATGTGAGTCTTTCTATCTGAAGTGGGTATCTTGTATACAGCATATATATGGGTCTTATTTTCTTATCCATTCAGCTACCCTGTGTTTTCATTGGAACTTTTAATCCATTTACATTTGAAGTGCTTATTGATAGGCACATAGTTATTGCCATTTTACTATTTATATTTATGTTCTCATTTTTCCCCATTCTTCTTCTTAAAGAAGTCCCTTTAACATATTTTGTACTACTGGTTTTGTCATAATGAACTCCTTTAGCTGTTTCTTGCCTGTGAAGCTCTTTTATCTCTCTTTCAATTTTAATGATAGTCTTGCTGGGTAGAGTAATTTTGATTGTGCAAATCCCTTCTGGCCTGCAAAGTTTTTGTTGAGAAATCAGCTGACAGTCTTATAGGAGCTCCTTTTTAGGTAACTGCTTTTCTCTTATTGCTTTTAAAGTTCTCTCTTTTTCTTTAATGTTGGCATTTTAATTATGATGTGTCTTGTTGTGGGCCTCTTTGGGTTCATCTTGTTTGGGACTCTCTGTACTTTCTGAGCTTGTATGTCTATTTCCTTCACCAGCTTAGGGAAGTTTTCTGTCATCATTTCTTCAAATAGGTTCTCAGTCCTTTGTTTTTTTCCCCCTCTCCTCTGGTACCCCTATGATGTGCATGTTGCTATGGTTGCTGTTGTCCTGTTAAGCATAAACTATCATTTAAACCATACTCACTTTTCATTCCTTTTTATTTTTGCTGTTCTAATTGGGTGTTTTCTGCTACCTTGTGTTCTAAATCACTGATTAGATCCTCTGCTTCATCTAATCTGTGGGTGATTCTTTCTAATGTATTCTTCATTTCAGTTATTGTATTCTTAATTTCTGACTGGTTCTTTTAAATTGTTGCTATGCCCTTTTGTATGTTTACTACTTCTTTGTTGAAGTTCTCACTAATTCCTTAAGCATTTTTAAAACCAGGGTTTTGAACTCGGTATGTGGTAGATTGCTTGCCTCCATTTCATTTCATTTTATTTTTTTTGAGGGGGGAGGTGAATTTTCTCCTTTTCTTTCATTTGGGACATGTTTTTATGTTTCCTCATTTGGGCTGCCTTTCTGTGTTTGTTTCTATGTATTAGATAGATCTGCTCTGTCTCCCAGTCTTGGTTGGGTGGCCTTATGTGGTAGATGTCCTGTGGGGCCCAGTGGCACAATCTCCCTGGTCACCTGAGCCAGATGCTACAGGAGTGTCCCTGTGTGTGTGTTTTCTGTGCCTTCCTATTGTAGTTGAGCCTTATTACTGCTGGCACATCAGTGGGTGAGATTGACCTTCAGGCTGTGAGGATTGGCAGTGACCACAGTATATGAGCTCCTGCACTGGGCTTACCCTACTGAGTGGGATTTGCCTCAGGGGGCTCTGGTACCTGCCAAGCCCACCCTTTGTATGTGTTGCTGGTAGGGTTAATTGGGTGGTGCTCTACTGTGGTCTGATGCTGCCCACCAGGTGTGTTGTTTCTGAGGTTTTGGGGGAAGGACATCCCAGCAGTCCAAGCTCAGCCACTGCCTGTGACTCTCCTGAGGCTCCCTCATAGGAGCTACAAAATGGTGTGCAATTGGTCGCTGCCTGTGCTAGACCTGCAGGCATGTGGAAAAGGCCACACTGCAAACTGAGGCTGGCTATCACCAATAACAGGCCTGGGGCAGCTCAACAAAAGGTCCAGGGTATCCCAAAGTCTGCTGCCACCTGCTGGCTGCCTGTAAATCTCAGCCACTTGAAAGAGTCTTGGGTGGTACATGAGTTGGGTGAGGCAGGGTCAGGGAGTCACCAAGGTGGGGCAAGTGGTGTTCACCATGTTATCGCAAATTTTGTTTTGGCACAAGTGCTGAGCCTGGGGCTACTCAGTAAGAGGCAATTGGCACATGGAGGCCAGCTTCTGCCTTTCTGGGGCCTGCAGACATTTGAAAGATTTTTAGAACGACTATAGCATGGGCCATGGCCAGGCACCAACCACTGAAGGAGCCTCTGGTGGTGCATGAGCAAAGGCCAGCTACTTTTCACTGAAAGAGCCTCTGGAGGTATACAACCTGGATGGGGTTGGGTTTCAGGGAGCCTTCCATATTCACCATGGTAATGCAGATTCATATTTGGCTGACTGCGAGGAGGACACAACACAAGGACAATGGCATGTGTCCCTCCCACCTCACTCTGAAGCCACACAACTCAGTTTTTCCCTGTATGTCTCTGGCAACCCCCCTGCCACCGTACTCTCCTTGGAAGCCCAGGGTGAGTGCCTGCAAGTAAGTGAATCTTTGTGCAGGCCCTTTAAGAGGACCCCTGGGTTTCTAGCAGCCTTCTGTCTCACCAGGATGGGTGGAATCCTCACTGATTTTCACAGCTAGTTGTAGTGGGGGCTCCTCTTCCCACAACTGGTGTAAGGCTGGAACCCCTAAATCCTCAGGGAGGACCTCTGTAGCCAAGGTATCTCTCCCAATTTTTAACCACCACAGGTGGGTGTGGGGCCAGCCCATTTCACATCTCTGCCCCTCCTCCCAGTCTCCATGTGTCCTTTTCTTTATATTCTTAGCTATAGGCATTCTGTTCAGCTAGTCTTCAGATGGTTCTCCAGGTTGATTGTTCTGTAATTTAGTTGTAATTTTGATGTGGTCATGGGAGGAGGCGAGCACAGCTTTTACCTACTTTACCATCTTGACCCTAAAAATCCATACAATGTTTTCTTAACACAGTAGTCAGAATGATTCTGTTTAAATGTAAGTCAGATTGAATCACTCCTATATTCACATCCTTTCAAAGGTTCCTCATATTAAGAGCCAATTTTATAATGAAGGTCTCACACCCCTTCATTATCTCTCTACTTCATCTCCTACTAGCCCCCTAGCTTGCTGCATTGCATTCTCTTTAGCCTTCATACTGTTATGCAAGGCACACTTTGCCTGAGGACCTTTTCATTGGTTATCCCCTCTGTCTTGACCGATCCTTCTCTATAGATGTCTCACTTCCTATTCTCCATTAATGCTTTGCTTAAGTGTCCCTTTCTCAAACGAGGCCCTTTTAAAATTCCTAGCCATCCCCAGCAGTCTTAATTCTCATGGTGCTTCTATCATTCCATGTAATACTGTGTACTATACAATATATAAAATGTATATATGCAAATATATATACATATATATTATGTTAATTGTCTTTCTACCTACTTCTCCCCATTCAAATCCTAAAATGATTGGGTATTTTTTAAAATTTTATTTTGTTTGCTGTTATAACCCCAAGGCTTAGGACAGTTTCTGCCACACAGTAAAAAATAAATAAATGTTTTTTGAATAAATGAATGGCCCTTTCCAGTGCAGCCAAAATGACATTTTTATTATTTAAAACCAATTACATAGTTTCCTTGCTTAGAACCCTTCAGGGGTTCCTCATTCCTCCCAGGGCAAAATCCAAACTCTTAAAGGCTAATCAGTTTGCATTACAAGTCTTATGAGACTTTGCAATATCTGTTTACCTCTCCATTTCCATTTCTTGCTCTTACCTTTACATGTTCCTCAGCAGCCAAACTCATTCACAGTTTATGCCTAGCCTAGTAAAACTCTCATTTTCTACCCTGCACCATATCAAGATCTCCTTCAGATTTTGATATAGGAGCTTCCGTCTGACTGAGCTCCCCACTCAATCCAACAAGTGCATACGCTCCCACATGCATAGAGTCTCTTTACTCCAATCATCGTTCAGAGATCTTAGCTTTGGTGCCACCTCCAGAAGTCATCCATGAATACGTTAGGCCCCCCTAATAGGGGTTTCCATAACCCCTATCACCCTTGCCAATACTTTATTGTTATGCCAGTTTAGGTATCTGTTTCCCCAAGTGGATTTTGAGATTCCTGAGAACAGAGACCCTGACAGCCATATCCTTAGGGCTTAGCAGTTTCTGGCAATGGTAACCAGTGTTTCAGTGTTTGTGTACTTTTCTAAGCACTGTTTATTAAGTGATTAATCTTAACAAATAACTCTAAGCGGTATTATTATCCTCCAATTTACAGATGAAAAGAGCAATGCACGGAAGTAAAGCAAATTGCCCAAGGTCACAAAACAATAATTGTCTGAGCCAGAATTTGAACCTAGCCTGACTACCCAGCTATGGAGCTCTCGCTCCAAACCATCATGCTATACTGCCTCTGGAACATGGTAAATGTTAAGAGTGCAATACGTATTTGCTAAATGAATGCACAAAAGATGGGGCTCACATAGGGTCAACAATAGATGGCACTTACTGAAGACACCCTCTCCAGAACAGGCTGAAAAGACCCCTGTGTCAGCAGGCAATGACTCTGTACCCACTGAAAACAGACTGCCACACAAGAATGACACACAGATACCTTACTTTTCTCCATGATTGTCATGACTAGCTGAGTGTCTCCATGTTCTTCCTTCCTAGAAGTACTGCTCACCACTGCTGGTGGAATATTCTTAAGGAAACCTTCCTTCCTGTTCGTGACATAGTCTCCATATCTAAAAGCAGCAAGCCCATCATTGTAAATCAGGAAAAACAATTGTTCTTAAACCTTAAAATTTATGAATGGGATAAGTAAGGATGAGAGATGGAAATAGGATGTTTCTTTTCCACAAAATAAAAAATAAAAAAATTACACTACTCTTAGCTGAATAAACAGTATGTTGACAGTGTCATGAGGAACCTGCTTACTAATTCATAATACCTTATCAATCTCTTATCCTATCCATTGTGTTTTTTATACAACTCCTTTATTCAGAAGAACCTTGTCCAAATAAGGTAGAAAAATATTCTTGAAATGTGGGGCAGACGACAAATGCAGAATATTTGAAAGAAAGTGTCATATTGCGCCTACTTGGGTATATTTTTATATATCTTTTCTCCTTCTGAGCCGACCAGTGTGGACTCAGCCTGTCTTCAGTAGCTGTTTGAAGAGACAAAAACAGATTTAGACACCACTAGATCTCTGTGCTATCAGACAACCTAGGGAATTGGTTGAGAAAGGCAAGCCTGAATGTCTGCTGAAAGGTATTCACAAGAGGATAGATGGGAGTTTCAGAAAACAGACTGATCTCGACAGCCAGCCTCTCTCCTACAGAAATCACCCATTGTGTTTTACTTAGAGACGACAATAAGTTTTTATATACGGAGGAATTTTATTTTAGGTCTTAGGGTAACTTGATGGGAGAGAGAACTCTCCCACTCTTATTAATTCACTGGTAGAGGGTGCTAACTGTCCATACAAGCAATTGATGTAGTGATAACAGTATGCCAGAATAGCTATACAACTTAGCCAAAGGTCTCCAAAATGGCGCAAGCACTGTTCCCACAGACAAGCATATAGCCACTTTTCTGACTTGGGTTGTCTCAGGGATATCACTATTTTTTATTTATTTTACACTTCAGTTTCTTATCATGCCATTGGGAAGATTAATATGATTCACAGGGGCTTGATGTTGTATCTGGAGTGAGGCCATGGAATGGTAAATTGCTTTGTTGAATCAATTAGGCAGTAACTAATGACGTATTGAGTTAATAAACAGGCCAAGTTTTATTTAAAGTTTGGGGGAAGTGGTGGTGTATATGTGCACAATACACTTCTATAAAATATCTTCTGGGCTCTCCAGAAACCTACGGGACAAAGTGTGGTACTGAAAATAGGCTAATTAAAAATTGACTGTTTCCTGGACTGTGGTGGTAATCTGATTGGTCTTCCCACATCTACTTTCTCTCACATACAATCCAGCCCCAGAGAAATTCGAGTGATAAGCCTACAACACAATCTGATGATCACATTCCACTGTTTGAATCTCTTTCATAACTTTAATTTTATTGGTAGTTAAATACAAATTATTTATTATGGCAGGAAATGAACATTATCATTGGCACTTGTCATACCTTCCTCTACTTACCTTCACATAACCAAAACATAAACTACACTGCACTATTCCCCAAAACGTCATAGACTTCCTAATTCCATGCATTAGAACATTCTGTTATCATTGCCTGGAATGCCCATGCCGCACACTTCATGACGTCTTGGCACTAGTTGTAACCTGGAGAAGCTTTCAGTCTACTACTGTGAATGACAGACACCTGGAATAGACAATTAGACTTTGATCGCAGCAAAATGGCAAATAAAAAGGTTTGAAAATACTCCTGTAGTGAACATCTAGTAATGCTGAATTGGATATAACAAAATTCTTTCATGTTTATAGTTGAGATCATAGTTTCTGGTGTGAGAAATGAAGGGAAAACCAGAGTAGGAAATACATGAGTTAATGCTGTAATTATTTTAGGAATAGGAATGATAAGGGGTTGTGTGCATCAGTAATCTGAGGGTGGAAGTTTTTAACATCTACCTGAGGACAGGAGACCAGGACTTGGGGTCACATAATGGAAATAATTTGACGTAAGGTGCTGGTTTAAAGCTAGGACCACTGAAGAGCTACATCTTCAGCTGAATGATGAATAATGGGGAAAAGAATCAAAACAAATCGAAACTCCTAACAGCCCAGGGATATAATGAGAAAGTATTATTTCTTCATGTCTCTGGGTAGAAAAATCTCTCTCTTCATTCAAAACCCTAGGTCTGCACCACACATGGATTTAGGTTAAAAGTTACATACTACCGATGTGATTCAAAAAACTCCATGCCAAAAAATTAGCCTAAGATTGCAGGTGAGCTGCTGCTATCCCTGGACATTGACAAACATGAAACCATCCTAAAGGGATATGCCTCCAGCCCAGGTAACCCACAACTTCTTCATACAGAGCTCAACAGATGAAAACTCACAATTCAAAATTTAAAAACACAGGAGGAAACAATCCATTACGAGTGAGAATCAGCAGACACAACAAAATGGAGGCTTCATTTCCTCCCCCTCATTCCCCTAATCCACTCAGTGAATTTTAAAATAATCTGAGAGATAAAATAAATTGGTTTCTGATGCTTAAAGTATGGAATCAAAACTATAAGAAATAACAAGACAATAGGAAAAAGAAATGGAATGAGTATATCTGAAAAAGAACCAGATAGCACTTTTGGAAATAAATAATACGGTCTTTAACTTAAAATCACAATATATTGGGTACAGCTGTATATAATCTGTTTCGAACTCATGAACTAGAAGATAGATATTTAAAGATTATCCAGAGTTTATTTTAGAGAGATAAAGAAATAGAAAATGTGGAAGATATATCAGGAGACATGGAGGCTAGAATAAGACATTTCAACATAAGTGTAGTAGAAGTTCCAGAAAGAGAAAGTAGAATAGAGATTGGACAATATTCAAATACTTTTGTAGAATTTATGTGTATGAATCCCCAGACTCTGGAAGTATAATGAATCACAAGAGGATAAATAGAACTGAGACTACTTGTAGATATATAATAGTGAAGCTGAGGACCAACAAGGGAAAAATTTTAAGTGTAGTCAGAAGGGGGAAGGTTACCTACAAAGAAATGATGCACCATTAAATGGGCACAAGCTTCTCAAAAGCAGCAAAAGAAGCCAGGAGACAATGAAATTGTTACTTCAGGTAGTGCAAGAAAGTGATTGTCAATCTAGCAGTCTGTAATTTGTAATGTAAAAATGAACAGACTTTCAAAGAAATAAAGTATGAAAATTCACCCATCATAGACATTTGCTGCAGT
The DNA here is from genome assembly GCF_057876585.1 of Rhinolophus sinicus. Lineage (NCBI taxonomy): Eukaryota > Metazoa > Chordata > Mammalia > Chiroptera > Rhinolophidae > Rhinolophus > Rhinolophus sinicus. Next base: position 102,207,024 of record NC_142518.1, read on the forward strand.
AACTATTAATGGAACTACTTCATAAAGACAGAAATTGAACTCAGAAAGAAAGAGAGAGATGTAAGAAGCAATGGTGAAAAAGACAGTGATAAATATGTGGGTTATCTAAGCATGGACTACATAAAACAATAACTATGGCTAATTTCATAGAGATATAAAACCAAATGGAATTAATAAACTAGATATCTGAGAATGAAAGAAAATGATCTGTGTAAAAGCATTCTAAGGTTTTTTAACTGCCCAAAAGGAGAATAGAGATACTGCTAAAATATTGACTTTAAGTCACTTATTTAAAATCTTAAGGATGACAACTAAAATAATAGAAATAAAGTGTGTTCTTTAAATACCGGCAGATAGGGAAAGAGGTAAACAATGAAGAGTGGATTAGTAAATAAAATGTAGGAAAGGAGAGAGGTAAACTAAAGCAAAGAAAGAATAGAAAATAAAGAAATGCAGAAAGAAAATGATAGAAATAAATCTAAATATATCTTTAACCACAATAAATGTAAATGTTCATAATTGTCATTTAAAATCAAGGCTCTTATATTGCGTATAAAAAGGTTGTGTATAAGAAATATGCCTAAAATGCAAAGACCTAGAAAGAGTAACGATAAAGGAATGGAAGAAAATACATCAGGATTAATATGCCATGGATATATCAATATTAAGTGAAACAGATTTAAGGAAAAAAGTAATGTAAGGAATATGATAAAGATAAAAGTATAGTAATTATATATTATTGGGGATTTATAATTACCTAACACATAGTATTATAACACATACAAAAACATCAAACTACAAAGAGAAAAATTACAAATATATGATCATGGTGAAAAACTATTAAAATTATTAAAAATTATTAAAACTATTAAAAAAGTTAATAGTTATCTCTCACAAATGAATGTATCAAACAGTAGGAATATTAAGACTATAGGATATTTGTACCAAAAAAAATAGGAAATTTCATCTAATGGACATATCTCACATCTAGTAATTAGAAAATAAATTATTTTTTTCCAGAGCACAATTGAAACATTTATTTTAAAAAGTAAACTTTTTTTTGGTGATAAGAACACTTAAAATCTACCCTCTTAGTAGATCTTAATTATACAATACAATGTTGTTAACTATATTCACATTGTTATACATTAGATCTCCAGAAATTATTCATACTGCTGTCCATTAGATCTACGGAACTTATTCATATTACATAACTGAAACTTTGTACTCCTTGACCAATATCTTCTTATTTTCCCCTTCTACCAGCCCCTGACAACTGTCATTCTGCTCTCTGCTTCTATGAGTCTATTTTAGCTTCCACATATAAGTGAGATCACGCAGTGTTGGTCTTGCTGTTTCTGGATTTTTCACTTAACATAATGTCCTCTAAGTTCCTCCATGTTAAAAAAAAAAAAAAGGAAAATTATAACTGTGTGAGGTGGTGGATATGTTAATTGGCTTGATTGTGGTGGTTATTTCACAATGTATACATATCAAAACATCAATTTAAATATGTATTTTTTGATTTGTCAATTATATCTCAGTAAATATGGAAAATTATATTATGTAAAAATAAATGAATAAATGAAATTCTGTCAGGAAAGTAATATTACCTATGTTTTACCCAGAAAGAAAAAGTTAACAAATAGCAACTAATATCATATACACAAGATAATATTTGTTTTGTTTAATATGAACTGAGATAACAGAAATAGGTAACTAAAAGACAGCTCTCAATATATTTAGAAATATTAAAATATATTTCTAATAATTCATGGACAAAGACAAAGCCATAATAGAAATCAAATTATATTTTGAACTGAATGACAATGAAAACACTTCATATTAAAAGTTGTGAGATGTAGCCAAAGCTGTAATAACAGGGAACTTTGTAGACTGAAATGCTTATATCAGAAAAGAGGAAAGGCTTAAAATTAGTAAATAGTACGTGCAACACAAGAAATTAGAAAACAAACAGCAGAATCAAACCAAAGAATGTAAAAAAAGAAGGAAATAAACGTAAAAATAAAGGAAAAAGAAAACGAACAGAGAAGAGCAACAAAAAGTTTTTTTAAAGAGGTTGAATAGAATAGGTAAAATTCTGGAAATATGGATCAAAAAGAAAGACAAAGGGGCCAAATAAACAACAACATAAAGAGTGAAAATATGAATATACGTGCAGACAGAGCAGACTAAAAAAGCATAAGTGAATACTATACACAACCAGAATAAGACTGTAACCACTACAGAAATTGAATCAGTAGATAAAAATTTACCTATGAAAACTACACAAACACACACAAACACACAATACGCACATTCCAGGCAGTTTTACACTTAAATTCTGTGAAACGTTTAGGGAAGAGATAATCCCCATACATACAAACTGTTCCTGAGGCTCAGCCGCAGTGAGATTGAAAACGTTTTAGAAGGTAACAATGTTGTAGCATCCAAGGTTGAGAACTACTGAGTTAGTCCCACTCCTTTGTTTTGCAGCCAGTTGAAGAAAGTGGGATTTCACTAGGTAAAGTGACTTTTTCAACTCACAGAGCCAGTTATGTTCTCTGAACTGAGGTTGGTGTTTTTACTGGAGCAGGAAGATTTCATGGAATCTCTCTTGGATATTTTTCTTATTCAGAACTGCAAATCCTACATTTTTCATTCCTTTTCTCCTTTGCAAATGGTTATGAGTAGCAGAAAATTACACTAGGAAGTAATATTGATTATTAAATGCCATTTAATTTGGGGATGCATTTGAAATTGAAATAAAATTTTTCAGAAGTGAAAGAAACAGACAGACTTCTCACTTAAAAGGGCTCAACATCAGGTTTGCACAACACAGAAAAATGAGAGAGAGATGTACTTTCTGCTTAATTTTTCTGTAAACCTAAAATACAAAGTCTACTAATTTACTAAAATGATAAACAACATTCTCTTTCCCCTTAAGACATGGTTTACACAAAGGACCATAAGTATCAGAGCCTAGAACTTTCTTGACATTTAGTTCTCCACTCTTCAGTATTAGAAGACTAGGTAGAGATGGGGGGTATGTAGCATACACTAACTGGTTCAGAGAGTGTCCAATTAGATGGAAATATTTCAATAAATATGTCAACCACAATTACAAGCATAATGAACAGCAGTCAAAGTGAATTAGTGAAGATTATGATTCATTTTTGGAAAAGTTGATTTAGTTCCAGCTCAAGTGGGTAGTTCACATATTTCTGGTGGGTAATAGGCATGTCATTTATACCATGAAGACTTCTAGAATAGCCACAAATTATAATAAACACAGAGAGTTGTAATTTCTGAGGGAAGAGGGCTTCCATTATGGCAAAATTCAGATGGAAGGCCAATGCCTACAACTGATACTTAAAAACTTATATCAGACTCCCAAACACCCAAGCATTTCTGTGTCAAGAGCGATCTGCCCAAGAAACTAATATAACATGTTCAGAGGAAACACTCTATTTAACCCACACTTAGTGATAATAGTAATAAAATCCATTGAATGCCTATTATCTATAAACTATATATATGTATATATATATATATATATATATATATATATATATATATATATATATATATATAGTGTTTTTTTTTTCAAGTTGTGTGCCTTTTTTAAATTAAAGTTTATTGGGGTGACAATTGTTAGTAAAGTTACATAGATTTCAGGTGTACAATTCTGTATTACATCATCTATATATCACATTGTGTGTTCACCACCCAGAGTCAGTTCTCCTTCATCACCATATATTTGACCCCGTTTACCCTCTTCTACAACCCGCCTCCTCCCTTAACCTCTGGTAACCACTAAACTATTGTCTGTGTCTATGAGTTTTTGTTTCTTCATTTGTGTCTCTTGTTCTATTGTTTTCAGTTTTATATCCCACATATCAGTGAAGTCATATGGTTCTCTACTTTTTCTGTCTGACTTATTTCGCTTAGCATTATAATCTCAAGATCCATCCATGTTGTCACAAATGGTAGTATTTCATCTTTTCTTATGGCAGAATAGTATTCCATTGTGTAAATATACCACAACTTCTTTATCCATTCATCTATCAAAGGACACTTTGGTTGTTTCCGTGTCTTGGCCACCATAAATAAAGCTGCAATGAACATTGGAGCACATGTATCTTTATGGGTAAATGTTTTCAGATTTGGGGGGTAGATACCCAGGAGAGGGATTGCTGGGTCATATGGTAATTCTACTCTAAATTTTTTGAGGAACCTCCACACTGCCTTGCATAGTGGCTGCACCAATCTGCATTCCCACCAACAGTGTATAGAGGTTCCTTTTTCTCCACAGCCTCTCCAACACTTGTTACTATTTGTCTTGTTGATGACAGCCATTCTGACTGGGGTGAGGTGATATCTCATTGTGGTTTTTATTTGCATTTCTCTGATGATTAGTGATGTTGAGCATTTTTTCATATGTCTATTGGCCATTTGTATGTCCTCTTTGGAGAAATGTCTCTTTAAAGAGATCAGGTAACTTACCTAAAATCATATGGCATAGCTGGCACTCTAACTTCAATTTGCCCATTACTATTCTCAGTGTTCTTACCATTACTCTACTGTTGCTACCCTTTATAAGCTCTTCAAGGTTGTAGCCAAGAGATGCTCCTGAAACAATTTCTCCAAGCCCATAAGAGAGGTTGGGCAGGTGGATCCCTCTTCTTTCACTCTGAGTTTGTGCCTCCTCCTTGGCATTTCTCTCTTCCTACTGTTCTTATTATACTCCATGTCAAGAGAGAGCTATGCCCACTTTCTTTCTGGACAAAGAATAAACACTTTTTTAACTGTCTTCTTTTCCTGTTCCTTTTCACCAAGGTATGACAAACTGGGATTTTCTAAATAAACAATTTTACTAATACTAGAGGGAAGGATAAATGAAAAACTAAAAGAAAGGGTCAGAAAATAGTCATATCTCAAGTAGTTTTCTGATCTGAATAGATAAGGATATGATGAGGAAGGACACATGTAAAATATGAACTTTGCCCAGGAAAGTCTCATGCTTCATTCTGAAGGTCCTTTCACATAGGTCTAGAGTAGACCAGAAGTAGGGTGATCGTATGTTGATGGCCTAGACCCAGGTGCATAAGGCAACCCTATACTCTTCTTGGTGCATAGTGGCATGGTCAGAAAGTACTGAAATGGAAAGTCATCCTCCAATCAACAACATTTGCTTCTGTGGTTGTTTCTTCACAAGTGCCTACAGCTCCTTATTGTGTTAGTAACTTTCACCCTCTACTTTTGAGAATGGAACAGGCCTACAAACTCTAGGCCTTGGACTTAGTGGCCTCCAAGGACCCTTTCAGATATGAAACTATAGCCTGCTAGTATTTGTCTTTCTCTGTCTGTCTTATTTCATTTAACATAATGTTTTCAAGGTTCATCCATATTGTTGCAAGTGGTAGGATTTCCTTCTTTCTCACAACTGAGCAATATTCCATTATCCATTAATCCATTGATGGGAACTTAGGTTAGATGATACCACTCACATGTGGAATTTAACACGTTGCGTACGGATCACGAGAATCTTCGTTTTTTTCTGAGCCATGCGTTAAGGACGGATAACGAGAATTTCAAAAGATTGGGCAGAGAGCAGTGAGAGGCCAAGACAGGGAGGTGAGACGAGTGGCGACAGGGAACCAGCTGTGAAAGTGCCTACGCAGCGGGCCCCCAAGGAAGACAATCCGGCCAGGCTCTCGGGAGATTTGGCCACGCATCATCTGGAGCCCATAGTGGGAAGAAGAAAGAAAAAATATCACACACGGGTGTGTAAAGTGTGCGCATCAAAGAAAGTGAGAAGTGAAACTCGGTACATATGCAATTTTTGCCGTGTCCCACTGCACAAAGGAAGCTGCTTTCTGCAGTATCACACCAGGAGGGATTACTAACATCATAGGTGAGTAAATCCTAAAAAATTCCATAGAAAAATAATAAATGACATAGAAGCATTTACGCTTTAAAGAGAAGAGTGCATTTTAAAGTAGTTTCTTTTAAAAACCTGCCGGAACAGAGGAGTATGAGGGATTTAAACCCCACCGTCCGCAACGTGTTAAGCCAAACCCGTAAAAACAGAGAGTAGAACGGTGGTTACCAGAGGCTGAGGGTTGGGTTGGGGTAATAGGAAAGATATTGTTTAAGGGTACAAACTTGCAACTAATAGACAAGTCCTGGGGATCCAGTGCACAATATGGTGAATGTACACAATAGTATTGCATTATAATCATCAAACTTGCTAAGAGACTAGATCTTAATTATTCTTACTACAGAAAAGGAATTATTACATGATGTGGTAGAGGTGCTATCACTACACTGACAATCATATTACATTATATAAATATATCACATCAACATGTACACCTTAAATGTGTACAATGTTGTGTGTGAAATATACTTCAATAAAAAAAGATCTATAGGCTTCCAGGACATAATGAGACAGTGCATTTCCAAGTTATATGAATGCCTGAGAGCACTCATTACAGCTGTGGTGAAACACAGTGATAACTTATATGCTTTTGATCTCAGTTCTTACTAATGTTCTAGTTAAGTCACAAACGTCCTTTCACCAGTGAATCACTCTAATGAGATAACAAATCTCATCACAACAGAAGTAATGCACAGGTTTTGTCTTGAAACTGTCCATCAGAAATGGGCTTCTATATAGTGCCATCATGTTTTCAGAGATAGATAGTGGAGTTGATTAAGCTAACGGTAATACAAACTTTAATTTAACCTTCAATGTATCCCTACTATTTTCTCTGCAAGCCTAGGGACATGCTATTGGAAAGTTATGATTTATCATTTTCTGCAGTGGTTTCTTCTGAAAGTCTGATAAGAGTTAGTGTTACTTTGAAAAATCATTATCAGTTTCTACTACTTTCATATTGTATCTTTGTTTATAATGAATTATTCCTCTGAAGAATCACTTAAGGCAGTTGTTCACTAAAACAATGTGCATATTTAGTTTAATTTGTTATATAAGTAAGTAGTGCTAAATACTCCACATTGTAATTTTGTTTTACTTTGTTCACAAAATGGGGCCAACTAACTCAAGGGTTTATCAGCCATTCTTTGGGGAATAGCAAGATCGGGCTTTTCAATGCAGAGAAACTGAATGCTTTTGGCTTTATTTTTGTCATTTCTTCCTCTAAACTATAATTTTCTATTGTCTTTGAGGCCAAGCAAAACGGTATCTCTTAAAAGAAAAAAACATATCTCACAGGAGGTTAGCTTAAACGCCATAGCGTTATCTCTACTTTTTGCCATGTCTAATCATGCTGATCATTTCTAAGAGTCATTACCAGGTTGCTGAAATAAAACTCGCAGAGAAATTACCAGGTTTTCACTGGTGTGAAAAATCTGTAAGTGTGACACTAATATTCCCCCACCCCTACTCTGCCTCAGGATATAATCTAATGTCTTTTATTGAAAAGGAATGGATGTAAAAATTCTCATTTCAAATGAAAATTTTCATAGATTGGGAGATCTTATAAGACAGAGAAGAGAACAATTGGAGTACAAAAATATGATTCCTGACAATACACATTATAATCAATAAAATAATAAGTATTCTTATCATACTACTTTCTTGTGGAGGAGACCGGGAGTGGCAAATTGTGGTTTAAGGGAGCAGCGAAGGTATAAACTGTTGCTTTCAGAGAATATTGTCATAAGATAAAACTAGAAGAATTGATATCTGAGAGAACTGCCACGTAGTTTGGCAACGCGGGGAAGCAAAGTGGGCAATCATATTGTTCAGGCAGAGAGATGTCAGAGACAGTACAGAAACACTGTACGGCAGTTACAGACCTGCACGGCAGTTACATCAGAACCACTGCAAATGATACAGAATGAAACATTTATTTTAGGAATTATTTGACTGTGTGCTATTGTGGGAACTGGTAAAGTGATCTCTATACATCTGTTGCTTCTGAGTCCTGTGTTTGCCCTGAAGATAACTGGACAGGGCGTTAGGAAGGAAATACGCATGTAGAATGGAGGGGAAGAAGGACCAACTGGAATCTATAAGGGTAAGCTAGAACTCACATCAGTCTCTCATGACCTGTTTGGTAATGTAGATGAACTGCAAGAGAAGCCAATGCCTTTCATCAGGAGGCTGAAATACACATCTGGTCCAGAAGTCGAGACACTGAAGCTGAAAGTCCAGCAGAAGCTAAGGGGCTACAAGCCTGACTCTAATACCTACGTCCATAAGGTGAGGCAGCAGATCAGTGACGATGTGCAAGAACCAGCACACTGCATAACCCTACACTAAACTTCTGAGTGTAGCCATGAGTGCCTCTTCATATACAGAAGGTGCCAAACAATGTATACACATTTTAAGAAAGGAAAAAACTGTATTAAAATTGTAATACTCAATATATACCGATAACAAAAGATGAATACAAGTCACGTTTGACTTCTGCAATGACAAGAGGTGCTCAGAGTGGTTACCATCAGCGTCCAGACACTTCTGATTACGGAGAACTACTGCCTGAGCATAGATAACAGCTCTTAAAATCTGTATACATTTTTTGGCACCCCCAGTATATATTTTATTGAGATGATTTACATACTATACAATTCACCCTTTTCCAAAGCAGCTACACCATTTCACATTCCCACCAGCAATGAATGAGGGTTCCAATTTCTCCATATCCTCAGCAACAGTTATTATTATTTTATTATTATTGTTATTATTATAGCCATCCTAGCTGGTGTGAAGTGGTATCTCATTGTGGTTTCAAATTACATTTCCCTGATGATTAATGATGTTGAGCACCTTTTCATGTACTTATTGGCCAATTGTATGTCTTCTTTGGAGAAACGTCTGTTCAAGGGCATTTTTTTAAAATTACTTACAGGTGTACAAAACAATGTCATAGTTAGACATTTACACTCCTCACAAAGTGATAACCCCATCCCCCAAACTATAATTTAACATATATATATATATATATATATATATATATATATATATATATATGTCACATATATATGTGATATATATATGATATTTGAAATTTTTCTGTTTAACTTGTAGGATTTCTTTATATATTCTGTTTATTAGGTACTCATCCGATATATGATTTGCAAATAGTTTATTCCATTTTGTGGTTGTTTACTCATTTTATTGATAGTGTCCTTTGAGGCTCAAAAGGTTTTAATTTTTATGAAATCCAAATCACCTATTTTTCTCCTTTGTCACTTGTGTGCTTGGTGCACTTCTAAGAAACCATTGACAAATACAAGGTCATAAAGATTTACACGTGTTTTTTCTTAAGAGTTTTAAAGTCTCAGCTCTTATATTAAGGTTTTTGTTCTATTTTGAGTTATCCATATACGGTCTGAGGTAGGAGTCCAACTTCATTCTTTTGCATGTTACTGTCTTAGAGGAGATCACAGGTTTAGAGGCAACAAAGAAGCACATTGGGATTCTGAGAACATGACATTTAGTTCTTATCCTGCCACTAATATATCTGGTTCAATATTTAACAATCAGATGTACTTATTATGACACTGAGAGTTTCTTTGTTTGATTTGATTTTTTTTTGTCCTCTTGGATCTATCATAGCCTGACAGAGATGAATTAAAATCTTTACTACTCATATGTTTTTATTTTTTTCATTTTACTTCCTGTTACTTTTGTCTTATGAAAATGAATACTCTATAATTTTTTGGATCGTTGTTAAGAATTTCACCCTTTATCATTATAAATCACCCCACAATTTCTTCTTTCTTTCTTTTTTACTATTTGTATTTTTTTTAATTTTTTTCTATTTTAATGTTTTCTGCCCTAAATTCAACAAGTCTGATTTTAAAATTATGCACCCTGATTTATTTTTGCTTGCATTTACTCTTTCTATCATTTAATATCAATGTTTCTGAGTCACATTGTTTTAGGTACATTGGGTGTTTTTTTGTGTGTGTGTGTTTTTTTTGAAACAGGACTTTATTGGGGAACAGTGTGTACTTCCAGGCCTTTTTTTTTTTCCAAGTCAAGTTATTGTCCTTTCAATCTTAGTTGTGGAGGGTGCCAGTCAGCTTCAAGTTGTTGTCCTTTCAGTCTTAGTTGTGGAGGGCACAGCTCAGCTCCAGGTCCAGTTGCCATTTTCTAGTTGCAGGGGCACAGCCCACCATCCCTTGTGGGAGTCGAACCGGCAACCTTGTGGTTGAGAGAACCCATTCCAACCAACTGAGCCATCCGGGAGCTCAGCAGCAGCTTAGCTCAAGGTGCCGTGTTCAATTTTAGTTGCAGGGGGCGCTGCCCACCATCCCTTGCGGGACTTGAGGAATTGAACTGGCAACCTTGTGGTTGAGAGCCCACTGGCCCATGTGGGAATCGAACCGGCAGCCTTCGGAGTTAGGAGCATGGAGCTCTAACCGCCTGAGCCACCGGGCCGGCCCTCATTGGGTTTTCCTATATGGTATTATCTGAAAGCTTTTGTCTTTTAAAAAGTAAATTTACGTGTATTTATTGAAATGGCAGGCAGTTATGGACTTGATTTTGTCAAATTATTTTGTTTCTATTGCCTTTAATATATTTTCTTTGTGTTTTTTGTCTATTTCTTCTGATGCTTTGGAAGTATGACATTTTTAATCTAGTACTTTTCCTTTAATGATAATGAACACACTTAATTCTCTATTATTTTATATAGTATTCATTGCCTCTAATGAACAGTGGTGGAATTAGTGTATTTCCACTTCCTTCATCTTTCTCTTCTACCTCTGACTGAAATTTTAGTTAATTATATTATTTCTCCAAGTGTTTAGCATTATCTTTTAAAATATCAGATATGCATATTACTTTATGAAATTAGAATGATATGTTTTGACTTCAGTTATGAAAGAAGAACTCCCTACTATAAAGAACATTAACAATTTTACTCTAGTTCGTCTCTTCCTTAATTACCTCATTTCTACATTATCAGTGTTTATGGAATTTATACTTTTTATCTGTAACTATAATCTCCACATTAATTTTCCCCTTAGCCCCACATTTCAATGGATTCAATACTTACTGTTAGTCCTTTGTCAGATTTTTCACGCATCTCATTAGTTTTTCTGTATGCCTGTTATGAATGCAGGATGACCACTATGTTAGTTTTCTACTGCGGCTGGAACAAATTACCACACACCTAGTGAGTTGAACAACACAAATGTTATCCTACAGTTCTGTAGGCCCAAAGTCTGATGAGTTTCTCCTGAGGCCAAAATCAATGACTTGGCAGAGCTGCATTCCTTTCTGGAGGCTCTAAGTCAGAACTGTTTTCTTGTACGTTCAAGCTGTTGCAATTGTAGGACTGAAGTTCCCATTTCCTTGTTGGCTGACAGATCATAGAGGCTGCCTGCATACCATGCATCCTGACTCCCTTCCTTCATCTTCAAAGCCAGCAATGGTAGTGTGGAGTCCCTCTCATCTTTTTTAATCTCTCTGCATCTCTCAGACTCACTTCTCTCCTTCTTTTTTCCACTTTTAATAAGGGCTCAGATGATTTCACTGGATAATCCAGGATAATTTCCCTATTTTAAAGTAACGTCAATTTCAACTGTGAAGTTCCTTTCACATGTAAGGTAGCATATTCACAGGTTCCAGGGGTTGGACATCTTTGGGTGGCAATTACTCTGCTTACAAAAACTGTCAACGTATTTTAAGGTTTTCTTTGTATTGCAGAAGAGAAGCCAAAGAACAGTTTCCCAGAATCCCCTTTCCTAAATGATTCTGGATTAAAGTTTGTCAATGAGAGGTACTTGCATGAGATTTAGAAGGTGGAACGGATCAGTCTATCTATTTTACTCTGCTGGCAGTTGCAGCCAGATGCACAGGCAGGTGTGAGATTCACAGCAGCTTCCTAGTAAGCTCTTGAGAGACAACTGCTTGGTAGGGGGAGACAGAGGTAGATATTGGGGGCTTCCTCGAGATACTTGAAAATCACAATAGGTTCCCAGTATATAAGTAATATCACTTATGATATGAAACATGCATCTTTTCTATACCATGGCAAATTATCATACTCTTTTCTAAGTACGAATCAGCTTCCAACATTTGACCCTCTGCATTTTCAATATTATGAAATTTCTCCGTGAGTTCCCTTTATGTGACGGTTTTGCCCATGTCACTTCCTCTGTGACATTTTCATCCTTTTCATTACAACAACTTTCCCATTTCACATTTGGTGTTATTTTGTTGTTGTTTGATTGTTTGCTATGCATTCATTTGTTGGACAATTCCATCTTTCACTTTATCCATTTTTTGTAAAATGTCACATGGTTTTATCACTGGGAGAAAAATATGCAACACAATTAGCATGCTTTGCTGTCTATATCAGATGTATAGTGACCAATCACTGACAGACTGTAAGAAGTGATGTGATTGGTCATTTATCATGATGTTCATTTGTTATTTACATACTAATAATGTGGACTGAACAGTTAGCAGCAAAATCTGTACTTTATGTAATTATTCAATTGATATACTGTGGTAACTGACATTTGAACCATATTTTTAGGCAGTGGTGTTAATTAACTAAACTGTAGTGTAGTCGTTTGCTGGGACCTCCATGACAAAGTACCACCAATTTGTAGCTTAAATAAAAGACATTTTTTTCACAGTTCTGGAGTCTGAAAGTCCACGATCAAGACATCAGAAGAGTTGATTCCTTCTGAGAGTCATGAGGGAAGAATTTATTCCAGTCCTCTCTCCTTGGCTTGTAAATGGATGCCTTTTCTCTGTGTCTTCACATCATCTTCCCTCTGTATGTATCTGTGACCAAATTTCCTCTTCTTAAAAGGATACCAGACCTGTTGGATTAATGCCCACCCTAATAAACCCACTTTAACTTTATTACCTCTAGAAATGTCCTGTCTCCAAATAAGGTCACATTCTGAGGTACTGAGAGGTAAGGACTTCAACATATTTTTTAAGGGGGGGGGGGGCACAATTCTGCCCAGAATACATGGCAACCGAAATTTGTGCAGATACAAATTGTAGAAAAAGAGTGTCTTCTGTTTACCTGAATGGGCCCTGAGAGAGATATGGCTAGAATTTGAACTTTAGCAGTATCTTCAAAAATGACTCCTGGGAAATATGTTCCATTAGTTTTCCCCGGTACTGAAAACATTTTGTCTCTTTATCCTTAAATGTCAGATTTGTTATGATTAGAATGATTATGTCAGCTGTTCTTTCGTTAAGGTCTTTGAAGACGATACGCCACAGCCTTTTTTTTTTTTTTTTAAACTCAGGTATACCATGTTTCCCTGAAAATAAGACTTAGTTGGACCATCAGCTCTAATGCATCTTTTGGAGCAAAAATTAACATAAGACCCAGTCTTATTTTACTATAATATAAGACCGGGTCATAATATAATAAAATATAATATACTAAATATACTAAATATACTAAATATACTAAATATACTATACTATACTATACTATACTACCCAGTCTTGTTTTAATATAAGACCGGATCTTATATTAATTTTTGCTCCAAAAGACGCATTAGAGCTGATGGTCCGACTAGGTCTTATTTTTGGGGAAATACGGTATGTATATAAAGTAGGAGGCATAGATCTTAGATGCTCAGCTGGATGAATTTTAACAATTGTATAGAACCCTGTAACCATGACTACAGTTAAAATATAGAACCCTCTCATCACCCTCAAAGTTTTCCTTGTGTCTTTTTGCCATCAATCTCCCTTGCACATCCAGCCCCAGGCAACATTTGTTCTGATTTCTATCACCACAGAATAGTTGTGCCTGGTTTTGGATTCCATGTAAATTAAACCACACAGGTATGGTTGGCTTCTTTCATTCAACATAGTGCTTTGGGGATCCATCTTTGTGTCCTGTGTATAAGTAGTTTGCTGATGGTTTTGATTACAGGGATGTGCCACAATTTGTTTTATCCATTCTTCTGTTGATAGACATTTGGGTTGCTTCCAGTGCTCTAAGAGTATTCTAGTAGAGATGTTTTGTGAACACATGCTTCTATTCTAGGAACAGAATCGCTGGCTCATAGTGTAGATACATGTTTAACGGTATAAGGAAGCGCCAAACAGTTCTCTCTAGTGGCTGTACCGTTTTACATCCCTGCCAGCAGTGTATGAGAATTCCAGTCATTTCACATTTTCAACATTACTTGGGATTACCAATTTTGAAAAATATTCAATAATTCGAATAAGTATAAAATAGTACCTTGTTGTATTTCTCTTATACTAATGAAGTTAGGCACCTTTTTATATACCTATTAACCACTCCTATGTCTTCTTTTACTAATTAGTTTATTCAAGACTTTTGCCCCTTTAAAAAATTGAGTTGCCTGCCTTTTATTTTTAATGAGTGAACTTTATTTTTTAGGATAGTTACAGGTTTACAGAAAAATTATGTGGAAGGTGTAGAGTTCCCATATTCTGCCTCACCTGCCCCCCCACCCCAACAAGTTCTTCCTATTATTAACATCTTGCATACAATTTACATTAGGGTTCACTCTTTGTGTTGTACATTCTATGGGTTTTGAGAAACGTATCCATCCATGTGTCTGTCATTACCATACAGGATAGTTTCACGCCCTAAAAATCCTGTGTTTTCTGCTTATTCATCCCTGCCCCACACCCCACCTCTGGCAACCACTGATCTTTTCACTGTCTCCTTAGTCTTACCTTTTCCAGAATGTCATATAGTTTAAATCATACAGTACGTAGCCTTTTCAGAGTGGCCTCTTTCACTTAGTAATAGGCATTTTATGTTCTATCACGTCTTTTGTTGGTTTCATAGCTTTTTCTTGCTGAATAATGTTCCATTGCCTGGATGGAGCACAGTTTATTTATCCATTCACCTATTGAAGGATGTCTTGGTTGTTTTCAAGTTTTGGCAATTACGAATAAAGCTGCTAGAGATGTTCATGTGCAGTTTTTTGTTTGGACATAAATTTCCAACTCATTTCAGTAAATACTAAGAAATGTAATTGTTGGATAGTGTGGTAAGAGTGTGTTTAGCTTTGTAAGAAACCACCAAACTGTCTTCTAACTGTTGTTTTTCTTTTTATGGTTGAATTTTAGGAGTTATTTATATGTTCTTGATACATGTGTTCTATTTATATATTCTAAAATGTTTACCTATCCTATATATTAGTCATTGGTTTGCATATATGTTCAGTGGCTTGTTAGTCATTTTCTTAAAAACATCTTTTAATGAGTAATATATTATTCATTTTTAAGAAGTCTAATTTATAGTGTTTTTTTAATGGATAGAAGCTTCATAGTTTTAGCTTTTATTTTAGGTCTGCTATCTATCTCAAGTTAATGTTTATATATGGAATGAGGTAAGGTTTAAGGTTCACCTTTCTCCCCATATGGCTATATAGTTGTTCTAGAAGTGAACAATCTATTATAATACCAATAGCAATTTGCATTCCTGAACCTGACACTTTTATTTCTGCAAACCATTCTCCACTAAAGGTAATGAGGGCTCCTTGGAGAAATGGCTGATTCCAGAGCTAGGGAAATAAAAGTACAAGATGTACCTGCAATATCTTATTGTCCCAGAAAGAAAGAAAGTGCTCAGAGAATACGGTAAGAGTTCCCCCTTCAAATAATTGAAATTTGAGCTTCAACATGAATAGATAGCAACAGATTATAATCTTTTGAATTAAATAGGAATCTGGGGTCCATACTGATAAAAATAAACTTATGAATAAAAGAAGATGGAAAACACTCCTTTAGAATAGAACACAAAGTAGTATTAATTTTTTTAATAAGTACAAAAGAATTATCTTCACTTTGGAGTGAGGGACTCTGGCAGAAACATCTTAACCAACTGATAAATGTTATCACCACCAATGATGAAACAAAAGGATATTGTGTGCTTTCTGATATGATGCACTGAAAAAACACAGTGATGCTTTTGTGGTATTCCTGCCCAAAGCGCATAATATGAATCTAACAGTGAAGAAATACCAGGAATTGTGGGACACTTTGCAGAGTTACTAGAAAGCCTGCACTCTTCAAAACTGTCAAGGTCATGTCAAGGAAAGACTGAAGAACGGTTCCAGACTGAAGAACACTGAAGAAACATGACAACTAAATGCAACACGTGATCCACGATTGGACCATGGACCTGAAAAATTTATTTTGGGGACAACTGAAGAAAATCTTAACGGGATCAGTGGACTGAAAATAATAGTGTGTCAGTGTTAATCTACTTCATTTTAATAGTTAGGCTGTGGTTTTGAAGGATAGTGTTACTTGTTTATAGCAAATGCATGCTGAAAGAAAAAGGGAAAATGAATCTTCATGTTTGCAACTCTTAAACGGTTAAAGGAAAAAGATAACGCAAATAGACATACATACACACACACACACACACACACACACACACACAAACACTATGAGAAGGCAAATATGGTAAACTGTTAACTGGTTCACCTGGGGGAAGGATATGTAGGAATTTGTAAAAATTTTGAAAGTTTTGTGTACATTTGAAATTATTTCAAAACAATGTAAAAAGAATGGAAATTAAGAATTAACATGTGAAAAACATTTTATACTTTGAAACTTACTTTGTCCCTGAAAGGAATACATTCCTTGATGTCAGTTCACACACACACACACGCACACACACACAAACACACACACGCACACACACAGTGAAAAGAAGCTTCTGAGGATGGAAGAGAGAGAGGAAGAGGGAGAGAGAGAGAGAGACAGAGAGAGAGAGAGAGAGACAGAGAACTGCCAAACAAATGAAATAAAACTTACTTTCATATTCATTTTATCATTTGAGACTCATACCAATTCTGTGAGGGGGCATTTTTATTTACTTCTTACAAATAAGGAAATTGGGTTTCAGAGATGCTCAGGGGTTTGTCTATGAAAGAACATGTCATATGTGGAACCTAGACCAGGTATTCTGACCCCTAGCCTGTCTTCTTTTCACAATTCCATGCTGCCTTTAAAGATAATGTCTTACGTTTGTCTTGTGCAAGTTACTCATCTCCCCTGGACCTTCGCTTCCTCATCTACAATCTGTTTTCATTAGCGGGCCACTCTGCAGCTCCTTTCCTTATTTAACAACGTCAGAGCCCTTAGAATGAGCAAATGGACTCGTCCCTCCAACTCTGAACTTCTGATTCCATCCCCATTTTGCACAAACACTAGTGTACTTACAGAAATGCAGGAAACAGTATGAGATGTGACAAAGATGCTGGAATACAGCACGCACCTCCTCTTACCTAGGGAGGGCTTTCGCTCAAAGAGCCTATTTCTATATTGAGAGAAATAGTCACTGAGTGGATTAGGAGGACCCAGGGATGTGAAGGAGGCTGGCAGGAAAGTCTAGGGAACCAGAGAGGAGAGGATTCTGAGACTCAGCTGAGGGCCAACCAGAGATGCTCCTAGGGCTGAGAGAAAGCCTAGGGCTGGGAGAAACCCTATTTTCTGGCTCTCAGATGTCCCTGGGGCTGCTGGCCTCTCCCTGGAGGACCACCATGGTGGCACAGGGGTGCAAAAAAGATTCCTGGAAGTACAATTGCCTCTTTAAGGGAGCATCACATATGCACATCTCAGATATAGCACGGATTCTCCCAAGACTGGGAGAGTGAATAGAAAATGTTACGTCAGCCTTCATAATGGTATAATGGACACTGGTTTTTCCTTAAAAAAAAAAAAAAAGTATGTCTCATCATTATGAGAGCAGCATATTTTGAACTGGCACAAAGCAAGACCAAGATGAAACCTTATTTTATTCTTCCAACTACTTCTTATTCAAGAGAAAGCATTTTTAAAAATTTTAAACTACATAGTTAAATGTATAGATACTAAGATAAGAGAGGCGAACTAATTACACATTAAATTTAAAATGCAGATAATACGAGGTTGGACAATTAAGTTCGCGAACTCATCCTAGAGAAAGTGCTACACACCTCATTGCTGAATATCACTATGGTCACCTTCAAAGTACTCCCCTTGGGAAGCTATGCACCGAAGCCAGTGCCTAGTCCACTCTTCAAAGCAATTTTGGAACTCTTTTGCTGGAATGACCATCAGAGCTATTGTCGTATTACCCTTGATGTCCTGAATGTCATCAAAATGTCTTCTTTTCAATATTTCCTTTCTCTTCGGGTAAAGAAAGAAGTCATTGGGGTCAGATCAGGTGAGTAGGGAGTGTGTTCCAATACAGTGATTTGTTTACTGGCTAAAAGCTCCCTCACAGACAGTGCCGTGTGAGCTGGTGCATTGTCGTGATGCAAGAGCCATGAATTGTTGGCGAACAGTTCAGGTCATCTCACTTTTCCATGCTGCCTTTTCCACACTTCTATATAGTAAACTCGGTTAACTGGTTGTCCAGTTGGTACAAATTCATAATGAATAATCCCTCTGATGTCAAAAAAGGTTACCAACATCATTGCAACAAGTTTGCAAACTTAATTGTCAGACCTCGTATAGTCACTGCAAGATTAGTAAATCATAATTATCCAGTGGAAAACAATATGCAGTCTGTGTATAGCACTTTGTAGTTTGCCAAATACTTTTATATTTATCATTTGAGTTTTTACTGCAGCCTTACAATTTAGATCTCGTTATTATATACACTTATTAAAAAGAAGACTGCAGCTCAAAAGAACTAAGTGACTTGCTCAAGCAACTTAGTTCGTAAAAAAGAGTATGAGGATTTGATCCCAAATTTCAAGCATTCGTTCCTTTCCCTAACGCTTCCTTGAAATGTGCTTCACTGCTTTTCCATACGCATATACAGAGGGTGCCAAAGAAAAAATGTATACACATTTTAAGAAAGGAAAAAACTGTATTAAAATTCTAATGCTCAGGTCGGCCTGGTGGCTCAGGCGGCTAGAGCTCCGTGCTCCTAACTCTGAAGGCTGCCGGCTCGATTCCCACATGGGGCAGCGGGCTCTCAACCACAAGGTTGCCAGTTCGATTCCTTGAGTCCCACAAGAGATGGTGGGCTCCACCCCCTGCAACTATGATTGAACACGGCACGTTGAGCCGAGCTGCCTCCCGGATGGCTCAGTTGGTTGGAGCGCGTCCTCTCAACCACGAGGTTGCTAGTTCGATTCCTCGACTCCCGCAAGGGATGGTGGGCTGTGCCCCTTGCAACCAGCAATGGCAGCTGGACCTGGAGCTGAGCTGCGCCCTCCACAACTAAGACTGAAAGAACAACTTGAAGCTGAACGGCACCCTTCACAACTAAGATTGAAAGGACAACAACTTGACTTGGAAAAAAGTCCTGGAAGTACACACGGTTCCCCAATAAAGTCCTGTTCCCCTTCCCCAATAAAATCTTTAAAAAAATTCTAATGCTCAATATATACCAATAACAAAAGATGAATATAAGTCATGTGTATACATTTTTTGGCACCCCCAGTACATTCCTTGAAGAAAATACAGTCAGTTTTGATTCTATCTTTGTCGTACTATGACACTGCCAGTTCTCACCACAAGTAGCATTGTTGGTGGCACCAATATGGGTATGTCCACTTGGATACAGCCGCTCACACAGTGAAACAGATATGTACACACAGGTGCTCTCACCTTAGAGTTCCTCGCAGGACAGAAGTACTTCGACCATAATGCAATTGTACTCACAGGATGTTAATTCATGGAGGTGATTGAATGACAATATGGAGCAGCCAGTGCCTCTGAAGGAAGCTTTTTTGTTATATTCCCTGAGGGGAGAGGGCATGCCATATCATGCAGGGCCACAGAGGGAAGCATCAGATTTCAGTCAGGAGATAGAAAGGAGTAGGGGGAAGACATACACCAGAGCCGTTATTGGAGTTTCCACAGGAAAGAATAGGCAAGACAGGGGAAACAGTTTAAGATTAGGTAGTTTAAATCATTCCAGGAACTCTGGGGCAGAGTGGCTGTCCCTAGTTGTCTGGTACTTGGCCCTGGGTTGATTTAGGGCAGGGGAAGTATTGACTGGATATGTGAGAATTAGATAAAGAACATGGTTTCAGACTAAGGGCTGTGGATCACAGGGGAGATTTAAACCACTTTGGCCATTAATTTGGCCCTGTAATTAATAGATACCAAATAGACAAATACAGAGGCTAAGAAACAGAATAGGACCATAGATTCATAAAATCATATCAGATCTTTTGATGTGGGACTATGCTTTTATCTGTAGCATGTCATGAGTTTCTTCATGTTTCAGTTCTCTACTGTCATGAAACAAATGATCCCCAAATTTTGTGCCATTTTATTTGCTCATGATTCTGTTGATTTGGAATTCGTGTAGGCTTAGCCAGATGTTTTTTTGCCTCTCTATGTAGTCAGCTGGAGTCATTTAGTCAGCTTCATTCAGTCAGTGGTTCTGCTGGCCTGGAAAGTCCAAGGGGGACCTTCATTCTCATGTTTGTTTGCTGCTTCGCTCTTCCTCCACATGACCTCTCTTTATCCATGTGGCTAAGTTGAGCTTCTTCACAGCATGGCGGTCTTGGGGCAATTAGACTTCTTATCTGGTGGCTGGCTCTGAGTACGGAATATCCCAAGTGGGAAACGCAGACTCTTCAGATCTTTAAGGCCTTGCATCATAAGTTATAAGTTACTTCCATCATCTTTTATTTGTCAAATCAAGTCACAGAGCCAGCCCAGATTAAACAGGCAGGGAACATTGTTTCTACCACTTCATAGACTAAGTGGCAAAGAATTTGTGGTTATCTTCAATTCTCCACACTCATTCTGCCTCCTAAAAACTTTAATGTAGATCAAAGTAAATGGCCCGTTTGAAAGAGAGGCCGAGTCTCCATTTAAAACCAAACAAGTAAACACAAATTATGACAGGCCACTCTTAATATCTCTCACAACAGATTTAACATGATGCCAGATACTTTCTAAAATGTATGAAAATACCAGAAACAAACCAAGTGTATAAGCTCTTGTATGTTCAAAGTGACAAATTATATTGAAATAACTAGGAATGAAAACAACAATGTAATATAATAGTAGTATAATATACTACGGGCAATAAATTCTATATTATAGTAACATGAAAACATATACATGAATACAAATCAATAATAAGACATTAGTCCATGGAAATCATCATTCAGTTATAGAAATCAGATTTTCCAGTTCCATATCTCTGGGACTGTGAGTATATTTGGCACCATCCGTATATTTGGCACTTCATCTGAGAAACTGAACAGAAATGGCTCTCTTTAGTTCTGAGGTAAGAGTGTACCTGAATAATTCAGGTGGAGGATTCCGCAATCATTAAGAAACAGTTCTGTGTATCCTACCATGTTTCCTGAAAATAAGACCTAGCCAGACAATCAGCTCTAATGCGTCTTTTGGAGCAAAAATTAATATATAAGACCCGGTATTATATTATATTATACCCGATATTATATTATATTAGACCAGGTCTTATATTAATTTTTGCTCTAAAAGACGCATTAGAGCTGATTGTCCGGCTAGGTCTTATTTTCGGGGAAACACGGTATCTCTGTGTCTCCTGACATGTAAGGTTTGACACATATATGTTAGCAAAACTATGTATATTAGCATTCTGCAAACATTTTATATATATATACATATGCACACACACACACACACATATAAATATATATATATATATATATATATATTTATATATATCTTATCCATTTATATATATATATCTTATATATATATAAGATATATATATATATATATATATATATATATATATATATATATGTATATCTTTATCCATTCATTTTTTGATGGACACTTTGATTGTTTCCATATATGTCTATTGTGAATAATGCTGCAGGATCAAAGAGGCAGCCCATGTCAATCGCTAGAACCGTGTGGACAACAGGAAGTGTGTTCCTGAGAGTAGAACTCTGGGCATCTCTTCCTGTAGTAGGGTCTGGACATGGCAAGTGGAGCTGGATACTCACTGCTGCCCAAGACAGGTCCACCCTCCACCCTGAGCTGTGAATGGACAGCATGGCCAGAAACCTACCTCTGACTTTTCCTGTGCCTGTATTTCATCCACTGAACATTTATGAAGCACCCGATAAACACTTTCAGATGCTGAAGATCAAAGGATGAGTGAGAGAGGGTTCCTGCTTGGCCTCCAGGGGCTTCTCATATAGTGGAGGAACTCGTGTCACAGGCGAGCCCAAGGGCTCATATTCCCTCCCATCTGCTCTTTTCCCCGCCCACCCAATTAGCAGCCTGATCCCTCCTCCTCTCCTTATTGGACCTTGGCCCTGTTTCTCTCCTTTCTCTCAGCCTCTC
The DNA here is from genome assembly GCF_057876585.1 of Rhinolophus sinicus. Classification (NCBI taxonomy): domain Eukaryota; kingdom Metazoa; phylum Chordata; class Mammalia; order Chiroptera; family Rhinolophidae; genus Rhinolophus; species Rhinolophus sinicus. Next base: position 102,229,288 of record NC_142518.1, read on the forward strand.
ATTTCCATGAATGCCCATTCAATTAAATTCGATTGTGAAAGGACTGAAGAGGGTTTTTCAAAAAATTACTTAGCCATTTTTATTATGTCAGTCATCATTTCACAATGGAGACTGATTCCTGATCAGAGATAGAACATACCTGACAGTTTGAAGAGTATTTTTGGACACTGTGCAGCCACCCCTTCTAAATCTTATTTCAACATTATCTGCACCCTGGGATCCTTTCATTCACCACACATTTATGGAGCTTCTACTCTGGGCCAAGCATTTTTCCAGGCATTAGGAATAGAGCAGCTAACAAAGCAAATTGTCCACATAGACTTACATTCTAAAGTGGAGGCAGACTGACGAACAAAGTAATATATGAGATGATGGCTGCTAATGTAAGGGTGAAATTCAGTGAATCAATAATGTAGCTACACTTAGCTAGTTTGCAGTTAGGTCCATCCTGATATTCAGCTATTTTCTCTGTTTCTCCTCTCACTGACTGACTTAAAAACTCTGTTTTGTTCCCTTTCTCAAGGCTACCCATACCTCATTAACCCATTTACTCAACAGAATCCTAACCTGAAAAGAGCGATTTCTTAATCCTCAGGCGCCTGGACACTGGAATCTGTTTTGCAACTCCCTTGCAGTTTTTACTGGTGACACATAAAGCCCCAGGCTAAGGTGGCCGAGTCCGGAGATAACATTATCTTAAAACAAACCAGACCCCACGAACTGAGGACAGCCCTGGGACCTGCTTGACCCTACCCCCCTTTCCTTTGTTCTTCTTGTGTTCCTATAAAACCTTCTGACCGGTCTAGGAGCGAGGAGATGGCCTTTGGACAGAAGTCCGCCATCATCCCAGAATGCCGGCATTCTGAATAAACCTGCTTTTCTTTTCACCAACCTTGTCTCTCCATGTTTAACTTTTTCAAGCGGCAGACAGCCGGTCCTTAGCATGGTATCACTAGTCTGATAAATGCCATGTAAAGAAATGAAGCATGGTGAGGGGTTAGAGATTACTGGTAGAGAGCAGGGTGCTCTGATAGATGAGGTGGTCAGGAGAGTCCTCTCCAAAAACACTGGGAGGTGGAGTCGGGCAGCTAACTGGGGAGAGTCTTTGCAAGGCAGAAATGATAGGAAGTGCAAAGATCCTGAGGCCAGAGCTACTTGATGTGTATGAAAATCAGTAAGGGGGACAATGTGATTAGAACAGAGCAGGGAATGGGAAAAGGCACAGAAGGTGATGCAGGGCCTTGACTGCCATGACCCAGACTTTGCTTCTTCTTTTGAGTGAGAAGAAAAAACCATTGGAGGGTTTTGCACAGGAAAGTTGAAGAGATCTAACTTTTGTTCTCAAGAATTCCTGTACCTACACTGTGGAGAATACATACACTGGAGGAAGAGATGAGTGAAAGCTGAGATTAGTTGCAGCAATCGGGTGAGAAAGGAAGGCTGGGATCAGGATGGTAGTGGTAGAAGTGACAAGAAGTGATTGAATTGGGGATCTATTTTAAAAGCAGAGCCCACAGACAAAGTTGGCTCTAAGGTCTTGGACACAACTCAGTTGTCAACAACTATTTGAGTAATCACATTCAAAGTAGAAAAACAAAACCATTTAAAAACAAAAGTCTTCATTGTTAAGCAAAGAATAATACCCCGTGGCCAAGGGACACTAATATTAAGAAGTGAAATAGTCAAAGATAGGCAGGATGCCTGCATGTTTATTGGATGATTTTGCAGAACTTTTTATACTTCGCTATTTAGAAAAATAATAATGAAAAACGACAGATACACAATATTATTTCCCAACTAAAGAAAAATCCCTGTTTAAATAATATTTTGTCTGAAAGACAGGACTCCTGAGGGTCTTTCATTACTCTGAAAGAATGTGTGACTCCCGCGTTGCGGCCAGCAGTGCTAATAGCTGTCTGAGTGAATGAAGTTTAAATAAGCAAGAAAATGTGTTAATAAACATCATACAAATGGAATCTAATGGCCACAGGCCCAGTAAGGAACATTGAATTGGGTGACTCAGCTGGGATGAAGGGTGGTTAACCCTTTAAACTTCAGCAGGTTGGCCCTCTGTGAGAGACGGGTCTTAGGGCTCCCTGTGTCCTGGCTAATGCCGGTCCCACATACCCTGTCTTTATCCGCCGGCTGTCAGACCTGCCAGCCCTCGGCCCCGAGAATCTGCCCGCCCCTTCCCTGGCCACGCCCTCCCTGGTCACGTCGCCGCGGCCCTGCCCACCCCACTCTGACCCCGCCCCCACGCAGCGCCAGTGTCTTCTTTGGACACGCCCCCCCTCCTCCCTGGGCCGCGCTGGCGCGGGCGCCAGCGGCTTTGTGGGCGGGTCTTGCGCAGCCGCCGGGACCCCTGCGTGCACAGCTCTCCACCCCTGGCCACCCGCGCCTCCGCGGACACGCACTTCCTGCGAGGCCTCCCTGCGCACCTTAGGCGAGCCGAACACAGCTGAACCCAGCCGTGCCTTTCCAACTGTTCGCCATGGTGGACGAGCTGGTGCTGCTGCTGCACGCGCTCCTGGTGCGGCACCGCGCCCTGAGCATCGAGAACAGCCAGCTCATGGAACAGCTGCGGCTGCTGGTGTGCGAGAGGGCCACCCTGCTGCGCCAGGTACGTCCGCCGAGCTGCCCGGTGCCCTTCCCCGAAACGTTTAACGGCGAGAGCTCCCGGCTCCCCGAGTTTATCGTGCAGACGGCGTCTTACATGCTTGTCAACGAGAACCGGTTCTGCAACGACGCTATGAAGGTGGCATTCCTAATCAGCCTGCTCACCGGGGAAGCCGAGGAGTGGGTGGTGCCCTACATTGAGATGGATAGCCCCCTCCTAAGTGATTACAGGGCCTTCCTCGAGGAGATGAAACAGTGTTTTGGCTGGGATGACGACGAAGAAGACGACGATGACGACGAAGAAGAAGATGATTACTAGGCCTGGAGACCCTCGGGCCTAAGGGGGAAGGGCTCTGCACGCCGCCACCTCCCTCCCCCCCCTTCCTGCCCCTCCCGGAGCCATCGTACTCCCCCTAATCCTCCGATCTTCTTCCCTCTCCCACCCTCGGTCCTCTCCCTCATCCCCCCCGGAGTGCTTGTCTTTGTTCCAGAAATTGTGCTCCAGTTACGTGCTGGGGCTGGGGGTTTGCTCTGAAGCGCGCTGCCACCCACTCTGGCCAGCCCTGGGAAGCACCCCTGCAAATGTGGACTGTGTCCTGAGCCCTGGGCCCCAGCTCTAGGGCAGGTCCCTGTTACCAACTGGTCAGATTATGCAATGCCCTGCCAACTGCCAGGCCAACATCTGCCCAGAGACCTACGCTGCCACTACACCACCATCCACCACATTCTAGCGACCGACCACCGCCTTTGGAGATAAGGACCAACTTAGAAGATGCCTGAGTTGGCTACAGCTCCTTGGACATTTATTTGGACAGCTCACAACCCCCGAAGGGGCCAGTCTTTCAACCTGGTTAGTTCCCTACCTATTTCCAGAGTCCTCCTGTACGGCACCAGATTGCTGCAGGGGCCTAGTGTGCCTGGCAGCCAAATGGTTGACATTTTTTTTCTCCTATGCACTACTTTTGCACAGCTGTCATTTTTCTTTAAAAATTGCAGCAGTTTAAAAAGAAAAACAGGCACTCAGCCAAGCTTCTCAATACTACCTGGAAAAAGCACTTGCGTTCTTTTCAATAAATATCAAGCACTACGAAAAAAACAAAAGGAGTGTCTTTTAATGGTTAAGTGCTATCACTGGCCCCTACCACACTCACTCAGCCTCCCATTATTCCCACTGAGATCAGGTAACTTAGTTCAATCCCAGAATTCCCCACTGTCATCTCTAGGCTACAGAGGACAGCTATCATAGGGCTTTATAGGGATTCTGGTACTCCCCCTACTAAGGCATTTCTTAAAGCCCTGGTGAATGGAGTGTCCTCTGGGGCCTCCAGGGTAGCATGGGGTAAGGGTGGCCAAGAGGGTAGCATACCATCCTAACTGGGACACTTGGAAGTGAAAGGGGGCACTATTAATAATTAGGCTGGGACAACAGGCATGATTCTGCACACATACAATGTTCCTATCTTCCTGAGCCTTTGGATTCTTTCCTCAACCCTGCCAGGGAAATTCGGCCCCTTAATCCTTATTGCCCGTGGGGTGCTGTTGAATTCAGGCTTTAATTAACAATGGAGCACAGTATTATAATGCCCCTTTCAGGTGCTTGAGCTAACATTAAATTCTGGATCCTGGGTAAGTGCACCATGATAAATAGAGCCTGATCTTAACATTTCATTCTCCTTGGGCAGACGCCCTTAGAATTCACCCATTCATGTGCCCCAGATTCCTGACTAAGAAATTGGCAAGATGCCTGGCTATCTCCTCAACTAGATCTTGTGAGTTATGCTGAGATCTGTTTGTGGGCCTGAGGGGCTCAGAGGTATTGAGGGAGTAGGGAGGGTGCTGAGAAGAATCTGCATCCCTTTGTGAGGTCCTTATCCCAGGTTAAGTCATTGAAATGTCAGGGGATTTGTGGGGGCTACCTCTGCCAGCCAGGACTTTCAGAGTTCTCATTCTCATCTCTGTCTGCCCAAATGTCATTCCTTGTACCATGCCTGGAGCCAGCCCTACCTTAGGAACTCTAATGAATTTAGATAATAAATTTCCATATTGTTTAAGACCTTTGGAGGCTGGGTATTCTTGTACTGGTGAATCTCACTGTGGTTTAAACGAATACTGGTCATCGTACTGGTCACCTCACAGGTGTGGATTCGCTGAGATCACAACCATGAGGTATGTAGAACTGTCTCTGCTACACGGTGAGCACTCAGTAAACATGGCCTGTTACTCCCAGGTCTGAGAATCGAAATCTAGCTTGGGAAGCACGTCTCTTGCTATGAGCTTGGCTTTAGTTGCCTTGAACAGGAGCACAGCAGGCTCTGGGAGACTGGAAGTGAGAGCATGGCAAGACCTCATTTACCCCTTGGGATCTGACATGAAGTCAAAGCCAGTTTACTTGGTGAACAGGCAAAGTCCAGAGCAGGAGTTATTTCTCGGCCTAGGAAAGTTGTTTCTGGAGGGTAGGGATGGGGGTGGATATGACTTTGCAAAGGAGGTTAAGGCCCAAACTGGGGGTTGATGTGGGAAAGTGGGCAGCAAGAGCTAAAAACTAGGTAAAGGGTCCAGCGACACCAAAAATCAGTCATTCAACATGATCTGTGGTCCAGGTGTCCTGAGACGAGTTAGAGATGTGCTAGTAAATGAAAGGTGGTGGTTGTCCTTGCAGTGATCCTGGTTTGTTGCTTTTATGGTGTCTTGGGCCAGAACTGGGAAGGTATCTAGCTACAGGTAAGGTCCAGAAAGAATCTATGTTGTGATTGGATCTGGGAGTGACCTTCCCGATGTGGAAGTTGTAGAGGGGTAGATGAGATTTACTCCCCACCACCAAACCAAGGGAGCACATGCTCTATGGGGGAAGGAAGGGATCTCTGGTCAGTGAGGGTGCCATGCCAACGCAGAATCTGAGTAGCCTCCGCGAGAGCTAGGCCAAGGAGCTTCTGGGCTCTGAAAGGTGCATGAGCTTGCTTGGAGAGAGAGATCGAGATAGAGATGAGAGAGAGAGATTGAGAGATGGAAGAACAGGTTATGCTGTGAGCTGCAGAGAAGGATAATGTGAGAATCTGACTACCTTGAGGGCAGATTCTGCATAAATAAAAGCACAGATATTGGCAAAGGCTCTGCCACCCAGGAAGGAATTCATGATAGCGCCATAAGGCAGAGCAAAAGAGAATGGAGAAGTAAATAAGCATGTCTAAAGATAAAAGCACCACTTAGAAACTAGTAAGAGTGGGTGGAAATGCTGAAATAGCAAATACGAACTTCAGACTCCCGAATTCTCATCATGGGCATATTGGACTTGAAATGGTCACTGAAATTATGCTTGTAATGAAATGAAAGTAATCATATTAAATGTCAATCATTTAATCATATTAAATCTACCAATGTATCTTTGGATTTCTCTAATCATTTGAATAGATAAGTACTGCCACCCATTAATTCTGTGTTGCTGTGTTTTGCAGGATGGTATCTAAACAGTAAAAACCTCAGCAATTACAAAGTAGGCAGACTAGAGAGATACATCTTGTTGAACTTAGTGGGATATTTATTTTTTAACAAGTGAACCTTAAAAAAAAGTCTAGGTTCTTAGCGCAATTGAAACAAAGCTAATAAAGGGTTTTCAAAACAAGGTCCTGAGAACATTTTCCTCCTTGGATGATTAGGGTGGGATAATTGTAGGAAGCATATTTATTATTTCCTTGGATATATGAATTTTGCTAAAAGTCGTGTTAAAAGTGTCTGATAGTTTGTATCACGGGGTAGTTCTGGTATATTATTCCCTAAAGTCTCGTAAATGTTCACTTAATTCTAAAGGTAGAATTAAGTGTCTTCCCACAGTGTGGTAACCACATACTTCCCTTGATGAAAATCAGATCACTGCCCTTGCATTTTTATCTTCAGATCCGAAATAGGATTTGTTCCTTTATCTTCAAATGTTCTATTGTCTAGAGACTTATTTTCAAACAATGCAATTAGGTTGGGATGGGTAATAGCTTCCTTGAAGTTGTAATTACAAACAGCACAGCAAGATTTGTTAATGGAGCAGAAGCCCTCCCTTGGGTGTGTTGAGGGAATACTGGGGAAGCACTGCAAAGGGGGGTTCAGAATAGCCAGATGGTAACGTTTGTGCACCTCCCTTTCTCCCTTCGGGGCCTTCTATCTGAGCGATAATCAATAAGAAATTAATTTTTCTTATACTAGCTACAAGATTCGCATACTTCCTCCCCCTCCCTAAAGGACGAATGATTTCATCAGCAAAGTTGCCATAATATCATTTTTATATTTTAGCTAAAGTCCCTATACAGTCAGTTTAACTGAATTTACCAGTCGGTTCAGTCAACCAGTCAGCTTAAGATTAAAAAACAAAAAATTGTTACACGACTGTTGATACACCTCTTTTTAAATGTTTGGTTTTAAAACAAATAATACCAGTAATAGAATGCCAAGGGAATTATATTTCAATGGTAACTGAAATAATTGTGATATTTTTGATTTATCTGTTCTCTAGACACAGAATTGCACTGCCATACAGGACTTTTTACAACTGCTCATTTGAAATGTACACAATTAAAGTTTTAACATAGACACAACTAGAGAGAATAGCATAGTGAGCCTCCAGACTCATTTCTGGAATCAAAACTTACCAAGAGTTTTGCTTCATTTATCCCTTTTCTTTCTTATAATCTTTATGGAATATTTTAAATTGAATCCCAGATATCGTATCAATTCACTCTTCAATACTTCAGTACATTTCTCTAATAGATAAAGCTTTAAAAACAATTCATGATAGTAGCATGACACGTACTGAAATTAACAATGACTCCTTAATATTTAATAATCTATATTCAAATATCCCAGTGTCTTAAAAGTATCTTTTTAATTATTTGGTTGAATTACGTTTCAAAAAATGTCAACACATTTGATTTACATATCTCTTAACCGTGTTTTAACTGATAACAGTTCTCCCCACCCTTTTTTCCTTTGCAGTTTATTTGTGGAGGAAACCAATTCATGTGTTCTATGGAATTTCCTATTTCCTATATTTGCTTTATTTTTTTCATGCCCTTGCCCAATTTTCGCTTGGGTTGTTGATGTTTCTTTTTCAATTTTATGGAAGCTCTTTATTAGGGATCTGTAATAAATTTTGTAAATATTTATGTCCCATTTGTAATTTGCCTGTTTATTTTCTTTATGATATTTTCAGCTGTTGTGAAAATGTTTAATATATTTCGATTTTTCCACTATCTCCTCCCATTTCTGTGCTCCCCAATTTATTTATTTACATTCTTTTAGTGTTTGTACGTTTAAATGTTGTATATACCTCTGTTATTTTTCAGATATGAATGATTTATTTTGACTCTCTGCCATGAAAGATGAGGAATTCAACATACACAGTAATACTTTTCCCTGTCAACTTTGTAAGTTACATTGTTTTATGTTGTCAGTGTTTATAACATTTACATATTTTCCTGTGACCATAATCCTCACATGTGTTTTAATCTTAATATGTCAGAATTAAATAATTACTATTTTGTCCAATTTTCATTCAATCTCTTTTTGTTACCTAGTGTTTTTTTCTTTTTAGTTGTTTCTTAAAAGGAAAGTATATGCTCTGAATTTTTGAAGGTAGATGACAGATATGTTATGGGTAGAATTTGGGGGTCACATTTCTTTTCTTTCATTGTTCCACTACCTTTTAGCATTGAATGTTATTTTGTGGAAATCTGAGGCTATCCTAATATTTTTCATTTATAATTGATTTGATATTTTTATTGAGTTCCCAGAGGAATTTTTTAATATTTGAATAGGATATATCTAAGTGTCATTTATTCTTTGTCATTTTTTGTGGAACCTGCTGTTACCATGTCATATGTAGATTCAAGGCCTGATTCATTGAGGCAAAGCTTTCTTAATTCTTTAAATATGTATAATATATACTGATATTTATGTTGACTCTACCTGCCCTCTACATTTTAAATTTTCTCCAATTGTTCACTGTTTCCTTCATTTCTGTTTTATTCTGCTCACTTTTGTCAATCATGTTCGCTATGTTCTTTCCAGTGATTTCAGGAGTATCTGTCGTTCTTTGTGATGCTTCCATTTTGGCTTTATTTCTGTGATAGTTTTATCTGTTTCTCTTCCACTTTTTGCCAAGTGCTGCCAGCTCATGTTTTAGCTTCTATTGACTCCTGCATATTTCTGAGGGTGCCAAAACAATGTATATACAAAGGGTGCCCAAAAAATGTATACACATTTTAAGAAAGGAAAAAAAAACTATTAAAATTGTAAGACTCAATATATGCCAATAATAAAAGATGAATACAAGTCACATTTGACTTCTGCAATGACAAGAGATGCTCAATGTTACCATCAGCGTAATTTTAATACAGTTTTTTCCTTCCTTGAAATGTGTATACATTTTTTGGGCCCCCTCTGTATTTTTGATTTGTTCTCTTGCTGTGTAGCTGTGCTTTATATTTTAAAAGTTGATGGTAATATGATATTATGGTGATATAAGTCACATCTGTTTCCTGGCAATATTTTTCTAGGCAGTATTATTTGCCATCTTTCACCTGTTCCTTCACTCCTGTGGGAGTGTTGTAGAAACTATTCAGTATCTTGTCTACTTTCTAATAGTGTTAGTCTTCTTCAGTAAGGGCAGCTATAAGTCAGCTTTCTTGGTCTCTTTCAGTCTGGTCCCAACATCATTTCTCTGGCAGAAACAACTCAATGTTGGTGGCTTGTACATTACATACTTTCCATTTTCCAGAGATGAAACAGATCTGTTCCCTACCCCACCTCCCTTTTTTTCAACATTTCACGGGGCATTTAAATAGCACTTTCATGCTGTCATTGTACCTGAATGTACCTAGATGATTTCTAGCATTATTTTCAGAGTCAACATTCTGTGCTTTCTGTTTTCACTCCCACTGTTCAGTAGTTCTGATGTCTAAATCACCGGAAATAGTCTATGTTCCCAGGAAGTGTCGAGCTAACTTTTGAGAGGGATTAAATTAGACTCAGCTCTGGGGGTGGGAAAACCTGAAAGGTAAATAAATATTAATGACTTAGAATACTTTCTCACTACAGCGCTCCCTCCCATTTCAAACATAAGGTCAATTTTATTACCAACTTTTGGAACAACTTTTTATCCCCCTGTGTAGCAAGAAGAAAAATGGAAGGGTTTTAGTTTTCTGTAGAGAGGAGGAGCTGCATATGTTAGAGATCTGATCAATATGTATATAGAAAAAAAGAAAGAAATCTGTTATTTATTGGAATAAAAAGTAGGGAGGGTGAAATGAGTAGCAGACAATTGACCTTAGAAGAGATAGACAAACATATATGGAAAGATTGGTTTGCTGTGACTTGAGAATAGATTGTTCTTTGCACAAAGTCTGGTTCCATGAGAATGTGTTGGTGACCAGAAAGACTGATCCCATTTGTGGCTTTGCCAGAGATTTATTCTGCCAACCCCAGACACCTTACTTGACTTCTCTAATTATAAACTTCTGTACCTATGTCATGGGAATAATTATATCTCAGGACTAATATAAGGAAAAACAGCCTAGAACCTTACCTGGTAGTCAATAAATGTTAACTCCATTGTTTTCATCAGTAGCGATTACTTAGTAAAATAGGAACGTAAGATTGACTGTCATGGTAGACTTATGTGTTCTGGTAGAAAGACACTGATATTGGGGGATTTACAGTGTTAGGAGAAAAGGTATTCAACACATTAAAATAAACACAGTCATACCTGAGGGAAAGTCACAAGAGTGGATATTAAGAATTAATTAACATATGACTAGCATTTGACATTTTAAAAATCACTTCCATATTCATCTTCTTTTTGAGATGCACACCAACTCAGTGAAGAGGTATTTTTATTTGCATTTAAAAATTTGAGATATTAAGACTCAGACAGATTCAAAATTTGTCCATGATAGAAACTTCAGAATCTGGGCTAGGAATTCCCACCCCAAGTCCAGTGCTCGTTTTACAATTTCATGCAGCCTATGAAAGTAATGCGTTGTTCAAGTTGTTTCCCATGGACCTCTGCTTCCTTGTTTGTAACCCAAAAGTATTTGAGCAGCAGGCCACTCTGCCTTCTCTCATTTAACAACAAAATAACTGAACAAATGGCACTATCCTCCCAACTCTGAACTCCTGTGATTCCATCCCCACTTTGCACAAACACTGGAGTACTTGCAGGAAACAGTTTGAGATGTGAGAAAGATGCTGGGATTACTCTCTTTGTCCTTTAGCAGCAAAACTAAAAACAAACAAAATGAAAAACCACCTAAATGTATCAAAGGAGATAGATAAATTCGGATAAATTACATCCCTACATGAGCTACAGTGCAGAGGTAAAACTAATATTTCGTTTGTACTCATCAGGGGAAGTTCCAATAGGAATTATTGAGCATAAAATTAATTCACGAGTACATGTAGCATATGATGACATTTACTTTTTAAAAACCTACTTGTGTATGCATATGTATGTGTATACATATACAAAAGGAAGAAAGAACAGAAAGATAAATTCCAAACTTTTAATGGTGTTTGCCCTAGAGAGGGGAGTAATATATGAATCTTTTTGCTCTTTTACTCTACATCACTCAGCTTTATTATAAGGAGTACTAATCGAATTTAAAACGAACTTAGTGCTTATTCTGGAAAAGTTATGGGGGAAACGAAAAAACTATTGGTATCATTATAAACTTCTTCTCTTTTGGAAACAATAATTTATCTTGTAGGAACCATAACCTTGGTCACAACTTGTTCTACAATAAAGATAATTGGTTTTATAAATTCTGTTATGTTACTTTAATTCTACTGAGCAAATGATAATAAAACTTGATTTTATCAGTGAAAACAACCTATACGCAAACATTTACTTTAACGGTAAGTCTGGTCAGTACAGCTAGGCACAGGTACATTTCCTGTAGTACACCTTCAGTTTGTCCCTTCCGTTTCAGCTGCTCTGTCCTTAGTTCCAACCCTCATTGTTTTCCAGGTTTATTTGAATGGACTCCTAGATGGCCTTTCTTTCTTTCTTTTTTATTATTAGTTTCAGGTGTACAAAACAATGTAATAGACATTTATACCCCTCACAAAGTGATAACCCCCCTCCCCCAATCTACTACCCCTCTGGCATCGCACACAGCCATTACATTTCCACGGTCTCTATTCCTTATGCTGTACTCCACTTCGTGTGTGTGTGTGTGTGTGTGTGTGTGTGTGTGTGTGTGTATGTAATTATAGTTGACATTCATTATTCTTCACCTTCAGGTGTACAGTGCAGTGATCAGGCATCTACATCATCCCTGAGGTGGTCTTCCTAACGAGACAAGTGTCCATCGGATACCCTACAAAATCTTTACAACATTATTGATTATATTCCCCAAACTGACTTTCGTATCCCCGTGGCAATCTTGTGGTTTCCGATTGTGCTTTCTAATCCCCTCACCTTCCCCCTTATCTTTACCTGGCCTTTCTTCTTACAGGCTCTCTTCCTTCTAATCTGTCCACATTGCTGTTAGTGTTGTCTATTTGAAACCTAAATCTTATTTACCACTCTTTTATTCAGAAGCCTTCAGTGATCTCCCATATCTTCAGAAAGTATTTTAAATTCCTTAACATTTATGTCCAGATTACTTTTTTAAAAGAATTATCTTTTTTATTGAGTTATAATTAACATACTGTACAATTGATCCTTTTATGTGTACAATTTAGTATGTTCAGGATATTTACAAAGTTGTGTGGCCATCACCACTATCTAATTCCAAAACAGTTTCATAATCTCAAAAAGAACCTGTACGTATTAGCAGTTACTCCCCTTGCCCCATCTCCTTCCCCTCCCCCCCATACCTAGAAACTATTAATTTCTGTCTCTCTGGATTGCCTATTCTGGACATTTCATACAGATAGAATCACATACCGCGTTTCCCCGAAAATAAGACCTAACCAGAAAATAAGCCCCAGCATGATTTTTCAAGATGACATCCCCTGAACATAAGCCCTAATGCGCCTTTTGGTGCAAAAATTAATATAAGACGCGGTCTTATTTTCGGGGAAACACGGTAATATATGCTGTTTTGTGATTGACTTCTTACATTTAGCATAATATTTTCAAGGTTTGCCCATGTTGTAGCATGATTTCACTTCTTTTTATGGCTGAATAATATTCAATTGTATAGGTATGCTATCTCTTTGTTTTTCCACTCATCAATTGTTGAACATTTGGGTTGTCTCCAATTTTTGGCTATTCTAAATACTGCCACTATGAAAATTCATGTACAAGGTTTTTCTTTCAACACCTATTTTCAATTCTCCTTGGATTATATCTGGGAGTGGAATTGTTAGATCATAGTTAATTTTCCGTTTAACTTTTTGAGAAAATGCAAGATTGTTTTCCAAAGTGGCTGTACCATTTTCTATCCCCACTGGGATTATATGGGTTTTATAATTTGTCCACATTCTCAGTGACACCGGTTATTGTCTATGTTTTTGGTTATAGTCATCCTAGTTGGTGTGAAGTGGTATATCATTGTGATTTTGATTTTTGTTTCCCTAATGATTCATGTTGGTGAGAATTTTGTCTTGGACTCATTGACCATCTGTATATCTATTTTTGGAGAAATGACCATTTTAAAATTAGGCTGTCTTTTTATTGTTGAGCTGTAAGAGTTCCTTATATATTCTGGATACAAGACATAATTATTATCAGATATGTGATTTACAAATATTTTCTCCCATTTTATGGGTTGTCTTTTCACTTTTTTCATAGTGTCCTTTGATGCACAAGACTTTAACATCGATGAAGTCCAATTTATCAGTTTTCTCTTTGTTTTTTTTTTTTCTGTGTGTTTTTGGTGTCATATTTAAAAACCATGTAATACTGCAGGGTTACAACAATTAACCCCTATGTTTTCAAAGTTCTCAGAGTTTTAAGTTTTAGTTCCTTCATTTTGGTCTTTGATCCATTTTTAAAATATTTATTTTTCAATTACAGTTGACATAATATTTTATTAGTTTCAGGTGTACAACAGTGATTAGACATTTATATAACTTACAAGATGATCACCCTGATAAATTTAGTACCCGTCTGACACCACACATAGTTATTACAATATTATTGACTATATTCCTTATGCTATACTTTACATCCCCATGACTATTTTGTAACTACCAATTTGACTTCTTAATCTCTTCACAATTTTCACCCATCCCCCTAACCCATCTCCCATCTGGCAACCATCAAAATGTTCTTTGTATATATAAGTCTGTTTCTGTTTTGTGTGTGCATTTATTTTGTTCTTTAGATTCTACGTATAACTGAAATCATATGGCATTTGTCTTTCTCTGTCTGACTTACTCTACTCAGCACAATACCCTGTAAGTCCATCCATGTTGTTGCAGATGGCAAGATTTCATTCTTTTTTATGGTCAAGTAGTATTCCATTGTATAAATGTACAACCTCTGCTTTATCTTTTCATCCATTCATGGATACCAAGGTTGCCTCCGTGTCCTGGCTATTGTAAATAATGCTTCAATGAACATATGGATGCACATGTCCCTTTGAAGTAGTGTTTTGGGTTTCTTCAGATAAATACCCAGAAGTGGGATTACTGGGTCCTTCTTTGTCTCTTGTCTGGTATAAGTATTGCTACCCCAGCTTTTTTTTCATGAAATATTTTTTTCCCATCTCTCTACTTTCAGTCTGTGTGTGTCTTTTGATCTGAAGTGCGTCCCTTGTAGGTAGCATATGAGGTGTGATCAAAACATACAGTGAATGTTTAAATAAAAAACTACTACAGTAAAAGGCACATTGCCATTAATGCCCCCCAAAATACTCCCCCTCACTTTGAACATACTTATCCCATCATTCTTGCCACTTTCTGAAGCAGTTCTGGAAGTCCTCTTTCATGAGTGTCTTTAGTTGCGCTGTTGTGGCTGCCTCAATGTCCTGAATTGATTAAAATGGTTTTCCTTTCATGGTCATTTTGACTTCGGGGAAGAGCCAGAAGTCCCGTGGTGCCAGATCCAGTGAATAAGGTGGATGAGGACACACTGTAATGTTTTTATTTGACAGAAATTACCATGTACCAGAAGCGATGGGTGACATGGAGCCTTTCCTTTGTGATCACAAAATATGGTGAATGCTGCTGCCGAGTGTCATCCAACTGAAAGGCAGGGATCTTCAATACCGGAAATGGCACGTTGAACCTTGGTAACAGTGTGTGACAAGTTTCAACTGTTCGGTGTAATCAGTCGGGTGTGAGCTACGATTAAGAGAAGGTGTATTTTAAAGTGTGCCATAAATCATGCTCCATCATGACAGTGCTCTGTCACACATCGCTTCTGGTATGGCAATTTCTGTCAAATAAAAACTCACATGTGGCAGCCACCTGTCTGTTCACTGGAAAGGGGGAGGGCTCAAGAAAGAAACAATGGCTTTGGCCAGCACTTGTGTCTGAGAGAAAGCTGTTCCTCCAGCCATCGTTGTAAAGCCAGACAATTCAGTATGCCCCTGGCACCTTTCAAGCTGCCCCAGAGTTGGAGCTCAGAGCGAGGGAGTCCATCAGCAAGTAAGTCCATGCCTGGGCCCTTTTAGAGGAGCACCTGGGACTGCAGCCACCCTCTGTTTCACTCAGCCATAATCTCCACTGGTTTTCACAGCCAGAATTTGTGGGGACTTCTCTCCCTGGCCCTGGAGCCCGGGGCTGGGGAGTCCGGTGTGGGGCTGGGACCCCATGCTCCTCGGGGTGGACCTCCACAGCTGAGATATCCCTCCTGATTTTTAACTGCCACACGTGGGTGTGGGACCAGCCCGTTGGGCATCTCTGCCCCTGCTACCAGTCTCCAGGTGGCTTCTGTATATTTGTAGTTGTAGGACTTCTCTCTAGCTAGGCTTCAGGCAATTCTCAATAATGGTTGCTGAGTAGTTGAGTTGTAATTTTGATATGATCAGGAGAGGAGGCAAGCACTCCTTTTACCTACTCTGCCATCTTAATCGGAAATCTTGTCTTTGATCCATTTTGAGTTAGTTTTTATAGTAGGCGTGAGGTACGTGTGTAAGTTCATTCTTTTGCATGCAGATATCTCGTTGTCACAGCACCATTTGTTGAAAAGACTGTTATTTTAAACCTATTGAATTGTCTTGGTGCCCTTATTGAAAATCAGTTAATCATAGATGCACAGGTTTATTTCTGGAATCTCAATTGTATTCCGTTTAACTACATGTCTATCCTTATGCCAGTATCAAACTGTCTTGATTACAGTAGTTTTGTAGTAAGTTTTGAAATTGGAGCACATGAGTCCTCCAGCTTTGTTCTTCTTTCAAGATTTTTGGCTATTCTGGGTCCCTTGTGTTTTAATATGAATCTTAGGCTCAGATTGTCAATTTCTTCCAAAATAAAAATAAAAATAAACTTCCCAACAGCTGTCATTTGATAAGGATTGTATTGAATCTGTAGATCATTTTCAGGACTGTTGTCATCTGAACAATATGAAGTCTCCCAACCAATGAACATGGGATATTTTTCCATTTATTTTGGTCTTTAATACCTTTCAGTGATATTTTGTTGTTTTCATTATATCTTTCACTTATTTATTTTATTACATTTTTTTGTTAAACTATTTTGTTAAATTTATTCCTTAGTTTCTTTTTTTTGCTATTATTCCAAATTGAATTTTTAAAATTTCATTTTCATATGCTTGTTGTTAGTATATAGACATACACCTGATTTTTGCTTATTGATCTTGTATGCTGCAACATTGGTGAACTTGTTTATTAGCTCTAATAGTTTGTTTTGTGGACTGCTTACGATTCTATGTGAGATTGTGTAATCTGCAAATAGAGATACTTTTACTTCTTGCTTTCTAATATGAGTGCCTTTTATTTCTTTTTCTTGCCTAATTTTTCTGGCTAGAACCTCTAGCACAATGCTGAATAGAAGGAGCATTAGCAGACATCCTTGTCTTGTTCTTGATCTTAGAAAGAAAGCCTTCAGTTTTTCACCGCTAAGTGGGAAGTTAGCTGTGGTGTTTTCATAGATGCCTTTTATCAAGTTGAGGAAATCCCCTTCTACTCCTAGTTGAGTGTTTTTATCACGAAAGGATATTCTATTTTGTCAAATGTTTATTCTGTATCTATTAAGATGATTATGTGGTGTCTGTTGTGTATTCTGTTAATGTGGGTTATTACAATGAATGATTTTTGTATGTTGAATCAACCTTGCCTTCCTGAAATAAATCACGCTGGTTCATGTAATATAATCCTTTTTACATGGTGCTAAATTTGGTTTACAAGTATTTTGTTAACAATTTTTGTCTATATTCGTAAGGAACAATGGCATGCAATTTTTTTCTTCTGATGTCTTTCGGTTTGGTATAAGGGTAATATTGGCCTAATAGAATGAGTTTCCTATGTACATTTATTTCTCTGCATTTGCTTTTTTCACTTAGTTATAAATTTGGAAGTAACTCTGCTGATTCATAGATACCTTCCTCATTTTGTGCAGCAGCATAATTAACTCTATGAATTCGCCA
Source organism: Rhinolophus sinicus (assembly GCF_057876585.1). Taxonomy (NCBI): domain Eukaryota; kingdom Metazoa; phylum Chordata; class Mammalia; order Chiroptera; family Rhinolophidae; genus Rhinolophus; species Rhinolophus sinicus. The sequence goes on from NC_142518.1 coordinate 102,246,449, forward strand.
TAGTTATTCAAAAATTTCCTATGTATGGTCCTATGTATGGGAAATATTTTCTTATTACAAAAATGTGTTTTCCCTTAATAATGATATGCATATGTTATATTTTTTGAGGTATACCTTTACCGTAACTTCCTGGGAGAAGGATTGATAGATCAAAGGGTAAGCACATATGTAGTGTGTCAGATATTTCTAAATTCCCTCCCTTAGCGTTTTTGCCATTTTACACATCCGTCAGAAACAGCTGAGACTGCGTGTTTTCTAGTAGCATGACCAGGATAAGGGCCATTTTGACTTTCTGACTATCTGATGGAGTTTTCAAAATGGTATCTCACTGTGCATGTAGTTTTAATTTGCACTTCTCTTATGGTGAGTGAGTTATTTTTTATTATGTTGAGGGCTATTTTTCTTTTTCTATGAATTATCTGTTTATATCTTTTGACCACTTTTTTTCTATCTTGTTTTTCTCCTTTTTCCCCCTCATCATTTAAAAGCTCTTTATGTGCTTGGGAAATAGCTCTTTGTTTATGATATAAGTTTCATGGATTCTCTCCCATTTTTTCATTTGTCTTTTACCTTTTTAAATGTTTTTTTTTTCTTTTTGCAGTGCCGAAGTTTTTCATTCCTATGTAGCTAGATTCATCAGTCTTCTTTGCTTTTATTGCTTCTATATTTAGAGCTGTAGTTATGAAACGTTTCGCCTGTCCAAGTTATAAAGTAATGTTTTCTTTTACTTCTGGGGTTTCAATTTTTTAACATTTACATTTCTGTTCTTTTTGGTGTTTATTCTAGTGTATGATGCATCCAATTTATTTTTTCCCCAAATGGCTATGCAGGTGTTCCTTGCCATTTGTTAAAACATTTACCTTTTTCTCAGTTGTGTGATATGATTATCACATACTTGACTTCTATATGTTCTGTGTCTATCTGTGGACATTCTAGTTAGTTAAATTAGTCAGTAGACCTGTTCACTTGCCATTACCACACAATCTTAATTATAGAAACTTTAGAGTATGTTTTAATATCTGGTAGTGCTAGTTGCCCTTCTATTGGTCTTCTTTCTCAGGGTTCTTACATGTTTATTTTTCCATATGAATTTCAGAATCCACATGTTTAGTTTTATAAAAAATAACTTATTATATTTGAGGAGATAACATTGAGTTAATATATTAAATTTGGGAGACATCACTATGAAGTTGAGTTATCCTGTCCAAGTACAAGAAATGTTTTTTCAGTTTTTCAGATTTACTTTCATGCCTTTCAGGAATGTTTTAATGTTTTCTCATATAGGTTTCAAGTGCTGTATTCCTAAGCAGCTTCTAACTGATATCTCTATGTGTGAGAGTCTGTGTATGTGTATATTTGCTATAGTTTTGTGTGCTAATTTTATGCCATGCCAAAAATCTTGTATTTTATTTTGTTTTTGTATTTCTTTGTTTTTCCAAATGCACTATTATATGCAAAACTTCTTTTCCAGTTCTTATGTGTCAGTTGTTTTCTCTCATCTTGAAATTGTAATGCAGGCAATGGGAATCCTTCCCCTATTCGTCTCCTTAGTGACAATACTCCTAATGTTTCCCCACCCACATGCGAGGTCAGATAATTAGGTTCGCGAACGCATCCTAGAAAAAGTGCTACCTACCTCATTGCTGAATATCACTACGGTCACCTTGGAAGTACTCCCCTTGGGAAGGTACCCACCGATGCCAGCGCCTAGTCCACTCTTCAGAGCAATTTTGGAACTCTTTTTCTGAAATGGCCATCAGAGCTGTTGTCATATTACCCTTGATGTCCTGAATGTCATCAAAATGTCTTCCTTTCAATATTTCCTTTATCTTCAGGTAAAGAAAGAAGTCACTGGGGGCCAGATCAGGTGAGTAGGGAGGGTATTCCACCATGGTTATTTATTTACTGGCTAAAAACTCCCTCACAGACAGTGCTGTATGAGCTGGTGCATTGTCGTGATGCAAGAGCCATGAATTATTGGCGAAAAGTTCAGGTCGTCTAACTTTTTCACGCAGCCTTTTCAGCACATCCAGATAGTAAACTTGGTTTACTGTTTGTCCAGTTGGTACAAATTAATAATGAATAATTCCTCCAATGTAAAAAAAAAAAAAAGGTTAGCAATATCGGTGCAACAAGTTGGCAAAGTTAATTGTAAGAACTTGTATATAAACACATAGGTATATATTTATGTATTTTGTGTGTGTGTGTGTGATATCATGTTACATCATGGTGTTAAATATTCTATACCCTGTTTCAGTATCTATGAAGAAAATGTTACACTTTTTCCTTAGATTTATTAAAATGATGGATAATGAATTTTCTAACATTAAATGACTCCACCCTTCCTGGAATAAGTCCCATTTGGTCATATACCTTTTTATTTTTAATGTGTTACTGGGATCTGCTAGTATTAATTTAAAAATTTTATTGATATTTGTAAGATTGGCCTGTAGTCTTCCAGTTTGTGTTTTTGTCAGATTTCATTAACAATCTGAAAGTTTTCCTTTTACTGTGCTCTGAAAAAATTTAAGTGGCAGTGAGATTGAGTCATGTTCAGTTTCAATTTGAAATCTACATGTGAACAAGATAGTCACTGCAAGGTTAGTACATCAAAATTCTCCAGTGAACAATAGTATGTGCTATTTGAAAGTACTTTAAGAGTTTACTGGAAGTTTAATAATAGTTAATTATAGTTAATATTCGATAATAGTTAATGGTTTAATAAAATGTTTAATAAATACATTTACATTATACAGTTTGATCTTCACTTCAGTTTTATGAGTCTATTATTCTACCCATTTGGTGGATAAGAAAACTCAGTCTCAGAAGGCTTGAGTAGCTTGCCCAAGCCACACACTAGCAAGCAATAGAAGAATTTAAACTTATATCTACTGTTTTCATAGACTCCGTTAGTTCCATACTGCTTTCATGAAATGTCTTTATGTCAATAGTTGGCCAAACATTTTAATTCACAAATCTGTTTACATGTATATTCAGTAGGGAAAAACATCCTTGGTTTTTAATCTATTTTTGTCATACTGTGGTACTACCATCTCTCACTACAGGTAGTATTTTTGGTGATGGAAATGAGCAATATGTGTGTGTCCATTTGGATATTCATTCCTTCTCTCTCCCTCCCTCCCTCCCGCCCTCCCTCCCTCCCTCCCTCTCTGTCTCTTTCTCTCTGTCTCACACACACACGCACACACACATCCTTCAGAGGAAATCAAAGAAGAAAATTACCTTGAACCATTGATTCATAAAATTCAAATAGGCTTTTGGCATACAGAGTTGTTATTATGATTTGGGAAATATGCTTTCATTCATACTATAGCCTCAGTTTACTCATCTGCCTAATGAAGAAATTAGACTGGCTCTAATTCACCAGCCATTTTGAAGATAGGCTTATTAAAAATAAAAATCAAAGCAAACAAAAATTCCAAATATCTGTAAGAACAGAAATAATATAATGCCAGATTACACAATGTATTGAAATTCCACAAGCAAGCATAGTGTATAATCTCTTGTACCTTAAACTTGACATCTTGTGTTAAAGTAATTAGTTACAGGAAAATGTAAGTGTAAGAAATACAATACGCTATATTACAATCAATTCAATAGTACATCAGTGTAAAAATACACACATTTTGGTGATACTGTGTTTCCCCAAAAATAAGACCTAGCTGGACAATCAGCTCTAAGGCGTCTTTTGGAGCAAAAATTAATATAAGACTCAGTATTATGTTATATTATATTATATTATATTATATTATATTATGTTATGTTATATTATAAAGACCTGGTCTTATAGTAAAATAAGACCAGGTATTATATTATATTACATTACATTACATTACATTACATTACATTACATTACATTACATTACATTACATTATATTATATTATATTATATTATATTATATTATATTATATTATACCTGGTCTTATAGTAGAATAAGACTGGGTCTTATATTAATTTTTGCTCCAAAAGACGCATTAGAGCTGATTGTCCAGCTAGGTCTTATTTTTGGGAAAACACGGTATGAGTCGTTTCATTTTGATGTGCATTTATCTTCAGAGACATTTGTACAAAGAGTTCTAGCAAGTTAGTTAATATGATTGTCTTTATGTCTTCTAATTCTCGGAGTGCCTGGAGTACATTGTCAAATCCCAACTCTTTGCCGTGGCTGCGTACAATCTGCCTCGCCTTCCCCTCCCTCTTTTCTCGGAATTCATCTTCCCCTTTCTAGGCTTCACTCTGAGCTCCAGCTTAACTGGCTTTCTTTAATTTCAAGACTGTAAAAATCTTTTCCTTCCACAAGGACATCCATATGTTATTCCTTTGCCTGGGACAATTTTCCCTACCTCTCTTTTCTGAGCTAACTCCAACATTCTTCTGATCTTACCTTAAATATGATTTTGTCAGAGTAGCCTTACCTGGTCAATGCCCCCCACACCCCTTCCCCATCTGGAAATGACACCAGTTTACCCTGTTATACAACATCTGACAATTAAGTTCGCTAACTTGTTGCAATGATGCTGCTAACCTTTTTTGATATCAGAGGGATTATTCATTATGAATTGTACCAACTGGACAAACAGTGAACCAACTTTGCTATTTGGAAGTGTTGAAAAGGCTACGTGAAAAAGTGAGATGACCTGAACTTTTCGCCAACAATTTATGGTTCTTGCGTCACAACAATGCACCAGCTCACACGGCACTGCCTGTGAGGGAGTTTGTAGCCAGTCAACAAATCACTGTATTGGAACACCCTCCCTACTCACCTGATCTGGCCCCCAGTGACTTCTTTCTTTACCCAAAGATAAAGGAACTATTGAAAAGAAGACATTGTGATGACATTCAGGGCATCAAGGGTAATACGATGACAGCTCTGTTGGCCATTCCAGAGAAAGAGTTCCAAAATTGCTTTGAAGGGTGGACTAGGTGCTGGCATTGGTGCACAGCTTCCCAAGGGGAGTACTTCAAAGGTGACCGTAGTGATATTCAGCAAGGAGGTGTGTAGCACTTTTTCTAGGATGAGTTCGTGAACTTAATTGTCCGATGTTGTAAAGTTTGAACATGCTATAGCTATCTCTTGGAGTATTTGTTAAATGATCATTTATGTAACTTTTTAGTGTTTTAGAGTGTAAGCTCCGTGAGGCCAGGGTCGTTGCTTGTCTCATTCTCCACTATATCTGCAGTCCCTAGAACAATATTGAGCATCTAGTAGGCACTAGTAAATATTTGTTGTGTAAATGCATGAATGAATAATTCTAAACAAGCATTGTGAAAGAGGGTGTTACATGAGATAATCGGAGTCCAGGGGAAATCAGAAAATTTAGGGATTATTACCTTAATAAATAAAACAAGGGAGGAGACTGGCATGAGTGTGCCCTAAGAAGGAAGGTAAGCCTTTCTGCAAAAGAAAGTCGACATGGAGCTCTTTTTGTAAAGTGTTCCCAGCACTTTATGAGCCATTTTCGTTTCCTTATTTTAATTTGCCAAAGAAAAGTAGTAAGCGTGGGCATCTGGGAGTGGAAATCTTTCTGAGGTTTAGCAACGATGTACACAGCTTTTGCTTCTCATATCACTTTATCGTCTATGATAACATTAAACACTTTCATGCTCCATTGGAGATATACGTGTATTTGGAAAAAAAAAATCATCATAGAAAACACTGGATTCATGCTGCCACCCTAGAGAAATTAGGAAATGCCACTGATTTAAGTTTGAGGTCAAAGGACACTTGGAGAAAGAAGCATAATGGGTTTTTAAAAATGTCAACCCAAGAGCCGTGTCTGTATGCATGCAGCAGTTGACTGTTTTGAAGTTCCTGTTCTTGTATATTTTATTTCCATGCCATTTTCTTTTTTCTATACTTCCCCTTTTCCTTGACTGATAAGTCAACCATGAACAGTTTAAGTAGTTTCTGTAAGTACACTCAGCCTATCCACCTTTAGGTGTAAATTTTCTAAAGGTACAGTAAAAAGAATTCTAGATGCAGCATTCCACTATGCGGTGAACTTGGTATAACCGCCTCTGGGATGGTAGCTACCCTTATACATATGAATGGAATGATGAAACTTGAGAAAATATTTTATTTAAGTGTTCTTCTCTTTTAAGCATTGCTTATCTAATACTTTTTTAGTTATTTTTAAAACTTCTGCTCTTAAAACTACACATAGAAAACATAAACATCATTGAGAGTAATTTCTAAGTTTTCAACTGGCAATTTTGATAAAAATATTTATTCAGTGTCTAGTATTTGCATAACATTTCTGCTCTATGGCTGTTCCTGGTCTGGTTCAAATGTTTACTTCTTCCAGGAAGCCTTCCCAGGTCTCAGCTTCCTTTCCCTGAACACATATATACACACAACAGACTGGATCTTGCCCTTTCCTCATGTTCCTTTAGCACTTAAATTGGATTATTCCAGAAAACCTGACGGAAATATTTTGATCAGTTGCATGACAGTCAACGTATTGTTAGGAGTTAGAGGGAAGAGAGTGTATCTATTTACTGAGCTTGACTTTGCCCTTTGTCTAATAATACCAATACCACAGCCCTGCCTCTGAGAGCTACAGTTTCATGGGCATGTAGTCCTGACGCTTACATAATGCTGGAAAAATCCCTGTCCTTCATGGTCGTCATCTCCAGTGAATAATATCCTCATATCAAGGCATTGCCAGATAGAATTTGAAAAATGCCTATAGACTATAAACAAACTCTTCAACATCATCGGATGATAGGCCATTGTCAATTATGAGTTTTAGTCAATACTTTAAAAATGCCTGCAGTTGCATTTGAATAAGACAACAATATTCTGGAAACCATTTTGGTATAATCTCTTGGGACACTAAGAACATATAGCTATACATCCCCTTACGGTCATGTCTCTGGAAGCAGACATAAAATACGTGGCCTTGGTTTTGCTGACACAATGCTTTGACAGCCACTGAAGTAGCTTTCAAATCTGGAATACTGGGGGTGCCAGAAAAATGTATACAAGTGGACACTTTGGTCAACGTTGTTCAAGCAGTAGTTCGCTGTAATCAGAAGTGTCTGGATGCTGATGGTAACCGCTCTGAGCACCTCTTGTAATTGCAGAAATCAAACGTGACTTGTATTCATCTTTTGTTATTGGTGTATATTGAGCATTACAATTTTAATACAGTTTTCCTTCCTTAAAATGTGTATACATTGTTTTGGCACCCTCTGTATGTGATTCTCTTACGTAAAAAGTAACCATTTGAATAGACATCCAGAGTCAATGCTGTTAATGGCCCAATGATGATATAGTTCATATCAAGGGTGGAAATGTTTATAGTCTTTTGTTTATAGATCTTTGTGTATCTCAGGAGGCATATTAAGTCTTTGTAGAGGCTGAAATTGACTGCCGGAAGTACCCAGGATCACCCTCACAAGGCTGCCTCAGAATTAAGATTAGAGTTTTGAACCTCTGGGTTCTTGCTTTTGTTAAGAAATATTGATAAAGGGAAATGTAGATGGAGGTAGTTTGCATGAAAGGGGGTTGTGTGCTGGTTCTTGGGTGGACTTGCCTAAGTAGATACGGTTATCAGTCCCTTGGACATTTTAATGTTAGGCATCACTAGTGATCCCATGAAGCACTGAATATGATAACATTTCTGAATGCCAAACACTCTGCTAAGTACAACAGTATCTCTAACCTTTATCACAACCTTGCAAAATAATACCCTCATTTAACAGGAAAGTGAGGCTCAGTGAAATATAAATACTTGCTCAAATTTTCTAACTAGTGAGTGCCCAAGCCCGGATTTAAACTGAGGTCTGTGTGATTCCAAAGGTACCACACACCATGATTCTATTTGAATAATCATATGCATCCATTAATATATCATGCAATAGAGGAGTGAGTATATATGGGGGAGGGATGACATTTGAAAGGTGAGTGTCTTAGTTTCCTGTGACTATTGTAACAAATTACTACAAACTTGGTGACCTACAGCAACATAAATTTGTCTTCTCACAATTTTTGAATCCAGATGTCTGAAATTAAGGTGTCTGCAGATCTGTACTCTCTCTGGAAGCTGGAGGAGAGCGTCTGTGTTTTTTCCTTTTCCATCTTCTGCTGCCTTGTGGCTGCATTACCCTAATCTCTGCCTCTGTGGTCCCATTGCTGCCTCCTCTTCTATCTGTCAAATCTCCCTCAGTCTCAGTTTTCTAAGGACACTTGTCATTGGATTTTAGGATCACCTGGATAAGCCAGAATGATCTCCTCATGTCAAGATCCTTAACTCAGTTACATCTGCAAAGAAACTTTTTCCCCAAATAAAGTAACATTCAGTTTCTGGGGATTAGAATGTAGGCCTGTATTTGAGGGGGTGGGGTCTACCATTCAGCCTACTACAATGAGTAATGGATTTCTATGGTCAGACTGAGTTGGACCAGGGTCTTTGCCCCCTTTCTCTCAGTTATGGTTTCCTGGAGAAGGTGGAATTGTTGGGACTCTCTCGGAGGCCTGAGGAGCTGGATAGAGCGGATGATAAGTTGAACAGACAAGGGGTACATTGAGGCAGTGCACCAAGGTTACTCCAGTGGGCTCAAATCAGCTAACGTGAAATCCTTGGTAGAAAAGTTGAACGATTCTATAGGATAAAGTAGTTTTAGAGTGTCTGTTCATAGTGTAGGTCCCGCCTTCATGGGACTTCCATTCTAAGCAGCATGGCCGTTTAATTGAATAAAGCATGGGCCTTATCATAACAGTTCATCAGATGCTGATTTTTTCCCACTGAAAAAAAATCCATAAAAAAAAGAAATGTTAAGGGAAGAAATCACCATATCGGGATGGAGAGAACATCAAGAGCAGAATAAAACCAAACAGGCCTGCTCAGATAAAACCACCACCCTTCCACTCCAACCAGCAACAATCAGAGTGCCACCACCACTACTTTTTTGTTTTAATCTTTTCTTTTTAAATTAGGGAAGGGGAACAGTGTGTTTTTCCAGGACTTTATTGGGGACAGTGTGTTTCTCCAGGACCCATCAGCAGCAAGTCGTTGTCCTTCAATCGAGTTGTGGAGGGCACAGCTCAGCTCCAAATCCAGTCACCGTTTTCAGTCTAATTGTGGGGGGCGCAGGCCACCATCCCATGTGGGAATTGAACCAGCAACCTTGTTGTTACAGCTCTACGCTGTAATCAACTGAGTCATCCGGCCACCCCTCTGGAAGCTCAGAGGCAACTCGTCTTCAATCTTAGTTATGGAGGGTGCAGCTCACTGGCCCATGTGGGAATCGAACTGGCAACCCTGTTGCTCAGAGCTCGCGCTCTGACCAACTGAGCCATCCACTACTTTGTTTTGGAGCTGTTAGGACTAATCTATCTTATCGCGCTCTTTTATCCTTTGTATGTCAGTCCCACAGGTATTCCAGGTCTCTTCATCTCCACATTCGTTGCATCCATCTTTGTTTTAACCCTATTTCTCAACTCCTGAAAGCTGCCTATTTGCCCTCTGGTAATCAGAGTCAGTGTGCAGTAAAATCCTATTATTGTCAGTAACTTCTCTTAGTTATTTCTTTTACCTCCTTCTTCTAACTGAAATACGGTCTGCCATATGATTCTCACTGCCGCCTTTTTAAATGGTGGGTGTTTTTTCTCTAACTCACTCCAACTACTGGTGATCCTAGAGTTAGTATAGGTGTTTTCCTTGATCCTCCTTGCTGATGACAGACTCTTCTCTCTTCCTCCTCCTCCCAGCTTGGATTCTTATGTCAATAGATTATATGTCTTCTGTTACCCCTTGTGATGATTAATTTTATGTGTCAACCTGACTGGGCCACAGGGTGCTCAGATATTTGGTCAAACATTATTCTGACTGTGTCTGTGAAGGTGCTTTTAGATAAGTTTAACATTAAAATTCATAGACTGAGTAAAGCAGAGTGTCTTTCCTAGTGTGGGTGGGTATCAGCCAATCAATTGAAGGTCTGAATAGAACAAAAGGGTGACTTCCCTCAAATAGGAAGCAGTTCCCCTTGCCTAACTGCCTTTGAGCTGGGACATTTTATTTTTTTGTCCTTGCCTTTGCACTTGAACTGAAACGGCTCTTCCTGACTGTTGACCCTAGAGTTACACCATCAGCTCTCCTGGTTCTCAGGCCTTCCTTCCCAGTCTGACTGGAACCACATGATTGGCTCTCCTGGGTCGCCAGCTTGCTGACTGCAGGTGTTGGGACTTGTTGGCCTCCATAATCGTGTGAGCCAATTCCTTATAATAAATCTCTTTAAATCCTATTGGTTCTGTTCTCTGGAGAACCCTTACTAATGGGTTTTTATTACAGCCATCTACTGACTTCTAGTTTACTCTTCCTCAGTCATTGAAGATATTTCACATCATGACATACTCTCACTCTTGTCCATACCATTCCTGTTTTAATTCTTGATGGTTTCAATATTTGTGTATCTGAGCCTTCTAACATCCTGGCCTCTCAGTTCCATGACCTGTTCTTCAATTTTATTTTCCTCACCAACTTTGCCACTTGTTCCCATGGCCATACGTTATCATGTCATTATCAGTAACTGCAACCCCTGCATAACCTCAGGGTCAAGCATTTCACTTCACCACTCCCTTACTCCCTCTGGTACCCTGATAATAACAACAATTATTTTACCCCACTGGGACCTCCAATATAGTGACACCACTAATTTTTATTGATCACCACCACCCCCCATACCCACAAACATATACTCACTTTCCTCAACATTGGGCTTAGAGTTCATGGTCCATTATGACCTTCAACTCCCTTGACTCTATCTTGTTAATCAAACTCATTTGACAAAATCCCAAGCCAAGTTAAATCAAGTCTCCTTGGAGAAACTCATATAATCGTGCTAAGTGGTCTCACTTTAAATTCAAGATCACTGTCCTCAAGTGGGTTCTTAATGCTGACTGGCAATTATGCTATATTTGCCAATTCCATTAACACTCTCAGTGACTATTTCATGCCTTCTCCCTTTTCAAAAGTCAAAGAGCCACTTCCTCCACCTTGCTTCCTGTGTGAGAAAATAGCAACAATCAGAAGACATTTCCTCAAGCTATTATTACCACATCTTTCCCCAAGCAGCTTCTATGCCCATATATATTCAGCCTTCTTTCCTATTTCCATGTATGGATGAACTGTCCATACTCCCAGCTAAAGCCACTATACTTAACCCCATCCGTGTTCACCAAATTCAGAATATTCCTCCTGCAATTCTCTTCTTCCTTTCCTGTATCATTAATTCCCCCCCCACCCCCACCCCCTGCACCGGATCTTTCTCCTAAACATAACCTGCTAATGTTTCTCCCATCCTAATAAAACAAATAAAATAGCTCCCTTGATTTCATTTCTTTCTCTGGCTACTGCCCCGTTTCTCTTTCCCTGTTACAGCCAGAGCCCTTAAAAGAGTAGTCTACAGTTTCTTTCTTCGATTCTTCTCCAACTTGTTCTTAAAGGCTTTCAATCTTACCAGTCTATGCACAATTGATTTTATAAAGGCTGCTCTTGTGCACTGAATGGCGTCCACTTCAAATCCATCTGTTGAAGTCCTAACCCCCAGTATCTCAGAATGTAACCTTATTTGGAGATAGGCTCTTTATAGAAGTAATTGAAATAAAATGTGATCACTGGGGTGGGCCCCAATTCAAAAGGATTGGTGTCCTTATAAGAAGGGTAGATTAGGGTTTTGTGGTAGACACCCAGGAGAGGGATTGCTGGGTCATATGGTAATTCTATTCGTAATTTTTTGAGGAACCTCCACACTGCCTTCCATAACGGCTGCACCAGTCTGCATTCCCACCAACAGTGTATGAGGGTTCCTTTTTCTCCACAGCCTCTCCAACATTTGTTACTATTTGTCTTGTTGATGATAGCCATTCTGACTGGGGTGAGGTGATATCTCATTGTGGTTTTGATTTGCATTTCTCTGATGATTAGTGATGTTGAGCATTTTTTCATATGTCTATTTGCCATTTGTATGTCCTCTTTGGAGAAATGTCTCTTCAGGTCCTCTGTCCATTTTTCAATTGGGTTGTTTGTTTTTTTGTTGTTGAGTTTTCATGAGTTCCTTGTATATTTTGGAAATTAGCCCCTTATTGGAGGCACTGTTTGCAAAAATCTTCTCCCATTAGATTGGTTTTCTCTTTATTTTGCCAATGATTTATTTTGCTGTGCAGAAGCTTTTAAGTTTCATATAGTCCCATTCGTTTATTTTAGCTTTCACTTCCATTGCCTTTGGAGTCAAGTTCATAAAATGCTCTTTGAACCCAAGGTCCATAAGTTTAGTACCTATGTTTTCTCCTATGCAGTTTATTGTTTCAGGTCTTTGATCTATTTGAGTTAGTTTTGGTACACGGTGACAGCTGTCTACTTTCATTCTTTTGCATGTGGCTATCCAATTCTCCCAGCACCATTTATTGAAGAAGCTGTCTTCTCTATTGTATGTTTTTGGTTTCTTAGTCGAAAACATGTGTCCATAAAGACATATGTGCTCCAATGTTCATTGTAGCTTTATTTACAGTGGCCAAGACATGAAAACAACCAAAGTGTCCTTCAATAGATGATTGGATAAAGAAGATGTGGTACATATATACAATGGAATACTATTCTGCCATAAAAAAGATAAAATAATGCCATTTGTGACAACATGGATGGATCTTGAGATTATCATGCTAAGCGAAATAAGTCAGAGAGGAAAAAGTCGAGAACCATATAATTTTACTGATATGTGGTATATAAAACTGAAAGCAACAAAGAAACAAGACAAACAAATGAGAAAACAAAAACTTATAGATACAGACAATGGTTTAGTGGTTACCAGAGGGTAAGCGGGGAGGTAGGTGGTGGTAGATGAGGGTAAAAGGGATCCAATATATGGTGATGGAAGGAGAACCGACTCTGGGTGGTGAATACACAATGTGATATATAGATGATGTATTACAGAATTGTACACCTGAAACCTATATAACTTTACTAACAATTGTCACCCCAATAAACTTTAATTTAAAAAATAAGAATAGATTAAAATAAAAAAGAAGAGGAGATTAGGACACACAGAGAGACATCAGGGGCACATATGCACAGAGGAAAGGGCATATAAGGACACAGTGAGACTCTGCAAGCCAAGGAGAGAGGCCTCAGAAGAAACCAAAGCTGCCAGCACCTTGATCTTGGATTTCTGTCCTCTAGAACTGTGAGCAAATAAATCTGTGTTGTTCAAGCCACCCTGTCAGTGGCATTTTGTTACAGAAGCCTTAGGAAAACTAATGAAATTAACAATGAGTTCCATGTTGCTAAACCTAAGGCCTATTTTCAGTCTTCATGTAACTTATCATCAGTATTTAATATAGATAATGACTTCCTCTTGCTTGATACAATATCTTCACTTTGTTTCAAGGATATTATAATCTCTTTGTTTTCCTCCTACCTACCTCCCTGTTTTTTCTTTCTGTGTCCTTTGATGACTCCTTCCATGTCCCCAATTGTAAACCATGGTCAATTCCAGGTATCAGTCCTTGGACCCTCCATGCATTCACTATTCATCCCTCCCATTATCACCACTCTGGTCCGAGATGTAATTTGTAGCCTGGATTATAGCAATAGCTTCCTAACTTGACTCCCCACTTCCACAATTGACTATCTACAGTCTTCTCCACATAGCAGACACTGATATTTCTAAAGGGTTATGCCACTTCTCTACTCAAAACCCTCCAGTGGTTCCTGTCTCCACAGGGTGAAAGACTTACCATAAAGTCTTCATAACCTTGCTCCTGCCTACCTGCCGGACTCCTCTCCTCTGACTCTCCCCCTTACTGAACTCACCTACATTGCCTCTTTGCTTTCATTTGAGTATGTTAGACATGTTCCCCCCAGGATGTATTTACATCGTCTCCAATTTGCCTGGAATGGAATTTGCCCAGATTTTTGCATGTCTCTCTCCCTAACCTCTTTCAGGACCCCGCTGAAATGTCAACTTCTCAGTTGAATCTTCCCTGACCATCTGTTTAAAATTTGAATGCCCCTAGCAGTTATTGCTCCTCACCTTCCTTCTTTTCCCCATAACACGTATCACATTCTGACAGAAAGTGTGCTTTACTTACTGTAGCTACTTACCACACACACTTGGATGGAAACTCCATGAAGGCATGGATATTTTTTTCTGTTTTATTTACTATTGTGTGCCTCGTTCCTAAGATAGGGTCTGGCACATATTCGGTGTTCCTTGTGTATTTACTGAATGCATGAATGACCAAATTCAATTAATAGCTCAAAATGCCATCGTTTTGATACCAATGGTACTGCATGGAAGAGTAAGTTCTGAGAAGTAGAAAAAAAATCCCTCAAGATTATTTAGAATTCAAAGGAAGAAGATACATGTTTGGAACTATGGGTAAAAGTCAAGTCCTATAATTGCTTATTCCTGACTGTGATGCCTTGAAGTTTTTATATTAAAAAATCCGCTTGTTTTAATGGCTTCAATTTGGATGTAAATTTTATAGTTTCTTGAGTTTTCCTTACCTAAAAAAGGACACTGAACACTATGTGTGTGAAAATTGCCCTTTCCAATGCATGAGGAAGTAAGAGGGGGCATGCTAAAGAATAAGACATTACAATATCACCCACTGAAAGGACATTTTACAAGCTTGCTTTTTCTGCATCCTGTAGAGTTTGAAAGCATTTATTTTGAAGTACACATGGGTTTGTAATTGCCCAGTGTCCAAATAAAAACTAAAGCCTTCTGAAACATAACCATCAGGAAAATCCATGATACGTGCTGTGACATGTAAATATGAAAGTTCTTTTCTCAATTTTTGGCTAGACATTATGTTACTAGTAAAACTGAAGTCTTAAAAAAGTTTTCTGTGTTCTTCTGGGCTATTTCCTTTATCCCATTGTCTTATCTACTTTATGTGATTTAGGGCATTTTCTTTTGTTTTAGTGAGGTTTGTTACCCTTTCTAACCTTCATGAGGATTTATCAAATGTTTCTTTGGCTTAGTACCTTGTGTAAGATCCGGCACATTGCAGACCCTCAATAAATTTTGAATGAATAAAGAGGTATTCATTTTTTCAAATTCAGTCCCTTTTGCCCATGTTTCTCAAAGGTAAGTTGCAAAGCACCTGCATTAGAATCTCTGGGAGGCCTTTTTATAAAAATGCAAATTCCTGCAGTCCATCCATGCTATACTGAAAAGCACGGAGGCAGTGACATCTGAGAAAAGTTATTGTGAGCTGCTACTGTTTATCACACTATATGTGATAGGTGCTCTGATAGACAACTGAGATGTTTTCTGTCCTGTGAAAGAGCCGACCATCCAGTGAGGAACAGGGAACAGATAAGAAATAATGAAACAAATGAATATTTATAGGGTGTGGTTAGTGCTACGAAGGAATAGATATGGCGCTTGGATAAACAGTAACAGGATGACCTACTTTACATTGGGTAGCCAGAAAAATTCTCTCTGGAAGGTGGCATTTAGGTTGAGACATGAAGATATTTAAAGCCGTAGGACACTCCTACATTTAGAAGTTGGAAAGAGGAGAATGGTGACTATCCAAACCAGGATTCGTTGGAGACTGAAAGGAGGCAGGGCAAGTGTGTGAGGAAGCAGCTGCATATTGGCACTCTGACAACTTTGCATGTCTCTCCATAGGCCGTGTAGGCAAGGCTTAAAGGGATCATGTATAAATGTGGATAAAAATAGTGCCCATTTCATAGGTCCGTGTGAGGATTAAATAAGCAACGAGCGCGTCACAGATAGAAGATGCTCACTAAATGTGAAATATTGTCTATTTTTTAAAACTTGGATTTCTTGGCTACTAGTGAGTTTGTCAATCTTTTTATATGTGTATTTTCCATTATTATTTCTTTTTGGAGGCATTTCCTATTCTTTTTTTTTTTTTTGGCTAATGTTGTGTTCATCTTTTTCATAATTGGTTTGCAAGACTTTGACGTTAGTCTCCCTATCTGGAAAATAAAGAGTTTATATCAGCTTGTTTTTGAAGGATTTTCTACCTTCTATCCTCCATATTTCTCAGTGTGTTGAAGGCAGACCCATTTCAGTGAGATCAGGACCTGGACCCCTAGAAGTTTCAGACAGTAGTTTGACATTGTCGTTTATGAAGGAAACAATATGCACTTGCAAATCTGTTTTTCTTGTTAGGCAACATTATAATAGTCTACATATTTATCCACAGCGTTGCTCAGGTTTCACTGCTTAGAAGAAAGTGTTTGGTGAATAACACTTTATATAATATATTAGCCTAGTCATTTTTTCAAGGCCATGTGTCATGCGGGAGACCCTGCTCGCTGCGCCATTTGTCATGCGGGATGGCCTGCGGGGTCTCTGCTCCCACTCCCCATACAAGAACGCAGGATATGGTGAGGCCAAAAAGGAACACCCACGGAGCCATAGGTAGGGGAGTCATACCACTATATTCTCTCTGGCGGCACTATACTCTCACTGGAGGCTGGATCCACACTGTCCGCAAACCGCCATCCACACTTGCCAGCCCAGCCACCATCTTCTTGCTAGCCCCCATTCTTCTCTTCTCTTCTCCTCTCCTCCGTAGCTGCAGCAGTTATATTAGCGGCTAATTGGCTAACTGGCTACAGCTGACGGCCAATCAGCCACAGCTGACGGCCATCTACTACCCGAGCCAGCACTCCTCCACGTGAGGCCAAGAGCCTGGAAACTACTTTCTGGGGCTCTGCCCCCACACCATCATTTTTTGCCTTGAGATTCAACTGCTTTTCTCTGCAAAGGAGTAATCTCAGATGATACACTTAAACTTAACAAAGGCAAATTTTCCTCCCAGAATGTCCTGGGTAATTACCTTGCTGCTAACTTATCTCCTTGTAACTAGTAATGTCATTTGTAGCAGTAACTTACATGAGTGAGAGATAATCTTGCTTTGAGTTTAGGTCATAACACTTCTTTGGGCCAGTAACCGAAACTACATATGTTTGTTGCTTCTTTTTCCTGCAGATCCTCTATAGGATACATCTTGGCTGCATCAGACCTCCCTGGAATTTTAATTAAGACCTTAATCACCTACAGTCATTAAGCTCACTTACAGAGTTGTAGGAGAAACACGGATTTAGATACTTGGGGTCGCTGGAGAAGATACGATCTCTGCACTCACGGGAGAAATGCAGACATGCTATTCACTGACACATTGTTATACCTCAAATTGGTGCCATGGTACTAGGGTTGTAGTAATTTAACTTTTCTGAATCTCAATTCTCTGATCAGAAATATGGGAATAATAATGTTATGCAGCCGGCAGCATTGTTATTTTGACATGCTTTTTAAATATTTACATAGCTGAACCTATCAGTTTTCCTTTTTGTGTTCCTTTTGTGTCATATGTTCCAAGACAATGCCTGATCAGATAAATAAGTGTGGGGACAGAGCCAGGAGTGCAGTTTCCAGGCTCTCGCCCTCACGTGGAAAGGTGCTGGCTCAGGTGGTGTCGTACAGGGAGGCCTGCGGGGTCTCTGCTCCCGCTCCCCATACAAGAACGCAGGACATGGTGAGGCCAAAAAGGAACACCCACGGAGCCATAGGTGGGGGAGTCATACCACTATATTCTCTCTGGCGGCACTATACTCTCACTGGAGGCTGGATCCACACTTCGCAAACCGCCATCCACGCTTGCCAGCCCAGCCGCCATCTTCTTGCTAGCCCCCATTATTTCTCTCTTTTCTCTTGCTGGCGTAGCCACAGCAGTTATATTAGTGGCCAATGGCTCACTGGTTACAGCTGACGGCCACCTAGCCACAGCTGATGGCCATGCAATCACAGTTGGCCATTTACTACCTGAGCCAGGCACCTGTCTATGTGAGGCCGAGAGCCTGGAAACTGCTTTCTGGGGCTCTGCCCCCACAGGTGGTAAATGGCCATCAACTGTGATTGGATGGTCATCAGCTGTGGCTAGTTGGCCGTCAGGTGTAACCAGTGAGCCATTGGCCACTAATATAACTGCTGTGGCTACGCTAGCAGAAAATGGGGGCTAGCAAGAAGATGGTGGCTGAGCTAGCAAGGGCGGATTGCAGTTAGCAAGTGAGAGTCAGTCTGTTGGCAGAAAAGTGGACAGCAGGTCGCACGTCGTGTGAATTCAGCCTCCACCGAAACTATAGTGGTATGACTCCCCTACCTATGGCTCCGTGGGTGTTCCTTTTTGGCCTCACCATGTGCTGTGTTCTTGTGTGGGGAGCGGGAGCTGAGACCCTGCCCGACGCCCCGCGCAACAAATGGCGCAGCGAGCAGGGTCTCCCGCACGACAATAAGTATTTACCCAACCCGTCTTTTGTAGTTCTTTTATCATTTTACTTTTTTGCATCTCTTTAATCTTCTTTAAATTTATTTTGATGTTATGAACCCTAATCTGTCTTTTCAAACATCTAGCCAATTGTTTCAATGCCATTTAATTAAGGAATTCATCATTCTCCCACCTATTTATTGTGCTAATTTCATCATGTACTCCTGTGTGTAAACACAGAGAATAGCTGTTTCTTGATTTCTCCATTCTGTTCCAATTATTTATCTACCTAATCTTTTATCAGTAGTAAACTGTTTAATTATTGTGGCTTTACAATGCATATTAATATATTTCTTTTTTTTTTTTTTTTGCTTAGCTTTGCTTGGCTAGTCTTGCCCAGTTATTGTTGTATGTAAACCTCAGAATCGTTTTTGTTAGGTTCTAAGAAACCACATTAACAAAGAAATTAGAGGTGGTCTTTTTACTCCTTCATTCATTCTCATTCCCCACCTATAAATGTCTATCTTTGTGTGCATTATTTCGTATGTTGTGGCAAAGTGGTAGATTATCATCTTTTTAGGTATGTAATTTAATATAATTTAATGTCCAAACCAGGACACTTTTAGGAGTGAAAGAAGGTAGGACAAATGTGGAAGATAACAGCTCCATGCTGACACTCTGACAACCTTGCATGTCACCAAATAGGCTACGTGCGCGAGGCTCAAAAACAGGCTGGTGTAAGTCTTGATGGAATGTCCTGTGATCGACACAGCAAAATTGGCAGCCTTAAAAAAGGTGTAACTTTATATGGTGATGGATGGTAACAAGACTTAGTGTGGTGATCATTTCTAAGTGTATACAAATATCAAATCATTACATTGTACACCGGAAACTAATATAGTGTTATATGTCAATTATACCTTAAAAAAAAAAGATCGGCAGCCTTGTGAGGAGGTGTCACAGGCATTTCTCATATGACTCCCTATTGTGTGAGAGGCTTCTAGGAGGCGGTTTCTCATTTGCCTTCCTGGTTCTGATGAGGCACGGGCCATTCACCTCACTCCTCTTGCCTTAGAGCGCAGCTGCAGACTATAAAATTACTTACCTTCCTTCTAGATGGGCTTCTCAGCGACTGAGCAAGCTACGGCTCATGTTGTCTTTCGTTTGACCGCTTTGATGTGGTGTCGTCCTATAAGTCAAGCGATGCATGAAGCTGATACCATCTTGGTGTTCCTTTTGCTGTCTGGGTATGGGGACAGTCCCAGAGAGCAGTTTCCAGGCTCTTGGCCTCACGTGGAAAGATGCTGGCTCAGGTAGTAGATGGTCATCAACTGTGACTAGTTGGCCATCAGCTGTAACCAGTTAGCCATTAGCCACTAATATAACTGCCATGGCTACGGTGGTTGGTTGGTTTGTTGGTTGGCAGAGAAGTGGAGGGTGGATTGCGGATCGTGTGGATCATACTTCCTGTGTCTCCAACCCAGCCACCAGTGAGAATATAGTGGTATGGCTCCCCTATCTATGGCTCCATGGGTATTCCTGTTTGGCCTAGCCATATCCTGCATTCTGGTGCAGGGAGCGGGACCAGAGTCCCTGCATGACACTAGGTAAGTAATAAACTGTCTGAATATAACTGGGCCCGTTGTCTCCCTACTGGCAGAATCTGTTAGGCTGTTTGACAAAATGCTAAACCACTTGAAATTCAGGAATCATAAAAGTGCAACTAAACAACCAAACCAACATTGTTGTCAACATGTTTTCCATGATACAAAAGGGGCTCAGTGGTGGTTTGTCCATAAAAGTTTTATGCAGTCTGCAATATCACTAAAACACTTCCTCAGTGAAGTCTTCTGGTAAGCTCTTGAGCTCTCCGTTATTATGGTGGCCCTGGGGGAAGGCAGTTAATCAGACCCGCAGTCTATTTAAACTTTAGCCATAATAACATGCTGACTCGAGAACATTTTGGAAAGTACAGGAAACTAAAAAGACAACTCTTATAAATATGGTTTGTGTGTATCCTTCCAGTCTTTTTTATGTGTAATTTTTACATAATTATGATGTATCATGTCTAAATTTGTATGTGCCTTTTTTAATTTAACATTTGTAAATGCTTTTTAAACATTTTAATGACTGCATATGTTTCCATCAGGTGGCTTTATCAGTTTTTGTAAATATTCTCCTATTAAGTGAACTGAAGTTATTTCTTTTCTTTTTCTTCTTCTTTTTTTTAATAGTAGCCAATAATTCTGTGATATGCATCTCTAGCCCTTAGGATAGATTCCCAGCAGAGAAAGCCATTTGTTCAGGTGCTTGATGCATACTGTCAAATTGCTTTTTAAAGGGTTTGCGTATTTACATTCCCACCAGTATCTGTAGTATCCACTCTCTAATTCTGAAAGTGCAAAAGAAATTCCTGAACCTCATAATCATTTATATTAATTTTCTGGGAAGTTGAAGATCATTATGTCTATAAGGACCAAACAAATCAATGAAATTCTAGATGAATGTTTTTTATAATCAATGAATGTATTGCATTGTTAGTGAACATTTTTTTTTTGACAGATCATTTTTCCTGGATGATGTATTTCTTATTTTTGTTATCTGCACAGTTAATATCTGTAATGGCAGAGGTATGTTTGGTGTGGATTTGATGGTCCCAGATATCACCTAGAATTTCCATAAAGGTAGAATGCACATAAAAGATACTAGTAAGCATCCTATTGTTGACCAAAGAAGGATTTCTAGAGCTCCACATTGTCTTGATAGCACTACTCAGGACACACAATAGATCAGTGGTTATTAACAAGCATGAGAGTAATGGAATCCTTTGGAGATCTGAGGCAATGTAAGGACTTTCTCCTTAAATAAAGTGGATGGATGGACATCAACATTAAATTTGCAGAAATTTTCAAGTTATTGATGATCCTCTTGAAGTATATTGATAGATTCCAGATTAGGAACTTCTGGGTTGGGCTGTGATAGTCCCGCCTAACGATGTCGCCCACAAGAATGGAGGGTGAATGACCAACTTTGCTCTATCACTCAATACAGTGTACTGTACTTTCTGCTCTCTGGTCACCATAGTTCTAGGATTCTTCCCCTGTAGCAGCACATTTTTGGCTGAAATTTCTGATTTCCTCGCATGTGAAACTCTCGGACTCTTGCCTGGAGGAATGGCATCTCAGCCAGTTCTCCCCCTTTTCTTCTAGTGAAAATAATTCCTCCACAAAAATGTAGTGCTTTATATTTACCATTGTTAGCCATCATCCTTGGGAGGTATTTAGAAACTATTAGCAGTGGTTCTCAAGCTTCAGTATGCATAAGAGTCACCTACGAGCAATTGTTAGCATCCCAATTCCCAGTCCCCACTCGGAAAACTCTGATTCAGTTGTGTGGGTTAGACCTTTTATTTATGTTTTAAAATGAATGTTTCATTTCAGATTTACAGAAAATCTGTGAAGATGTAACAGAGAGTTATTTCATACCACACACCCAGATGCATTTCCTCTGTTATTAATAGTTGACATTAGTGTGGTACATTTTTCACAATTAATGAGCCAACATTGATGCATTGTTATTAACTAAAATCCATACTTTATTCATGTTTCCTTTGTTGTTACCTAATGTCCTTTTTCTGTAGCCCATCCAGGATACTACATTACATTAAGTTGTCATGTATCCTTAGCCTCTTCTTGACTGTGACAGTTTCTCAGACTTTCCATGTTTTTTATGACCTTAACAGTTTTGACGAATACTGTTCAATTTTTTTTGAAAGCGTACCTAATGGAATTTGTCTGATGTTTTTTTCAGGATTAGACTGTGGTTATAGGTTTTGGAAAGGAAAAATCACAGAGATGAATTACCATTCTCATTACATCATATCAAGACAATTATATCTGCTATCAGCATGAATTGTCACTGTTTACATTAGTCTTTATATCACCTGGCTGAGGTGGTGTTTGTCATTTTTCTCCACTATAGTTATTTTTCCCCCTTTCCATACTGTCTTCTTTGTTAAGAAGTCACTCTGGGCAGCCGTACTTAAGGAGTTATGACCTACTTGAGGGTAGAGTATCTATGTAAATTATTTGGAATTCTTCTGCAGGAGAGATTTGTATATTCTGTTTATTTAATCATTTATTTATAACAGTGTGGACTCAGGGTTACTTATTTTATGCTTTTGTTTATAATCCAATACTACTTTATTTTGTGGCTCATACTGTTTCAGCTTGGAGTGTTACGAACTCTTACAGTTGGCACCTGTGCCTCTTTGGCATACTCCTATTATTGTGTTTTTCTTACTTTCTTTTTAGCACATTCTTTCTTTAAGTCATTATAAAATACTCCAGGCTCTTCTTGTCTAGTTCCAGCTCCAGTCTTAGAATCATCCATTTCTCCAAAGAGCCCTGGTTCCTTTTATTGGATAATGGTGTTAGACACCAAGATCTGGGTACTATGTGTGCTCATTGCTCCTAGAATGTCACTGTTTGTAGGTCCTCTCAGCTGACAGAGCCAGGAGATAAATGTTGTATGTTAATGTATGCTTGTGTATATCTATCTATGTATCATTTATATTGTCTCTACATACACCTGTATCTGTATTAAGATAAATGAGTTCATACTGATGTCTTCAACTCCAACCATTACCACATGGTCATTCCAGCTTTCTCCCAGTCCAAGAGTAAGAAGTTTGGCTCCCACCATCCTTCACCTGTTTACTTAATTGTTTGATCCCAGTACACATTTTTGGTGGTTTCAGAATCATTAACCTGTACCCTTATGGGAAACAACAGTTCCAACTACAGTACAACACTTTTATGGATAGTTCCTTTTGCCTCTAGTCTTACAGTATTCACTCATTTACAAAATTACTTAGGTCAATGTGTTTTTCCCTATCCCCTTCAGTGAAGTTGCTTTATACTCTTGTAATGCAGTTAGATGATTTTGTCACTGTCTACATTTCATCTTAGGTTCCACATACTTCATAAATGATTTTTAAAAAAATTGTATACATTAAAGTACACTCTTTGTGCTGTAAAGTTATATGGGTTTTGACAAATGCAGAGTGTCATGAATCTACAAATACAGTATCATATAGAAGAGTTTCACAACCTTGAAAAAATCCCCCGTGCTTCAGCCATTAAACCTTCCTTTTTGCCCCCCACAAACCTCTGGCAATCATTGAGCTTTTACTGTCCCTATAGTTTTGCCTTTCTCAGAATGTCATATAATTGGAAACATACAGTATGTAGCCTTTCTGACTGGCTTCTTTCACTTAGGGATATCCTTTCAAGGTTCCTCCATATCTTTTCATGGCTTGGTAGCTCATTTGTTTTTATTACAGAGTAATATTTCATAAATATCTATTTACCTATAAAGGGCATCTAGGTTGCTTCCGATTTGGGGTGAGTATGAGGACAGCTGCTGTAAACATTCACATTTGGGTTTTTGTGTTAACATGAATTTTCAAATCAATTGAGTAAGTACCTAGGAGCACAATTACTGGATCATGTGGTAAAAGTTATGTTTAGCTTTGTAAGTAACTGCCAAACTGTCTATCCAAAGGACAGGATCATTTTGCATTTACATTGACAGTGAATGAGGAATCTGGTTGCTTCACATTCTCACCAGCAGTTAGTATTGTAAGTGTTTAGGTTTTATCCATTCTAGTAGGTGTGAGGGGTATCTCGCTGTTGTAATTTCATTTCCCGAATGAAACATTCTGTTGAGCATCTTTTCATGGGCTCACGTTCTTTGGTGAGGTGTGTATCTTTCGTGATATTTAGCCCATTATTTGTTTTCTTATTGCGGAGTTTGAAGAGTTCAGTATGTATTTTGGATAAAAGTTCTTTATGAGAAATGTATTATCAGATAGCTATTTTGGAAATATTTTCTTCCAGTCTGTGGCCTATCTTTTCATGCCATTAACGGTATCTTCGGCAAGCAGAAGTTTTACATTTTAATAAAATGCAACTTTTTTCTTTTATAGATTGTGCTTTTGGTTTTGCATCTAGATAGTCATCACCTTGCCTAAAGTAACATGGAATTTCTCCTAGACTACCTTCTTATTTAAAAAAAAAAACCACATGTTTCCTTGCCACCTCCTTCTCATTTGTCAGCATAGATTCTGATATTCTTAGTCATTCTTGGTATTGCTCTTTGAGGAACACTGGTATAGAATTGAAGAGTTTGGGCATTAAATTTAGACAGCTAAATTTTGACAGTTCTGGCCCCAGTATTTCACACCAAATATGATCTTTTACAAATCCCTCTACCTCTATATGCTTTAGTTTCCTTATCTGTAAAATGTGTCTGTAGTATCTACAGACCAGAGTCGTGAAGATTAAATGAAATCACGCATGTAAAGCACTTAGCACAGTGCCTGGTATATAGTGTAGCTATTGCTGTGGTTATAAATTTAATATAGAAAACTATAATTCTATTCACTTTCATTTCTTCTTAAAGTCACGGTGAAGAACTTTTTATTTATAGATAATAGCTTCTAAAACTTCTGAATAAAATTTGATGTTAAGTTGCATATGTTAATTTAATGTATCTTCATTGGATTCTTTGAAGTTGGTTTTTTACTTGTAAGAATTGAATGAGTGTATATACATATATATATATATAATGTATACATGATAGGTTGGGTTTTAAAATTTCTATATGTATCTATAATGTGTATATATGCATATGTATACACATACACACATACATATATGTATGTACACACACACACACATACATATACACACACATATAGGGGAAGAGACAGACAGAGAAAGAAATACTAACGATAAGCTCTATATAGTGTGTGGTTATGGTAGACCTATTTTTTTTCCATATGTACCCAAACAAATAAAACGGCCAGTATAAAATGCTACTCCCATTATATGACTTCCTCTAGGTCAAGGTGGCTTTAATCAACTCAAAGTACATACAGGAATTAGTGGCTCCATGTTGCTGTAAGGTATAAGAACTGAAAGCCTGGCTGGTTTTACCAGATATCTTGGGTAAGCTGTTTCTTTCTGGGTTTCAGCTTCTTCTCTTGCTTGGACAGTGTACAACCTCTCATTATTAATCATAAATATAGCTTTCACCCATTGAGTGTTTCAGTGAATCAGATACTACATTAAGCACTTAACCTTCATTATGTCATTTAATCCTCTCAATGACCTCTTTTGGTAGGTGCTAATCTTTTTTGTCCCTTTTTTCTCCCCCTCCCCTGCTTTATTGAGATATATTTGGATGTATCATCATGTAAGTTTAAAGTGTACAGTGTGTTGATTTGATAAACGTATATATTGCAAAATGATTACAACCATAGCATTAGCTAACATCTCCATCATGTCACGTAATCACCATTTTTTTGTGGTGAGAACATTTCAAGTATACGGTTTATAATTTTCAAGTATATAATGTAGTTTTATTAACTATAATCACTATGCTATATATGAGATTCTCAGAACTTATTCATCTTATGACTTGAAGAGTTTGTACCCTTTGACAAACATCTTCCCCACCCCACCCCACCCCCAGCCCTGAGTAACCACCACTCTACACTCTGTTTCTATGAGTTTGGCTTTTTTAAGTTCCACAAATAAATGAGATCATACAGTATTTGTCTTTCTCTGTCTGACTTATTTCACTTAACGTTATGCCTTCAAAGTTAATCCATCTTGTTGCAAATGGTGGATTTCCTTTTCTCATGGCTAAATAATATTCCACTGCATGCATACATATATATGTGTGTATATATATACACACACACATATACACATATATACACATATATACACATACACACTCATATATATATATATATATATATATATATATATATATATATATATATATATATCTCACATCTTCTTTATCTATTCATCCATTGATAGACACTTAAATTGTTTCCATATCTTGGCTATTGTGAATGATGCTGCAGTGAACACAGGAGGGCAGGTATCTCTTTAAGATCCCTTTTTATCTCCTATGAATAAATACCCAGGAGTGGGATTGCTGGATCATATGGTATTTCTATTTTTAATTTTTTGAGGAATCTCTATAGTTTTTCATAGTGGCTGTACCAATTTACGTTCCCACCAACAGTGCACAAAGGTTCCCTTTTCTCCACATTATTGCCAATAATTGTTGTCTCTTTTTTTTTTCTATGATCACCATTCTACTAGGTGTGAGGTGATATTTCATTGTGGTTTTAATTTGCATTTTCCTCATGATTAGTGAAATTGAGCATCTTTTCATGTATCTGTTGGCCATCTGTATGTCTTCTTTGGAAATATGTCTATTCAATTCCTCTGCCCATTTTAATTGGATTTCTTTGTTATTAAGTTTTATGAGTTCTTTAAATATTATGGATATTGACCCCTTATCAGATACATCATTTGAAAATGTTTTCTCCTATTCCATAAGTTGTCTTTCCATTTTGTTGATTGTTTCTTTTGCTGTGCAGATGCTTTTTTCAGTTTGATGTAGTTTTACTCCTTTATTTTTTATTTTGTTACTTGTGCTTTTAGTGTCATAGCCAACAAATTGTTGTCAAGAACTGTGTCAAGGAGCTTTTCTCCTATGTTTTCTTCTAGGAGTTTTAAGGGTTTAGTTCCCATGTTTAAGTATTTAATCCATTTCCAGTAAATTCTTGTGAGTGGTGTAAGATAGATGTCTAATTTCATCTTTTTATGTGTGGTTAACCAGATTTCCCAGAACCTTTTATTAAAGATACTATCCTTACATCATTGAGTATTCTTGGCTTCTTTGTCAAATATTAGTTGATGGTATGTGAGTGTTTATTTCTGCACTCTCAATTTCAATGTTTCAGTGGTCTATGTGTCTATTTTTATGCCAGTATCATATTGTTTTGATTACCGTAGCCTTATAGTATACAAGTAGTTTGAAATCAAGGAAAAAAAATATGAGAACAAAGGGAGTTCAACAAAGAGATAGAAAACATTAAAAAGTTTTGGGAAGACTACAGTGACTGAACTGAAGAATTCAATAGAGAGCTTCAATAGCAGACTTCACTGAGCCAAAGAAAGGGTCAGTGATCTAGAAGACAGACCAATTGAAATTATCCAATCAGAGGAGCAAATAGAAAAAAAGAATGAAAAGGAATGAAGAAAGCCTACAGGATTTAGGAGACATTAAGAGAAACATTCTACACATCGCTGGAATCCCAGATAGAGAAGAGAGGGAGAAGGGGTAGGAAACTTATTTACAGAAATAATGGCTGAAAACTTCTTAAACCTGAGGAGAGATTTGGACATCCAAGTTCATGAAGCTAAGTCACCCCCAAATTTCAACCCCAGAAAATGATCTTTAAGATACCTTATAATAACACTGTCTAAAATCAAACACAGAGATAATTTTAAAAGAAGCAAGAGAAAAAAAAAATCTAATACTTCCATAAGACATTAGCAGGTTTCTCAGCAGATAACTTGAAGGCCAGGAGAGGTGGAATGATATATTAAAAGTGCTTAAAGCAAGAAACTCTCACTCAAGAATACTTAGCAAAATTGTCTTCAGAAATGGAGAAGAGATAAAGACTTTCCCTAAAAACAAAAACAACAAAAAGCTGAGGAAGTTTCTTAGCATTATACCTCCTTTACTTTGCTGAAAGGAGTTCTTCAAGCTGAAATGAAAGGATGCTAATTATTAACATGAGAACATATGAAAATATACAACATTCTGATAAAGGTAAGCATATAGACAGATTCAGAATACTCTAGTACTGTAATATGGTGGTGCATTAACTACTTAACTCTAGTATAAATATTAAAGGACAACAGTATTAAAATATTAATAGCTATAGTTATACAATAATTTAATAATAGATACACAACATAAAAAGATGTAAATTGTAACATCTAAAACATAAAAGGAGAGTAAAAGTGTGGAGTTTTAGTATGCCATTGAAATTAAATTATAATCAGTGTAAAACAGACTGTTATATCTATAAGAAGTTTCAGGTAAGCCACATGGTAACCACAAGGTGAAAACTAAGAGTAGGTTTACAAAAGACAAGTAGAAGGTAATCAAAGCATACCAGTATGGAAAAGATTTCATTCACAAACTAAGGCAGTGAGAGAGGAATAAAGAAACAAGGGAACTGCAAAACATCCAGAAAACAAGAATAAGGAAATTCAAACTCTGAAAACTAAAGTCCTTTTTCCAAAGGTCACAAAGCTGATAGTTGTCTGAGTCTCGATTGGAACCTAGGATTGTCTCATTCCAAAGCCAGTTCTACAAGCACTGTGCTCAGCTCTCTCTCATAGCTCAAGTGAAATGGCTATAACAGCTACAGAGAGTAATTAAGTGATATCTAGGAAAAGCAAATAAGGCTTAAATGACAAGATGTTCTTTCTGGGTAATTGTCAATAACTGTGTCTTAGGTTTTTGTTTCAGAGTCTTTGTCCTTGGACTGTCAAGTATTCCTTTGGTTCTCTTGGTAGTGCATGTAATGTGACAGGTACCCATCTTTCGTGAAGGTCCTTATTAGACAAATGATTAATGACTAAAGGCAAACATTCTATTTTATATTTTGGAAATATGTATAACAGAGATTCCAGCAATTGTATGACATTTGTCTTTTTAAATATTCCTAAACTAATGACTGTGTGGTTGGTGTAATTTTTAAGAAAGTCATTTAATTTCCCAAAGTAAATTGGATGTCAATGCTAAAATTTAAAAGCATCCATGCTTTGCTTAAACCTCTGCACATGGGTTTTTTTTGTTTTGTTTTGTTTGTTTTTTTGCTAACTTTATATGTTTCTTAACAAAATGTTTCTTGGCAATATCTTCATCAACTTATCTTTGCAATTATTGGTTTGTAATTTGACTTTTTCATTTGACAGCTAGAAATGTGTTGTGCCTCTTAGAAAACTCACCACATAGTACACCAGTTCTCAATATATGCCTATTTCAAGTCAAGGGATGGACACATGAATTCTTCATCTCTATATGGCATTTGATCCTAAGCACAAGGCCACTTCCCTAGTATCTCCTTTGAATTCAACAAATACCGGGAGTGCCACAAAAATGTATACAGGTGGACACTGGTCCATGTTGCTCAAGCAGTAGTTCGCCATAATCAGAAGTGTCTGGATGCTGATGGTAACCACTTTGAGCACCTCTTGTAATTGGAGAAGTCAAATGTGACTTGTATTCATCGTTTGTTATTGGTATATATTTAATATTACAGCTCTAATACAGCTTTTTTCTTTCTTAATATGTGTATACAATTTTTTGGCACCTTCTGCATGTGTGGAGATGATTAAAACCACAAAATGGACCTGAGTATATTTCAGGTCATAATCTCAAGACACTTCACTGACACCTAGAAGTTTTCATATTATATCTGATTTTTGCCTATAAAGAATATACTCGAGATTCATATATACGTTTGATATACTGAAGTCCAAGTTTGATATACGTTTGATATAAGATTCCAAGTTGGGATCCTGAGGACTTGTAGCTTTCTTATTGGATTTCATATGAAAATTTACTATTATCAAGGTTCTTTCTTTACGCATCAATAGAATCACTTTGGGAAAGATGCCTCTAGAGTTCGAGCAATCAGATTTTCCTTTCCACCAAAATACTTCATTTTTTATAAAACTTCTTTTTTTTTTTTTTTTTTTACAGGACTTTATTGGGGAATAGTGTGTACTTACAAGCCTTTTTTCCAAGTCAAGTTGTTGTCCTTTCAATCTTAGTTGTGGAGGGTGCTGTTCAGCTTCAAGTTGTTGTCCTGTCAGTTTTAGTTGTGGAGGGCACAGCTCAGCTCCAGGTCCAGTTGCCATTGCTAGTTGCAGGGGTTGCAGACCACCATCCCTTGAGGGAGTCAAACCGTCAAGCTTGTGGTTGAAAGGACGCACTCCAACCAACTAAGCCATCCGGGAGCTCAGCGGCAGCTCAGCTCAAGGTGCCTGTTCAATCTTAGTTGCAGGGGGCGCTACCCACCATCCCTTTCGGGAGTCGAGGAATCGAACTGGCAACCTTGTGGTTGAGAGCCCACTGGTCCATGTGGGAATCGAACTGGCAGCCTTCGGAGTTAGGAGCATGGAGCTCTAACCGCCTGAGCCACCGGGCTGGCCCCCAAAATACTTTTTAATAAATTATTCTTAGCTTCTCATGGGGTGTCATATATAGCCCTCGTTTCTTTCCATATCATGAACATTTTTATGAAGTAAAATATATTGAAAGCCATTTTAGAGCAAATTTTTCTGCTTCATTTTAAATTGGCATTTGTCCTTTCTCATTGATTAACGGAGATTATTGATTTTGCTTGTTTTTGACATGCTCCTCAGTGTTAGGAGACTTTATCTTATCTCTCCTTCAGATTTTATTTCCCCTACAGTTTTCTAAAGCTGTTAATTTTCTACAGGTGCTTTTATGATGTACCTATTCCCAAGGACAGAGATGCTCAGATAAGATTTGGCAATGCACAGAAAAAACTTTTATTTGTCTGCTTTCCTGGTGGGAAAGTGAAGGATTAATGGCGCAGTGAAAGAAAATAACTGAGTTGTTATTATAGATTGCTTAATAAAAGCAGATTTGTGCAGCCATTACATTTAATGTTAACTAATATTTACAATGTAACCATTTTGCTGTAGGCTGAACCAAGAAGCTATGTGTGTGAATATTCAGAAAACTGAAACGTCAGTGTATGTGAGGCATCATAATTATCATCATTAAGCTATTTCCTATTCAAGCTGCTTTCAAAGGACTTACCATACCCCCTCCCCACCTTAACCCCCCTCCCAAATTAAGACAAGATGGACTATAGATTTTGAATTCCATTTCATGAGCTTTTATAATTTATCTTCATTCAAGCATCATCCAACTTTGTTTCCTAAAATGTGTTTATGTCAGTCATGTGTTCCTATTAGTGTCTACATGACATCTATGTCTGACCCTGGCTAGCTCCCAAATGCTCATTTTCAGCCCTTGCACTCTAATACCAGTGGTACTATTCAAAGGACATCTAACATTTTTTTATTGTCTTTGTGGACTACGCTGACCTTCCTTCCAGCCTCCCTTTCCCTAATATGTCTGCCTAACATCAATCATGTCATAATTTTTTAGTGATTAGACATTTATATACCTCACACAGTGATAAACCCAATAGTCTATTACCCATCTGACACTACAGAGTTTTTACAATATTATTGACTATATTCCCCATACTGTACTTTACATGTCCATGACTATTTTGTCACTATCAATTTGTATTTCTTAATCCCTTCACCTCTCTCATCCTTCCCTTCTAGTAGCCATCAGTTGTTCTCTGTATCTATGAATCTGTTTCTATTTTGTTTGTTCATTTATTTTTGTCTTTAGATTCCACATATAATTGAGATCATATGGTATTTGTGTTTCTTAGTTTGACTTATTTTCCTTAACATAATATCCTCTAGGTCCATCCATGTTGTCGCAAATAGTAAGATTTCATTCTTTTTATGGCTGAGCAATATTCCGTTGTATACATGTACCACCTCTTGTTTATCCATTTATCTATTGATGGGCAATTTGGTTGCTTGCATATCTTGACTATTGTAAATAATGCTGCAGTGGACATAGGGGTGCACATATCTTTTCAAATTAGTGTTTTGGATTTCTTTGGAATAATTCCCAGAAGTGGAATTGCTGGGTCATAAAGTGGTTCTCTTTTTATTTTTCGAGGAACCTTTATACTGTTTTCCATAGTGGCTGCATAATTTGCAATCCCACCAATAGTATACAAGGGTAGCCTTTGGTCGACATCCTTACCAACACTTGTTGCTTGTTGATTTGTTGATGATGACCGTTCTGACAGGAGTGAGGTGATATCTCATTGTGGTTTTTATTTGCATTTCTACGATGATTAGTGACGTTGAGCATCTTTCCATATGTCTGTTGGCCATCTGTATGTCCTCTTTGGAGAAATGTGTATTCAGGTCCTCTGCCTATTTGTTAATTGGATTGTTTGTTTCTTTGGTATTGAGTTGTATGCGTTTTTTATAAATTTTGGATATTAACCCCTTATTAGCTGTATCATTGGTGAATATTTTCTCCCGTTCAGTGGTTGTCTTTTTGTTTTGTTGATGGCTTCCTTTGCTGTGCAAAAACTTTTTAGTTTGATGTAGTCCCATTTGTTTATTTTTTCTTTTGTTTCCCTTACCCAAGGAGATATATCAGAAAAAATATTACTAAGGGTAATGTCTCAGAGTTTACTGCCTATGTTTTCTTCTAGGAGTTTTATGGTTTGGGGTCTTACACTTCAGTCTGTAATCCATTTTGAATTTATCCTTGTATATGGATTAAGAAGATGGTCCAGTTTCATTTTTTTGCATGTATCTGTTCATTTTTCTCAGCACCATTTATTGACTAGACTGTCTTTACCCCAGTGTGTATTCTTGCTTCCTTTATCATAGATTAAACTATTATATAGGCATGCATTTATTTCTGGGCTCTGTATTCTGTTGCATTGATCTATGTGTCGATTTTTTCTGCCAGTGCCATGCTGTTTTGATTACTATAGCCTTGTCGTATAATTTGATATCACATAGTGTGATACCTCTAGTTTTATTCTTTCTCAATATCGCCATGGTTATTCAGAGTCTTCTATGGTTCCATATAAATTTTACGATTATTTGTTCTAGTTTTATGAAAAATGCCATTGGTATTTTGATAGGGATTGTATTGAATCTATAGATTGCTTTGGGTAGTATGGACTTTTTGACTATATTAATTCTTCATATCCATGAGCATGGTATGTGCTTCCCTTTATTTGTATCTTCTTTAATTTTTCTCTTCAATGTCTTATTATTTTCTGAGCTCAGGTCTTTTACTTTCTTGGTTAAATTTGTGCCTAAGTATTTTATTGATTTACTTTTTGATACAGTTGCAAATGGGATAGTTTTAATTTCTCTTTCTGATAGTTTGTTGGTGTATAAAACTGCAACTGATTTCTGAATATTAATTTTGTATCCTGCTACTTTACTAAATTCATTTATCAGTTCTAACAGTTTTTTGGTGGAATCTTTGGGGTTCTGTATGTATGTGTGTGTGTGTGTGTGTGTGTGTGTGTGTGTGTGTATGGTATCATGTCATCTACAAATAATGACAATTTTACTTTTTCCTTTCCAATTTGGATGCTTTTTATTTCTTTATTTCTTTTTATGCCTTTTATTTTAAGTCCTGTGGCTAGGACTTCCCATAGTATTTTGCATTAAAGT
The DNA here is from genome assembly GCF_057876585.1 of Rhinolophus sinicus. NCBI lineage: Eukaryota > Metazoa > Chordata > Mammalia > Chiroptera > Rhinolophidae > Rhinolophus > Rhinolophus sinicus. The sequence goes on from NC_142518.1 coordinate 102,279,958, forward strand.
AGTGAAAATAGACATTCTAGTCTTGTTCCTGATATTAAGGAGAATGCTTTTAGCTTTTCCCCATTGGGTATAATGTTAGCTGTGGATTTGTCATACATGGCCTTTATTTTGTTGAGATATATGTCCTCTATTCCCACTTTGCTGAGAGTTTTGATCATAAATAAATGGATGCTGGATTTTGTTAAATGCTTTTTCTGCATCTATTGATATGATCATATGATTTTTGTTTATGTGGTGTACTACATTAATTGATTTGTGGATATTGAACCAAACTTGCATCCCAGGAGTAAATCCCATTTGATCATGGTGTATGATCTTTTCAATGTATTGCTGAATTTGGTAGCTCATATTTTGTTGAGGATTTTTGAATCTATGTTCATCAGGGATATTGGCCTATAGTTTTCTTTTTTTTTAATGTCTTTGTCTGGTTTTGGGATCAGGGTAATGGTGGCCTTGTAGAATGAGCTTGGGAGCCTTCCCTCCTCTTGAATTCTTTGGAATAGTTCGAGAAGGTGTTAATTCTTTTTTGACTATTTGGTAAAATTTACATGTGAAGCCATCTGGTCTAGGACGTTTGTTTGTTGGAAGCTTGTTGATTCCAATCATGTCATATTGCATGAATCCAACTTTTCCTTAATGAAGCTCTCACCAAGATACTCGTGTGCCCACCTTGGGGGTAATCATGAACAACTTTAGGTCCTCTTTCCCTTAATAGCCCTAGGAAACAGCTCACATATTATCTGTTCTGTCCTCCCCAATGTCTCTCTACTTCTACACTCCAGTCTTTTCTTCTCTAAGCTAAATATCCCCCAATCTTGCCAAACTTTTCCTCCTAGAATGTTTGACTCCTTTTACTTACAGCATACTGTTGTGATGACTCTGTCTCTTCCAGTAATGGTTGCTGCTGCCAGGTCAGATGACCCCCATCCTACACCAGTAGAACTGGTTTGCTGGATTCAAATGCAAATCCATGTGTTGTTTGATTATGGTTTTTTGTTTATTTTGCTCTGGAATTTGGAAGGCACAGTATTGTGCTCATTCTGTCATCTCAGCTGTTTAATTCTGTAAGGGTGTTTCAGGAAAGTGAATACTGAAAGTTATAATAATAAAAACAAAATGTACCATATGTCAGTTTCTTACTATGTGCTAATCATTTTATATGTGTTCTTTCATCATCATAACAACTCTTTGAGCCTATTGTTATTAGTATTAGTCCCTGACAGTGCGTCGCATAATAGACTCTAAAAAATATATGTTAAATGAAGGAATGAGTCGATGTTCAAGAGATTAAATAACTTTTCCAAGATCCTACAATGTCTTAAGTGGCATTCTATGGGACCTCAAGTCTAAACTTTTAAAGTGTTTATACTGCATAGTCTGTTCTAAGGAAGGCTTTGAAGAATGGCAGCCTCCCACGCACTTATATACTTAATCCAATAACATTTCAGCTTTATTGTTACCTTTGATATTTATATGATTTCTTATTAATTAATTTATTTGTATACTTTGTAAATATTTATTGAGCACCTACTGTGTGTCAGGCATATTCTAGGCACTGGGCATACTGTGGCGAATAAGATAAATGAGGTTTCCTTTCCTTCTGATTTTTCAGAACATTCTGCTTAGCATCTGGCCCCTTAGATGCTAAGAAATATATGGCAATTCCTCATACGTTCTATACCATCTATTCTTCTCAATGTTTTGTGCGCAATGGGCACTCAGCTGTTTGTTGAAAGGCATGGTGATGTCATAGAAAAGACACTCTAGTGGGAGCCAAGCTCTGGCTTTGCATTTACTATCGCTGTGACTTTACATAAGTCACTTAATCTACATGAGCCTCAATTTCCTATCCTCAAAATAGGAACAGTAATCCCTGCCCCACTGACTGATTTATAAGTGCTTTGTGAGGTATAAGACTCTGAAATTCTTTCTCATTCCTATTAGAACCTTTGTCGACTGACTGGATAAGCACTAGAAAATTATTTTTAACCTGGGAGAGGAAGAAGTAGCAGAATATGGGAAATGAGGCTGAAAAATTAAAGTCTTCTATCATTCTGGTGCTTTTTGAGCTGTCTTGAATTTGTTGTATTTTCATCATGCTGTCCTAATAGTGACTGGCACTAACAGTTTAAAATGCTAGAATGTGCTGGAAGGAAATGATAGTGTTTGGCACCTTTAAGAGTTGTCAAGGTTATAGAGAGACCTTGGTTTAGGGCTCTATCTCTTTGCTTATGCTCCCTCAAAATGTAGAGAGCTGATAAATATCAGGTAAGAAGGAAATGACTTGGAAAGTTTACTAGTGTTTAGTGCACACATGGAAAGACGGGAAAAGGCTCCCAGATCTTCATGGATTTTGTTCTGGGAGAAGTTTCAAGACATTTATGTTTATTGCATATGTTGATAATTGTTCACAATATTTCCACCAGGTAATGGAAGGCTGTCGTTATACTGGGATGAGACCATAATGAACTTGGCCTCTCCAATCATGAGAACAGCAAAGACAGGAGAATGGACAGCTTGAAGAGTATTTTTCTGTGTTGGTAGTTTCTTTTTTTTCTTTTTTTCAGTATTTTCGAAATAAAGGTCCAGTCTGGTAACTTCTCTCAATGTTGTTGCTAATGTCTACTACATTTGCATAGTCTTCCCTCCTCTACTCCCAAAGCTTTGAAGTAGGAAAATTTTGTATTGAACATTTTCAAATTATTTCAATAGGAATGCCATGGCCATTATGAACACTGACAAAGCAGGGAACATAAGAAACATTGAGGAGGAAGAGGAACTTTGTCAGCATACCAGTTATGATACTCCTTCAAAGTTCTGAAACAAAGACACAACATGGAAGAGTGAAAAGGCGGATAGGATTTTAGACACGCTTTGATAACTCTTCATGTTGGCGTGGCATTGTAGAGTGTATGCAATACCACCTGTTAAATTGTCTTCTTTGCTCCTTCCATCCATACTATGAGGTAGCTAAGGCAGTTGATCTTGTTTGTTTATACCCATCCAAATTTCTTTCCCCTGTTTTTCCGTTATAGCAACTGTTTTTGTTTGAGGAAATATCCCCTCTCCGGTACATAGAGAGAGAGGCAGGGTACTGTGACTGACTGCCTCTTGGAACCACGTGGTTCTGCAGTGGGAGAGAAGAAATTCATGATGTTTAGAGGATCCAAATCATCTTGAGAATAGTATTTGCATTCCTGAATGCAGTTGTGCTTGAGGTCGGTTCCACTTTTCTATTTTTAAGATAACACATTTCCTTTATGTCTCAGTTTGAGTTCTTTGCAGCTGGATGAGTCCTGAATAAACACCCCCAATATATGGAAGAGGAGACTGAGATTCAAGTATTAAGTATGCTTCCCAGAATCATATACCTAGTGTGTAGAGTTAGGATCTAGATCCAAGCTACCTGACGCAAAGCCTATGTTTTCTTATTACACAAATGTTCTGTGGGTCTGGCTCTACCATTAAATACCTGTAGAGCTTTAAACAAATTGCTTAGCAACTCTAAGCCTCAGTTGTCTTCATTTGTGAGATGAAGTAGCCGGATCAATTATCTCTAGTGTCCTTACCAGCCCTAATTTTCTCTCATTTTTTAATTTACATATTTGTTTTTAATGAAATAAGTAAAACATAAAATGTTATCATTGTAAAAATTCCAAGCATTGCATGTTAAACTCCAGTAGCTTTGACTGCTGGGTTAATGCCTCTTTTTTTTCCCCATCAGTTTCGTGTCTATCCTTTAGGAATTTTTCTGTGTGCTTACATAAATATGGATGTTTCTATAGAAATATTTAGTTTGTTTTGTATCTTTATGTGCATTTTTAACTCAAATTGTCTCATAGGCGTTTTTGTGTAGCTTATTTTCATCACTGAACTATAAGTCTTCTTGTACATTTTCCAAGACAATGCATACAATCTAGTAGCTTTTTTTACACTTAACCATGGTATCAGTCTGCCATATTTTATTTATCCATAACTTATTGATGGATATCTGGGTAGTTTGCAGTTTTTCATTATGATAAACAGGGCTGCTATGGACAGCCCTGTTCATATTTGCTTTGTATGTGTGTGTTCTAAGACAGATACTGAGGAATACCAATTTATGTTCTTACCAGCAGTACATGAGGGTGGCTATTTCTCCACATGCCTGCCAGCCCTTAGTATCATTCAACTTTGAAAACGTTAACAATTACATTGTAGATCATTGTTTTAAATGTGTATTTCTGTGATTTGGGGACGGGTGAGTAGCTTTTTATATATTTATGCTTTTCTCCCCCTGTGGATTGCCACATTCTGCAGTTCTAAGATCTGGCTATGGTTAAATCTGGTTAACCATGGTCTCAGTGTTGCAGTGCAGAGGGCTAGTAGTGGTGTAATAATGGGACTCTTCTTCCCTCCGAGAATTTTTGAGTTCACTACCCATGGGTTGCTCACCAAAGCCTACTTGCCGAACTGACCTGGAATTACAGAACCTCATGTCTGGAAATGACAGATTTTTAGCTGTCATTTACTCCTCCCCAACCGCCTGAGGTATAAAGTCTATCTTCAAAATCCTAGCCAAACAAGCATACAACTCATGCTTGAACTCTGCCTTTTGAAGTGGCCCACCCCATCTGTGGACAGTTGTGTTGATTAGAACAGTCTTTCTTGTATTAAATCAGTTCTTGTCTCCCTATAGTTTCTACCCACTGCCTTGAGCCTCAGCGAACAAATCTGCCTTCTCTCCCACATGACAGACTTCCTGATATGTAGTGACAGTTTCTGCAATACTCCCAAGTCATCTTTTCTCCAGGTTAAACCAGCAGGTTCCTATATGATCCTTATTGATGTGGTTTTAAGGATATTTTCCCCCTTCTTTGCAACTTTCCACTGAACAATTCCTAGTTTAGCTATGTCTTTTTTTTTTTTTAAGTCACTGGACTCAATGCCTTAGGATGGACTGAATAATAATAATAATGAACAATGTTGCTTATAATAATAGAAGTTAGCCTTTATTGAGCATTATGTACCGTGCCAGTCACTTTACAGGTATTCATTTAATCCTTATGACAATACTAGGAGTCGGGCATTTTCCCCCCTCATTTGACCAATAAGGAAACTGAGGCACATGGAAGTTAAGTAATTCACTCAAGACTTCACTGAACAGAAGGGAACTAGAATTTCTCCTATTATGGCTGTCATATTTCAATTTATGTGCCTAAGATCGTTAGTTTTTTTTTAATTGCTTATTGATTCATGTTAACTATCAACTAAAATCCCCAAATATTATTTGAATGGACTGTGGGTGAGCCACTTTTTCCCTCTTGTACAGTACAGTTTTGCAGCCCAGTCCACAACCTTGTATTTGTGTCTTTGAACCTGCACGTAACCTCACTTAGTCTAGTATAGTTGGTAGCCCACAGTGCTATTCAAGACATCTCCCTCATCCCATTTTTCTCTCTGTTTCAGTTAACTGGCTTTCTTGTTGTGGCGACTGATTTCACACTTGACACTCATCCATAGCTTCATATACTGCGTATTTTCAGCTTAGCTGTACATGGTTGAACTGCTTACTTTATTTTGCTTTCCCTTTCTGTTTGCATGCAGAAAGCAGGCTTCCAGGGTGGAGGGGAGTGAGTATTGTTTCACGGTTTTATGGAGGTCATCTACTCCATTTTTCCTTCCCGCTAGAAGGATCAAAAGCATTTACCAACTTGTCATACGCTTCATGTACCAGTCAGTGTTGTTTATGTTCCTTTCAATTTTTTACATCAGGGATATGCTTGAAAATGATACTGTGTGCAAGACTTGTCAATTCAGTTTCTATCTTTCTATTTAAGAAACAAATACATATTTTAGTTTATTACCTATCAAATGAAAGGGCCCTTCTTAATCGCTTTTTAGGCTTACATTGGATAATTAGTTCAAAAATCAAGAAATTATTTGGGGCACACTTCAGCTATTTTTTTCTACTTTGAACTCAAAAACAGACGGAGTGGTGTGGTGGAAAGATCAAGGGATGGGGTATTATGGGGAGTGTAGACAGAAGACCTGGTTTCTACCATTAGTTCTCTCAGTGTTTGTTAGTATGAATTGTCGGAAGTCATTTCCCTTCTCCCGAATGTACAACATCTGTAAAAAGAGGTGACAGGAATCAAATGAGGTGGAGACCCTTAACTACTCAAAAACTACCCTGAATTCAATATAATTGTTATAATATAATTCATTATCTTCCAAAACATTGAAACAGCTTTGTGTGGGTACTTTGTACAACTCTACTCAAACTTTATGAAAAACCATTCCGGGGCTGTAGCTAGGAGAATCATTGCCTACCAATATTTAGAGGACAAAACATTCTGAGCATTTCTTAGTGCTCGGTCTGACAAAAATAGCAATCACAGTTGGATCATTTGGGAATTTTTTTAAAGTCGAAGTTCCTGTGTGGCTGGCAGTAGACAAATCAGAGAGGCACTTTCAACTTTTGGTATTGAAAAGGGAGTCAAAAGCCACAGCCCTGTGCATGTACCCCGCAAGGGGACAAGCCCAAGGCATGCTGGGAGCCTCTTAAAATTCATTCATACACCTGCACAATCAGCTACCAACTTAGTGAAAAACAAGTTTTCTGTGAAAGTGCTCATTTGCTTTCTGTCTGAAAAAAACATCAAATGAAAAACATCTGGGAAGTATTTTCAAATCTATTTGTAAATATATTTACAATGATTTAAAAAGACAGGCTGAATTGTTTCGTTTCTTTAATGTAATGTAGATTTTGAAATGACTTTGTCATAGCCTACTTGTGTAAGTGAAGATATTATTGAAGATAATATTTACTTATGTGGATTTTTAAAATACCACTTTCCTGGGTTTTTTGCCTTTTGTTTGTTTGTTTGTTTGTGCTCAGCATATAACAGAGGGGAGAGTTTACTGTTTTTGGTTTTCTTTGCATTTAGTCTATGAGTTCCTATATCTGTCAAAACTATACATAACTTCATGTCTTTAATAACTTTTAAATATGATTCCAGGTCAATAATTCAACATGGCCTCTTACTGGCAACATTAGCTTCTGCTGACATAACATGGCTTACTATTTACAGCAAACTTTTTTTCTTATAAGTAGAGTACACTCTAACAATAAAAGTATAGTATATTAAATATGTAATCCAGTAACATAGTCATTTATTATCATGATCAAGTATTATGTGCTGTACATAATTGTATGTATTATAATTTTATATGACTGGCAGTGCAGTAGGTTTGTTTACACCAGTGTCATTACAAACATATGAGTAATGTGTTGTGCTACGATGTTATGTCAGTTATGACATCACTGGGTGATAGGAATTTTTCAGCTCCATTATAATATTATGGGACCACCATTGTATATGTGGCCCATTGTTAACTGAAACTTGGTTATGCTGCACATGACTGCACTTTTGTCTTTTAACCTTCATACTAGCTTTATAAATGATCAATTCACTACATTTGCTGTATATTTGCCTTTACCAGTGAGATGATTACTTTTATGTATTTTCTTGTTATTAATAGCACCATTTCTTTTCAGCTTAAGGAAGTCCATTTAACATTTCTTGTGAGGCCAATTTAGTATTGCCAGTTTAGAACTCCTTTAGCTGTTGCTTGTCTGAAAAACTCTATCTCTCCTTCAATTCTGAATTATCATCTTGCTAGATAGAGTATTCTCAGTTGGAAGGTTTTTGTTTTTGTTTTTGTTTTTCTTTCAGCACTTTGAATGTGTCATGCCACTCCCTTCTGACCTGCGAAGTTTCTGCTGAAAAAAATCTCCTGATAGCCTTATGGGATTTCCCTTATATGTAACAAGTTGTTTTTCATTTGCTGCTTTTAAGATTCTCTATTCCTCTTTAGATTTTGACATTTTAATTGTAATGTTCCCTGGTGTGGTTCTCTTTGGGTTCATCTAATTTGCAACTCTGGGTTTCTTGGACCTGGATGTCTGGTTTCCTCTTTAGGTTAGGGAAGTTTTCAGCCATTATTTCTTCAAATTAGTTTTCTGCTCTTTTCTCTCTCACATCTCCTTCCGGGACCCCTATAATGTGAATGCCATTCTGCTTAATATTGTGTTATAGGTTCCTTAAGCCATCTCTACTTTTAAAAAAATTCTTTATCTTTTTGCAGTTCTGTTTGTGTGAATTCCAGTGGTTTCTCCTCTGGCTCACTGATTCAGTCTTCTGCTTCATTCAGTCTGCTGTTGAAGCCCTCTAGTATATTTTTGAATTCAGTTGTATTCCTCGGGTCTGTGACTTCAGTTTGGTACTTTCTTATTTTCTTTTTTTTTATCTCTTTGTTGAAGTTCTCACTGTGTTCATCCATTCTTCTAAGTTCAAGTCTGTAAGCCACTTCATGACAATTACTTTGAATTCTTTATCAGATAGATTACTTATCTCTGTATCCTTAAGGTCTTTTTCTGGGGTTTTGTCTTGTTATCTCATTTTGGAACATATTCCTCTGTCTTCTCATTTTGCTTGACTCTGTTTGTTTCTATGTAGTAGGCATAACAGCTACCTCCCTCAGTTTTGAAAGCGTGGCTTGCTGTAGGTGATGGCTCTTTTCATTCAACCTTGCCCTAGCTCTTGGTTATCTCTTGATTCTTTGTGATGGTCCAAACAACCTGATTTACTCTTAATAGGTCCCCATTATTGAGGGTGTGCCAAGACCTGTCAGTATTCCAAGGGGAGGAATATCATTTACCACCTCTTGTCAGGTTATTGGAAGCTAGATCTGCAGGCAGCAGCTTTTAAAGTACGCAAATATATACAGTCCTGTGGGGCCATAATCCTAAACCCTGCTGGTCTCCAAACCAGTGGACCTCGAGCTGTCCCCTAGGTACCAGTTGCAAAATCAGGGCTCCATACAAATGTAAAAGCTCCTTTCTGGGAAGTATTATTGAGTTGTAGGGAGGCCAAGAGGGTGTGCCAGGATGGTGTGTCCCTGCTTTCATTCACTGGGAGAACCTTCTTAGTTTTTAGGTATATGGGAAACCTTGGGCTGAAGCTCCAGGATAAGTAAATAGGCATTTTTCACAAAGAGACTGGGGATGGGTTTCAGTCTGCTGTTTGTGCAGTGCCCTGAGGGTTGTAGCTTGCCAAGAACTGTCTTTTCTATTGTTATAGTTCCATGAAGCCCAGGAGCACCAGTCCCCTTGGCCACGAGGGCCAGGTGACCTAGTGGCATATTTTGTGTAGATTGTATGCATCTGCTGGCTTTAATGAGGCAGCTGGAGAATGTAGGGAGCAGGACACGCTTGCAGTCTTCAGCAAGGCAGCAGGAAAATGTCTTGACTGCAGGTGCCTGTGGGCTTTAGGGAGAGTACAGGAGAATGCCCTGATTGCTCACACTCACAGGTTCCAACCAGGGAGTAGGGGAATGCTGCAACCCCCCACACCCTTCAGTTTCAGCAAGGCAGCATGACAGTGTCATGACCACTTGGCCCTGTCTATCCTAGCAAGGCAGGGAGAGGGTGCCACATTTAAGCTCACTTGCCTGTGTTAGCAGGGCAGGCGGAAGGAGCAAAAATAGCATCCACCAGTGTTTCCGGAGAGAGAGTTTCAATTGTGCCCGTCCTCCATCAGCTGCTTTAAGATTAGCAAATGACGCTCCTTCATATGTAGTCTAGGTGCTTTTCAAACTTCTGCTTTCGCGCTGGGTCCCCGAGTAAGTGACAGCACACATGAGCCCTTTAAAAGGAGAATCTGAGCTCCCTGTAGCCCTTTGGTCCCTGTGGATATCAACCCTGTTGTTTTTCTGAGCCAGACAGTTTGGGGGCTCTTTGGTGCAGATCCTAAGGGTTAGGGTGCCTGATGTGGGGCTCAAACCGCCAGCTCCTCAGGAAGATGCACTGGAATGGTGAGATCCCTCCCTATTGTGTGTCACCATGCCAGTAATGGGTTTTGTTTGTTTGTTTCTGTTTTGTGCGTTTTTGTTTTGTTTTGTTTTTGGCGAGAGCATGTCTCTGCCTCTCCTGCCTGTCTCGATGTGGTCCTTTCATCTTTTTCATGGAGGGGTAGTTCATCTAGTTTTCAGAGGGAAATGATTTATATGTAGCTGTAAATTCAGTGTGTCCATGGGAGGAGGTGAGTTCAGAGTCGTCTTATGCCACCATCTTGGGCCTGTTCAATCCTGGTAATTTTTATTTGATGTCAGACAATGTAGATTTTATCTTTTTGGTGCTGGATTTTTTTCCCCCTAAATTTATTTCAAACTTAAATCCGAGATCCTTTTATTTACTTGGAAACAATTTGATTCTTATGAGGTTTGTTTTTAAGCTTCATTGGACAGGACCAGACTAGCTATGATTCTAGGACTAATTTTTGTCTACTACAGAGGCAATACCCTCATGGGTATTGGACTCTACCTGAGGCCATGTGAAGTACAGGGTTTTTCACTCTGATTTGTGGGAATCTGAAATGTTTCCTGTCCTGCGTGAGCTTCAAGAATTGTTCCTTTTGCTCTTTTCGTGTGAGTCTCTGCCAGCCTCAGGTAGTTCAACATTTCATGTACTGGTCAGTGCTCAGCTAAGGAGCTGAGGGGACCATCTATGAGTACAGATCTCTGTGGTTGTCTCTTTGTGCATCTCTCCCCTCTCGTATTCTGCCTGAGAAGTCTAGCTGCATTTCTCTCCTTAGACTCTCAGTTCTGTTTCTTTAACTAGGGAGGCCACTGGGTTCCACTTGAGTTCTCCCTCTCTGTGATATATATATGTATATATGTGTGTGTGTGTGTGTATATATATATACACACACACATATATATATACACACACACATATATATACTGTTTCCATATATGTGTATAGCTACATATATACATATATATGATGTATGCATCTATATATTTTAAATGTTTTTTAAATGTATCTTAAATGCATCTATATATTTTACTGTTCCCCCAAAAATAAGACCTACCCCCAAAATAAGCCCCAAACGCATTTAGTGCATTATGACGATGTTCCAGAAGAAGATGACATGACTATATTTGAATAAATGTAGATTGTTGTACATAAAATAATAAGACATCCCCTGAAAATAAGCCCTAAGGCGTCTTTTGGAGCAAAAATTAATATAAGACCCCGTCTTATTTTCGGGGAAATACAGTATGTGTGTGTGTGTGTGTGTGTGTGTGTGTGTGTGTGTGTGTATTTTGACAAAAATGAGATATTTATTTATTGCTCTGTATCTTTGATTTATTTTGGTAAATGCCATATGGACTCATGTAATATTTTAATTGTATAGAACTCTATAGTATTGGATGCAACCACTTAAAATTGTTTTAAAATTAATTTATTTTCCAATTACAGATGACATATACAATGTTAGTTTTAGATGTACAACATAGTGATTAGACATTTATATACCTTACGAAATGATCCCTCTGATTAGTATAGTACCCGTCTGACACCATACACAGTTATTACAGTATTATTAACTATATTCCCTATGCTGTACTTTACATCCCCATGACTATTTTTATAACTGGCAATTTTTAAATCTAGCTATTCCTTTAATGAGTACATAGGGAATTTTATCAAATTTGGCATTACAAATATTGCAATGAATATTTTTGAATCGTATGTGCTTGTACACATTTGTTATCATTTCTATAGAGAAGTCTCCTAAAAATGTAATGTACATTTAAAATTTTCATATGAATTGCCAAAATATCCTGCAAAGTGGTTGTACTTTGGACACTCCCGACCAACACGGTAGGAGCATTTCTATTTCCACACCATTTTTTAAATCAATCTGACAGAAGAAAATTGCCCCTTATTTTAATATATGTTTACTTCATGAATGGTGAAGTTGAATACCTGTTCTTATCCGTTTGTAGTTAGTAATCTGTGAATTGTCTGTTCTTATCCACTGGCTTTTTCAATTGGGCTATTTACTTTTTCTTTTTCATTTATATGAGAACATTATATTTTCATTTTTCTATTATATACATTGGAATTATTTTCGCCCACTCTCTTGTTTATGTTTTAACTTTGTAGGAGGCACTATTTGCCGTTTAGAAGTAGTGCATGAAAAAGTATCTTCTGAGGAAGAATAGACCTCTTTTTCCTTTATTCTCTTTTAAAAATTCCCCCTTATCCATCAGCTGCAGGCCAAAACACCAAAATGGTTTACTGGGTTGAGAAAGAGAAAAAGAGCCTCTGATATTCAGGAGCTAGGCCTTGGTATTGCTACAAGCTGGCCTAGCCCTCTTAGCTAGACTTTGGTATTCTCATGTTGAACATAAGCACTTTCACAGAACATCAACATCAAACAAGGCCCCTCTGTGACCATGATGAATCAGGAAAAAAAATTAGACCACCCCATCTTCACGTCTGAACTTAAACAAAAGATGAACATTGTGCATGTCACAAAAAATGACCACATAGTCCCCTATCCTGGCTAATAGGACTAACTGCTGTTTCTTTACCAATTACAACGTTACCTTTGTTTTAGGTCAGCCTCTCAATAGATAAGATTAATTACAGTACCCAGTCATCCTATTACCCCCACTTCCTGATGCAGCCAATTCAGAACAGAACTGTGATTCTTAAAATTTTCCCCAAATCATCATATATAAGCTCATATTATATAACAAACCCTGCCTATTATCTTCTGACAGTTTCCTGTGGTGTGTGTTCTCCCTCGCTGCAATGAATAATAAATCCCAACGTGTCCAACTATGGTGTGTTCCGTTCCTCTTCGTCTTTGGCTGGAGGGCTTTGAAAGAATAATATGAAAATGTTGTGGTTCATAGTCAAACTGCTTTATTTTTTAATAGAAAAGGTCATTTCCAGTCCAGTGAAATCCTTTACTGCTTTATGGAGTCACTGTGTGTGGGTCATATCATTTAAGCTGTGAAAGGTACTGTGTACATTAGGGTAAACAATAAGTATTAGGGAATCAATGCACTATAGTTGAAAAAGCACTGCATTTGATGTGAGAAGATCTGAATTTGCAACACACTAGCAGGATGGTTTGGGGGAAATTTGTTAATTTGAGCTTTGATTTCTTTATCTGTAAATGGAGATAATATCTCGTATCTTACAAGGTTGTGAGGAGCAAATGATATAAAGTATATGGAACCTTTTGTAAACTAAGACATGTTTTGTAAATATGTAAGACTTTTAATAATTTTAGTGTTACAGCTGGAAGGGAACTGATTGAATGCACACCCCCTTTCATCACCTCATTTTATTTATTTTTAATTAAATTTATTTGGGTGACAATGGTTGATAAAATTATATAGGTTTCAAGTGTGCAATTCTATAGTATGTCATCTATACATTACATTGTGTGTTCACCACCTAGAGTCAGTTCTCTTTCCATCACCATATATTTGATCCCCTTTCCTTCTGGTAACCACCAAACTGTTGTCTGTGTCTATTACAAGACAAACAAACCAGCTCGTTTTATTAATGGGGAACAAAAACACAAAAACTGAAATTTGCTTATCTTAGATCATAAAGTGACTTTGGGGTTGACTTGTGACTAGGCTCCAGATCTTGGGGCTCCCTGTGTCTAGCATCCTTTCTAGTTCATGAAATATCTTTTTTGCTCTTTATTTACTTCTCTATAGTAAAAACCAATCTATCAAATGATTTTTGGTAGATCACACTATCTTCCAGAGATTAACTCCTCTGAATCCTCAAATAGTGTGTAACATGAAAGGCTTCCGAGTATTTATGAGATTATGGTTAAGCCACAACAGTGTATTTATTTATTTATTTTAAAATATTTTATTGGGGAAGGGGAACAGGACTTTATTGGGGAACAGTGTGTACTTCTGGGACTTTTCCAAGTCAAGTTGTCCTTTCAGTCTTAGTTGTGGAGGGCGCAGCTCAGCTCCAGGTCCAGTTGCCATTGTCAGTTGCAGGGGGCACAGCCCACTATCCCTTGTGGGAGTCAAACCAGCAACCTTGTGGTTGAGAGGACACGCTCCAACCAACTGAGCCATCTGGCCACCCGGGAGCTGAGCTGCAGCTCATTGACTTCATTCTAGTTGCAGAGGGTACAGCTTGCTAGCCCGTGTGGGAATCGAACCGGCAGCCCCGTTGCCCAGAGCTTGCGCTCTAACCAACTGAGCCACCCGTCTGCCCCAAAAGTATATTTAAAAAATAATTGCCAAACTTTTCATATCCTAATGATTCTTCTGGAGTTATCCTCATTTCCTTTGCTTTCTTCTTTCCTTCCTTCCTTCCTTCCTTCCTTCCTTCCTTCCTCCCTCCCTCCCTCCCTCCCTCCCTTCCTTCCTTCCTTTTCTTTTCTTTTTTTTTTTTAAACATTGACCCTCTTCATCTAACCAAGTTTCACGGTCTATTTGATGAAGTTTTCACTTGGTTATATTTGGTGCTATACAATTGTGTTTGCTCTGCCCTGCAATACAGGGTTCAAAAAAGAGAGAAAAAAATAATCTTGGAACCTGAAGCAAGTATTCTCTTCACTGATTACAAATTGCTATCTATTTTCTGGTCAGCTCTTTGTTCTGGTTACTTATTCTTTCTAACATGCTTGACTGCACAAATCACAAAACAGGGATAAAAAGATCTTTTGGAATCTGTATTTGCTATGTTGCAAGCTCAGTAACCATGTGGAACAGAAAAGCCCAGGGCCTTAAGTATGAACCAGTATTTTTTGTTGTTTTGCTTTCTCCCTTAGCATTTTGAGTATGTGTCCTTTTAATCACTGCTGAAATGGAGCCTTTATTGCAGAAAGAGACTGTGCGAAGGGGGAGAGAAAAGTGAGTTGGGGGCACTCAAATCATTGTAAGAACAACATTTTATGCTACCGTACAGGCAAAGGTAGTGATCTAGGCATTTGTAAATAATTGGGAATTTCTTCTGAAATTTATTGCCCAGGAATTGTTTACATAAACATTTATTACTCTGCTTCTATCACATTAGAATACATGTTTATTATAGCCTTACCTAAAAGGACTTAGATTACGGGAACTGCCTTAAAGGCAGACAAAAAATAAGACCAATGATCAAATGAGGCTTTTCATTCCCTTCCTCACTCACTTTTCACACATTTTTGGGACATCT